>NW_022436947.1:31600169-31859859 GCF_009761245.1 Sapajus apella
TGGTCTCGACCTCTTTGCCCCCGTGTCCCCCCCCCCCCGCCCCCCAAAACCCCGGGGATTACGGTGGTGGGCCCCCCCCCCCGCCCTTTTTTTTTTTTTTTTTTTTTTGCCACATGGTCTTCTCTATCTTCAGAGCAGAAGTGGTCCACAGAAGCCTCATTCTACACATATGTGGCTTCCTCTTACGTGAACAGCCAAAGAGAAACTCTGCATTTAAAGGGCTTATCTGATTTGATCAGCACTACCAAGTAACTTGCCAGTCCTAAGGTAAACGGATTTGGGGCATTAATTACATCTGCAAAATTCCTTCATAGCAGTACCTTGATTGGTATTGATTAAATAACTAGGAGATAATGTATGTACACCAGGGGCCAAAGATCTTAGGCAGACGTCTTAGAATTCTGCCTATCACAACTAGAAAAATGATGCTTTGAAATTTCTGAGAGAGAAAATCATTTCTCAAACTAGACTCTATACCCAAACTATAAGCAAGGGTATATGGGAAGATATTTTTACACATGTGATGCCTCAAAAAATACCTTCTATACAGTATTTCTCAGATAGACATTGAAGGATACATTGCCAGGTAATGTGTAATACTATTTTCATTTCCTGTGCCTTCTGTCACAAATTACCACAACCTGGATAACTTAAAATAGCAGAAATGCATTCTCTCACTGTTTTGGAAGCCAGGATTCTTGGAGTCTATCAGATTTGACTGAAAAAGACAGAGATACAAGTTGGAAGAAGTTTGTCAGACTTCCAGAGTTCTACAGTAAGGAAATTGCTGAGAAAGTTACTCAGCTCCAAACGTGCCAACTCTCCAGAAAGAGGGAGAGTGACTCTGAAGACAAAGCCTCAGGCTGGATTTTGAAACCAAGGAATAAAGACAAAGGCTGGCAGAGGCATGGGCACAGAAAGGGAAGCCACAGCCCAGAGGGTCCATTGAGCCACAGAGCATGATTCTCAGACCTTGAAACCTACTGTAATTCATCATCTGTATTCTTTCCAATTTCCTTTCTGGTATGGGAATGTCTGTCCTGTGCCTCTCCCACCATTATATTTTGGAAGCAGAAAACTTATTCTAAATTTCGCAGGTCCACAGATGGAGGGGAAGTTTTCCTCAGGGTATATGATGCTCAGTGTCTCAGTCATAACTGATTTAGATAATTTAGATAATGAGATTGGGGACATTTGAGTTCGTATTTAAATAAGATTTTAGACTTAGAGTCGAGCTGCAGTTATTGGGATAGAATAGTTTGCATGTGGGAGGAATATAATCTGGGGACAAAGGACATAAAGTATTAATTCACTATAGTGAATTGAATGGTGGCTCACGAAAAGATATATCCACATCCTAATCCCTGGAATCTGTGAATGTTACTTTATTTGGAAAAATGGATCTTTGCAAATGTAATTCAGTGAAGGTCATCAAGATGAGTTGCTTGTTCTTGATTATCTGGGTGGGCACTGAATCCAGTAACCATCCTTATCAGGGGGAAGCACAGGGAGATTTAAGGAAGACAGAAAAAATCACCTTTGCCACAGAGGTGATATTGGAGAGATGCAACCACAAGTCAAGGAATGCTGACAGCCCCCAGAAACCGGAAGCGACAAACACTGGATTCTTTTCTAGAGCCTCCAGAGGGAACACGGTCATGCTGACACGTGGATTCTAAACTTTTACGCTTAAGGCCTGTGAGAAAATTTTTTCCTGTTTTAGGCCTTCCAGTTTATAGTAGTTTATTACGGTAGCCTTGGCTATAGAATTGAGAAATGGGTAGAGGATGGAAGAATATTGAAACTAATACGAAGAATACAGAGAAAAAGCCTATGCCCTGAAGAAATTATTGATAGAAGTATAGGTGGTAAAACAGCTATTGATGGGGCTCAGGAAGAAATGAGGACCACATTATTGGAAACTGGAGTAAACGTGATCCCTATCATGTAGTGGTTGAAAACTGAATGAAGCATGTTCAACAGTAGTGTGGAAAGCAAAACTTCTAAGTGATAAATTTGAATATTTAATTTATTTGATTTTCATGCAAAGTGTTGAAAATAGAGCTAGTTTCTTTTGGATGCTTACAGTAAAACATGAAAGGAAGAAGATAAATTCAGGGAAAAAACTCAAAAAACAAAAAGCCAACACAATGGCTTGAAAACATTTTCAGCCTATTCAGTTTGCAAAATATGCTAATATGAGATGTAATACTAGAAAAAAATGCTTTGAAAATAAAGTCAAGGGTGTGGCTGGACAGTATTTTACTGTAGAGATTAGGTATATGACTGATGGATCTACATGAGTATCTTAACAGAAGGCAGGAATAGAGATGAAGTTATCCAGCAAAAGCTAAGGGGAGGACCCTCGTGTATAATGACATGTATCCCCCTTGGCCTACATAAGAGACCCACAAGAGGCTGAGAATGTTGTATTAGCAGAAACAATTACCAAACTACCTAAAGTCACAGATCTAAGAAACCAGACTCCAATTCATTAATAAGTAGAGAATTCCCAAGATGATAATAAAAGGAGATCCCAGTACAGCAATTGTACAGCAGACATAGCTAGCCATCAGTACATATAGGAGAAAATCAGAAAGTTTCAGGGAAGTTATCACTAGGAAGATGAAATTGACAAGCTGTTATATACGTTTAAAAGCTAAGAGCGATTTGAGGAATAATCAATTAATAATTGTATAGAAAATAAACAAAATAAAATTAGCAGTTCCACAAAAATCAAAATGTTGTTCAGGAAAGCAAAATTAATATTAATATGGCTCAAAGGAAATAGTTTTTATATGTCAAAATGATTTAAAACTAAAAATTGCTCACTCCAAAATTATATTAGAATTATGTTGTGAAAATGGAAATAGGAGAAATGTGAGTGCATGTTTCTGTGTGTGATTCATACTTGGGTTAGAAGGTGAACATGAGATAAAACTTGATGTTCTATAGTTTGAGACTAAAAGGTAATTGATGAAAAACAAAAAGCAAAGATAAAACTGAAAAAGGAATAAACAGCACCAGCATCATTATTGTAGGAATGTTATCTAGAGAGATAGAGCTAAACAGTGCAAGACAGCTAATAAGTTTGAAAGTGGTTGCCTCTTTAGAATAGATATTGAAACTGAAAATGGGAAATTACTTAACTTTTGTGTTTTTTGTTGATTTTTTGTGTTATGTTTTGTGTCGACTGTGTTTTGTTTTTACAAACTTTGTGGAATGACCCTTTTAACTATATACATGCATATCTTGCATAAAAAATTGTTTAAAAGCTAAATATAAAGATGACCCTGGATACTCTACTATGAAAAATGAATTAGGAAGAAATAAGAGGCTATTACAGAAATGCAAACAAGAAGTGATGGTAGCACAGAGTAGTATTCTACTAATGATAGTGGTGAGAAGAGGAAATCTAGTTGAAATAAGAGAAGTAAGGAATAATAAAATGCCAGCGGTGACTCCTATATTTCTGTATGAAGAATTATATGAAAAAGTACCTCTACTGAGGTAAGAACTAGGGGAACTTTTGACAACTAGAGGATATGAGGTAAATGTTTTTTCTTTTGGAAATGTTGGTCTTCAGTAGTTCCTGTTAAACTTAGGAGGGGAGATTTCACATACACATTTGTGTGTGTGTGTGTGTGTGTGTGTGTGTGTGTGTGTGTGTATCTATGTACGTGAGTCATACATGTGTGTATGTGTGTGAGACACAAGAGAATTCTTGAGTACAAATATACCTTGGGATTTTTTAGCAGTTAAATATTATTTTAAGATCTGCAAATGGTTAGGATCACTTTTAAATAGTAGAGACAAATGAAAGATGAAAATCCAAGACCATATTGTAAGAAGTATAATATATGAAGAAAGAAAATGAGACATAAATAAAGGCTAACCAGAAAAGGCCAGAAAAGTGAGAAGAATGTATCACCATAGAATCCAAGAAAAGATGTTAGAAAATAATGGAGATACCAATAATGTCAAATACTTATTAAATGTCAAGTAAATTTAATAATGAATAGTGTGTACTATATTAAGCCACATGGATATTATCAGTTATTTAGCAAGGACTGTCTTTGTGAAATGGTAGGGAAACAAATCAGATTACAGTGGGCTAAAAAGTGAATAGGAAAGAAAGAATGAAACTCCTACAACTACGGGAAACTATTTCAAGGGCTTTGACTGTAAAGGGTGCATATGTCAACAAGACAACATTTGGAAGGTTTTTGTGGTTTGGGGATAATTTGCCATATGCAGAAGATTGAAACTGAACCCCTTCCTTACATCTTATGCAGAAACTAACTCAAGATGGATGAGAGACTTGAATGTAAAACCCAAAACTATAAACACCCTGGAAGACAACCTAGGCAATGCCATTCAGGACATAGGCACAGGCAAAGGTTTCATGATGAAGATACCAAAAGCAATTGCAACAAAAGCAAAAAATTGACAAATGGGATCTAATTAAACCAAAGAGCTTCTGCACAGCAAAAGAAACTGTCAACAGAATAAACAGACGACCTAGAGAATGGGAGAAAATTTCTGCAAACTATGCATCTGACAATGGTCTAATATCCAGCGTCTATAAGGAACTTAAACAAATTTACAAGAAAAAACAAACAACCCCATTAAAAAGAGGACAAAGAACATAAACAGACCCTTTTCTAAAGAAGCCATGCATGTGGCCAATGAGCCTATGGGGGGAAAAAAAGTATCACTGATCATTAAAGGAATGCAAATTAAAACCACAATGAGATACTATCTCACACCAGTAAGAATGGCTATTACTAAAAAGTCAAAAAATAACAGATGCGGGCAAGGTTGTGGAGAAAAGGAACTCTTATACACCGTTGGTACAAGTATAAATTAGTTTAACCATTGTGGAAGACAGTGTGGTAATTCCTCAAAGACCTAAGACAGAAATACTATTCAACTCAGCAATCCCATGACTTGCTATATACCCAAATTAATATAAATTGTTCTATTATGAAGACACATGCATGCACACATTATATTCATTGCAACAATATTCACAATAGCAAGGACATGCAATCAACCTAAATTACCACCAATGATAGACTGGATAAAGAAAATATGTTATATATGCACCATAGAATATTATGCAGCCATGAAAAAAAAAGAATGAGATCATGTCCTTTGCAGGGACATGAATGGAGCTGGAGGCCACTGAGGCCATTATCCTTAGCTGACTAACCCAGGAACAGAATATGTATGAAATACTCCATGTTCTCCCTTATAAGTAGGCACTAAATGATGAGAACACATAGACACAGAGGGGAACAACACACACTGGGGCCTATTGGAACATGCAGGTTGACAAGGGGGAGAGGATCAGGAAAAATAACTAATGGATACTAGGCTTAATATACAACTGATGAAATAATCTGCACAACAAACCCCCATGACACATGTTTACCTATGTTACAAACCTGCACGTGTACTCCTGAACTTCAAATAAAAGTTAAAATTAAACAAATAGAAATGACAATATGTGTGATTTCTGTTAAGCTGTATTCATCACAGAGGTGGCTGAGAAATAAGTTCCCTGAGAAATTTGAAGAGGGTAAATGGAAAGTGCATTAGAGCTTTGGGAGGAGAAATTTTTATTACTCCTTCACAACAAGAGGGAAGAAGGAAAGAACAGGTGCAGATGCAGGTGTGTGTACAGTGTTCTGAAGATGGAAGAATTCCTTCTTGTGCATTTCTCTGACATGTAAGAAATAGTCATTAACTTCGAATGAGAATGTAGGAAAAGCTGGAAGCATCGGGAAAGTGAAAGTCCACGAGCATTCTAAGCTGGGCTGCATGGCATTTTTGAAACCCCTTTTGAGAATTCTGATGGTAAATATATCATAATAACAATGTACAAATATCTAATCACCAAGAACAGTGGGGGAACATGATTTAGATGGATTCTGCACATTTTAAGGAACCCGGGGACTTTTTTTCTCTCTTTTTTTTAGGTAGGAAGAAAAGTAAAGATTTAGAATATGGTATTCACATATTCACCAAACTTTAACTAGAGTTAGGTATCCGATTCAAAATCAGCTGCTCAGTTTCTCTTCTGGCAATTTCCATTTCAGAAACGGAACGATTTCTCAAATGTGTGGAGCTGAGGTGAAAGCTTTGACAGACTAGAAACTGAAGCTGTCATGGGACAGCCCTGATAAGCCAAGAATGCAGTGATATGTAAGCACAGAGAGCTGGGCCACGGAGAGAAGCAGGGGAATCAAGCCAACATGCACAAAGAGGAAATACGAGAATTTGTGCCCAGAAAGGCTAAGTAGCTTTATAAAGAGTTTCAAGTGCCTATGACACCCACCTATATTTCCATGAATTTACTGATATCACTAAAATGCAACTTACTTTAAATAAGTTCATTCAAACTTGTTTCTACTCAGTGCAACAAAACATCCCTGGGTAAGAAAATCAGGGAGTTTTCATCTTGGTTATGATTATTTCAGTTTTCTACGTATAGTCATAACAGCCACAGGAGTTAACATTATCTAGACCCATAATATATGTGAATTGAAACAATGCAGTTTTACCCAAAGGAATGGGGATCACTCATTTTCAAAGGACTCACATAATGGAGGATAAGTAGTATTCTTTATTTCCCCATTGGTTTTAATCTTGTTCTGTCAGCATTTCCTAAATAATGTATAAACTTGTTCTGTCTTTGATTATGAACATTGTTTTTATCATTGCTGACACTTGTGTGTTTTGCCTGTCATTTGACATTTAAAATAACTGAGTCAACTCACAGTTTTAATTAGAATTGTCACATTAATATATGGCATCCTCAACCCAGGTTGTTAGCATTAATTTACTTGTGTACCTAAACGATAAATTGAAAAGAAAATTGCAAAGCAATCTGAAAATAGAAGTTGTTTTCTGGTTTTCATTGTGTAATAATCGAGATTACATATATTGAGAGTTGCAAAAGGCTGATAATGGACATACAAATATTAATGGAAAAGAGAAAATACTATTCTTCATAAAATATTACCATAAATAATACAAGACACTGGGGGGGTTGGGAGAAAACAACAATGGGGTCTTTTACAAGGCTTCGTAAAGACTGAAATTCAAAATGATACGTAGGAGAATATACTGCAGAAATGCTTCTGAAACAGGATAATTTTACATCAATGTATTACTATTCTAATCACGAATTGCCTGATTTGCTCAAATAAAGCATTCTGTAATTGCTACTTATGTTTCTAATATGAAAAAATTGTAAAGTTATATATATGGGTAGCATTAAAATTTATCAAATTAATATTTAGTGAAATTAAGAAGCAGAAATTTCTGCAAGAACTATAAGGATTGTTTCAGGTTTCAGTAACAAAGAAAGAATTGCTGAGATCATTCTATTCCAGATTAAACAGTACCTCTAAAATCTCTGTAGATATTATTACTATTTAGATCTAAAATGATATACATGAAACTATGTAGCAGCATCAGCATCACATGGCAACTTGTTAGAAAATTCACATTCTTAGGTCTCAGCTCATATCTACTGTCTCTTAACAAAATAATTCTGATGAAAGCTAAAGTTTGAGAATCACTGAAAATCATCAACTTTAAGGAAGCAAGAGTTTTAACATGAAGGTAAAGGAAAAGTGACCTGAAATTTTTAATAGTATGAAGGTGGATCTGACCCTGACTACTCACCAGCCCTCAGGTACTATGATGTTGAAGGAAGAACAGCATCAAGGAGACACTCAGGAAATAGCCAGATTTTATTTAAATTTCAAAATAGAGCAAATGTTCAGTGAAAAAGTAGAGTATGGCCAATAATTGTTAGAGAAAAGAAAGACTCTGAGGGAGAGGAATATGGTGAGTTGGCTCAGAGTAAGAAACATAATATGGTAATGACACTGTGAGAAAGTAACCAAAGAGCTCTATACAGGAAAGTACAAAGACAATCTGAATATGGTATCTGATGGCAGCCCTGTATGGCACAATAGCACTTAGGCACACAGATTGTGGCAATAAACTCTTTTGGTTTTGTTCTTGGCTCTACTATATACAAATTTTGTGAGTTTCAATTAGATTTGTTTTTTGGTTTGGGTTTAATTGTCAAAATAGAGGAGGAAATACTTCCTTCATAAGCCATCTTAATAAAATCATGCTAATGTGTTTGGTGTTGACACACACACTTCATGCCTTAAGTGGGGGAAAAGAGTAATTGTTTACTTTCTAAAACTATTTTCATATTCCCTTGAAGTCTCCATTTTTGTGGATGCTGGAATGAGATATGGTTAGTAAAAATTTAATAATTTTTCAGTTTCTTCTGAATGAACTAGAATACTTTTAGTAAAAATTAGTCTTTTTATTTATATTTTTACCCCCATATGGCACAGTGATTTCTCTGGTGATGGCTAAAGGAGCAACTGATATAAATGCAGGTGTTCGTACCACCCTCTAAATCAACAGTGGCAGCTCCAGTGATTCCTGGTCAGGAGACACTCTGGTGGCAAATGTCCATGCCAATTGAGGTTAACAGCATGTTCAGCTTCCAGTCTGGTCCCTAGGCAAATCCCCACTTTCATAACTAGGTCCCATTCCAGCTGTCATAAGATCTGCATTTACTATCAGTCCTAACTTCCATAAAGACTAATCCACCTCATCGGCTCTCCTGGAAAGTCTCCCCAGCCTTTTACCTTGATGGCCATAGGATAGCTCCACTAACTTTCAACTCCTTGCTTCAATTCAGAGGGCAGGCTAGAGTTTCGTGAGTTCTCAAAACCTAAGACCCAAAAGAGAACCAGGTACTCCGTTTATGATCCTCTAAATTCACTGAACTATTATTATTATTTTATTATCATTGTCTAGCTCAGAGACACTTGTTTAGTGGCCTCTCCCCACAGTTCCAGGCAGAGAGCCAGGTCTAAGGTCATCTGCTTTGGGCTCACCTTCAACTCATTTGGGATTTCTACCATCCCTGGCTGTCAAACAGGACCTCTTACTCAACCTTTTCTTTATTCTCTCAACCCTGAGTATACCTTCTTGTTTCTCCCATGTCATATTCTGAGGTCCCATTGCCTAAGTTTTGAGAGCCAACGGTGGTAAAAAGAAGTTATTTGGTGAAAATTATTTTGGATATTTTAGTCTTTAGTCATATTTTAGTCTTCATGACAGCAAGGATGAAGGCAAATATAACTTAAATGAACATGAGAATGAATTAGATTAAATTAATAGATTTAATACTTTCAGAATATTGCCCTTGTTATCTAAGTAATACCCGACATTCATTGATCATTTAGTATGTGTCAGGTACTAAGCTAAGTTCATTACATATATCATTTTATCATCACAACAGCTCTATGAAGCAGTTTAAAATGCTTCAAAAATGATAAAACTAAGGCACTTAGAGGTTAAGTTATATGCCCCAAGAAATAGACTGATAAATTGAAAGAGCCAGAGTTAAACTTAAAAAGTTTAACTGGGCTGGGCACGGTGGCTCAAGCCTGTCATCCCAGCACTTTGGGAGGCCGAGGCGGGTGGATCACAAGTTCAAGAGATCGAGACCATCCTGGTCAACATGGTGAAACCCCGTCTCTACTAAAAATACAAAAAAAAATTAGCTGGGCATGGTGGCGCGTGCCTGTAATCCCAGCGACTCAGGAGGCTGAGGCAGGAGAATTGCCTGAACCCAGGAGGCGGAGGTTGCGGTGAGCCGAGACCGCGCCATTGCACTCCAGCCTGGGTAACATGAGTGAAACTCCGTCTCAAAAAAAAAAAAAAAAAAAAAAAAAAAGTTTAACTGAGCCTAATCTTGGGAATGTAAGCCTTATTATACTCCCTGTTTACATGGAACAGAGTACTTTCTCAATAATTAAGAGTCATTATTACTAATATTACTATTTTTATTTGGCAACTATGACCACTAGAAGTTGATACATGCTATTTTAAAATAATAATTTATCATTCTGCTTTAAAGACTAGTCTCTTGTGAATTTTCTTAGTTTGAATCCATCCATTAGAAAGACGGACCATCTCTTGTACTATATAAACACAGCAGACAACACAGAAAAATAAGTTTTAGAGCTCCATCTTTTAATAAATTAAATTACATTTATAATACCCCCACTCCACCAGTTGTAACTACAAATTAAGCTCACATTTTTTATTAAATACCAAATTGTAATGGACGTTCAGCTATCTCTGCCCAAATCTGACCTTAAATCATTCTCTTTAGTTGTTCAGGGAAGAGTGACTTGAAAAAGTCACAGATAATTAGTTGTGCTGTAGAGAGGAGAGATAAGAATGAATGACCAACTTTTTGGTTCCAATCCTAAATTACGTAAAATTGTTAGAAGAAAATATTCTTGCCAAAATTTTGCCTTGAAAAACAAAGTGGCAAAAAGCTAGCTTTCAATCCTCTTTAAAATGCCCTGTGTGAAATCTATAAAGAAACAATTTAGTTAAGGGACGTAACACTTTGAGAAAATGAATGGGTTGGTATAACATATTATTCAAAAGCAATGATACACAAAAAGTATCAGTTCTCCAAATATTATACCATCAATTCAAGGCAACTCAAATGAAATTTTGGAAGAGTCACTGACAAAATTTGAAAAAAAAATTAAAAGGTGACTATATAAAAATAATTTATAAATAAAAGATTTTTGTGAAGACTGGATTTTTAAAGCATGTCATAAAGACAAAATATGTAATATAGGGTAGCACAGTCCACAGATCAGCAACAATAACAATGGATTGGAAAGGATTGCCCAGAAAGAGACTAAGTTTTGTATAAGAATTGATTATACAATTATAAAGACATCACAAATGCGGTAAGAAATATTTGCTAAATTGATTATCTTGCAATTTTATAAAAACCAATTTTATTTTGTACACAAAACTCAATTTCAGTTGAAGTACTTACAGAAATAGAATTTGATAGCGAAATATAAGTCTGGAATATAAAGGATTCAGATTTTAGAATGTAACGGAAAAACACAGTTATTTTAACTAAGATAGGTCAGAGCAGGTTAACAAATGCTTATTGAGCAGAGCTTATGAGTTCCGCATGTGCTGCATATAATGCCCAGGATGAGAGTTGATAATAATAGTCAAGAATTCAGATAATATTTCTTCAAGGAAAATACAGTTGATCCTGAACAACATGGGAGTGAGGGGTGTTGACACCCCCCCCAGTCAAAAATCTGTGTACAATTTTGACTCCTTTAAAACTATTAGTATTCTACTCTTGACCAAAAGGGTTACTGAAAACATGAGTTAATTAGCACATATTTTTATGTTTTATATATTATACACTATGTTCTTATAATAAAGTAAGCGATAGAAAAATGTTAAGAAAATCATAAGGAAGAGAAAATGTATTTACTGTTCATTAAATAAAGGTATATCTCCAAAAAGGTCTTCATCCTTCATCTTGATGCCGTGTAGGCTGAGGAGGTGGAGGAAAAGGAGGGTTTGGTCACACTGTCTTGAGTGGCAGAGTCAGAAGGGTGGAGGAAGTAGAAGGGGAGACATTAGAGAGAGGCAGCCACACTCAGTGTAACTTTCACTGAGAAAAATTTGCATGTAAGTGGACCTGTGCAGTTCAAACCCATATTGTTCAAGGGCCAACTGCATGGACTTAGTAGAATTCTGCTTTGAAAGAGTATTTGTAGTCATAGAAATAGATGAAATGACTCAGATAATATAAGTGAGAACAAAGTCAAGCACAGAATCTCAGGGTGGTGGCAAGCTTGTAAGCAAAATATCGTGTCCCACAAAGCAAAGAAGAACTGCAATAAGGAACATAGTGTCAAAAATATACAATGCAACTGAGAGGCCTTAGAAGCCATTAAATGCACTATCTTCTCTAAACTGGGCAATTAAGTGGTAATGGCAATCTCAGCAAAATGATTTTCCAAAGAGGATAGAGGGAGAGGCTAGGTGACAGGTAGTTTAGAGTGAATAGGAAAGGAGGAAAAATGTGATGAAAAAATGTTATGTGAAATAATATTTTGCTAAGAAGAAAAAAAAAACGACTGAAATTCCTATTTATATCTCTGGACATTTAGTACATGTATATGAAAAGTATTTTATAGGTATTATTGTCTTCATAATTTTCTCATTTTGAAAATTACTTTGTAGCATAGATACTACATAGAAAAACTAAATATTAACTGCAGCCCACATTTAATCTTGAAGTCACTATATAGATATATATAAATGGAAGTAAATCTAGTAAATCGAGTCCATTTACTCATACAACAATCAAATTTTACTCCTTAATTTAAGGGTTCCTATTTTTTTCCCATCAATTATTAGTGAATAGTCTATATTTCCTTGGTAGCCGAAAGTAAATATTGCTAATGGCTATATATGGATTCTGATGACATCAGTGTATTTCATTGTATTATACTTTGCCGATTTTGCCTCAGAAAAATATTCTGAGACACTTTACCTTTTTGTTTTCCTGAGGGAGGGATGAACTATCTTTGAAGTGGCTACACTCAAATGTACTAAGCAGACATAAATCACACATAAAAGAGTTAAAAAATCATCTAGGAAAAATAGTGAACTGCTTGCTTAATTAATATACTACTGATGAGTCAAAGAGCCTCACAGTTTGCACTTTGTGTTGTTATAGAGAAGTAAGGAGAATCCCTCTTTATCAGGTGGGACAATGAAGCAGTCATGAAATGTCTCCTGATGAGATGTTATTGGAAAATTTCCCACTGAGACAAAAAGAATTGCAATGCTGTGAAATTCTTTTCCTTAATAGAGATGAACCTTTGAAGATCTGCAAGGCTTTTGAGGTCTTTTGGCTTTGGAAAAGGATTTAGTTAAGAAGCAAGTCTAGAAAAATCAGTGTCCTAATAGAAGGAAGATTTTGGAATTTTAAATACCTATTACATATTATACCTGTTATTAGAAATCTACAAGTAATTTGTTAATCTCAACTTCACCTCTACATTAAAGCTGACTTTCCTCTGGCAGAACTTCTGCAGCCTGTATTTTGTCTTACTCTAACTCAAATAATTATGTTTATCTTGATAAATAGGAAGATTTACTAAGAATTACAATGGCCATTATGGGGAACTTCTGACATATCAAGAATAATACATTTATGAGGAAATCTGAATAAAAAAAGAACTGAGACAAATACCAGGTAATCTATGATTGACTTTCTTCTATGAAGTCCTAAAATCAAAATATTGACTGCAAGACAGAAACCCTCGCAGACTTTGTAGAAAAGTCAAAGGAAAAAAAAAAATCAAACTCCTTTCAAATCTCTGAATCCTCTCCTTCTTGTACCTCTTTTTCTCTCAGACTTGTATTTATTCATAAATTATACCACTTCTATTCCTTCTGATCTTTCTCTTAACCTCATAAATAAGTAATATTTTCCTCATGGTATTTCTCAGGAAATAAACAATCGCATTTTAAAAATCCCATCGCTGAAGTAAAATGCAGGTCTATGAAAGTTGTACTTAAACCTTGCTCTAGAGTTCTCAAGAACTATAATTAAGAATTTCCTTAAGAACTATAAGAATTACCTCAAAATATAGGTAAAATTTGCTGTACAATTCAATTTTTTTTAGATGATGAATGTCTTGATTTCATTATCTACTGCTAGATTTTCATCAACCAGTTTTCTTAATTATAAGTTAAAAGCAGAATAGAAAAGGAGAAAATCTAAATAACCCAATATACATATTTCAAAAATTTAGCCTTGAAAAGCCAAGAACATGTAGGAAATACATTATATAATAAGACCATTAGAAACCCCTTTTTTTCCCAGAGTGGATTTGGTGGGGAGTGATGACACCAAAATGGCCAAACAGTAGCTCCTCTACTCACATTCCCTTCCAGCAGTAATAATTTGGTAGTTATCCAGACAAGAATCCTTTTTTGTAGAGCAATGAAATCCAGGTAGAATGTTACAAAATCCTCATGAATCCTAAGACCAACAAGGACTATATTGAGAGATTAGGCCTGCACTCTGATGACAGGCTCATTGATCATGGTCTTGATTAGGGACCCAGAAACAGCCCTATTCCTCTGTGCATTCAGCTACAGCTTCTATTGGCCTTTGTCCTGCTGCCAGTGTGATACCCCAAGAGACCCAGATGAAGCCATACCTATCCATGCCTCATGTAACAGGGCCCACCAAACGTGGCTCTGGCAGTTGGTCCTAAGTTGTCCGATGACTCAGCTTCATCCTCCCTCAGCCGTGGTCAGGGACGGCCATAACCACCCAGAAATACACCCCATGACCCAGGGAACCTCCAGGAGCCACAACTACCCCATGAATCTGGCAACAGGTCCACCATGTAGATCTAACTGCAGACCTTGAAGTGGATGCTTGTTGCAGTACCAGCTCTACTGACCAAGCTTTTGGATGCAGTCTTGCCTCTTCAAAGATTAAGCAAGATCTATAACCAGCTGAGCTCCTGGTCATATGCCTGTCGACTAAAGATCTAGTAGCAGCCATGTGGCCTGCCTCCAATCCTACTCAACTTGGATCCTAAAGGCATTGTCATTAGCACAGAAAATACACAGGAGAAGGTTTTTGCCTGCTGAAATCCATCTGTAAAGACTAGAAGGTGTTTTACTCCTTAATACACTGACACAATCGCAATGCCACATAAATCATAGAGAATCAAACAAACATGACATCATCATAGGAAACAAACGGTCAATAAACTACCCCAAACAAGCAGAAATCTGTAAATGACCTAACAAATACTTTAGATTATCTTAAGTTCAATGAGATACAAGAGAACACAGATATACAACTAAACAAAATCAGGAAAACAATGCATGAAGACAAAAATTTAATGAAAAAGTAGAAACCATATAAAAGAACCAAACAGAGATTCTAGAGCTGAAAGCTATAACTAAAAATAAACAAAAAGGCAATCTACAAAATAGGGGAAAGTATTTTCAAACTATCTGATAAGGAGTTGATATCCAAATTAGGTAATAATCTCCTGCAAGTCAATAGCAAAAATAACTAACTAATCCTATTAAATAATGGGCAAAGATCCTGAACAGGCATTTTTCCTAAGAAGACATACAAACAGCTGCTACCAGGTATCTGAAAGTGTTCAACAGTACTAATCATCAGAAAAATGCAAATCAAGACCACAATGAAATGTCACCTCATACCTTTTAGGAAGGTTCTTTTCAAAAGGAAAAGAGACAGTAAGTACTGGTGAAGACGTAGAGAACAGGGAACTCTTATACCCTGTTGATGGGAATGTAAATTGCTAAAGCCATCATACAAAATGATATGGAGGCTCCTCAGAAAAAATAAAAATAAAACTATCTTATGAAACAGCAATTCCACTTCTGGATATATAAACAAAGGAAATGAAATCAGTTTCAAAAACATATTTGCAACCTCATGTTTATTGCAACATTCTTCACAATAGTCAAAATATGAAAACAACCTAAGTGTGCATCAGTGAATTATTTTATAAAGAAAATGTTACCTATACATACAATGGAATAGTATTTAGCCATAAAACGAAAGGAAATTCTGTCATTTATGGCAATATTAATAACACTAGAGAATGTTATGCTAAGTTAAATATGCCAGATACAGAGAAAAAAATACTGCTTGTTCTTAATTGTATATGTAATATTTTAAAAGTCCAGTTCATAAAAGCACATACTAGGATGGTGGTTTCCAAGGAGAAGAATTGGAGGGGGGCAAGGTTTGGGTAGATATTGGTAAACTTTCAATTATAAGATGAATAAGTTCTGGGATCTAAGGTGAAACATAGTGACTATCATTACTTATACTATATTTGATATTTGAAATTTGGTAAGGGTAGATCTTAAGTGTTTACACCATAAAAGAAAAACATAGCAATGGTAACTATGTGAGGTGACAGATGTATTAGCTACTTTGGTTGTGGTAATCATTCCACTCTATATATACTCCAGCTCTCCAGATAAGACAAATACATGAACAATCAAATGCAATCAGAAAGGGTTTTCTATTATCTAAGAACAGAAAGCTTATAAATAAGGACTCTTGCAGCTTTTGGAAGCAAAAGATTATGGAAATACTCAGTGCCTTGCTCTGATTTTAAAAAGAAAATCTCCCCGAAGACAGTTGATCCAATGGAAACATAAGCATCAGCAATTTTGTCTCATTTTAAAGCTCCAGTGGAAATTATAATATAAATAGATAATTTTGCTGTCTGATTGATATGGGTACCACTACACTATCAGCTCCATTACTATATAGCAAACCCAATCCCTCAGAGTACTCAAACTACTTAAACTGGGGACTTCTAAGAATCCTAAATTCTTGTCTATGACTAACATGTAACTATGAACGCTGGTAGCAGTCTTCTGCAAGAGTTACATAATTTGTGGGACACAGTGCAAAATGACAATGTGGGGCCCCTGTTCAATAATTACCAGCAATTTTTAGATGATTACAGCAGGACATTAAACAAAGCGTGAACATCCCTGTAACCATGGGGTCCTCTGGCACTGCAAAGATCACATGCCCATGATGTCAGCACTATTCCTCTATGTCATGACTCCTGCAAATTCAATAGACATAGAATCATGTCCTTTGCAGGAACATGGATGAAGCTGGAAACCATCATTCTCAGCAAACAGAAGAACAGAGAAACAAACACCACATGTTCTCACTCATAAGTGGCAGCTGAACAGTAAGAACACATAGACACAGGGAGGGGAACATCACACGCTGGGGCCTGTCATGGGGGGGTGGGCGGGGTAGGGTGGGAGGGCAGGGGGAAGGATAGCATTAGGAGAAATACCTAATGTAGATGACAGGTTGATGGATGCAGCAAACCACCATAGCACATGTATACATATGTAAGAAGCCTGCATGTTCTTCACATGTACCCCAGAACTTAAAGTACCACAAGAAAATGAAAAACAGTATTAAGATTCTGACAGACTGACAAAGGGAGATAATTCAGTGTTAAGACTGTCACTTTTCATTCATTGAAAATACTAATAGAGGATAACTGGATTGCTCATAACAGAAACAAAGAATACATGTTTGAGGTGATGTATGCCCCTTCAAAAAAGAAAATAGTATTCCCAGATAAAGTGTTCTTCAGTCCCAGAAAATTCTACCCACCATCAAATAACTGATATGCACATTTATATACGTATACTATATAGAAGTCAAGAAACACTTAAAAACTTGTTTCCAGAAGCATGTAGGTAAAGAAACTATACATATAAGCAAAATAATTAGAGTATACCTTTGTGTGCCCAGATGAGTCTTCAAAATTTTTGCCTGAAGTGTTTCAATACCCTGTTTAGCTGAAGTCAAGGAAGTTTTTGGACCAATTTTATCTGTGGACAGAGGACTCGCTCATTTAGCCAGCCCCAGCAATGTACGTTTTAAAAAGTGCAGTGGTCGATGATTTAGATTTTCAAATTCAATGAGAAAGTCACAGAAACTAACTCCTTATAATTCCTCGCTTCCCAGTAGTACCTTACTCATATTCTCCTCAGTTCCATCTATCACCCAATTCTTTATAGTAATATGGTTATGCTCAGATATATTAACTTTGTCACCAAATTGATAAAACATAGTCAATGTTTATTTGCCTCTTCCTGGGAACATCAACAATTCTCCTAGAAAGTTGTATACCAAAGGATTTACTGAAGATATGTTTTACTTCTCCCAAATACTGAAACAATATCTTCACAGTGTACAGAGCTCTGGTGGACTCACCCTGATCTAATAAGCAGATAACACCCTATTACATTCTCTTAATTTGACAAATCCTAAAATTGACTATCTAAACTCATTGAGCTGTTTAAAAGGGACATCAAGCTTCTAAGAAAAAAAAATTCAACACTGCAAAACAATTCATTATTCTAGGCTATGACCCACCAGGTAAAGAAAAGTCATTGTCCAAGAGCAGATTACAAATTATTCCAAATTACTCATGACCAATAGCTAAAGGACAGAGGCATTCTTGCATCAAAAAGATATTCCAGGTAATAGGCACCAACATTTTTCTAAAACAAAGAAATGCTCTTTGATGTTTACTAAATCAAACATCTTAGAACCACTCCCATAGGTTATAGAAACAGAAAAAGCTTTAAATAATCTCAAAATATTCCTTCAACACCCACCTCATTATAAGCCTTTCTTCATGTATGTACATCAATGGTTAGGTCATGTTCTAGTTGAGTGTGAAAATTTATATTCTCTCCTCATATTAAACAGAGCTATACTCTCAATTAGCAAGTTTAATATCCTTATCTGATGGAGAATCCGATTATGCTTCTGTAGTTTGATAATTGCCCATTTTCATAGCATATTATTTAGATGTTCCCGTACCAAACCTTGATGTAACATTGTGTGTTAATGTGTCTTATCTCACAAATGAAAATGTAAAATACCAGGCTGGTTATGAATAACTACTCCATATTCACACGTAGAATCCAGTTTCTTACCAAAAGAAACCAGCTCGAGTGGCTAAACTTTCAGCCCTCTGCAGGATATGTCAGTTTGATTAATGTAAAAGGCAAAAATATAATCACGGATAGCTGATAGATGTTTATAGCTCACAGCTTTAAATTTCTAAGGAAACACAGATGATTCTTAACCTCCTCAGGTACTCCCTCAAAAATTGGACAACAAATACATTCATCGCTTGATGTTCCAATGCTACCTGATAAAATCGTGATTATAAAATTTGTGATTAGAGACCATCATAAAAAAAAATCATAAATGTATGTACAGGAAATGCTTACAGAAGTCACTATGCTAAGCCAGCTTTGCTGACTAATTTTCTGTGCAAAGACTTCTTATGCAACAAAAAGAAAAATCCATGAAGTTAAAAGTTTCCATTTACAGATGCATAAAATTTGACCACCAATCCTGAAGTGAAATACTAGGAATGTATTGTATAATTAGTCATAACAGAGCAAGGATGGCTGAATGGTGATACAAACTCAAATGAGTAACAGCAAAATTATTTTTTCCTGAGATAACTCACAATAAAAAGAATGAATTGTCCACATTATTAATCAATGATTGATAAACTCTTTTCAGCATCAGAAGATATATCCAGTTATGTCTTACCTATAGTCAACATAATCCTGGAAAAACTGTAGTGGTTGCACGTTGAAAAGAACTATGTCCTAATGTACCTTAAGTGCAGATATCCAAATACATTTTATACAGTTGCCTTCTCCTGTGGATTATGAGTATGTAATAATGATGGTATATGTTTTTTAGATATATAATCTCCAAGTCCAAAATGCTACCACCACCATCACCTCATTTCACATAGCCTCTAATTGTCTCCTACCTCTACAGGAAGAGCAAGGCTAGAATTTTCCAAGACATACAGCATACTTACTTCAGTGGGAGCCACACCAGCTCTAAGGCCCAGGTGTGACTCAATTAGTGTCATAAGATCCAAACTTCCCTGGCATCCAAGAGGACATGTGTAATAGAATACAAAAGTGTGAGAGAGAATTCCATGGAACAAATTGTGACCAGCAAGAGGCAGAAAACAGCTATCAAATAAATTGCTTTCCCTTTCCTCCCTTGATGGAGTTTAAGACTTTTTAATTTAAAGGTAGCATTTCTAAACGCAGCGAATATATTTGGTCTCTGCAGATGTATCACTTATAACCCAGCCACTAGCTATTACATAGAAGCTGTGACCAGTTCAGAAATGCATCATCTTCGATTTTTCCTCTATTCCTGTTTTGCTTTCTTTCTTTTCATTTTTGATTCCATGAATAGAACATTTATTTTAGCTTCTGTTTTCTAGGAAATCTAGTCCATGACAATTAATGCCAGAAGGACTCTACAAAGTGAGCCATCAACTACATTCACTGTCCCCCTGTCTGGAAGCAATAGGAACCATATTGCTGATGACAAGAAACGTAGTAACAATCTTTGAAATTTAGTGGAATCACAATTACTAAAGCTTTCATCTATGATTAATTAGAGGTGTGTGCAGGTAAAATGTAAAGAATGAAAATATCAAGTGGTAGTGCTCTGATCGGTATAATATAATAATAGTTATAATGTATTTGATGTCTGGTGGTTGCATTAAACAGCATGGGAAGTCTTGCAGAAAGAAAATGATGGGCTTCAGGAAACATTTGCTAACATACATCAGACTGAAACCAGAGAGTTTCAATGGAAGCTGTAATGAAGACTGTCCTCTTGGAGCCCCAAGACACACTGTACTAAAAATTTATGTGGTTATAAGGGGTGTAGTACTACAGAGGAAAATGATGTTTAATAATTGAGGTCGCTGATCATCAACTAAGTGCTCAGAGAAGAAAAGGGTGGGGCCTAAGTCCTATGGGATGGGAAAACTGAGTATTTTAACCTCCTTTTTAACCATCTTGGCTGAAAGCAGCAACCTTATAACCCTTGTTGTGAAGAATCTGTTTTTCTAATCTTGTTTGTTTTCTTCAATTTCCACCACATTATTTCTACCAGGATGATAACTGTAACAGGCCTGAGCATAGCCTGAATAGAGAAGTTTAATCTCTGCTCAAAGAATAAATCGCACCCTTACCAAAGGAATTATAAAAACTGGTAAATATGTACTAGCAGAAGCCAAGTCAATGTGTGTGGAGGTAAATTCAAATGCTGTGGTAACCCAAAGAAGCACAGTAAACATCTCACAAGCGGAGGGTCTGTTGATTTTGAGAGGCATGATGAATAGATAGATGAGGGCAGAGGAGGGAGAGATATTTCAAAGGGAATTGCGGCATTTTTCCAAGATAATTTAAAAAATACTGAAGACAATTCATGGAATTTATGTCACCCTAAAAATTTACCATCATTGACTTCAGTTCATAGTGGACACTCATGGCAAACAGGTAATCAATAGACCTATGCTGTGGTTATTAGTCCAGGATATAACTTGGTAACTGGAATAATACACTTCTAAGGTAAGAGAAAGGTTCATATGGGTTTCACAACCTGTACTGTAAGGACCATTTTATAGGAAACGCAATGCGGATGACCTCACCCCACACCCTTGGTCAAGATAGTAAATTAAAACCCTGTCCTTGGGAGGAAGAGTAATGTATGTAAGTCACAATCAGTCACCATAAAGGACTTGAGTATTGAAGATATGGTAAACTCCACCATATCCCTATTGAATTCATCTGTTGCCTCTGAAAAAAATAAGGAATTTTGGGCCACAAAGGTTGACTATAGTTAACTTAATCAGGTGGTAGCCCATATTAAAAAGGTCACATCATATGTGATATTTTTACAGGTGCATATCAACATAGACTCTGGCACATTGTATATGGTTATATTTTAGAAAGCTTTTTTCAATATTCAGTAGCAGAGAAGATAAAAATCTGTGTCTTTTTTTAAAACTATTCTAACTTTGATAATCTGTGTCCTCATATACTCATGAGGAACTGTGGCCACCTTGACATCCCAGAGAAAAATTACCCTGTTCTACAACATTAATAATTTTACATTAATGGCATCATGCAAGACTTGACAAATACTCCAGATGCTCTAGTTATACACATGTATGACAGATGTTGTGGTATAAAACCCAAAGAGTTAGGGAAGTGCTACAATGTTTGCGTTTTTATAATATATTCCACTTTGCAGCAGGAATCAATTTGTCTTTTCTAGAATCATTCTTTACTGTAAATATTGGTTTACTTTCCATGTTTGCAAAGATGCTGATAGTACCAGTATCCAAGAGCTTACAGACTAGTCATTCACGGATACAGTATCCCACATAATATTTTCTAGGACTAGAATGCACATTTTATGGCAAAGAAGATTCAATATATGGCACAGGATTTATCATTCTGGCAATGGATTAATTGTCCAGAAATAGGCAGCTGATAATATAGTTGAATGACTTGTTGAAGGTTCATCTAAAGTATAAGCTCAGGGACAATACTCTGAGGGTTAAGATACTGTCTACTGGGATGCAGTATATGCACTTTATCAATGGCCAGTATTTAGGGTTGTGTCCCAACAGCCAGAATCCATGGGTCCACGAGGTAAAAGGTGGAAATAAGATTGATTCCTCTTATTATCCCTGCCAGTGATCTCCTTCATGAGTTTTCTTTGTATTCTTAAAACTTTTACCTTCTCAACCTGGAAGCCTAATTCCCAGCGGTAAACACTTATGTTAGTCAACACCGAAAAGCTTCTACTGAACTGGAAGCTGCAGCAAACACATGACCATCTGTGCACTTCATGCCAGCCTACCAGTGGGCAAAGAAAAACATTGATATAATGATAAAATAATCATGAGGATCTAGGTTTTCCATTAAACCACAGGAGAAGGGAGAAGTATTTCATAAACCCAGGTGATCTCTGGGTCGCTTCCAATGTATCCATACCAAGTAATCATAGTGAAAGGCCAAGTAGAGAAAATATGGTTCCAAATCAGGGAGACTTTAAACTTAGGTACTTTGGGGAAGAAAATCTGACCTATGCTACCAAAAGAATAACTCAAGCCAGCCAAATTGGTGGTGAGAAAAATCTAGATAGGAGGCTTGAGAGATTGTGAATATCAATGATAATTTTCTACTACAGCACCACAGATGACCTCCCCAACTCTGCCTTAAAACCACATGTTCTCACTTATAAGTGAGCTAAATGATGAGAACACATGGACACAAAGAGGAGAGCAACAGACACTGGTTCCTACTCAAGGGTGGGAAGAGGGAGAGAATCAGAAAAACTAACTATTGGGCACTAGGAACAGTGCCCAATTTGCATTACACTAGTCAAGAAAATCATCAATCAGATTCATCGGGAGGGTGATTGGATTCCTCCTCTCAAGGGAAGGAGGAGCAAAGGATTTGTGGCTGGCTTTAATCTCAAAGCTCAAATCTGGTACAGCAACAGAAACCACAGTTTGATTTGTTCATTTTTTCTAAGCATTTTTTAGGTGATTACAATATACCATCTTTGAAAGTAAAGGCATCCGATTTTCCTATTAGAGGGTGCAACTGGTCAGAATAGATTGCAATGAAGCTATATTGGATCTGGTTTGTACCTGGGTGACAAAATAATCTGTACAACAAACTCCCATGACACAGGTTTACCTGTTTAACAAACCTGCACATGTACCTTTGAACCTAAAATAGAAGTTTAAAAAAATAAAATTTATGTTATTACATCTTATCATTTTGTGTGCCAGGAATTAGGGAAGGGCTTGCCTGGGCACACTGTGTCTCCCCCTCACAGCATTATCTAGGGAAGCTTGATACAGGATAGCTCACTCACAGCACTTGCAAGTTACTGCTGGCTGTTGTCTGAGAGAAAGTTGGTGCTGATTGTCAGCTGGGGGCTCAGAAGGGCCTTTCACCATGCCCTTTAGTTCTATTGGGCATCTAAATCTTCCTTATTAAATACAGCTGTGTTACAAGAGGGAGCATTCTAAAATTAGGATGGAAGCTGCAAGTCTTTATTGGACCTAGAACCAAGTCAGTTCTTTCAAATTACACTAATCAAGAAAATCACCAGACCAGCCCAGATATCACAGGAAGGTAATTGGGTTCCATCTTTCAACGGAAGGAAGAGCAAAGGACCTATGGCTATCTGTAATCTCAGAGCTCAAAATCTGGTACAGGAACCGAAACTGCAGTTTGATTTGTTAATTTTTTTCTAAGCCTTTTTTAGGTAATTACAATAAACCATCTTTGAAAGTAACAGCATCTTATTTTCATACAGTATTAGAGACTGCAACAGATCAGAATAGATTACGATGAAGCTATACTGGATCCGGTTGATGGGTCTTCCCAGTTATTTTTAGTCTTACCTATTTTTATGGGCCTTGCCCAATGGCTTTGTTTCCTAACCTGAGTAGAAGATCAAATCATATTTTAACTAACAATGCTATGACCACAGTAATCTTTGCTCCATCTTCTCACGTTTATAACTGTCTCAGTTGTTCATAAAGCTGGGAAATGGACTTGAGCTCATCTGAGTTGTTACATTTCATAGCAGAACCTATAGAAGCTGTAAGTTCTAACTTAATTGGATCCCAAAAACGTTCCAGCTTGTGATGGGTTGAACTTTTTATAATTTATTAACATATGATCTACTTGCTATAAAATTCACCCTTTTGATGTGTACAATTCACTGGTTTTTCACATATTCAGATGTGTACAACCATCACCACTATCTAATTTTAGACCACTGTCATCACTGTGGGTTGAATTTTGATCTATGAGAGAAGATGGGAAGCAGACTGGACAAAAATCGTTCGCCTTCCACCCTGTGGACTCCTTTGAGATGCAGTTGTTCCATATGGCCTCTCTAGAGATGTCCTGCTTGGCCAAACATCCAGCTGTGATTTCTTGTAAAACAGGTGACAACTCAGTAATGTAATATGTTACATTTTATTTCCATCCTGCCTGCCTCACTTGCACTTTCCCATGCTCTAAATTTCCTGGGAGAGAAATAACCAATAATTCTAGAGCATGTAAGCTTTGCCCCAGATTCTGTTTTCTAGGATCTGGGTAAGACACATGGCATTCAAGAATTTCCACATTCTAACTTGCCCTACATCTTACTCCATACATACAGCGACAATATCCTGTTCATTATGCCCCAGTTCTTTGAGATTATTTTTTTCCTAAGCAGTATACTCATTTCCCTATGCTATTCCTCCGGTCTACAATATACAATATATTTTCCTAATTATTCACCCATAAAAATTTGCTTTTCCTTTAAGGCCCAGAGAAAAACACTGATTGTATAGATGAATCATTCTTTCCCTTGGATTCTCCCTGTCTTCCATGTATACTTCTGGTGAAGCATTTACTGTATACTGCCTTGAATCATAGTCAAATTTTATTACCCATCCTACTACCTGCCAAATATTAAGCTTTCTTTCAGATCCTGTTCTTTGCTTGTTCTCCTTTTATTTTTTGTCTCCCAAGTTTCTTGGTGCAGCGTCTTGCACATAGCGGGAGATCAGTAAGTGTTGAAATGGATGTTAAGTATCATAACAGAAAAAATAGCATTTCAGATGCACATATTAGTATTAATTTCAAATGTGATTAGTAAAGCTATTAATCATCTTACTTGCCCTATGGGTTGCAAGCTGTAAGTATTTTGAATCTTCAAAGCATATTTTTCAGAAGATCCAAATTATTTTACTTTGTCTTAGCATGAGCAAATACTGAATTGAAATGGGAGAAACAAAAAGCGACCTATACAGTCAATCCTGTCCTAGGTAGAGTTACTTTAAAATTCTCTTTCATAAAACAGTTTTATATGTACCTCTACAAAAAACTAAGAACGTGGAAATTTAATAAACTACACAGATATTCATGCTGCCTGAGAAATACCACAGTTAACCCACAATATAGCATTTTTTTCAGAAAATTCAGAATTTTTCATAAGAAAAAGGTATTACCTCATATTGTTATGAGGTATAAGGTAACACTGAATTCTAATCAACTCCTAAAAACATCTGGAGTGTCTATTGCCTTGTATGTTTCCCGATTTGTTATATTAGTCACTTAATAGTATTGGGCTATTATTATATAGTGCATCATTTTAAAACCACATTTAACAGTGTTGTATTAATTGCGTTTCATCTGGAAAAAAATACATACTTAATGGAATTTAGTAATAAGCTTCATTTTTATTTCCAGGACTCTAAAGAAAGCTTGTCATTACAGTATACTAATAATTAAATGGTGGATAATTTAAATATAGCAAATAACTGTTGGTGACTCATCAAGTCTACCTCTTCCACACCACAAAATTCTAAGAACCTGACACTTAGAAAGTTCATGTTGCTACATAAATAAGTGGTTTTGCTTCTTAGCAGTAAGACTCTAGCCACCCAACCAGTTGATGTGAGAGCTCAAACAATTGAGACATCAGAGCCCAGCTGCAGATCTTTCAGCTATTTTAGATACTATTCAGGAGTCTGCCTAAGAAGGTTTTCTCTCTCATTCCTCATTTAAAACCACTAGAAGCTACCCACGAGAGGACTAAAAATGTTTCAATAAAAGGCATTCAGAAAATCACATAAATTAACAACAGGCAACGAAACATTCATCTATCTCAAGATAGGTGGAAATACGGGGTCTTTTAGTGTTATAAATGGTCAGTCCTTTGGTGAGCCTGGCAAACTGTAGATGAGTTTCTGAATCTGAGCCGTTTTATCTGAACTCAGCTTTCAGAATTTCAACCTAAATTCAACCTTCACATTTGTTGTTTATGATAAAACACTGTGATACTGATGCAAAGGTCAGAGGCCTCACTGATAAAAGCTGTTAATATTTATGTCCATTATTCATTCTCGGCACACTTCTGTTCTGAAGCCTACATATTATTCTATCTTCATTCTGCTCTGATGCCCATACCACATCTAGCTAGGGCAATTTTGTTCTGAAAATGGTGTCAGAGCAATTTCTAGGAGAGCAGGAATCTTTGTCAATGTTATTTAATGATAAATACCAAGTAACTAACACAATACCTGGGACATAACTGGTGCTGAAAAAAAAAAGTTTGTTGAAAGACGTTTAGACAAATAGACGGTTGAAAGGAAGAAATGCAAAAATGCAGAAAGAAAGAGAAACAGAGAAAGAAAGAAAAGAAGGTAAAAGAAAAAACGAAATGAACCAGGATCTATTGATCTAATAGTTCTTCTTCCTGACCCTATAGTCTCTTTAACAGCATTATATCTTTATTAGTCCATTTCCATACAGCTATAAAGAACCGCCTAAGCTAGGTAACTTAGAAAGAGGTTTAATTGACTCACAGTTCAGCAGGGCTGGGGAGGCCTCAGGAAACGAATCATGGTGGAGGGCGAAGAGGAATCGTGGCTCCTTCTTCTCAAGGCGGCAGGAAGGAGAAAGGCAAGCAGGGGAAATGCCAGACGCGTATAAAACCATCAGATCTCGTGAGACTCACAGGTTATCACAAGAAAAACTTGGGGGAAACTGCCGCCATGATCCAATTACCTCCACCTGGTCCTGCCCTAGACACGTGGGGATGGTGATTACCCTACCAAATGAGATTTAGGTGGGAACACTGAGCCAAACCATGTCAAAAAGCCTTCCGGTTTTTTAACATTTAGATATTATAGGATAATTTTGACAACATGATGGACAAATGGGGCTTGGGGCATGTTTACTATTTCTCAGGGTCATTTTAGTATCATTCTATCTGCTATCTGTGAAAATTTATATAAAATTATAACTACTTCTGACCAGTATAAGAATTCGAAGCCTTTCTAGCTCTACTCTCCCTGTGGAAAGGTAGGTGGACTCAGGTTGGTACCCAGGTTAAATTTTAAAAATTACAACCTATCAGGCTTCTGTCATAAACCATCCACAGTGAAGAATTACTTAGTGGATGATTCATTATGTATGAGAGTTTTACTGCATTTGGTACATTAATCCAACAGATGACTGAAATATCACTTTAAGATACAAAAAACAAAACCAGACTTAAGCTATAGGCAAATTCATTTCTCTTCAGCTCTGTTTAGCAGAACATTTTTCAAAATGATGTCACACCTGCTGTGTGAACATGTTATTCTCCAGGTGCACAAAATTAATTGCTTATTAACATCACATTCACAAAAACCTCAAGGCATGTCTTGGGGGAAAAAAGCATAAATGAATGTGTAGCTAAGCTCAGTCAAAGAAGAAGAGAAAAGTAAAGAGGTAAGCTTTAAATAAAGTTTTAAAATAAAATCGACAGGAAAGTTATTTAAATTTTATCATTTAAGTATAAAATATGAAAATAATTTTGTTGACCAAAAACATGGCAATGAACAAATACTGAAACAGATGGCTCTAAACCACTCACTTTAAGTGTTTGCTGCTTTCAGAGGTTAATAACCCACAATTTGAGGGTCAAAGCAGTTCACAGTATAAAACTATACAAGGCTATAGTATCTACCCTATAGTGGACAAGGGCATTTCACCTCCATTAAGTGTGTCTAGCTTAGAACCAGCTCCCTCATTTTTTTGTTTTGTGACCTTCAGCAACCTTTCTATCCCAGTTTCCACGTGCTTCACAGCCAAGAGAGGAATATATTTATCTCTTGGATTTATGAGGACTAAATACATATAAGGCTTTTAGAACAGTGCCTGGCAAACAATGGTAGTTCACAAACACTGGAGTATGGCTTGTGGATCAGAAGGAAGTCAAACTGGAAGTAGCAAGACTACTTACAAGTCCATGTTGTTTTGCTTCTTTCTCCTATGTTCTATTAGCTCAGTCTAATTCCTGGAGTTAAAACGCAGTTGAAAACAAACACTAGATTATTACTAGTTTTCTGTGTGTCCATATTTATATAGAATTAATGAATACCAGATAAAATTAAAATAACATAAAACATCAAAAATAATTTAGGCTAAATTTTTATTATGCTCTTTAAATCAACAAATTGAAATTTATCATAATTGTGATTATAGTAACATGAGTACAAATGCAAATTTATCAATATACACAGTTTAAATTATTCTTTTCATAGCTTCCTTCATGAAGAACTACATAGACATATTTCCTATTAAATCCACAATGAGATTTATGCATTTTGGTTCAAGAGACAATAACGTATCTGTAGTTAATTAGACTGATTTGTGCAATGTATCCTTTGCTTGCAGTAGAAGGATAAAAAGCTTAAAAGTTTGCCCAGAAGGATATTAGATGAATTTAATGAGCATAAAACTGACATCAAAGTATTGCCACTAATGTGACTAGCAAGTCATTTCAATAACTCATCATTAATTCATTTATCCATTCATTAGACATATGTTAAGCAACTACCTTCTGTCAGTTCCTATATTTAAAGTTAGTAATATAAATACAAATAAGATTCATAAAGATAGGCACATGATAAAATAATAATAACGTTTATATAAGTCAAGTAAGGCAAGAAACAGCAGAGAAAGGAATATTTATCTTGATGCTGGGTGGTAGAAAAGACTGAGAAAAGTGTATACATTCCTGCAAGTTTTAAAGAATGACTAGGAATTTTCTATAAATAATGAGCTCCAAGAGCTTATCTACCTCTAAAAGTCCATGATATAAATGTTTTCTGAATGAAATAATTTATTACTCAGATCACTGGTTTCTTGTCTTCTGAGAAAAGCAAGGAAAGGCAACTTGCAAAATTGCATTAGATTTCTTGTTAAGTTTTAGCAAATCTTCCTTTTACCAATGTTATTTTTAAAGTTAGTATGATACACAGAGTGTATGTTGACTGTTGATTGATACTGTTTAAAACACTGTTCCACTGAATTCGGCTATTTCATTAAGGTAATTCATAATATCGGAAAAAAAAGTATTGTTTCCCCCTCCCAATGTATGACTATTCCAATCTACTATAAATTATTTATTTCAAATTTATCATAAAGCATAAAAGTGTTGCGTGTGTGTTTTTTAAGATCCATTAATAGGCTATTAATATAATAAAAATTTCATATGGGAAATAAAGACATAAAAAGCCCCCAAATGCAAAAAATAACAACTATACAAATGTTTCATAATGCTCTATCACCATTAATAGGGAAATTTACGGTTTTTAAATTATACTTAATTATTTTAAATAACTGAATTAATCAATGAGTGGTGAGTCCCCAGATGTGCATCTGTATCTACAGGAAAATGATTATTTTATCTTTGGTCTTTTTCAATAAGTTCAAAATAATCACATGGTGATTGCCAATTCCATCTTTTTTAACAAAAACAAAGAGTCATGAAATAGAATGGGAGCTGAACCGTTCAAATGTAAAGTTCTTTAGTTTTGGGATCTGGACTGGCTCTCCTTGCTCCTCAGCTTGCAGAGGAGCTATCCCTCTAAGAGAACGCTGACTAATACAACATCTAACCCTGTATAAATACTGTGAAGCCTTAAAATAATTTTTAACATATAATAAATGTACTTAAAATTATCTGGTAGTAAAATGTACATTTTCATAATCAATATTTATTTTTATATTTGAATTAAGTGCTTTACTATGCCAAATGGTAAAATTACATTGACTTTACAAGAACTGCCAAGAGTCCATGCTTAATTGGCCCTTAGACAAAAATTTAATTATTTTACACACTCAATCCATTTTATGTTATATATTCTACCTCCTGAGTTAAATTATATCTTTGTTTTGGAAAGATATCCAATTAATAGATGGTATTTACTTTGGGCTGAGAAAGAATAAGAGATCAGTGTAATTGGTTATGAGATTCCTATCTGTACTACAACACTTCATGGCAGTGCTTCTTTGAAATCAAACAGTATCCCAATCAGTGTATCATCAAAAAACGTATTACTTAAATCTGTCTATTTTAAAACTGGATTATGATTCTGATTTGATTAAGTTCTATTTGCTGTGGGGGTAATTTTTATCCTATAGTGACAAAAGTCTACATTCTAATCTATTTTAGCCTCTATAAATGACTTATATTGACTAAGTTTAAATCTTCATACCTAAAACCAATTCGGTTACATTCTGTCTTTTTGGAATCAACTGGATAATTTTTTTAAACTTTTATTTTGGGTTAGGAGGTACATGTAAAGTTTTGTTGCATAGGTAAACACGTGTCAACAAGGATGTGTTGTATATATTATTTCATCACCCAGGTAATAAGGCCAGTACCTAATAGATGTCTTTTCTGCTTCTCTCCTTCCTTCCTCCTTCCCTCCTCCCTCAAGTGGACTCCAGTATCTGTTGTTTCCTTCTTTGTGTTTTAAGTTCTTATTATTTACCTTCCACTTATAAGTGAGAATGTGCAGTATTTGATTTTCTGTTCCTGCATTAGTTTACAAAGGATAATAGCCTCCAGCTCCATCCGTGTTCCTCCCAAAGGCATGATCTGGTGCTTTTATTATGGCTGCATAGTCAACTGGATAATTCTAAAACTGAATTAGGTCCATTCAAGCCTATACCTAAGAGATGATTAGTTGTTTATATAGTCATTCTCAGTGTATGCAAGAGATTGGATCCATGACTTCTGCTTATGCCAAAATCCCCACATATTCAAGTCCCACAGTCAGCCCCATGGATACTGCATGTGAGAAAAGGCCCTTTGTAAATGCAGGTTTCTTATTGTGTGAATACTGCATTTAAAATATGTGCTTGGTTAAAAAAAAGGCTGTGTACACATATACCTGAGCAGTTTGAACTGTGCAGTTCAAGGGCCAACTATATTTGTAAAATGTGGCTAGTATATCATAACAGAAGGTAACGATTTTGAAACAAGAATTTTTAATCTAAGAAAATAGGATTTATTTTAATACAATTTTATTTTTAATTAAGGAACTTTTTGTTTTTGTCAGTAGAGGGCTCATAGATTGCACTTCTAGAATTTAACTAAAACCAAAGAGAGTGAGTGTACATCGTCCATTAGGATAAGATTTTAGTGGCTCACAACAAATTCTGTAAATAATTTAAAAATTCTCAAACATTAGAATCTCAAATGAATCTCATAATTGCATGTTCCTTAAAATGAGTGTGTAAATTAAAAGTTTAGTCAAAACTAGGGCAGAACAGATACAAAAATCACATGTAACTAATGGCCACTTACAAAGGTCAATTTGCCTAGATCCCTTTGGGAAATACAGAATATTCTGGGCTATTGCTAGAACTCAATTTGCATCTCTGCTTTTGAGCTCTCTGGGAGAATATGTGAATAGGAATTTCTTCTTGTTAAGCTCCAGAAGACGCTGAAGTAAGGATGTTTCTAAGGCAAAGACAGACTTCAAGTTATAACCCAGTACGAAAGATAAGGGTAGGATGAGAAGAGAGGAGTCTTGGAGTAGCAGGTGGGGTGAGGAGAGAGTCTGGAAAAGAATATCAGTTAACTATGAGTTAACGGAGACTCATGTTGGTAACATGTTAGGAACATCAAGATGTTAAGGATAGTTCAATGGCAGCAACTCAGTGATGCGCCATGTCGTAGAAGAGCTTTGAATATGTATATATATATGACATCACCTGTCTCTGTAAATAAAATGTTGTTGGAATAAAAGCATGCTCATTCATTTATACATTGTCTATAGCTGCTTTTGCAGAGTGAGTAGTGATAGCAAACCATCTGGACCACAAAACTTAAAATATTTATTATCTGGCCCTTTACTAAAATTTTTTTGCCAACTTCATAGATGCAAAAATCATTCACTGTTAGTCATGGATCCTGTAACTGATGGAAATAAATGAAGCCTTATGGAGAGTTCGTTAATTAATCAAGAGTAGTTCACCAGCCAATGTGCGTGGTTCATAAAACATGGCCAAATACTGGTGCATTCTAATATGGTAGAATGAATCCCTGTTCAGAAGTCAGGAAACTCACCTTCTTGTTTTTCTTGTGTAAAATAGGTATGGACTACAAAAATATGAAATTTCCTGCTAGCTGTAAAATGTTATATTTATGTTTACTTAATACTTACCTTGGTTAAACCTTCTATTTATGGATTATAGTCATTTTTATATTGAATTTTCCATTGAGAACAAATTATTAAATTGTGTTCTGCATAGAACTCAAAAAATAAAAGGGAGAATACTAGACTAAAATCAAAAAAGGTGGACCCTGTAACTTGTCTAGTTTTTTTCTCACTACATAGGAACAAATAGATTAAAAAAAAAAAAAAAGTCTTTGGTGAAATGCCAAAGAAACTTTTATGGAAACCATTGGTTGAGAGGCTAGACAAAACTTTGTTACAAAAAGTAAGTCTATTAATTTTTGATCAAATAGCAATGAAGTTTTTTTTTCTACCTGAAAGTACTATATTTAGAAATACCATTAGAATGAAACAATTGGTTTTATTTACTAACTTTTCTACCAATTTCACTTAACTATCCATTTGTTTAAATAAATTATTTTGGATCATAATACCAAATCTGTGTTCCTTTCTCCGTTGGTTATTATGCTGTCACTTTTCATTTATTTCATCTAAATTCAAAGGCTCATCTTAAATGCATGAATAATGCAGCTGTTTCCATTAAGGCATTTGATTTTTTAATTAAATATTTTTGCCTGAAGCAGATGATATATTTTAAAGTATCAGTAGTAACAGCATTTTGTTTTAGAATGTCTGGTGCTTTAATTTTTCTACTTTCATTAAACTGCTCATGAAGAAGCCAAAGGTTTTTCATATAATATGCTCAAACTAATTTCAAGCCATTATTGAAATAAATAATTTTTTTTTTTTTTTGAGATGGAGTTTCACTCTTGTCACCCAGGCTGGAGTGCAGCGGCGCAATCTCAACTCACTGCAACCTCTACATCCCAAGTTCAAGCAATTCTCTTGCCTACGCCTCCCGAGAAACTGGGACTACAGACACCCACCACTACTCCCGGTAATTTTTTTGTATTTTTAGTAGAGATGGGGTTTCTCCATGTTGGGCAGGCTGGTCTCGAGCTCCTGACCTCAGGTGATCTGCCCACCTAGGCCTCCCAAAATACTGGGATTACAGGCATGAGCCACCACACCTGTCCTGAAATAAATGATTCTTAAATCTACCTATTATGTCTTTCTATGAACACTTTATTTCAAAAGTTAAAGATTAAAGTTTAAATATAGAATGTGATTGCTATTTTAAACTTGACCCCAATTGTTATAAAAATCAGACAATATCTATTAATTCTAACTATTACAAAATAATATGGACTGATAATCTCCTTCAATTTTTTATTCGGTACCTAATAATTTTATAGATTAATGGGGTAGATATAATATTTGATACATGCATACAATGTGTAATGATCAAATCAGAATATTTAAGAGATCCATCATCTCAAATACTTATCATTTCTTTGTGCTGGAAACTTCAAATCTTCTTTTCTAGTTGTTTTGAAATACACAATATATTGTTGTTAACTATAGCCACCCTACAATGCTAGTGTTTACTCTACTGAATGCTAGAATTTATTTTTTCTATCTAATTGTATGTTTTATCCATTAACCTACCTTTCCTTGTGCTCCCCACCACTTTTTCCAGCCTCTGATAACTCTTATTCCACTTTCTACTTTCACCTCCATAAAGTCAACATTTTAAGCTTTCATATATGATGGGGACATGTAATACTTGTCTTCCTGTGCCTCGCTTATTTCACTTAACATAGTGTCCTCTAGTTCCATCTATGTTGCTGAGAATGACAGACTTTCATTCTTTTTGAAGACTGGATTTTATTCCATTGTGTATATATATCACATTTTCTTTATCCATTTGTCTGTGGATGAACACTTAGGTTGATTCCACATCTTCACTATTGTGAATATGGCTGCAATAAATGTGGGGGTGCAGGTATCCCTTTGGTATACTGATTTTTCTTTCCTTTGGACAAATATCCACTAGTGGGATTGCTGTATCATATGGTAGTTCTATTTTTATTTTTTTTAGAAATCTCCATACTGTTTTCCATTATAGCTGTGCTAATTTACGTTCATATCAACTGTACATAAGAGTTCGGTTTTCTCCACATCCTTGCCTCAGTTTTTTTTTTTTTTTTCATCTTTTAAAGACTAGCTTTCCTAGCTGGGGTACTATAATATTTCATTGCAGTTTTGGTTTGAATTTTCCTAATGATTAATGATATTGAGCATTTTTGTTAAATACCTGTTGGCCATTTGTATGTCTTCTTTTGAGGAATGTCTATTGACATCCTTCGCTCAGGTTTCAAGGGGATTATTTGTCCTTTTGAGTTGAGTTTCTTGAGTTCTTTATATATCTGGGATATTAGTCCCTTGTCAGATAAATAGTTTGCAAATATTTCCCCCCATTTTGCAGATTGTCTCTTCACTTCATTGACTGTGAAAGTAGCTGTGCAGAAGCTTTTTAGTTTAATATAGTTTTGTCTATTTTTGTTTATGTTACCTGTGCTACGGGGTTTTAGTAATAAAATCTTTGTCTAGACCAATGTCCTGAAGCCCTTATCTTGTTTTTGTAATAGTTTTGGGTTTCAAGTTTAAATCTCCAATTCATTTTAAGTTGATTTTTGCTTATGGTGAGATATATTTCTGCATAGAAATATCCAGTTTTCCTAGCACTATTTATTGAAGAGGGTGTTCTTTCCCCAATACGTATTCTGTTGCCTTTGTGAAAACTAGTTCTTTGACTCTTATTTCATTGTAGTGTCTTCTTTATGAGCCCTGTTCAAGGCATAACTTCCACTCTTTTAAAAATAGCAGTGGTGGTGTAAATAGTAAGAAGATCCAAGACTGGAAATCCAGGCTGTCTTCTGCTTATGCTCTGCTGTGAAAAGTTGGGACTACCACATTGTCTCTCTAAGTCACTTATGTCATCTGTTAGTAAATCAAATTTGATGATATTATACATTTTAAAATCCATAAGCTTTTCAGTATTGAACTTCACAATTTATTACGAGAGGTTCTGTATTGACTTGATGCTCATGATTGCTCATGCAAAGTTCTGTAGCCATATATCTTTCATATTTACATTGCTATAAATGTATTTTGAATTAAGCTTTTACTTAATATTTTATAACAATAGTTTCTATATGTTTATATTATTAAGTAATTTTTTCTCACGATAAATTTGAAATGCTTAAGGCATGGCTTCTATTGGCTCTTACACTACCTCAAGGTTTATTTTAAAGCATTATATATACCCTATGAGGCTTACAAACCCCCATGAAACAAGTTTACACATGTAACAAACCTGCATATGCACCACCAAACGTAAAAGTCAAAAAAATTACCAATAAAACAAAAATCTCAAAACTTTCTTGAAAATATTTTCCTATCTTCTGTTGCAAGGTTCACATCAAACAAAGCCACATATGTATATATTATAGTGTTTTTTGTTTGCTTTGATTTTGATTTTTTTAGAATAAAAAGATAGAAATCATACTTAGGCACACTTTAGTACAACTACAAAACATACAAAATACAGATGTAAAACATAAGAAATATATTTGTAAAATTTCAAAAAGCAGTCAGAGGGAAAAAGATTCCAAATCCAGGAGAATAAACACAAGAATTAACGCTAACTTTTCACCAGAAACAAAACAAGCCAGAAGGAAATGTAACAAATATTTATAGTAGAAGAAAAGCTATCAACATAATCTATCCAGTGAAAATATTATAAAAAAAATGAAAGTAACAAGAAAATTTCAGATAAACAAAATCTAAGGGAATTTGACAACAATTTTTCAGTCTGAAAAGAAATGATATCAGTTAGAAATATGTATGTACTACAAGGACTGGAGAGCTTCTAAAAGGGTAAATATTTGGTGAATATAAAAAGACTTTTCTTATTTTTACAACTTTGAAAATCCTTTGAATTTTAAAGCAGAGTCACAACACTATATTGTGGGATGTGCAACATGTATATTCATAAAGTGAAAAACCATAGCACATAGGATGAGAAGGGATAAAATAATAATATTAGTATTAGTGTAATGCATCAGTTGGTATATGATTAATACATAATAAAATTTGTTGAGTTAAAAATACATGTTGTAATCCATAAAGGCTCCTCCAAACATACACACACACACACACACACACACGCACACACACAGATATTTAGACATGAAGATAAAAGTTATAACTGACTATGAAAACATTTGATTAAAAAACAAAAGGAGTATCAAAGAAAAAAGAAAAGATGAAACAAATGGAGAATAAACAAAATAACAAATCCTAACAATAGCTCAATCATACCAATAATTTTAGTAAATATAAATAGATTAAACAATCTAATTAGAAGCCAGAGATTATCAAAATGAATGAAAAAGAAACAAGGTTCAACTACAGGAAGTTATCTGATGATACTAATATAAAGATGCAGACTGAAAGTGAAGCATGGAAAACATAGATCCAAAATAAACCCATCATGAGAAACTTGGTGTGTCTAAATTAATATCAGAGAAAAAATTTTAATATTTCTATTCTATAAATTGTAGCAGAATAATAAATTATACACCATAAAGACAAAGGATTAATTCACAAAATGTTTCAACAATTTTCAATGTGTACATATCTAATAACGAAACTTCAGAGAATATAAAGCTAAAATTTGATGCAACTAATGCGAGAAATGGACAAATTTAAAATCATAGTGGAAGAGATAAATACCCCTTTTCTATTGTTGGAATTGACCCCCAAATTTGTTAATGACATAAGAAAGTAACAATATTATCAGCCAGCTTTGCCTAACAGACACTTATAAAGCACCACATCCAATATAGAACATACATTTTTTTTTTAGGATACATAAACAGTGTTTAGAATGAACCATATTCTATGCCATAAAAGACTCTTAATAAATTTAAAGGGACTGAAATAACAGAGTATATTCCCTGTATTATACTAATACTATATATTAGTACTATATATTAGTATTACTATACTAATATATAGTAATAAATATCAGTAAGTTATTTAAGAAAACATCAAATGGTTAGAAATGCACAACATAAATTTTAAATAGTTTATAGATTTTTAAAAATTACAAAGGAAATTTTAAAATATTTCAAACTAAATAATAACAAAATTACACCATATCAAAATTTAGAATATGCAGCTCCACAGATGTTGGAAAGAAAATTCATCGTATCAAACGCTTATACAGCAAATTTACATAAATACATAATGAATAGATAGAAAGCCAACTATGCTTTTTCAGGCCCTTGGGGAATATAGTAAAAACACATGGACACAGGAAGGGGAACATCACACACTGGGGACTGTTGGGGAGTTGGGGGGGTGCTAGGGGAGGGATAGCAGAGGGTGGGGAGAGTGGCGAAACATTAGGAGAAATACCTAATATAGGTGACGGGGGGATGGAAGCATGTATGCTGATGAGAATGATTCAGTAAATAGTAAACAATGGAATAATGATAATTCAGGGAAGAGAGGGAGGCGTAGGGAACTCCTTGAGGAGGTGTGTGCACTGGGATCTAGAACACACATGGAGAAGGTATCTTTAGAGAAGAGAGGGAGAATTCCTCCATGGGGCAGGAGAGAGGCCCCACATAGGGGCACAGAAGTAGGCTGGTAAGGAGCCAAAGAAATTCTGCTCTGAAGCCCTATTCTTTTCCTGCAAAATCAAAATGAATGGCCATCCTCTCTGAAAGGAAAAGGAGGAAAAGATGTCAAGGTGAGGAGTGAGAATATAATGTTAAAATGTTATCTAGGAGGACAAAGAGACTAAGGACATTGTAAGATTACTGAGCAGCATGAAGAGTTCACATGAAAACAATGGACATGAATTCAAAGTAAGCCCACTCAGTATGATCTTTTGTTTTTCTCCACGGGTACAGAAACAGAATAGAAAGTGAACAGAAATAAGGAGGGGAATATGTGTAACTTCCAAAAAACTCCAAGAGAGGAACTAGCAACTTTGAATAACTGGTTAAATCTGGAAGATATTAAGGTCATATCATGTAAGACTGCACATTCTTCCCTTTTTTAATCCCTTAGCCTGATGCTGGAGGTGTCAGAAACAGCAGCTAGCATCTTGGGAGGAGATGTTTATGAGATGCTAAAGAAACTGGACTGTCGCCACTCCTGACTTTGGGCTTCTAAATTAAAATGGGCCTTATCAAGAAAAAAAGATTTAATTTTGGAATAAGTTGGAAATTATGCTATTACATTATGCTGGGCTGAGTATTTAATTATTAAATGGGGACTTTTATAATGATGGACAGGGCTTGGCAAAAACTTTGAGGCTTTTCCAGAGCACATTCGAAGGGACATTTGATGAGAACATGTAATATAAATTCCAGATGCTTTAAACATTTTTATCACGTATGTTAAATATTCAGTTACTATAATGAGATTGTAGTAGGGAGAATTCTAAAATTTGTCTGCCTCCAAGATGTTCTTCCTCTCATTATTCACTCAAAGGCTGTTGTGAAAGGGATTTTGTAGGTGTAACTGCTGTCTCACTGCAGGTGGCCTTACAATAAGACATTAGGCCTGACCCAATCGTGGAAGACATTTAAAAGCAGGAAAACACCCTGCTTTTAAATGATCACAGCTAATTGCAGCCTTGAACTTTTGGGCCCACGAAATCCTCCCACCTCAGCCTCCAAAGTAGTTAGGATTATAGGCTTGAACCATCATGCCTGCTTCACTAAATATCACTTCAAAGCCACTGTTTCAACTCAAGCAGAAGCTCTGGTATTCCACAGTTGTTTAAATGCTTTTGAATTTTATGTGACAGCATTGACAGAGGACTTTTATCTTTTAATATCATCCCTGCATCAATTATTCCATGTCTCCAGTTCAGTTGTTCAGTCTCATGTGAGCTCTTTGTTAGTCTTCATTAGTGTACTGACATTCATAACCTATTTACTTTAGATTTTAAATATTTAAAATCCTTCAATTGAAAACACTGATATCTCTTTACCTATCATTGGTTTAATTATAGCTAAAATCTCATAAGAATATTGGTTTTAGGGATAACATGGGGAGAAATACCAGATATAGGTGATGGGGGGATGAAGGCAGCCAACCACCTTGCCATGTATGTACCTATGCACCATGTACCCCAGAACCTAAAGTACAAATATATATATATATATATGTGTTTTAAAATATCTTCTTAAAACATTTTTCACTTAGTAATGTAAGTGGCCAACTGGGGAGGATTGTTGTTTTTCTAACCCCCTCCAGCTTTACTGATATATGATTGACAAAAATTTGTATACATTTAAGTTGCACACTCTTATGTATAGAACTACATATAAATTTTGAAATGAATACCAAAATCCAGATAATTAATATATCAGTTATATCACATAGTTACCATTGTGTGGTGTGCATGTGATGAGGACATTTAATATCTAATCTCTTAGCAAATTTCAAGGAGAAAATATGTTATTATTAACCATAGCACCAGTCTATACAGTCTCCAAAAGTAATTCATCCTATATCTTTATACACTTTATACACTTTAACCTATGCTTGTTAGCTTTTGAAGTTTTGATAATGGTCATCCCAACAAGACTAAGATGCTATCTCATGATAACTTTGATTTACATTTCTCCATTGATTAGTGAAGTTGAGCATCCTTTTATAGACTTGTAGGCAATTTATATGTCTAATTTGCAAAAATAATATTCAGGTCCTTTGTCAACTTTTTAATTGAGTTATTCCTTTTCTGCTATTGAGTTGTATCCGTTTCTTATGTATTTTGGATATTAACTTCTTATTAGATACATGACTTGCAGAAATATTCTCCATTCAGTAGGTTGCCTTTTTCCTCTGCTGATTGCTTATTTTGCTGAGCAGAAACTCTTTAATTTGATGTAGACTCATTTGTTTATTGTTGCTTTTGTTGTCTGTACTTTGGTGTTAAATAAAACACTACTGCCAGGACTTAGGTCAAGAAGCATTTTCCCTATGTTTTCTTCTAAGAGTTTTGCACTTTTAGATCTTACAGTTAAGTCTTTTATTCATTTTTTTTTTCTTGTAGGGTATAAAATAAGGGTCCAATTTTATTTTTTTCCAGTGGATATCTAGTTTTCCCACAGCACTTATTGAAGGAACTATCCTTTTCCCTATTGTATATTTTTGGCTACATTTTTGAAATTTATTTTACCATATATGCCTAAATATGGAATTATTTCTGAGCTCTCATTTTATTTCATTTGTCTATTGTCTATCTTTAGGCCAGTATTATATTTTTTAGTTATTATAGCTTTTTAATATAATCTGAAGTTAGAATGTGTGATGCCTTGAGCTTTGTTTTTCTTGCTCAAGGTTGCTTTAGCTATTTGGGGGTTTTGTGGTTCCATATGAATTCTAAAATTTTTTTCTATTTCTGAAGAAAATCTTATTAGTATTTTGATAGAAATTGCATTGAATTTGTAGATTGCTTTTAGATAACAATGCTTGTTAGCTTTTGAATTTTTGATAATGATCATCCCAACAAGGCTGAGGTGCTATCTCATAGTAACTTTGATTTACATTTCTCCGTTGATCATTTGGACATTTGAATAATATTAATTCTTCTAATATATGGATGCAGGATATCTTTCTGTTTATTTGTGTCCTGAATTTCTTTCCTCAATGTTTTAGAGTTATTGGTGTACTGATGTTTCACCTCCTTGGTTAAATTAATTCTTCAATATTTATTTCTTTTAATGATATTATATACAAAATTGTTAAAAATCACCTACACACCATCATGACAGTAGTAGGGTATTCTTAATTTGCCTGCATATTTGCTTTAACTAATGAGTTTTTTACTTTCATATGTTTCATGTTACTAATTACTATCCTTTAATTTTGACTTGAAAAATTCCCTTTAGCATGTTTTTGTAAGGGAGGTCTAGTGGTGATGAACTTTCTCACTTTTTGCTTGCTTGAGAAAGTCTTTACCTCTTTCATTTTTGAACGACACCTTTGAGGATAAAGTATTTTTTCCCTGTTTAATGCATTGGATATATCATCCCAGTCTCTCCTGAAATGCAAAGTTTATCTTAATAAATCCACTGATAGCCTTATAGTGTAGGCCCTTACCTGATGAGCCTTTTCTCCTCTCTCTCTAGATGCTCTCAAAAGTCTATTGGTCTTTGAGGTTTGGCAGTTTAATTATAATATGTGTCAGTGGAGTCCATTTTGGGTTAAGCCTCTTTGGGAATCTTTAAGATTTATGTACCTGAATGTCCTTAACTTTCACCAGATTTGGGAAGTTTCCAGCCATTTTTCTTTACATAAGCTACCTGTTTGTTTCTCTTCTGTCTGAGAATGTAATAATCTATTTATTAGTTATCTTGCCAGATTCCCATAAATCCAATCAGCTTTATTTTCTTTTTTTCTCCCTTTTGCCTTTGACTGGATATTTTCAAATGGCCTTTAGATTAGTTCACAGATTCTTTCTTTTGCCTTACTAAGTCTGTTGTTGATATTCTTTATTGCATTTTTTATTTTATTCATTGTATTCTTTTGCTCCAGAACTTGGTTTGATGAGTTTTCAAAAAAATGATTTCTATATTTTTGTTAAACTCCTCGTTTTGTGCATATATTGTTTTCCTGATATCACTGAGTCGTCTACTGGGTTATTTGTAGCTCTCTGATCTTCCTTAAAACAATTATTTTGAATTCTTTGTTAGGCAATTTATACAACTCTTTTTCTTTTGGCTAAACTACTGAAAAATTATGCTCCTTTGGTGGTGTCATGTTTCTTTCATTTGTTTATGTCTTTGAAGTTTTGCATTGCAGTCTTCTCATTTGAAAAGAGTCATTTCCTCTGCTGTTTGTTGACTGGCTTCAGGAAAGAAAGGCCTTCACCTGTCAGCCCAGCTAAGGTTCAGATGTTTTCTCCAAACTTCTGTGAATGTGTCACTCCACATCCCTTATTTCCTCTTGGGAAGAATTTTTAAGATTATTTGCCTCCTCTTAATTCCACAACTCCAGTCTGGGTGCTAAAAAGCCTCCTTTTGTATTCTCTAGAGAAGTGCCCTGAAACACTCAAGTTCGTATGCCTTTTTCCAACCATGTCAAGTTGGTCAAGCTGTCTGAATAGGCTCATAAACTGTCTGTCAAGGCTCAAACACTTATCATCTTAAAAGGTTCATGGGAAGTCAGCCACAATGGTGTGTGTGTGTGTGTTTGTGAGAGAGAGACAGAGAGAGAGAGAGAGAGAGAGAGAGAGAGAGAGATACAGAACATTGAAGGTCTCTGTATACAAGTTTGGCGGATATGCATGTGAGGCACCCCAAGTAGTTCCTAAGTGGGCTTTTTAATAATGTTTGCTGAACAGTTTGTAGGATCCTCGGCTCTTTTTTGAGTTCTAAACCCTTATTGCCATCAGTCACTACTTATCTTTCCTGTTCTCAGCCTCTTCCAACCACTCAGCCATGCCAATTACCTCAGTATTACAGATGGGGTGAGAAAGTAGTGGAACTCTTGGGCAATGTTCCACACAGCTGGGGAAGCCAGATGCTCACTCACCATGCTCTTGCTTTCCCTTGTAGGAGAAATTATGGACCCAAAGGTCTTTGTTGCCACTGGGCTGTTCTGCCATCTGGGAGAGGTGAGGAGGGTAAAGGAAGATAGTGCTACTGATCCTCTTCAATGCACCTACTTTTGAAATGTGTGCTCCCACAGTGTGCTGAATCTTCTTCACTGGACTCCTAGACTCCAAAAAAGGTACTCTTGAAGATGTGTGGTTGTCAACATTTATGCTTCTGTGGGGAAATGACATTAGAAAACTTCTGTTCTACCATTTTACCGACATCACTTTCTCAATGTACCTTTATTATCTTAATTGCTAAATCACATTTATTATAGAAAAATACTAGTAAAAATGTGTGTGATAAGATATTCATAGTCTCAAAAATTTAATAAGTTGATCATATTTCTTGATGACCTATCATATACATAGGCAGTGTATGTATATGATACATACACACACACAAACACAGTTGACCCTGAACAAAATGGGGGCTATGGGAACTAACACTCCAAGCAGTTAAAAATCAGTCAAGAGTTAGAAGGGAAGGCAGAGAGGCAGACACACTTAATCTAACTTTAGGGAAACACATCATATGACTCTTTTTGCTATTTCATTTCTCTAAAAATGTTTCTATATTGTACCAAGCCTTCTTCCAGTGTTTTAGTTTCAATGCCCATATCATTGAAAGTCCATGTTGTAAAAGAAGTCAAAAGCAGTCTTGAATAACAATAACTCTCTCTCTGCCAGAGTGTCTAATGTCAAATTATTTTCCTGGCACTGCTTCTTCTACATCTCCCTCTTCATAATCTGACACTGGTTCAGAAGAAATCAACTCTAACATTGATTCCTCTTGCATGATGTCTATTAGCTCTTGAATTTATCCAAGATCTATATTTCGAAATCCTTCAATGCGCACCATCTTTTGGGGGCTAGCAGGGGAGGCTATATCAACAATCTCTTTAATGTTTTCTTTTATTGTCTCTGTCATAAATCATAAATCCTGTGAAGTCATGTGCAATATCTGGATATAGTTTTTTTAATCAGGAATTTATAGTTTTAGGCTCAATGTCTTTTATGGATGACATCTTCAATAATGTAATCCCTCCAGGTATCCTGATGTTCTCTCTATCAAGGCTGTCTTCCATAGTGTTGACAATCTTTTCCAGACCACAGTGTGTGATGAAAATTAAAAGACCTGTGACTTCCCTACCTAGAGGCTAAATTAGAGATGTTGTGCTTAGGGGCAAGTAGACCATTTCAACACATTCTACATGGAAACTCATGAGATTCTGAGTGGCCAGGGGTATTGGCCACTATCAAAAAACTTTAAAGGGAAGTCCCTTACTGGCAACTTATATGTTGACTTCAGGGTGAAAGCATTAATGAACTCAATCCAGACAAAGAGTTCCCATTGTCCAGGACTTCTGGTTGTACAACTAAAAGGCTGGCATTTTCCCTTTCTCTTTAAGGCTCAGAGGTCAGCAGCTTTTTAAATATAGGTAATCCTGATCATAAGCCTTAATGCATTTGCACAAAACATTATAGTAGCCTATCTTTTTCTGCTTTAAATACTGGTGCTTGCTTCTTTTGTTTACTAAAAAATATCCTTTGTGGAATTTTTTTCCCCAGAACAGGATACCTGTCTCCATTAAAATCCCTTCAGGTAGATATCATTTGTCCACAATAATTTTCTTAATGACATTGACGAACTTATATGCTGCCTCTTGGTTGGCAGAAGCTGCTTCTCTTTTTATCTCGACTTTTTTTTTAAGCACATCTCTTTCTAAAGTTATCAAACCATCCTTTGCTAGCATTAAATTCTCCAGCTTTAGATCATTCACTTTTCTTTTCCTTTAAGTTGTCATACAATGACATTGCTTTTTCTTGAACCATATTAGAGTCTATAATACTATGTCTTTATTGTAGCAATTCTGTACTCACATAAAAGCTTTATTTTCAGTAGAAGGTAAAAATATATTTCTCAAGAAAAAGCAAGATTTTTATGTCTGCTGGCATATCTGCAGTGATAGCTTCATAAATTTCCTTTTCATTTTTTTACAATTGTCCTTATGCTGGATTTATTTATCTTGAAATGGCAGGCAACCACAACTGCAGACCTCAATTGACAGTACATGTTAAGCAATTCAACTTTTTCCTTGTAAAGTCATGACTTGAGTTTGCTTCTTGGGAGTAATTCCAGCATCAATAGTGGCACTTGGTATGGGTCCCATGATGTTAATCAAGGTTTATGGTATTGAACTAAATGCAATTAAAAAATGCAAGAGCCATGAGATATCAGTTTTTGCTGCCATAAAAAATGCAATGGAAAGATACATTTCTCATGTAGAGATAATCAGCATCACAGGGCAGTTTAAGTGGCTGCCATTAATACTCAAGCTCACTGTAATAATGACAGGAGGTAGCTATGAAATTACACTAGTACAGTATGTCCTAGAGTTAATTTTATGCAGCTATAATTTAATACTGCACCTTTATGTTCATTTCTGTTTTTTCACTGCAAATGGCACTACTATCAGGTCATTCTTGCATTACTATAAAGAAATACCTGAGGCTGGGCAATTCGATTTAACTGACTGATGATTCTGCAGACTGTAAAGGAAGTATGGTGCCAGCATCTGCTTAAATTCTGGTGAGGGCCTAGGAAGACTTTTACTCATCACAGGAGGCAAAGGGGAGCATGTGTATTATGTGGCGAAAGAGGAGCAAGAGAGAGAGCTGGAGTAGTGGCACACACTTTTAAACGACCAGATCTCATGAGGACACACTCACTGTCCAAGGGAAGTACCAAGGGGATGGTACTAAACCATTCACAAGAAATCTTCCCCTAAGATAAAATCACCTCCCATCATGCCCCACCTCCAACATTGGAGATTACAATTCAACATGAGATTTAGAGGAGACACATATCCAAACTATACCATACGGTCCATAAGTGTTTGGGTGTGTAAGTTTTAATAAATTTTAACTTTTTATAATAGATTTGTATATATTTTATGGGAGTAAATGATAAAATAGACTATTACCTACATATATTTTATGTGTTCATAACATACCTTATTTTTAAAGATATATATAGAGACAGATATAGATATGTATGCCAAACAAATATATATTCACCTGTTCAAACAAATAAATTGTTCATTTATTATGATTCAAAAAATGAATTACATATATGTGTACCTTATTAGAATTGTTACCTTATTCTTATTCATTTGTTTGATCCCTCCTCAGAACTCTCTATTAGGTCTTTTCACACAATTCAATCAACACATTCACATGATTTGCATGCCTAAGATGCAACTATTATTTGAGGTTGACCTTACCACAAAGCATATGGATTGAGTATCAAAATGCAATCTCATATTTCGCCCAGTAATGCAATGTATCAACTGTGGAAAGAGCATATTTTTTGACTACTGAAATAAGAGTTAACATTTTAAGCTGTGGTCTTGGGTCTTAGGTACCTTCAATATAATTTCTCAAATTTCATGGAATAATGACTTCTCAAATCAGATCAATAGATCTAGAAAGAAAAATGAGAGTGAAAAGATTACTTCTTAAAAACTTCACAATATCAATTTAACCATCCAGCCAATGAATTAAATGGAGGATATTTTTCAATTTAGATATGTGCCTGCTATTTACTCTTTTAATTCTCTATTTTCTCTTTCTTTCCTCTCTCTCTCTCTCTCTCTCTCTCTCTCTCTCTCTCTCTCTCTCTCTCCTCCTTCTCTTCACTCTTAGGTTTATTTTCAGCCTGTATAAAAGTAAAAGCTCTGTCCAACCTGTCTGTGTTTCCATATCCTTTCCCTGTCTGTTACCAAGCACAATCTGAAGACATGAATTTAAATAATTTAATGGATCTGTCTATGTTTAGCTCTTCGACTAACATAGTAGTAAGGAATCCTGAAAATACATCATATATTGTTTTACCCCCTGCCCCTACCAAGACTCTTCTAATTCAGAGCCTTGTAACCTAGGCTCTGAATTACAAGAAAGTGATGCCATTCTTATCCATTTGAATACATTAGTATTATCAAATGCTCAATATTTCCAACTAATATAGTTCTTCAGTTACTGTGGGACTAATTCTTTCATGAGTTACGTTATTACTCATAGTATCAGAAGAATTAATGCCTGACCCGATTAGTTATTGCTTAGAAAGCAGCTCCCAGCCTCAAATGAAAGCATTTTATTTCCTCTAGTATATGTTAAGAACTTTGAAGGGCATGATATTTTATGTTACTTGCAAGCTTACAAGTTGGTTTGCTGCAGGATCATGAATGCTGGCAGAAGACTTGAGACTCTTGGGTCAGAGAGAAAGGACAGTAAATTATTCACAGCAATAGCTGCAGTCAGACTATCAGCATTTGGCTAAGTTTCTGGACCTGAATTTCTATATGGCAATGCAAAGAGGGCCAGGTAATAACCACCCACACAGTGGATTATATTACAGGGGATGAACCATTGATCTTAAGGATCCTGAGTGTTTTATAATAACCATATTACATTTGAACTTTGCTCTGAAGGGAAACATTATGTCTTTCAAAGCTCTTCACTCTACAAGTGTCCTTGAAACTATAGTTCAGAACAATGGAAGTCAGTGTCTCTCCTCACAAGATGTGCAGGAACATGAGAGACTTATGGAGAACTGTCTCTCAAAGTGTATTAAGATCAAAGCTAAGGAAAGAAAATAAACATTCATTATTTAAAGCTACCTTTTGCATTTCAAATAACATTTCTAAGAGTTGTTTTCTTTGGATGAAAAAATTAGATGCATAGTCCATTATTAGCTTATTCTAATCAAATTTCATATGCTTTTTGAACTACAACTCATGTATTATAATTTAGAGTAGCTTTAGAAAAATTTTCTAAATATTGATAATCTGAATGCCGAACAATGATTTAAAAAGTAAATTGGATATCGCAGATGTTTGGCCTCTTTAATATAGACTTTTAGATCTTTGGAAAATATCCAATTTACTGACAATTCTTCAGCATATTTTGGCATTATGTGGAGTTAGTCTTGACTCATAAAAAATGATAATAACAAGGTGATCAATATTGCATACGCCATGGTCATAAGAAGCCTAATGTCTGTGATGCCCTAAGAGATGAATAGTCAATGAAGTAATAAAACATGGAAGGATACATTGGTCGGAGAATGTATTTTTTAAAAAGCAATGGCTGAACTACAGCTGTGAAATTAAAGAATATTAACTGGGTAAATAAGAGTCAATGTTTAGTTGTATGAGGCTACTGATAAACCTATGAAAGCCTTCTTTATAGTATTTTTTTAAATTTAATTATTTCTAGCATGTTCTTGTGATTCTTTCTTTGATTATACATTTTTATCCTTAAATTACTCATGTGTTCTTACATGTCAACTTTTTAACTATGGCCCTAAATATATTAATTATAGTTATTTTAAATTTTCTATCTGATAATTTCAATGTCTTTTTCACATATGAATCTGGATCTGATGATTGCTTTGTTTCTTTCAGAAAGAGTTTTTCTTGACTTTTGTCATGACGGCTAATTTTTTAAAGCCAGACATGATATATTGGGTAACAGAAACCAAGCTTAACAGTGTGTGGATTTATGTTAATTTGTGTGAGGGTTGGGCTGTGTTTAATATTTGCTGTAGCTCTGGGTACCACAGGCTTTGAGTTTCTCTAATGTTCTTGTTTTTGTCCTGTTTCTCTTTGTGTTTCCCCTAGAACTCCTCCTCATATAGAGACTTGGCCTTTCAGCTCTTTCAGCTATAATCCGGTTATTACATGAGAGTCTTGTTGACAAGTTGGTAAGGAATAGGCAAGGGGAGAATTCTATAATTTTCAGAAGTTTTCCAAAATTATTATTTATATGTTTCTACCAGTTTATAGCTCCAGTATCTTCTGGTCAAAGTAAGAAGTCTCATCTGTATCTCTCTGGATAACACCTCTCTTTCTAAATTTGGCTGATTATTTAATCTTTAAAGTCAGCTTTCTAATGGTCCCAGCGAAAGTCTTTTATTCTAAGTTTTTTCTTCCTATTATTTTCTATAAGAGTGGGAATGGCAACTTCCAAGTTCTTTACATGTCAGAGCTGTAGCTTTGCATTCACAATTTTAGAAATATTACAGTATTTTGACATTTTGCTATAAAGAAGTCCAACCATATCAAAAAGTCAAAGGACTGCATAATATAATTACATCTATGATAACACCTAAATTTAACAATTGTTTATACATTGCAATAATTGCTTCAACTATTTTTTCACAGAAGCTTTTAAAAGAAATTGCAGCTATTATGACATTTCACTTCTAAATAGGTATATTTGGTTACATACTGACAATATTACTCAACAAAGCTGACAATAATCCCAAAATAGCATCTAATGACCAGTTTATATTCTGATTTTCCCCGGGGGCCTCAACCAATAGAGCTCATTAATTTAATCAATCTGTCAGTAACCAGTCATGAGCTATGCCATATTTGGTCATTGTAGCTTTTAAATGAATTTTAACCTAGCACAGATCCTTTATTTTGCATGGTATCCATTGATAAAGATAGAAGGCCAGTCGTCCTGTAGAAAGTCTTACCTTTTGAATTTGCCTGCTGTGTTCTTTCGATGATATTTAACAAAGCTATCTTTGTTGTCTATATTTTCTATAAACTAGAAGTTGGACCTAAAAGTAAGTGCTGATTACAACTATTCTGGCAAGATTACGTCATAGATTATACTGTTTATTTCATATGTATCATATCAGAAAGCATAGAAAGCCAGCTGTCCTTCTCTTGGTGATGCCATAATGGTTAGTTGGTTAAGATGGGAACAATCAGCTCTGTCTTTTGAAGGTTTCTACTTTTCTCTTGCCAGTCAACAAGCATTCTCATCCTCAAACATCCTTACAAGGGGACCATCTTCTGGAAGAAAGAACTGCCCAAGTTCCCACTTTCCCTGGATTAAAGTAGTCTACTGGCTTAAAGTAGTAAAGTAGTCTACTGACTTAAATTCTATTTGGCTTGAAGGAGAAGACCCTTTTTCTAATTCACAAAGCTACTATGTAGGGCAGTGGTGGCCCTGACAATTACATATTATGATTTCCACTTAGGAGAAATTATCCTTTTGCATTGTAGAAAAAGGTATTTGAGTGGCATTAGGTAGAAACTTCAGATTCACATGAAACATGTTTGGTTTAGACAAAGGATGATGCAGACTTTGAATACATGCATAGTTATAGACATTGGATAGAGAAACAGAACTCAAGAAATATGTAGGTAGCAAATAGGAATTTCAGAATTCTGTGTAGAAAAACCTTGTATATTGAAGTCATCATCAAATATTTTCCTTGCTTTATCATGAAATAGAAATAATCAAAATATTACATGGAATATAGCAAAAGCAGAATATATAAATAGCTAATAGAAACTATGTTTATGATACCAAGCAATTTCAGGCTTTTCATAGCCTTAACATTAAAATGAAAAGTAATATTATAGTGAATTCAGTTACAGAATAAGGTATAATTATGTAGCTTCTCTTATTCATATATGTTACCCCCAATATAGGCCCAGACAAAACTATTAAAAAGGAAGATTACACTGGAAACTTGTTAAAAATGGCAAGGAAGATTTTATTCAAGACTATGTAATTAGGGACAGAGACTATTGGAATAAAAGTTGACATTGAACTCATATTCCCTGAAACAAAAACAGGAGGACTTTTAAATGCTTAAGTAAGCTAATGGCAAAGCACTGAAGAATGTAGGGTGGGATGAAGGGGTGAGGATGTTGATCAATGTGATTTACAAATTGTTACTTATGGAAACCAGGCTTTTACCTTCTACAGAGGTTGGAAGACAAGGGCTCTACCTTTCCTGGTTACATTTCAACAGAATGGCTCCCAGGTCCTTGAGAAAGAAACTCCTGGACTGTAGAAGATTTACATCTCAAAAGAGCAGAGAAAGAATTTACAACTGCAAGCTTTCTAAAATAAAGGCTCTAAGGAAATGGAGGTAAGAGACCTATAGTTAAGAAGAAGCCTGTCTAAAATTTAGTCAAGTTGAGGAGAACATTAAGAATGTTTGGACCAAAACTTGCTCAAGAAAAGAGGATAAAAGCAAAATAAGTTTCCTGGGTTGACAAATTTTGGATGTAAATAATGTAATTGCCATTTTTTCTGTTTAGATGCATTACTAAGATAGCATAAGGTAAATAAAAACACATTCTTTTTTATAGTAGAAAGATTAATGCCAATAGAGGGGGAAAATGATCTCTTGATTTTCAGTTTATGAATTCTGCAGCTACTAATTCATCTAAGACTTCAACTATAAGTAAGCTTTGTAAATATACTGGTAGTGAGCATGTTCAATCAGAGAGACAAGTTTTTTTCCTTGTTTTCCTGAAGCAGAAAGTTGATATAATCTTCTCTAAGTATTGGAGGGGAATCTCTCAGTTTAATCATGTGTGTTCTGACTGCTCTAAGTGAGCACAGGTGATTTGGATAGTGAGATTGTGACAGAAAAACAAACAAACTAGACACAAGTATTTAGCCTTAGAAGAGATAACATTTTGTGACTATGAAAATTGTGTAATGTGCTGCTTCAAGTTAATAGTTAACTAAGAATTTCTGTGCTAAGTGTAATTACACAATATTAACTTTTGTTTCCTTTGGATTTTCTAAGATATTACAGATTGAATTGTGTCCTCTAAGGAAAGCAAAAAAATAAATATGTTGGAGATCTAACCCCCAATATCTGACCTTATTTGGAGATAGGGTCATTACAAAGGAGATCAAGTTAAAATGATGTCATTATTGTGGACTCTTAAGACAATATAACTGGTGTCCATATAAAAAGGAAAAATTTGTACACGAAGTCAGATACACATTGAGGAAAGACACAGAGAGAAGATGATCATCTTTAAGCCAAGCGCAGAGGCCTAGAACAGATTCTTCCCTCACAGCCTGTTAGAGTAGATAACTAGGCAGACATTAGCATAGCAAGAGAAACCCAACCCAGGAATGTCGGGCGACCATCAGGTGATGGTCAGGCAGTTGTTAAACTGTCTCTGTAAAATAATAATAGGTTGCAGCTGGCACCAGGGAAAGGCAATCTCCCTATGGATAGAAAACACCTGAAACTGGTGATCACCAACGTCGTAATAAGATCTCAGGAGATCTCAGAACACATTCACCATCAGTATATTTATGATGCTTGCTTAACTTTGAAGTCTTTCAAGATGATTTAGTAGCTGCAGAATTCATAAACTGCAAATCAAGACATTCTTCCCCACCCCCCTCCAAGTGGGCTCAAGCATGTACACTAAGGGGCAAAGTAGCAGAGTTTAACTGGTATATGAACTTCCCATAGGAACATTCAACTGGTAAGGGAAAAACATCTCAAATGAGCACATGTACAACTTCGGTAAACACTCTGTACATGCAGCCCCTTCTACGTGCTGGCAGGCCACTATGCATGTGGTCAGCCCACTCCAAGGAAAAACTGAGAGAGGAGAGATGCAAAAGCCCTGGAACCATGACAGTATGTAAAAGCCCAAGTCAAAGGTCAAACAGGGCACTTGGATCATTCCAGTTTCCTACTTGGTCCTCTTCCAAGTATACTTTACTTCCTTTCATTCCTTCTCTAAAACTTTTTAACAAACTCTCACTGTTGCTCTAAAACTTGCCTCACTCACTCACTCTGCCTTATGCCCTTCAGACAAATTCTTTCCTTTAAGGAGTTGCTGCCGACCTGCCCATATGGGTTTGCCACTGCTAACAAGCCCTCCGAAGGAGTCAACACTCTTGATTCCTTGATTTTGGACTTCTGACCTCCAGAAATGTAAGCTAATATTTTTCTGTTGTTTAAGCCACATAATATGTGGTACTTCAGCCCTAGAAATCTAATACATGAGTCTTAGAACTAAAAAGCATTTAAAAATGCTTTAGGTTGCCATCTTCTCATTAAACTGTATTTTTTAAAAAATGTTATACTCTCACTTCTATTGATCTTTGTGCAATTTTTTTATGTTCACTTGGTTTGATTTATTCAGATGTTTGTCCAAAACAATTTTATTTAAATTTGGCTTCTAAAAATGAAATGCTTAAAGGTTCTTGAAGCTGTGTAAATAAATATTTACTAAATCAAACTGGAGTTTTTAGCCGGAATGTTAAGACTTTTCTAATTGACTCAATAAGAACTTGAGTGTGACACAAACATTCCTCTAAATCTTTTGTGAGCAATAAAATGCCCAGGTCCATAAAATAATTAGCATATCTATCATTTTATACAAAGGTTTAATACAATTCTCCTTCCAAATGTGAAAATTCTTGCCCTGGAAATTCATGTATGTACATTTTAAATGCTTATTATTATTGAGAAGTAGTATTATTATTGCAAATTATTATTGAGAAGACTAGGTCTGAAGTGTATTCAATGGCTTTGCCATGAAATATACGTGTATTTTTATGTATGCATACACATTTGTATTTAAAACTCAAAAAGGAAATTTTACGTAATATTTAAAATTACATATATTATATAATATTTAAATTTCCATACCACAAAAAGGTGTGAAAATTTGTTGAAAAATACAAGTTTTACTTTAAAATAGCTGTCAAATCAACTACTGCAATTTTTATGATGTAATGTAATTTTTATTTCCTATTTTGCATTTGAAAGACTTGAAAGATTTCCAAATTATTTCAGCTGTTACAGAAGAGAACAAAGACAATTCAACCTATCAATACTAGTTTATGATCATAATCAGGTACTAAGATATTAATCAAATACTAAGGAGAAAATGTAGAGGAATGCATTTTTAATAAAGAAAATGCCAGGTATATAAATTCTTGAATATTCAAGGTCTCAATGTTATATTTCTTTTATAAATGATACTGCCTTCAGGTTTATCTTACTTCCTAATGTTCTTGATGGATCCCAAGATAGATGGATCCCAAAGATACCACAGAAACATAAAATGTGATATCTTTGAATAGATGAAAACCAATAATAAATAATGCATTTTTGCATTTAGATAAGATGTTCTGCTTGGCTATTTTAAAGTTTAAAAAAAAAGGAGCAATTCTGTGCCGGTGTTTTCAACAACAAATCAAACACTAATTATCATTTTGCTTCTGTTGTGCTATTTGTCATCAGGACTGTCCTACCTTAAAATGATATACAATAATCTCTCTCAGTGACATATTAATTGGTTTTCTATGTGTCTCATTTTGGAATATTAAAATGCCAAGCCGGGCTAGTATTCATTATTGGACAGTGCCTCCAATGCATACTTTGTAGGAGAGGAACTCAAAAGCTGAGTCAGCTTCTAAATACAATTGTGACTCCCTCTTCTTCCCAGCTCCCACTGGGAAGGAAACAAGACCATGAATGATGGCAGAGCCTAAATCCTCAGAGGATGAGCAGAGAATGGACCTCTTCCTCGATGCCAGAATCTAGAGAGGGCCAGGGGTACCTTGCCCTGAAGCCTTAGTTCTAGCTATTCCCTCTCCCTGGAACGCTCTTTCCTAGAAAGTCACTTGATTCCATTGCTCATGCCCTCTAAATCTTCTCAAATCTCTTCTCAATGAGAAGACTCTCCTAAATGTTCCATTTTTACTCTCACTTTTCTTCTTTTGACAGCATTTACCACTTTTTGGCATACTATATTATTTTATGATTTATGATATTTATAGTTTATCACCCTTAAACCCCAATAAACTCCATGAGCACAGAGATCTTTTGCAGTTTGCTTCCTGTTGTGTTCTATGTTCTAGGAATACTTTCTAATACAATGTAGGGTTTCATAAATATTTGTTGAATGATTGAATAAATGAGTAGCTACGGAGAAGAGTGCCTGCTGCCCCTTGATGGTTGGATTAACAAATAAGCAAACAACTCCTGGAGTGGATTTTTTGAGGAGTCAGGACTCTACACCCACCTGTTGGCTGTGGATTTGGAGGGAAGTTACTGGGGTGAGCCACGTGGCTCCCAGATCCCACAGTGGCGCAAACTATTTCTTGCTACACACATTGAGAGACCTGTTGCTAGAGAGGAACTGGATTTTTCTGCTCATTGGATGTCAGCTCAAAAGAGGAGACGCTACTCTGCTTTTCAAAAATTTACTCTTCATGAGTTCTAAGGAATCTCAAAATTATGAACCAACAAATCAAAATATACAACTTACTTAAGGGCATTCAATAACCTAATGGAGAAAAACCAAGTTGAAGATCTAGCATGGGCCTACTGACATGAGATTAAAGAAGACTCAGAAAAGAATATAATGAAGCCAACCCAAACAAAAAAAAATGTTATAAAGAATGTTACAAAACAAAACCAAACTATTTGACTTTACCCCAGCTCTTCCAGAAAATAACAAAGGAAGAAGGATTCCCACTTGTATTCTATGAAGTCAGAATTACCTTTATATCAAAACCAGGTAAAGACATTACATGAAAACTACAGACAGATATGTCTCATGAACATAGTTATAAAATTTTACAAACGAATGTTGGCAAATTAAATCAAACTACATATTTAAAATATTATGCACTATTACCAAGTCAAACTTATCTCAGGAATACAGGTTAATTTAATATTCAAAGAGCAATCAATGTAATTCACTATTTTCAGACTGGAAAAGACACAACATAACTATCTCAATAAATGTGAAAAGCACTTCAAAAAATTCAGTATCTGTTCCTGATTTTTAAAATCTCTCACCAATGTAGTAATAGAAAGTGATTTTTTTCAACCTGTCAGTAACATCTATGAAAAATCCAATGCTGAAATTATATTGAATGTTGAAAGTTTGAATGCTTACCTATGACTTCAGGAATAAGGCAAAGAGTTTCTCTCACCACGTCTATTCATCTTAATAATAGAAGGTCTGGCCAGTGTAAGGTGAAAACACAGAAGAAAAAAAACCATAAAAATTGGAAAGGAAAAAACAAAACTATCTTAATTCAGATAAAAAGCTATTAGAAATAATAGTGTAGGGAGGGGAAATATTCAAGGCAGTTTTTATGTAATAATTAATTTACATACTTTTTATTGTCTGTATGCTAACAATAAAAATGAAAATTGAAAATGAAAAATACCACTTACTGGTTAACACAAAGTATTATGTACTATGTAAAGATAATCTTAATAAAATATATGAAAGGACTGAAAACTGTAAAATATTTTTTAGGGTAGAGTCAAACAGTCCAAAACAAATACAGACATACAATATATCACTTGGTTGGAAGAATAACTTAATAAGGAAATTGTCTACAAATTAATGTAGTTATTAGGATATTTTTCAAAATCATAGCAGGCTTTTTTGCAAAAATTGGCAAGCTGATTATAAAATGTATATGGAAAAGTAAATAGCCCAGAATATCCAAAATCATGTTGAAACAAAACTGTAAGTCTTAATGCTTTCCAATTTTAAAATTATTAAAAAGCTGTTATAATCAAGGTATAATTCTAGCTCAAAAAAAAAAGAACCCCTCACATAATGTAACAGAAAAAAGTTGAGAATCTAGATTTGAACTCTTACGTCTGTGGTAAATTGAATTTGAGAAAGATACCAAGAAAATTCAATGGATAAAGTGTAATCTTTTGACAAATGGTGCTAGGACAACTGGATAACAATAGACAAAAAAATGAATTCGCTTCTCAACTCAACACATGAGAAAGTTAACTCAAAACGGATCATGGATACCTCAAACTATTGAATTCTTTGAAAAAGGACAAAATCATCATGACCTTTGTTAGGTGATGATTTTTCAGATATGACACGAAAAGTACAATCCATAGAAAAGGAAAAAAAAATGATACATTGAAGATCATCTAAACTTAAAACTTTTCCACTACAAAAATACCACTAAGAAAATGAAAATGTAAGCCACACACTGGAAGAAAATATTTACAAATCATATATTTTCTAAGTGACTTGTATATAAAATATATAATAAGCCCCTATAACTCAATGTTAGGCAGAAAAATTTAACTGGACAAAAGATATAAGCGGACACATAAGCACATAAAATGTGCTCAACAACATTAGTCATTAGAGAACTAAAAATTTAAACCACAGTCAGATAGTACTACAAAAAAAAATCAAAATCTTCAAATTTAGAAGAACGAAAACACCATGTTTTGACAAAAAATGTGAGGCAACTGAAACGTTGCTGGCAGGTATGCAAACTGGTACAGCCATGGTAGATGGAAGTTTGTAAATGTCATAAAGTTCAAAGTACACTTACAATATGACCCAGCTATTTCATTTCCAGGAAAAAACACTTGTCCACATGAAAGTTATATTTGAATAGTCACAGCAGTTTTATTAATAACATAACGGGATAAACAATCCTAATTCTTTTGAACTGGTGAGTGGGTAAATGAATTGTAATATATTCATATAATAGAATCAGTCAAAAAGAAATTAAACAATCAAAAGTAACAAACTACTGGAAAACACAACCACATGGATAAATCTTAAAAGCATTGTGTTAAATGAAAAAGACATGGAAAAAGTACATACTGTATGATTTTGTTTATTTGAAATTTTAGATAAGGCAACATTGTAATAACAAAAAGCAAGTCATTGGTTGACAGGTTCTATGGGTAACAGAGAAGATGAACTATTAAAAGTTACCATGTAACTTTATAGAGTGATACAAATGTCCTTATGCTTTGGCAGATTTTTTTTCAATGTTATTGTGTCCAGATTATACCTCATAACATTGACTTTGCAATGTGAAAAATGCAGTGCAAAAAGCCCTCTCTATATAAGCCCTTGATAATCATCTGTTAATTTCATATAAATCATCAAATAATTGGTATGCTGAACTTGGGCCCTCTATTTCATGGAGAAACATGTGTATAAAAGTGATATTCCCCAATAAAATTTCTCAGAAGAAAAAGTGAGCAGAAATCACACACTTAAAAGCATTTTTGTTGACTCATTTGCTTATGATTGGAATTTACAATCTGCTTAATTAATAATGACCAAATAATACTATATGTATTCTCTATGAAAAGAGCTATTTTCTGATCTACATAATAATACTTACTTTGAAACTGACCCTTCACAATTTGTTCTCATCTCCAGGGAATATCAGCTCCTGCTATCTGTGCTCAGTAGTACAGGGTAATTAACATCTATCCCAGCAGCTTAGTCTCAGTTTCACTGTGATTATTTTAAGAAGTGTCAGGGGACAGATACATTTCTCTTAGAAAATAGACCGTGAACTACAATGAAACAGTCTTTTTAAAATCATGGGCATTGTCAGAGTTCAACTGGTTTAAACTGAAGGGCAGTTGTCCAAATATCTTTGCCATAATTAATGTCTAGCAAAGATTTAGTTATTTATTCTGTCCTTTATTATTTAGCCTAGAGATTTTATCAAAATGTATAAGAGAATGCTTCAAAGTGGACAGAATAAACTGGAGTAAATTATTAATTGAATGTTTAGATCAGACATAATGTAATTCAAACATCTCTATTTTTACAGCTCAACAAACAGGATTCTGATACTGAGTTGCTTATCTGTCTTGCTAGCTAACTGACTACCTACCTATCTGTCCATTTAGTTATCTGTTGCTGTATAAAAATACCCCAGAATTTAGTACTTTAATAACCATTTGTATCAAACTGTTTTGTGGGTCATGAAGTCAGGCAGTTTCTAAGACAGTTACAATCATATGCCTGGTAAGTTGGCAGGAATGTTGGAAGGTTGAAAACAGCCCTACATTTCTTTCCTACATAGTTTCAACGTCTCTTGTTGGTTCTCTCCAGCAGGGTAGCTGGACCTATCACATGGAAACCCAGGACTTCCAGAGATCAAGATAGTTCCTTTAGAGAATAGGCCCAGAATATGCAAAATTATCAGTCATATCCATTATTCAACGTAATCATTCACTAGTCTAGATTCAAATGGTGAGGAAACCAACATAACCACTCATTGGAATGAGTGTCAAATAGTTTTTGCCATTTTTAATATGCCATAGTTCTTACTCTGGATACAGATTATTCAATTTTCTCCTCCCAGGATCCCTCAAAGTCTTATCTATCTTATTTTAAAACTGACTTGATATGCAGTATCTCATTAACTAAATTAGGTCCAGAGATGTGGATAAGACTCCCAAAGATTCCTGTTAATCCAAAGATTTTTAAATTAAAGACGTAAGTTATATTCCGCCCCCCCCCATGCACACACATAACGTACAATGGAAGGCATAAGAAAACTGCAATAAACATGCATTTTTCGAAAAGAAGGAGAAAGGAAGCACATAACAATCTCTAGGCTATAGAAATTCTGAAATCCATTCATATAATATTCCTAGTTCATTAATTACAACCCAGTCCTGCTCCCTGGGACAAATTCTCTACAATCTTGCCTTCATTATCTGGGCTGTATATTGCCTTTTGAATCACTTTTCCTCTTATGTAAGAAAACAGCCAATATCAATACCTGAATAGCCCTATCCCTCAGCTTCCTGCTCCCTGAAAGTTGGAAACTCCAACTTTTTCTGAACTATTGCTGTCCCTTTTGATCTAAGCTAGCGGTGCTTCTGCCAGTGCAGTTGTTTTAAACAACAAAGAAAAAAAGTGACCTGCGTAACTTTACTCTGAGCTTTAAGGGTGGTCATTTCATTAGGAAAAAAAATCTTACAACTATTTTTCCGAGATAGACTCTGCTCAAACTTGGGTTATCTGCGAAGCTGCTGTAGAAAACTCCCCTGAGATTCTGAAAGCACCTATCTATTACGTAGCGAAGAGGGTTTGAAGTCTTACAAAAGTTTGCTATAGTCTTACATCCATTCCCTGATATCATGTTTTATGGCTCTGGATTTTATCTTTCACCTGAGACTATTTCTTCTTTTGATAACTCTTTGCTGGCTAGAAACACTGTTTTGAATAAATGGTATTTTTCCAAATTTAACTTGAAAACTTAACAGTTCCTTCTTTAAAACATGTATCAGACGCCACTTGAACCTAGTTGGCTCATTACAAACTCTGCATAGAAATCATCTTATGTCATTAAGCCACTAAGTGTTATTTCCCATCTTTCATATTGCTATAGGTAACAGCACTGCTAAACCTTCTACCACTATATAACAAGGATAACCTTTAATCCAGCCATCAAATACCCTTTCCTCACGGTCCCTCAGGGTCCCATCTACTTCCAAGCTTTCACTGTCAGCCTACTTGAGGTCCTCCCAGCATCTACCCCCTGTCTGGTCCAAGGCTAATGCCGCAAGTTTTAGGTTTTTGTTAGGGCAGCATCCCACTTCCAGGTAACAAATTCAGTTCCAACTATCTAATGCTGCATTTACAAACTGCTAAATACATACTGGCTTCAAACAAAAACTAGGCTTTTATATCTCATGATTTTATGGTCAAGAAAAAGCCAATCTGAACAGAAGTAGCTCCATAAGAAACATTTCTGTTGAATGAATTTCTAGTGTGACTAGTAATTACAGCCCATTTAAGTGGTCATGTTCAAACAATGTGAAATGTATTCTTCAAGAAAAAAAGCTATTAGTAAAGAGGAATCCAAGCTGCTGAGTTGGCTGGGCAATTCTGCTTTATATGCCATCCTTAGGGATTACTCAGAGGTGTTTAGATGATGTCTGAGCTGGAGTAGAGGGTCCAACATGGCTTCAATCACGTGCCTGTACCTTTACAGAGATCATTACAAAGCTGGGCTCAGATTGGCCCTTCTCCCTCTACATAAAGTCTCAGGGGATCTCCATGTCTTCTCTCTGGCTAGGTAGCTGAACTTCTTATATAGTAGATTAGGACTTTGAGAGACCAAGGTAAAGCTGTCAGTCCTCTTAAAGACTAGAGTAGTAATTGAGGGCATCAATTCTGCCATATTTCACTGGAAAAAATCAGTCGAAGGCCAGCCCAGAACCAGGGATGGAGAAAGGACTCCACTTCTTAGTAAAAGGGATGTGAAAGAATTTGTGATAAATTTTAATCCACCAGAAACAACATACCCAATATGACTCTATGAGTTAGTGTATGGTCATATGGTCGGATTCGGAATCAGGTCTCCTGAACCCCAATCCTTCTCTGTAAATGTTATTATTATCTTTGGATATATATTACTCTTTCACCTATCCACTCTTTTTTTTCTTAAGATAAATTCCTGTCTTTCTATAGTAATTTAATTAAATTTTTAATTATAATTTAAATTACTATTAATCTTTCACAATTTCATATAAGCAAATTATCTGAGTAACATTTCATGTCAGGATCTGAAGATAGAAAGTGGAACAAGATAGAGTGTAGTCTGTGAGTCATTCAGCTTTTTAAGCATACAGTTTCCTTTGTCTACATTTAAAAAAAATTATATAATGAAAGATTTCAGTGAAATAATATGTATAGTATATAAATATAATATAATGAGTTCTCAGCAGTCACTTAGGGAATAATTCAGTTAGATAGGAAGAATAAGTTTTAGTTATCTATTGCATAGAATATTGGTTATAACAAATAATGATGCATTGTTTATTTCAAAGATGCTTAAAGAGCATATTTTAAGAGCTTCATCACAAAAAAAAGATAAGTATGTGGGGTGATAGAATTGTTAATTAGCCTGATTTAGTCCTTCCACACTGTGAACATATATCAAAACATCACATTGTATCCCAAAATGATATACAACAACTATTGTAAATTAAAATAAAATTAAAAAAAGAAATAAGGTTTTACCTATACATTTAGTCTTCTGTGTGCCTCCTTTTGATGTTAATCACCTTCTTTATATACATACATATATACATATATATAAATATATATATATACACACACACATACACATGTATAAATATATAGCATTTTTTTCTATGCAGCACTATTCTATATTTATTCTATATGTTATGTTTAAGTCTTGACCAGGGTTTCTTAATTTAGATATTCTAATATAATGGTTAGGCATTAGTATATTCTGCAATTAACTTCTCCTGGACTGTGGATGTTAGAATCACCATTTTACTTATTTTAAATATTCTCTTTTGGAAAACAGACATTTCCCATTGTAACATTTTGCTCTTTCTAATTATATTTTCTTTTTTGTAAATTTAGTTTAATTGACAAAATTACATGGATTTATCATATACAACATGATATTTTGAAATATGTATACGTTGTGGCTGATTAGATTTTCAACCACTCTAGAATTCTTTCGTAGCATGGCAAAAGGCAAATGTATTTTTTATTTGTTTCACATGAGTAACAAATCTTATCATCATTATTTGTATGAATTAATTATTTCTCTCATTGATCTATAGTTCTGTGTCTATCATAGAGCAGGGCTTAATATGTGTATGATTTTTTTTTATTTTGTCTATTCTCTTCCATTAGTACATTTGTCTATCTTTCTAAACAAATACCGTAAGTTATTTTTGAGATTTGAGTGATAAATACCCCCAACATGTTCTTTTTCTTAAATTTTCAATAATTCTTGGCCCTTCTAATTACCTTACAAATGATATAAACAACTTGCAAATTTCATTAAAAACTAAGACAGGATTTTGATTTCTGCTCCATTAAATTAATGTATCAATTAGGAGGGTACTATTCTATAGGTATCATTATGATTTTTCCAGTCATGACCATGAAATATCTCTGTATTTAGTTAACTCTTTAATGCTTTTCAGTAAAATTTTATAACTTATCCTTAAACATCATACACACTTTCATTATATTTATTACTGAATGTTTTATAGTTTTCATTATTTTTATATCATCTTATTTGTTTTGTTGTGTATAGAAACAGAATAGACTATTCATAAGAATTAGGAAGAGTATTCCAAGCAAAAGGACTAGTCATAGGTTATGAGGCAGGAACTTGCCTAGTGTTTCCTTAGAACAGCATATGTCAGTGTGTATGGTACAGACATGAAGGAGGGGAAAGGTGAAAGGAAATGGGATCAGAAAAGCAGCTGGGGATCAGATCTGGAGGAGCCTGGGCAAGCTGCCTAGAAGACCATGATTAAGGCCTGGGAGTTTATTCTGTATGAGATAGGAAAACACTGAGAGTTTTGAGCAGATGAGTGGCACCATCTGTCTTTGTTGAGAATAAATAAAGGAGTCAAGTTCAAAAAAACTTGTAAGCAGCAATCACAGTGATCTAGAGGAGAGGTTACAGTGCTAAGAGTAGAATGATATTGGGAGAGATCGTGAGAACTGGCTTGATATCAAATATATTCTGAAAATAGATTCCACATATTTTGCTAACAAGAATTAGATTGAAGTGCTACTAATCAATGACTCTTTAAATTAATCTGCCAGACTTTAATTTGCCAGAACACATGGATAATGTAAATTTGAACTTTAAACTTGCAGTGTGTGGCCACTATCTTTGTGGCTCCAGTCCACTGTCCTGGTCTGCTGGTTCTAAGGATTCTGGCCAGTCCAGACTTAGAGAAATTCCCCGCAGCGCAGCATACCTGCTGTGGCAGATTGTGGCCAGAGTGCTTCTTTAAATGGGACACTGGGCAGGGCCTCTCTGCAGGAATTTCAGCAACTCCAGCCAGAGTTTTATATACAGAACTCTGATCTCCCAGGGACAAAGGCCCTCAGGTGAGGGACAGCTGTGGTCTCTGTCAACTCAGTCTTTCAGTCTTTCCTGCCTGATGGCTCTGGAGAGTCTGGGGGATCTCAACAAGGAGCATTCCCTCCAGCACAGTGCACCCACTTTGCCAAGGGGTACCCAGACTCTTTCTTTAAGTGGGTCCTAATCCTATTCCTCTTGACTGGATAAGACCTTCCAACAGGGGTCTCCAGACACCTTCTACAGGAGTGTTCAGGTGAGCAACAAATCAGTTCCCCTCAAGATAGAACTTCCAGAAGGAGCAGGCTGCCATCTTTCTGTTTTTTCGCCTTCAATGGTGATACATCCAGGTGCAGGAGAGAACCAGGTAATTAGGGTCTGGAGCGGACCCCCAGCAAACTGCAACAGTGCTACAGAAGAGGGGCCTGACTGCTAAAGAAAAACAAACAGAAAGCACAACAACAACAACAAAGATTCCACAAAAACGTTCATTCAAATATCAAAGGTAGATAAGCTCACGAAATTGTGAAGGAATCAATGCAAAAATGCTAAAAACTCAAAAAGCCAGAATGTTCCCTTCTCCTCCATATGATCACAACACTTCTTCAGCAAGGTCACAGAACTGAGCTGAGGCTGAGATTGCTAGAGTGAAAGAAATAGGTTTCAGAAGGTGGGTAATAATAAACCTAGCTGAGCCGAACTGAGCTTCAAAGCAAAGGAGAAATAAGATCCTTTTTAGACAAGCAAATGATGAGGGAATTCATCACCACGAGGCCTGTCTTACAAGACCTCCTGACAGAAGCACTAAATATGGAAAGGAAAAACTGTTACAAGCCACTAAAAAAGCATGCTGTAGTATACAGACCACTGATACTATGAAGCAACTACATAAACAAATCTGCAAAATAACCAGCTAGCGTTATTACAATAGAATCAAATTCATACATATTAACCTTAAATGTAAATGGGCTAAATGCCCCAATTAAAAGACATAGAATGGCAAGCTGGGTAAACAGTCAAGATCCATCAGTGTGCTGTATTCAAGAGACACATCTCATGTGCAAAGACATACAAAGGCTCAAAATAAAGGGAAAGAGGAAATTTTACAAAGCAAATGGAAAATGAAGGAAAGCAATGGTTTCAATTCTAGTTTCTGACAAAACAGACTTTAGACAAACAGATATCACAAAAGGCAAGGGCATTACACAATAGTAAAGGATCTAATTCAATAAGAATAGCTAACTATCCTAAATATATATACACCCAATACGGGAGAACCCAGATTCATAAAGTAAGTCCTTATAGGCCTACAAAGAGACCTAGACTCGCGCACAATAATTGTGGGAGACTTTAACATCCCACTGACAATATTAGACCATCAAGACAGAAAATTAACAAAGATATTCAGGACCTAAACTAAGCTCTTGATCAAGTGGACCTGATAGATATTTACAGAACTCTTCACCCAAAACCAATAGAACATACATTTTTCTCATTGACAAATGGCATTCACTCTAAAATTGATCACATAATTGGATGTAAAACACTACTCAGCAAATGTAAAAGAACTGAAATAATAATAAACAGTCTCTCAGACCACAAAGCAATCAAATTAGAACTCAAGATTAAGAAATTCATTCCAAACCAAACAACTACATGGAAACTGAACAGCATGCTTCTGAAAGACTCCTTGGCAAATAATTAAATTAAGGCAGAAATCAAGAAGGTATTTGAAACCAGTGAAACAAAGACACAATGTACTAGCATTTCTGGGATTCAGCTAAAGTGGTGTTAACAGAGAAATTTGTAGCACTAAATGCCCACATCAAAAAACTAGAAAGATCTCAAATCAACAACCTAACATCACAACTAAAATAACTAGCTAACTAATATCAGAATGGAACTGAAGGAAGATAGAGATACACAAAAAAAACCTTCAAAAACTCAATGAATCCAAGAGAGTTTTTTGAAAAAATTAATAATATAGGTAGACCATTAGGTAGACTAATAAAGGAGAAAAGAGAGAAGAAACAAATAAACACAATCAGAAATAATAAGGGGACTGTTACTACTGAACCTACACACATACAAACAACCATTAGAGAATACTACAAACAGCTCTGAAAACAAACTAAAAAATCTAGAAAAAATAGATAAATTCCTGTATGCATACACGCTCCCAAGACTGAATTGGAAATAAACTAAATCCCTGAATAGACCAATAATGAGTTCTAAAATTGAGGCAGTAATAAGTAGCCTACCAATCAAAAAAAGCAGAAGACCAGACAGATTTACAGCTGAATTCTACCAGAGGTACAAAGAGGAGCTGGTATCACTTCTTCTGAAACTATTCCAAACAATTAAAACTGAGGGACTTCTCCCTAACTCATTTTATGAGGCAAACATTATCTTGCTACAAAAAGCTGGCAGAGATACAACAAAAAAATAGAACTCTGGCCAATATTGTTGATGAACATTGATGCAAAAATCCTCAATTAAATACTGACTAATTGACTCCAGCAACACATCAAGAAGCTTATCCACCAAGATCAAGTTGGCTTCGTACTCGAGATGCAAGGTTGCTTCAACATGCTCAAATTAATAAATGTAATTCATAACATAATCTAAACTAAAGACAAAAACACATGATTTTATCAATGGATGCAGAAAGGACTTTGGATATAATTAAACATCCCTTATATTAAAAACTCTCAATAAACTAGGTTTTGAAGGAACATACCTCAAAATAATAAAAGCCATATATGACAAACCCACAGCCAACATAACACTGTATGATCAAAATCTGGAAGCATTCTTGAAAACCGTCACAAGACAAGGATGCCCTCTCTCACCACTGCTATTCAACATAATATTGGAAGTTCTGTCAGCACAGTCAGGCAAGAGAAACAAATAAAAGCCTTTCAAATAAGAAGAGAAGAACTCAAATTATCTTTATTTGCAGATAGCATAATTCTATATCTAGAAAAACCTACTGTCTCAGCCCCAAATCTTCTTAAGCTGATAAGCAACTTCAGTGAAATCTCAGTGAAATCTCAAAATCAATTTGCAAAAATTGCCAGCATTCCTATACATCAACAACAGGCAAGCAGAGAGCCAAATTATGAATGAACTCCCACTCACAATTGCTACAAAAGGACTAAAATGCCTAGGAATAGAGCTAACTAGGGAAATGAAGAATCTCTTCAAAGATAACTACAAACCACGGCTCAAGAAAATCAGAGCAGACACAAACGGAAAATCATTTCATGTTCATGGATAGAAAGAATCAATATTGTGAAAATGGCCATATTGCCCAAATTAATTCATAGAGTCAATGCTATTTCCATTAAATTACCGTTAACTTATTCAGAGAATTAGAAAAAAAAAATTTTAATTTACATGGAACCAAAAAGGAGCCAAAATATCAAAGACAACGCTAAGCAAAAAAGAACAAAGCTGGAGATGTCACACTACCTGACTTCAAATATACTACAGGTCTGCAATGACCAAAGCACATGGTTCTGGTACAAAAGCAGACACACCAATGGAACAGAATAGAGAACTCAGAAATAAGACCGTACACCTACAGCCATCTAATTTTTAACAAACCTGACAAAAACATGCAATAGAGAAAGGATTCCCTACTTAACAAATGGTGCTGAGAGAACTGCTTAGCCACATGCAGAAAACTGAAACTCAACCCCTTCCTTATACCTTATACAAAAATTAATTCAAGATAAATTAAAGACTTGAATGTAAAACCCAGAACTTTAAAAACCCTAGAAGAATATCTAGACAATACAATACAGGACATAAGCAAGGGAAGAGATTTCATGATGAAAATGTCAAAAGCAGTTGCAACAAAAGCAAAAATTGACAAATGACATCTGATTAAACTCAAGAGCCTCTCCACGGTGAAAGAAACTAGTCATAGGGTTTCAACATTTAGTGTTAGAGTAGTTACTGTCAAAGTGTTTTCCAAAGAGATTGTGCAATTTGCAATCTCACTGATGGTATGTAACACGCCAATTTTTCCACAACCTTACCAACAATTCACTTCATTAGAGCCAATCTAGTGGCTGTGAAGTTGTATTGCATTGCATGTTAAATTGTTTATCTCTGATAACTAAAATCCAAATGTTTATTGATGGCCTGGGCATTTTGTTTTGTGAAAATATCTCAAACTTTTTCTCCAGTGCTCTTTTTATTTGGTAATCTACTCTTTTCTTAAATGTTGGTAAGAAGTTTTTACATGTTCTAGATACATATATATATATAGAGAGAGAGAGAGAATGATATGAGTCCTTTGAAAGTTATTGTTTTGCAGTTTTTTCCTCAATTCTATTACTTGCCTTTTCATACTTTTAATGATCTCTTTTGGTAAACAGAAACTATTGATTTTAATATAGTCAAATGTATTAATAATTTCCTTTGCATTTAGTAAATTTTGTTTTTTTTAAAAAAAAAAAAAAAAAAAAAACCTTTTCTTATCCACAGTCATTTCTATGCTTTCTTCCAAATTTTTCATTGTACACATTATATTATTGTAAATCATGAGAGATTTACTTTTTCATTTAGTTTTTTATCATTTTATTGTACTATTTACTACCTGAGTGAACGTGGACTAAAAATCAGTATAGCAGATACCCTTGTTTTATTCCCAATTCTAAGTAAAAGTATTAAATAATTTATAATTGAATATTTTCTATAGGTTTTCTATAATCAATATTTATCAGATTAAGATAAAGATAATTATCAAATTATCACAAACATAGTGGCTTAAAACAACACAAATTTGTTATCTTATATTAATAGTTTTAGAGATCAGAAGTCCAAAATGAGTTTTAAGGGCTCAAAACAAGATGTCAGCAGAGTTGTATCTCTTCTGGAAGCTCTATGAAAGAATCATTTAACTTTCCTATTCCAGTTTCTAGAGACTGCCTGCATTCTTTAGCTAATGGCTGTCTTATCTTCCCAGCCAGAAATTGCATCCATCTTCTCTGTCTCATTTTACTCTTCTGCTTTCTTCTTTTCCTTACAAGATGCCTGTGATTACATTAGGTTCACCCACAAAATCTAGGATAACCTCTCTATCCCAAAATCTTTAACTAAGTCAGAACTTCAGTGTCTTTTGCCATGTAAGGTAACATATTCAGAGGTTTAAAGAGTAGGATATGGACATTTTCGGGAGTCCTCATTGTTCTGGTTACTACTATAACTTCATACTGTTTTTTAGATCACTTTTTCCGTATTCTTTATCTTTCATCTTTTCTATCATTTCTGAACTACCATGAAGATATTCTCTATCAACCTGCCTTCCAGTCCCCTGGTTTACTTTCTGCTAAATTTTAATAACAGATAATGTATTTTTCATCTATACAATTTTTATTTGCTTCTCTAATACATTTATTTTTATATTGACATTCTTTATTCATCTATTTTTTTCCCTTTTTTGGAACATATGAAAATCATACTCCTTCTAAAGTCCTGGTTGGCTAATTCCAAAATGTGGGTCAATTATGTCTCTGGTTCTATTGTCTGTTATTTCTCTTGTTCAGTTATACAGTCATGTTCCTTATATACTTAGTATTTATTTTTCACTAAATACTGGACCTGGTATATTAAAAAATTGATGAGGGTCTAGATAAATAATAATATTTCTTTTCAGGTAGAATACATACATTTCTCCTCTAGGCAGATGTGTTAAAGAGGTATATCATCTAACATTCAGAGTTGCACTGTGATGGGTAATATTTTTACTACCCTTTCATAGATGAAGGCATTGAGGTTTTGATTAGTGGTGGTTGACCACTCCTGCCCCTGCCTGAAGAGATATTCTCTTTGGTTAAGTTTACTTTCATCTTATTCAATTTACAATGCATTTATGTTCCATTTTCTCTTGTGATATATAGAGAGATTTATAAATACTCAGGAATGCTAAAAGAGAAAACAGTTGTACATGAGTTATGAAAAGGAATATTCATGTTGAGTCCAGCTCATCATCTGAGTCCTTTCCAACTTTCAGCTTGATTCTCTGCAATAAAACAGCAGTATTAAAACCAATACTATTAATTAATAAAATATGTTTCTCTTCTTTTCTCTAAACTATATTTTTCACACAATTTAAAATATGTTGCTACTCAGCATTATGCTTCATCTTACCTCAGGCTGCTACTCTGTAGTATCCAAAAACCAGCTCTGTGAGGTATCTAAGAAAAGAATTATTATGTCAAACTTAACTTGGCAATTTTCTTTCATCTTTGCTTCCACTTCAGTGTGGGTTGTGTTGGTGGGAGTGGGAAAAGAAAATGATAAGAGAGATAAAAAGTTGAGAAAAATACTCAGATTAATCTGTCAAGCTACCTTGCCACAAGAAAACAACTTGTCTAGAACAGTATTATGCAGAGAAACTAAAGTTGTACCCATCCAGTCTGACTCGTTCTTAAGCCTGTAAGGCTTTCTTTGACTACGAGGGCTTCCCCTTCAAAAACATTAAGTGTCTCTATATTCTCAAAGAACCTAAGCCTGCTTTTACCCTAGCATTTACTATACTCTGAAGTCATTTCCTGGTATTCACAGGGAATTGGTTTTAAGACTCCTCATTAACACCAAAATCTGAAGATGCTCAAGTTCTTCATATAAAATGGTATAATATTTGCATATAATCTACACATATCCTCTGGTATATTTTAAAACATCTCTAAATTACTTATAATAACTAATGCTATGTAAATGCTAGGAAAATAGTTGTTATACTGTATTTTCTGTTTTTTTTAATTATTTTGTTCCCCCAATATTTTTAATCCATGGTTGATTGAATTCTTAGATTCACAACCCACAGATACAGGGGGCCAACTATATTTAATATCTGAATATGTTTTTGTTTCTCTCTTGTGTATTGCAAGTCCCAGAGACCAAAGGCCAGAGCTTAATTATCTATATAATATCAGAGCTCTATTCTTCCCTTCACAACAAATTTATTAAACAAGAAGTTGGCACCTGCTCTGCACTTTCTCATGGCTCATTCACTCCTTAGCTCAAAGTAAACTGCCCATGCTGTCTCATAACAACACTAGTCCTCTCATTAACAACACTAGTTTTTTATTTTATGCTATGTCAGAAATAGCTCATATTATCAGATCCTACAGGAAAACTTTAGGCCTATGATACAATGTCTCTGGAATAAATAAATGCTAATCACTCTTTCTTGAAATTCTTTTTTTCTGTTTCTGTAACACTTAATCTCTTTTGATTCAATTCCTATGCCTCTGATCATTATTTTTCAATATCTTCTATATACCGTAATTTCTCTACTGTGTTATTATGTGCCTCTATTCATTTACATTCCTCACTTCATTTTGCGCACTTCACTTTAAAATAGCATCTGTTAGAGCCATCTGCCTCTGAGGAGAATTAACAGGTTACAGTAGTCTACTGCATGGCCAATTGATCCACTGACTTCACGGATGACATCTTCCCTTTCCTTCTCTCTACATAACAGGTGTGTTTATCTTGCTCAGAAAAACAAAAAAACAAAAACAAAACCTATGGCTGATAAGGAAAACTGACTTCCTGGCAAAGTGTTACCAGGAAGCCCATTTGTCTGCAAAAGAAAACAGCTCTATCTGCATGGCAAAGATATCTGCCACAATCTAAGGAAAAGAGTCAAGGGAATGTCTATGTATGGGTTCTGCAATGCCACAGAAGAATATTTCCTTTTGCTTTTTTATTTCTACCTACGTCTAGCTTATAATTATAAAATTGGTCCCATCACTAAAATAAGTCACATCTAAATTCTACTACAGACAAATTGAATCGATTCTTGCACATCTTCTGATACCAATTATAACATTTGGCAGAAGTCCAAATGGGCAAACATGTTTCTTCTTCCCAGTAACCTCTTGTGCCATATTGAATTTAAAGAGCATTGCCCTTCTGAAATCCCCTAAAGTTTCTCAAGGCAGGGGAAAAATAATTGTACTCTTATTCCAGAATGGTAACCCCAAAAGTACTTAGAATATAAGATAGGAAAAGGGCCAGCAGAAGAATCAGAATGTATTCCTTAATTCCTGCCAGTGGGCCATTGAGCAAATTGGCTGAAATCTGGGAATAATTATCTGCATCATGTTTGATGTGCCTAAGATTTTTACTTTTTAATATTCTTGAAAAGCAAAAAGGATTTCAATATCATTATCATTTAATACATATACACCCTCATGCAGCTCCCATAATTCCTACATATTATGGGAGGGACCTGGTGGGAGATGACTGAATCATGGGGGCAGGTATTTTCAATGTTGTTCTCATGATAGTGAATGGGTTTCACGAAATCTGACAGTTGAGTTTCCCTGCACAGGCTCTCTGCCTGCTGCCATTAATGTGAGATGTGGCTTCCTTCTCCTTGCCTTCCACTATGATTGAGAGGTCTCCCCAGTCATGTGAAACTGTAATTCCAACCAATAAACCTCCTTCTTTTGTAAATTGCCCAGTCTTGGGTATGTGTTTATCAACAATGTGAAAACAGGCTAATACACATCCTCTCATTCTAAAATATTATAAGTATTCCATTCTCTGTGAATATTCTGACAATTCAGAATTCAGTTTATGGCTCATTTTCTCTCTTTTGTAAAAGATAGGAATATTTTAGGGGCATAGGTAAGAGTCTGTCTATGTTTAATATGACATCTCTCCAGGACACATGGAAATAGTGATGTGAACTCTCAGGAAGGTGTTAGATTAGAAGCAAAGCAACCTTCTTAGTTGCTTCATATGAACAATTACAAAGAATATGAAGGGGGAAGTCTGGTGACATAGTAGGCAGTTGGGAGGTGCCGTCAGAGCAGAGCAGGAGTGAATCAGAATTGGCCTTCCCCAAGCCATTCTCACTGAGAAAACATCCCTTCACAGTCAGCATGGCTGTCTACTCAAAAGCAGCAATGACAACTTCCTGCAAACTGTCCTAACACATAACAGTGATGGACTAGTTAGGGACTACAACTTGAAGCTGAAATAAGTTGATTTGATTTTCCTTTTAAAAAATGGCAGTAAGTTGTAATTCTAGATCAAAAGCCCAATGCCCAACTTTTACAGAAATGATCATATTTTATAAACTTGAAATTCTAAACCTCTAAAAAATAAACCTATTAATTGCATGTAAGTTACCAAAAACTGGCTGACTTAATACAACAGAGATTTATTCTGTCACATTTCCGGAGGCAATAATTGTGAATCTAGGTGTCAGCAGGGCCATGCTCCCTCTGAGGGTGCTAGGAAAGAATTGTCCCTTGCCTCTTCTTAGCTTCTGGTGCTTGCTGGTGGTTTCTGGCATTTCTTGGCTTGTACCTGCAACTCTCTGATCTGCCTGCCTTCTCACAGCCTTCCTCCCTGTGTTTCTCGGTGTCCTCTCCTCTTTGCATAAGGACACAAGTCACTGAATTGAGGGCTCATCCTAATCTAGTATGCCCTGTATGGCCTTGTCTTAACTAATTACAGTCACAAAGACCTTATTTTCAAATAAGACCACATTCTGAGATTCCCGGTGAATATGAATTTAGTTAGGGTCAGGGGAATTTTACACATGCGTAAACAGGTTTTTCTTCTCAGGAGAATTCATATTTGACTAAGTTTGTATTTCATTCTGCATTGTAATACATGGGGGAGCAGAAGGTCTTATCTGAAAGCGATGCAATGTCTCATTTGCGATATTAACGTATTTCTTAATTGTCTTCTCATCTAGTCTTAGCCATACATCATCAATATTATGGATTCAATCAGTAAAAGTGAAAGCTATAGCTCCGTTGACATCCACTGTGCCTATCAGCACACTCTATGGGATGGACTGCTATGAATATGAAGTTCTACTTTGTACTCAGTCACCAGTTTTCCAAACTGAAGCCATCTACATGGGTTATCATCTATGCCTAGACCAGAGCAATCAACCTTGGATTTCTTTTTCATCATCCTTCTAGAGTGTCTCTCCCTCATTCTCCTGTGTTTGGCCATCTGTTTCCTGTTCCCATCCCAGCTTTCTATTCACCTTTATTGGTTATCTTGCTCATTTTTGTAGAACGCACCTTCCAGTACCTTCCAAAGAAAGGAATAAGAAATTATATTTTCTCTTTCTTGTAAATCTGAAATATAATTCATTGGTATCTGTGCCAAACATAGATTTGTCAGGTGGAAACAATTTTCTTTCAGATATTTGAAGGCATTATGCACTGCTTATTGTTTCCAGTGTGGTTGTTGACAGATCCCAAGATTTCACGTAGTTGTCTAATTGTGTAATACTTTCTACTCAGACTGTCTTTTTGTTTTAATCTCTGAGAGAGTTCCCGGACTTTATATCATAACACCTTCACAGGGCTCGTTTCATACCCCTATGCATATATTTTTAGTTTCATATGTTTTCTAAAGATTTCTTTTCATGTCATTTTGTTAGTTTCATAAATACAATAGCCTCTATTGCCACCCTTAATATATTAATATCAAGTTTATTTTTTCTTTATTCATATTTGTTTCCTCCAAGTTGCTGGGTTTTTTTCCTATTGGCTTATTTTGGTTTCTATCTTTCTCATTAAAGTTTTCCCCAAGATATTTGGTAATCTGTTTACTTGCTTATAATTAACATTGGGTGTAGGGCTCAAAAGCAGATCAAGAGCTCTGAGCATCCAAGTGGGGACTAGCAAACTTGGACTCTACTGCAAGAAGATGTGGCCAGTTTTCAGAAAAACCAGGATGTCAGTATCCTTGCATCCTTCTCTTATGAGAAGGCAAATTTTCTAGATAAAGATCTTCTATTCTCCTGCTATAGAAGTCTGGTTACCCATGTCCTAGAAGTCAAGTGAAAGTAAGGGACAAAAACATCAGTATTTATATGTAAGTGACCTGTTCATTCTCTTCATGGTACTGTTCATTTTCTCTCAACAGTCCAGCCCAGGCAAAGTTTACCCTTGGCCTAAAACCAGATCTCCAGAGCATTGACAGAGTAATTGAAGGGTGGTCAAATGATGGCAAGAGATTACCCAGGTATCTTTTTTAACATCCTCAGATCTTCTTTAACAGCAAATTACTTCACTCCTAGTTCCATAACTGCTAGTTCCTGAGGTTTTTGAAGCTTTTACAGTTCAATTTTGGTTCTTTCACAGTTTTCTTCTATTTCTAGGTTAGTGTTTGCTAAGTGGGTAGTCCTTGCCCATCTGCTTTCTAAAGCCCAAAATGCTGTTGCAGTGGTTTTTCTCTCCTGTGTTTGTGGGTCTATGTCTTTGAAAAACAATGAATTTGTGATAGTTTTAATGAAGTTTGGAAGGATCAATATTAATTGTTTATATTTTTTTATTTTTTTTAATTTTCCCATCAACCTTTACAGAGGAAATAGTTTGTTTTAATCTGTCATCTCTACACAATTTTATTTTATAAAGAATTTAAAAATTATTATATACAAATGAATAAAAATGAAGAAAGTAATTGACTACCCAGAAAGGTAGGATCTCTGTCTCTTGAACCAATTAATACAAAATGTGAGCTAAAATCTACAAACAATGTGAGATAGCTGATTTTTTAATTCCCCCAGAGGAAAACAGGGATCTCAAACACTAGAGGCAAAGATACAAGTCTGTTGATAATCAGTATCAGTTCTAATAAATCTACCATGAGTCTACGGGTAAGAATGGTAAGAAAACAAGGAAGAAAGTGTGAAAATTACAGAGAAAATAAAAATATATCATTTTTGTTAAAGCCAGACAACAATCATCAGTGACTACTAACATTACAAAAAAAGAAACAAGCAGATATCTTGTACTTCCTGATGCAGGTGGACTATGTCATAGTTTGGGCAAAATATTGAACATAAATCGAATCAAGATCTAAATATCCCTATCAATTTACAGGAAGTTGAGGGATTATATCAGATTAACTGGCATATATGAGTAGAATCGGAAAATAAAACTTACACTGGGACACTATAGCAGTGTGCTCTGATGAAACTTTTGGTAATAATGGAATTGGTCTTTATCTGTATTCTTCAATACAGTTGCCACTAGCTACATGGGGCTATAAAGCACTTGAAATATGCAAGTGTGCATACTGTAACATTGTACATTTTATTTAATTCAATCTTATATTCTTTTTACTATTAATTGATTGAAATGTAATAGCTAAATGTGGCTAGGAGCAACTATGTTAGACCATATCAAACGTTTCTTCAACACATAAATAGCAAACAAAGAAAAAAAGAAGGGGATTCTATAGAAATGACTTAAAATGTGTCAGTCAATTGCAAAGTATAAGTATTATTTGAAATCAAATTAAAAGAAATTGTACAAAATAGCTGGGGTAATATGAGTACTCATATTTGATGATATTAAGGAATTATTGTTACTTTATGTATGATAAAAATGTTATGGTTTTGTTTGAAATAGTTTCTATATGAATTATCTATCTAAACTTTTCCCACAAGAAATTATTTGATGGCTTAGACTTGGTTCATAATACAAAATCGGGCAGAAGAACAGATGAAACAAGGAACAGATGAAATGAGATTGGCCATAAATTTGTTGTTGAAGTTGGTGATGTGGAAATACATCATACAATATTTTTTACGCTCAAATATTCTTGAAATTTTCTCATACTTAATATTTTAAATACTATGTCCCAACTCTAGGCATTCTGACTCTAATGTACAGCCAGGGTTGAGATGCCTGGGGAAGAGAAAACAATGTAGAGTCAATGTTTAAGTATAGTTTTAAGTTGGGAATAGAGACAGCTAAAAGACATTGCATAAAGAGATCGATGCCTCTTCTTTACCCTTCAGGAAATTTTACTACACAATTATTTCAAACTTATTTGAGGTTCTAGAATGATGATAATCTTGAATAACTGAATTTTCAACTTCAGAATTGTGGTACATGCATAAGGGGAAGCAAATGGTAGTTGCAGTGTTTTCAGAAATGAAACCCAATGTGAGCAAAGAGCATAAATAAAGATATTTATTCAACATTAAGGTCATTTGGGAAACCCTGGAAGTTTTCTATATGTTTTAGTTAAGTAACCAGGATCACATAATGCAGACAGAAATAATAAAATTATTTTTTCTCTTTCCCATTGATTTAATCATTTATTTTCCTCTGAATGTGGAGCATTTTTTTCTACTTGGAAGTTTAACAAGAAGACACTCTTAAAAATAATCCTTCAACAAAGTCTCTGGGGCCGTAAATATTTGCATTGTATCACTGCAGGCTTTGCAATGACTGTAAAAGATATACTTTTCTGATCAGTCTCTCTTAATTGTTATATCAATTAAAACCATTTATTTATTTATTCAAAAGTTGCAATCATTAAATTCATTACATAATATTCCTACTGGCATAAAGGGAAAAGGAGAAATTTATTATGCAATGTGCCTGCTAATTTAAATATATTTTCTTATCTTAAATCTCTTCTCAAGTTCATTATTGTTATTTCTATTGGGCAGATCACGAGTTCAAGAGATTGAGTCCATCCTGGCCAACATGGTGAAACCCCATCTCTATAAAAATACAAAAATTAGCTGGGTGTGGTGGCACATGCCTGTAGTCCCGGTTACTCAGGAGGCTGAGGCAGGAGAATCGCTTGAACTTGGGAGGCGGAGGTTGCAGTGAGCCAAGATCGTGCCACTTGCACTTCAGCCTAAAGACAAAACGAGACTCTGTCTTAAAAAAAAAAAAAAAAAAAAAAAAAAAAAGAGTAGCTTAGAGAGGTTAACTCAGTTGCTCAAGGTTACACAGTAAGGAGTGAGGGAGTAGACTTTAAAACTAGTTTGGCTTTAATTCAAAAATTATTTTTGTGATACCATATTATCTTCTACTCTGCTTTTTATCTAGCTTTTACATTTACACAAGAAAGGGAGAGGGACGGAAGGAGAAGGAGAGAAGTTTGAGAGAGAGAAATTGCCAGTCACACATTCTGCTGGGAAGATGGTTTAAAGTGTTATCTAAAATAGAATGCCAATTAGAATGAAAATTTCAGGAAATGTGAATGTGTTTCTTTCCTGAGGCTGCCGTAACAAATTACTACAAACTTGATAACTTAAAATAGCAAAAATTTATTATCTCACAGAAGCTCTGGCGGCAGCAGGCTCCATACTCCTCTGCACCCACCCCTCCAGCCTCTGTGTCTGCATCCTTGCCTCTGGCCTTGGAGTCATTTTGTTTCCAGAAGGGTAGCATATATTTTCAATCAATGATCTCTATCAGCTCACTTCCTACCTGTAGAATCTCAAAAGCCCAAACCCATTTTCATTTCATTCTGTCTTTGTCCTCTTTTTTCCAAGCTGGCAGTGTTTCTGCTAAAATAGCAGTCTCAAACATCTTATCTGTCTCCCATCTATGTCATGAGTGTACATACTATTAGATAAGAGCGTTTTCTACACATTCTCCTTAGAAAATCCCATCCCTGTTACTGGCTTTTGCTGAGATGGTTGATTGGATCCATGAGTGATACACCCCATTCCTTCAGCAAAAGTTTTCCAGACACATGCTTGAATCTTTCTCCAGAGAATGCTTTCCTAACAGCAAACAACCTAGTTTAGCATACTTTAAAATCTGTAGAGGTTAGAAACCTATCCAAAGAACCCAGTGCCAATTCCACTTTGATAAACAGTTCTTCCCTGAGTTTCTCTCTTTCTTCTCACATTTTGTTACATGCAATAAGGAGAAACCAAGGTACATAATTAACACTAAAAATGTTGTCAGAAACAAAATGGAGTCACTTATGCAAATCTGTAACAAAAATAGAGCGGGAAGGCCATAAAGGAAAGGCTCTCGTGCACACATGCCTGTGATAAGATATTACAAGTACTCTCTGAAAAACACAGTCTTTCACAATGGCCATCACAACCTTATACAAAGAGTACTTCTGTGAGGACATCTGCCCAGCAACTGACTGTTCAGCCTTTGATCGATGCTATTCTTGTTACTGATCTCCATAGCCAAGAACAAATATTTCAGAATAATGTATGTAGCTCTTCTTATTCTGTCTTTAAAATCCCTTGCCTTGCTTTGCCCCCATGGGTATACCTATGCCCCTCTATGGTTCCCAAAGGCAAGTATCCTCCCAGATTTAACCTCTTATCCATTCCTGAGTAAATTTACTTTTAAGAGCTACTCTTTCTGTTGTTCTCTTTAGGTTGACAACACTTTGCTTGCAAATTTGCTCAGTGAAATACCCATCTCACTACTTACAAGTTCTGTTTACCACCCAAGAGTAGAAAACAATTCAACCAAGTTGTCTTCCAATTTATAACAAGAGATGTTTTTCTCCAGTGTTCAATACTATATTCCTCATGTTCTTCTGATGTATCACCAGAAATACGTTTAATGTCAATATTTCTACCAACAGTCCCTTCAAGAAAATTCTACACTTTTTTCTTTAATGCTCCACAAAATTTGCCCAGCCCTTAACCATTATCTAATTCCAGAGCCACTTCCCAGTATGAAAATTTTTATTAGTTTCCTAGGTATGCCATAAGAAAACTATTAATATCACAAACTTAGTGGACTGGAACAAAATGCATTTATATATATAAAACATTTTATGTATATATAAAGCATTTTCTGTATATGTAAAACACTAAAGAATATATATTCTGATATCACACATATTCTGCTAAATAAATATATATTTATCTCTTCTGGCTTGTGTTGGCTGTCAGCAATCTTTGGCATGCTTTAGCTAATACGGACATTATTACAATCTTCACTGTCTGCCTTTATATCACCTTCTCCTTTATTTCTTTTTTCCTTTGTAAGATTGTTCCCAACTTATGATAGTTCAACTTATTATTTTACTTTATGATCATGTGAAAGTGACACACATTCAGTAGAAACCATACTTTAAATATTAAATTTTGATTCAAATTTTTTATAACTTTATTAGCTTTGTGTTAGATGATTTTTCCCAAGTGTAGTCCAAGGTAAGTGTTCTGAGCACATTTAAGGTCTGCTAGGCCAAGTTGTGATGTCCCATAGGTTAAGTGTATTAAATGCCATTTTTGAGTTATGATTTTTCAACTCACGATCAGGTCTGATGGGGATGTAACTCCATCCTAAGTTGAGGAGTAGCTGTATGATACACCTATGACTCATTTTTGTGAAGACACCAGTGATTGGGATTTGAGTTCACCCAGGTAATCCAGGATGAACTTATCCCAAGACTATCAAGTTAATTACTTCTCCAAAGATCTTTTTTCAGAAAAGGGCACATTCAGAGTTGCCAAGAGTTACAATTTGAACATATATTTTTGGAAGCTACCATTCAACCTACTAGAGTAGACTACATGTACATGAAAGTGTATGTGTGCATGTGTATACATACATACATATGAATACGTATTGCAAAAATATGTAGCTGAATAGATCTGATTACAATTTTGAAAAATTTAAAAGTATGGAACAAAATTTGTTTCATTAATGATGCTAAAATTCAGCTTATACACAATATTACATTTTCAAACCATACTTTCACAGCTGATTAAAAAAACATTGCATTCATTCAAATAAATTTCATAGAAATAAGTAAATATTCTCCCAGAATTGTTATAGGAACACAGATACAGACATGAAATACAGATATACAGAATACAGAATGACAGAATACAGATATGAAATCAACCAGAAACAGCTGATCCTTAAGGGAGTCATAAGTTTATATTTACATTATCTGCTCTGCCCCTATCTGTGAAAGATATCAGATATTTATTCTTTAGGTACTGCAATCAAATCAGTTCGGAAAAGAAGACAATGTTAAAGTAAAGACATGTCAAAAAGAATTTTTGTTACATAGCACAGGAATAAGGATGAACTTAAACCTTTTTTTAATCTAGAGGAAATGATAGTTAAAAAAAACAGTTTCCATCTTGAATTATAAAGTCTACATTTTTGTTTTATTTATTTATGGTTGAGGATTAATATACAAACGTATAAATTTTTAAGTCCACCTTGTTTTCAGTACTCGGGGTATCTAATATTTCACACTTGGTCTAATTGTACCAGGGAGCTGAAGCCTTCTAGACAACTATTCTGTAACAGAGCTGCTCTTCTGCAGATAGGATTTACCCATAATGTTGCCTCTGCAAGAATTATATTTCATATGTCTATATCAGGGTTTTCAATGCTCCCAGGACAAGTTATCAATTGTTTGAAACCGACAAATCACCACTGCATCAACTTCTTTGCTAGAATAACTATATTATAAAAGCAGAACCATTTTGTATAATGTTTTAAAAGAAAAGAATTGTTGCTCAGTATAGAAAACTATCATTACTGACAAAAACATGGAATATACTTTATTTTCTTAACTGCTAGTATGAAATTTCTCTTAGTGCGGACCTGTATTTTTGGAGATAATAGAATATTCCTAATGAAGCCTAAGCTCCACGATGCCTGACTGTACTTGGACTGCTGTTTTAGTTAGACAGAGTGTAGAGGAACGTCTCATTCACACCTGATGAAGGAATATATTTGTTCCTGGGAGATAGTAGAGAAAGAAGGCATTGGAGGTAAAGCATCAAAGACAGGAATGAAGAATACTATCTTGCCCCTCTAACTCTTTCAATTTTGATGATACAGTGTCGATTTTAGATCTTTCCTTGCTTCTCATATGGAAGACAAGAAATAACTCGGATCAGAGCAGAACTGAAGGAGATAGAGACACAAAAAACCCTTCAAAAAATCAATAAATCCAGGAACTGGATTTTTCAAAAGATCAACAAAATAGACAGACAGCTAGCCAGGTTAATAAAAAAGAAAAGAGAGGAAAATAAAACAGATGCAATAAAAAATGATAAAGGGGATATCACCACTGATTCCACAGCAATACAAACTACCATCGAGATTACTGCAAACAACTCTATGCACATAAACCAGTAAACATGGAAGAAATGGATAAACTCCTGGAAACTTGCACCCTCCCAAGCCTAAACCAGGAAGAAGTTGAAACCCTGAATAGACCAATAACAAGGGCTGAAGTTGAGGCAGCAATTAATAACTTACCAACCAAAAAAAGCCCACGTCCAGACAGGTACATAGCCGAATTCTACCAGACATACAAATAGGAGCTGGTACCACTCCTACTGAAACTATTCCGAACAATCCAAAAAGAGGGAATCCTTCCCAAATCTTTTTATGAGACCAACATCATACTGATACCAAAACCCGGCAGAGACTCAACAACAAAAGAAAACTTCATGCAGCCATCAAAAATGATGAGTTCGTGTTCTTTGTAGGGACATGGATGAACCTGGAAACCATCATTCTCAGCAAGCTGACACAAGAGCAGAAAATCAAACACCACATGTTCTCACTCACAGGTGGGTGTTGAACAATGAGAACACATGGACACAGGGAGAGGAGCATCACACACTGGGGTCTGTTGGGGGGGGTTCTAGGGGAGGGACAGTGGTGAGTAAGGAAGTTGGGGAGGGATAACATTGGGATAAATGCCAGATACAGGTGACGGGGGGATGGAGGCAGCAAACCACATTGCCATGTAGGTACCTATGCAACAATACTGCATGTTCTGCACATGTACCCTAGAACCTAAAGTGCAATAAATTATGTATGTGTGTGTATATATATAATAATCTTACCAGAAAAAAAAGCATGAATTTTTCTATGTATAAATTATAACTTTATTTTTTAATCTAAAAATTAAAGGGAATGTAAGATTTTTTCAGAAAATAAAACCTAGGGCATATAACTATAACAATAAAAATCCCATGAACATTGGGGGATATTGTGTTAATTACTGCATTCATTGGTGCCTTCATTCAACAAACATTTAATGAGGAGCAACTATATACCGGTCTCTGTTGGACACTGAAGCTAATAAAGATAAATGTAACAAGGGAAAAATAAAGGAACACTATCAAGAAAGCAAAAAGACAATCCACAGAATGGGAAATGTATTTGCAAACCAGGTATCTCATAAGCGTCTAGTATCTGGAATATATAAAGAGCATTTACAGTTCAACAACAGAAAGACAACCCAATTTAAACATGGGCAAAGGACTTGTATAAATTGGGTTGTCTTTCTGTTGTTGAACTGTAAATGCTCTTTATATATTCTAGATAGTAAAACAGAGAAATGGCCAATACACTTAACATTATTTACCATTTAGGAAATGGAAATCAAAAGCAAATTGAAATATTACATCATAGGATGATATCTACTAGGATGACTTTAATTTAAAAAATCAAAAAGTGGAAAATAACTGTGTGTTATCAAGAATGTAGAGAAATTGGAGCCCTTGTACATTGCTGATGTGAATTTAAAATTGTGTGATTATCCTGGATAAGTTAAATATAGAAATGACCATATGATCTAGAAATTCAGCTCCTGCATATATATCCAAAAGATTTGAAATAAGGAGTTCAAACCAACTTGTACACAAATATTCATAGCAGCACTATTCATAATTGCCGAAAGATGAAAAAGTAAATATTTATCTATTGCTGAATGCATACATAAAATGTGGTACATATATACAATGGAATATGATTCAACAATAAACAGAAATAAAGTATTGACACATGCTACAGCACAGGTGGACTTTGATTATAATAAACAAAGTGAAAGAAGCATGATATAAAAGGTTATATATTGTATGATGCTGTTATGAAATCATCAATAAGCATATTACTGGCTGCCAGGACTTATGGGGAGGTGAAAATAAGGTGTGACTGCTTAGCTGGTATAGGGTTCCTTTCTGTGGCAATGAAAATATTTCAGAATTAGATAGTGGTAATGATTGAAAAGCATTGTAAATGTATTAAATGGCACTTGTGGCAAATTTTGTGACATGTATTTTATCACCATAAAAATGAAAAAAATGTAAATGTAAAATACTTGGGAAGAAGGAAGAACAGAAAGAAACCTAGGAAATTGCTGGATGAGCCATGCAGTATCTTCTTTCCACCATGACCACATACTTTGGATTTTTCTAAAAGCTAATTAAAGAAGTGAATGGATTCCTTTGGGAAATAGGTTCAAGGCTAAGTTAACATTGTGTCTATATGATCGCCCTGTGTAGGTGGGAGCAGCAAACATTGGATATACATATTTAATTTAAAAATTACTGAACATCTCTTTATAACTATTCTAAAACTTGGGAGCTGTACAGCAATATAGCAAGACTACTGTCAGAACCTACCCCCGTCATCATGGTCTCCTAAAAATCATGCTTAATGTTCTCCCCTATCCTTCCCCACGTGACACTGGAGGAAAAGTTAAATACGAAATTTGAACTCAACTGGACATGGACACAAACAATGGTCACCAAGTCCTGGAAAAGGTGGTGTATATTTATAATATACACCACCTTTTATAAATATAAATATGTATATTTATACTCACTAGACTAAATATGTGTGTGTGTGTATATATATATATATATATATCTTTCCTCTCTTCCTCATTGCAATTTGCTTATTACATCATTTGCTTTTTATATCAATTTGCTTATTATATTACTTTGCTTATTGTATAATTTGCTTAATATATCTCCATTGCTATTTATGTAGGATAAAGCTTGTTTACCGCTAAAGGTATCACGTGTGTGCCTTTTCTTCCCCTCTTGCCCATTTCCTGCACAGAACAGACACATACAGGCATGTCCCTGTCTAAAACTCAGAGACTTTCCCTGACCAGTTCCAGGTATTTCAGGACATTAAAAAATCACCATCGTGTCAACCCTACCAAACTTTTGAAACTGGATATTGGTTTGATAGGGTTGCCACATTAGTACTTTTCACCTGCTTTTGGTTACCAGATTTATTCTCTGTGTCTAAATTACTGTCTTGCAATTTTTCTAGGAAGCACCCCTCACGATCTTTTATTAAAACTACTTACCCCTTCCCCTGAAACAAAGCACAGACAGCCCTGAATCTGAAACCCAGGTCTTTGGCCAAAAGCTTACTTCCTACTGCCTAATATTCCTAATGCCTTCTGCCTCATTGAATTCCTAAATACTGTCTGCTTTTAATTTCTCTACTATTTGGCTCCCCTCATCTCTCTGCTAGGACACTGTTATTTCATGCTGGTCCACCCTCAAACCCTGAGATTGTCTGGGCCATGATTTATTACTATATTATGATAATTTTAATAGTAACAGACATATTAATGACTAACATTTATTTTGTAGTATGTACAAGAAAGCAGTAAACACTTTAAATATCCGATTTCCTTTTTCCATCAGACAGGAAACTGAGGCTTGTTACATAGATCACAGCAATTTGCTGGGGTCACCCAGCTACAAATTCATGAGATAGAACTTGAACTTGGGTTGTTCTGGCCCCAAAGATAGTGATTTTCAATTAGTAGAACATTTTGTTAGACCTGGGGCTCATCACAGCACTATGGCCACTGTCACATTAAAGCAGTGTTGCTACAAAGGCCCAGCTGGTGGGAAAGCTGGGCAAGAGTCTTATTTGGATCATGGGCTCTAGAACATGGCTGATTGGGGATAGATGTTTGAATATTGACTTAACTAAACTGTCATGAAGACCCCAAAGGGGTTTCAAGGTGTGTGCATTGTGAAACATGGTATAGACTATTGGAACACGATAATATAGAAGGATTGTTGACCCTCAAAAAGTTCCTTTGAGTACATGTCTTTTGATACAGGTGAAAATGGAAGATAACTATTTACTTGACTTCCCTCTTAAAGTATTTGTCTTAGGTCTTCAAGCAAGTGCTCAAAATCCATGGAATCGAGATACTTCTCAGAGTACTTTTGTTATAAAGGCATTTGAGATAGAAGATCCATATGTACTGACAATTGTTATTGGTAAGTATATTTTGAAATAATGAAGAGATTTGCCAAATGGCATACCCAAGTAATTGTGCTATTTTATTTTTATTCTAATGCATGTTATTTAATTCAACTTGTCATAAATGTTTATAACATTTGGGAAATTTTTTAAAAATTCATCTTTCATTGCATCTTATCACACTCAAGTAATCTGCCAGGTTTCCAGAGTATTGAAAATTCAAATAAAGCTATGTATAGCCTCAAAACAAAATATATTTTTCTCAGGAATTACTTGATTATAGAAGGATTTTCCTATAGGTGTCTCTGTAGAAGAATTCATTATTTGGTAATACAGCAAAGGCTGCACAGATCTGGAAGAAAGTATTAGATGCATTGTGGTCACATTTGATTAGATTTGGACCTGAGGGAATAATTCCATACATCAAGGTAACAGGGAATGAGCTCATCTGCAGTGCTTTGTCCCTGATGAATTTCACTCTCTACTAAACATGAATAGTTAATTTTTAAGGAGGATACAAGAAGCACATGCATCCCACATTTAGAGGTGAAACTATTTAATCTCATACTTTGCTATAAAATGTATTTTAGGTCTAATCACTAGAAACCAGAAAATAGCTTTGGCTGTTAAAGTGAGTCAGTAATTTATGTGACTCTGACAATTTAAAATTGCCTAGCTTGCACATCTAAAGGGAAATTTAAAAATTAGTAACAGGAGATGATATATTCTTGTCAGGGAAAAATAAATACTATAACTCTAACTTATACGTGAAATATTTATGATGATCTTAGGATTTTTCTTGTTTATGTATTTTTTTCCTTATTTGGATTTTCAAAGGAATTTATTAGCCCTTTTGCTGTTTTTCTATACTTAAAAATTTCCAAGGACATGCATTTCTGGGCTAAGATTCTATCTTTTATTGTAGTAGGAACAGCAAGAAATGAGTTTAAGGAAGAGGCTCAAGAAAGAAAGGAATATTTCTTTTATGTTAAGCATTTTGTTAAACTATAGATTTATTTTATCTCATTACACACTTACAATACAGGGTAGATGTAACAGGATTTCAAAGTGGAACTCCTCTTTTCTCAAATTTGACTGAGGCTCTGATGCCAAAGAGCAAAGCATTTGGTCTGAAGCAAGCAGTTTGACCACACCTCTGCAGAACTGGCAAAGGAGGTGCCTGTTGCCCCACTTTGCACATCTCACCTCAACATCCATCATATTTAAGTAGTTAGAGAAAGTATCTGAATTTCTTTGGATAGAGGTGGTATTCCTATGAGACAAGTGATAAATATTTATTCCATATTTTAAGCCATTGGGAAGGTATTTTAAGACTCAGAGAACTTGGCTTTGTACCATATAAGACATTGAGACAGATTTCAGACTGTTATCTATGAAGATCCATATATATGAGTTTGTGGATATGATTACCTAGCTTTTAGAAGAGTATAGAGAGCTAAGTTGGAAAGCAGCTGCACTTCAACTTGTCAAATGTTAGTGTTTTGGGGGAAGTAATTGTGTATATTTTGATGGGAGCTAGCAAGCACTTAGTTTGAATTGCACCAAATAGGGCTGTGTAAGAGACAATGGGACCCCAAGACAGAGATTATTCCTCCAAATGCTCATTTATTCACTCACTCGTTCAACAAATATTTATTGAACATGTTCTACTTGCCAGGCCTAATTTCATGTACAGGAGATGTAGTAATGAATATCATGGGAAATGTTTGCCTTCTAAAATCTTATATTCTATTGAGAAATGACAGAAAATAAGTAAATATGTCAAATTGTGAAAAGTGCTTTGGACAAAAATAAGCCATATAGTAGGGAAAGAAAGGCCTAGTAGAAGATGGTAACGAGAGCCTGAAGCAGGAATCTGCAGTGACCAGCCACCTCAGAAAAGACGCAATGGCTACATCACAGCGTATCTACCTGGACATTTACAGGGAGTTAGGGGTGAAGTGAACGCTGAGAAACAAAAAATATCCAAGATAAAAGTCAACCTTCAACCATCTGCCAAGCCTGGAAAACACAAGTACCATTTCACAATGGGACATTTCCTCATATCTCTCCTCTCACCTTACCCATCCTAATACTGAAGAAGCCAGGGGTGAACTAATGGGTAGTGATATGGCTTGGCTGTGTCCCCACCCAAATCGTACCTAGAATTGCAATAATCCCCACATGTCAAGGGCAGGGCCAGGTGGAGATAATTGAGTCATGGGGGTAGTCTCCCCCATACTGTTCTCATGGTAGTGAGTAAGTCTCATTAGACCTGACAGTTGTATAAATGGGAGTTCCCCTGCACAAGCTCTCTTGCCTTTCACTATGAAACATATGCGTTTGCTTCTATTTTCTCTCCCACCATGATTGTGAGGCCTCCCCAGCCATGTTAAACTATGAGTCCATTAAACCTCTTTCCTTTATAAATTTCCCAGTCTCAGGTATGTCTTCAATAGCAGTGTGAGAACAGAATGATACAGGTGGAAATATGGGAGGCTGGGCAATCAAAAAGAGAGGATTAGCAGAAAAAGGGGAAATACGGAAGTTGACCACACTGACCTTTTCCACTTTTGTTTTGACTCTGCAGAACACTCAAGGTGTGGGAGGGGAATGTTGGAGCCTCATGAAAGTTGGAATTTTGATTGTTCAATTGCACTCACATTGTAATGAAATGAGAGTGAGCATTCTTCTGACTAGAAACATACTGAGAATTTTTTTTTTTTTAATCTAAGAGCAGCTGGAAAAGTCATGGGACTTCTCTGAGAGTCCATGTCAGGAATAAATAACAACAAATGCACCAAGGTTGCTTGAAAGGAAGAGAAACGAAAATAAAATTGCTTAATGATCAAGTCCTATTAAGCTCTACTCTCTCAACTTAACTGTGGCAGTCAGCATTACTAGAGGAGTAATGAAGCTTAGAGAGTGAATTAACCTATTCAGGCCCATACAACTGAGAAATGATGGAGCCTAAAGGCAAACATAGGAAAATCGAAGTTATAAATGACTTACATGGAAGAAACATTCTGGCCCCAATGCCTTGAAGCAGAAAAGCATTCAAGACTAAGATTTTCTGTATGAAGGATTCTTTTCCCTTAAACTCCTTGAAGGGCCACACGGCTTAAGGTTCAACACACATTCTGTATTGAAAAGAGAAACATTTCTTCACTGAATGGATAGTCTTGAATCTGGTAGCACCATTTCCCCACTTCCCCAGATAGGATTGGTCCATAGTGTCTTCTACTGCTTCTTTGTCCCGTGTGCCCAACCTGATTGATCCTCACTCATCAGAAATGTAGGGTGTAAGTCTGAGCAGGTATTAACATTGACATAGATCTACAACACACTTTCATCCAACTAATTATTTGATCCCACTAATATCCTAAGGAAAAAAGAATAAGTATTTTCATGATTACTTGGTCAAAATAATAAAAATTAAAACTGAAGTTAAAAGAGGATAAAAACTGAATCTGAAGAGTGAGTGAATTGCCCAGGGTCATAATACTACTATTAGAAACAGACCTTGAGCACTACTCTTCTAGTCCACAGTTAAATGTTCTTAAGGGAGACTTAAGAGGATTAAAGAAAGCACTTTTACTGTAATAGACAAAATTCTGTGTCTGAACCAGATATGCTAAACAATTTTCAGTTTCCACTACTTTTAAATTTAACATTTGCTATACTTTAGTCTGTTTTAGCTATATAAATTCTCTCCGGCACTCTATTGAGAACAGTTGTTTCTTTGAAGGTTTTATTTAACTTCAGACAATTTTTTTCTGACCTCGTGCTCCCCTAATTTCTAAGTCAGAAAACAGCTAAACATTTCTCTTATTAACTTGTATAGCCTGCTCCCAATGTTTTATGTGTTGTAGGAAAATTCACTTGTATAGTGTTGCTTCCTAAAGAAAAACTGCCAAGTCTTTGCTAAATGTGATTCTAACAGGTGATAATATTCTAAATATTGAAAATTCTGACTCACAGAATTTTCAATGGTGGCTCATGCCTATAATCCCAACACTTTGGAAAGCTGAGGCAGGCGGATCATGAGGTCAAGTGATCAAGACCATCCTGGCTAACATGGTTAAACCCCGCCTCTACTAAAAATACAAAAAATTATTGGGGCATGGTGGCACATTCCTGTAGTCCCAGCTACTTGGGAGGTGGAGACAGAAGAATTGTGTGAACTTGGGAGGTGGAGGGTGCAGTGAGCCAAGATGCTACTGCACTGCAGCCTGGGCAACAGAGACCCCGTCTAAAAACAAAAAAAATTAAAAATTCTAACAGGTGAAATACTGAAAGATAACTCAGCCAATGGATCCAGAACTTAAAGTATAATTTAAAAAATTTTTAAAAATAACAAATGTTTGAGATGATGGACATGCTAATTACCCTTATCTGATCACTATACATTGTACATATCAAAATATGTACCCCATGAATATGTTACATTATTTGTTAATAAAAAATAAAATATTGAAAAAAGATGAATTTCAAATAACCAAGTGGAAATTTTTGTTTTATTAATACTTACATATTTGAGACGTGTTAATAAATGTAATATTCATTATTTCATCTTCACCAAGTTATAATCAATAAAAGGAATTTTAAGATTGTAATGTTGTTGGATTATCATAAGAATCTTTACCTATAAATATGCAATCATTTATTAATTTAAATAATTAATAATTAATAATTAAACTGTTTTTCATTTAACGTGTACTTAATGTCTCCAGCTACTGACCTACGATTCTTTCTGTTTTAGATTTGCTACTATATATTCAAAATATATATATACAAAAATATATAGTAGCAAATCTAAAAGTATTCAAAAATTTTTGAGTATTCAAAAAATATATGGTAGCATATCTAAAAGTATTAAAAATTTTTTGAGCATTCAAAAAACTCAATCTATCTTTCTATAAAATTGAAAATAGAAACAGACTACTGAAATGACAAAGTCACAATGATTACACAGGTGTATGTATACTACCTTATGCATAAAAAATATTATAGTGCATATGTCCGTCAAGGGCAAATGTAGTATTAGGCCATTCATCAACTGACTAGAACATAGGGTGTTTGATAATGATAGTGCTTTATTTTTGGAAAAAATAAGTTGTATATTATTAAAGTTCAGGTTAACATTTTACAAGGTACATCACAATTTTTTTACTATGTATTATCATCAGTTTTACAAACATAAAAGAACTCTTTCCAATGAAATGCTCAGATTAAATGAGGATCACATGCTTTTTCATTATTACTTTTCTTATCTTTGTATTCTATTTGTAGCTATATATACAGATATCCTTGAAATTAGCAATATTGCCAAAGGTTTTCTTCCTAACAAAATTGCATTTAAAATGAATATTAATATGACCAACATTTTATTTTTAAACTTTGCATTGCAGATATTTTTAAACATATGCCAAATTAGAGAGAATAGTATAAAGGGCATCCATGTTTCTATTAAACAGCTTCACAAATGGCCAGTATTGCTTTATCTATTTCTCACACTTTGTAATTATTTTGAAACAAACACGAAACATATTAAAACATTCTCTGAATACTTTATAACTTTAAGAGATACTTTTTTAAAAAACATAACCACAATAGCATTATAATCCTCAATAATAGTAATTGCTATATGCCATCAAATATTTGGTTTATATTTAAATGTCTTCAGTTTTGTTCAATTTCTTTTACTTAATTCATCTACATTTTTTTTTTCTTTTGTAGCTTTCTTCTCTCACTTTCATTCTTTAATTTATTTAAGAACCTGGACTATTTTTCCTAATACATTTTCTAATGATTAGATTTTGCTAATTGCATTCACGTGTCATTGTCTCTTGTACTTTCCACAAAATGATAGACTAACAGATGAGACTTTTTATTCTTTTTTGTCAAAAATGAAAATAGCTGACTTTTATTTCTTTTTAGCACCAGATCTGAAGACACGTAACAAATGATTGCTTTTCTCCTTGAGACTGATCAATAGGTTCAGGTGTTCCCACCTCCACTCATACATTAATCTCAGCACTTTGGGAGGCCAAGGCAGGTGAAACACCTGAGGTCAGGATTTCGAGACCAGCCTGGTCAACATGGTGAAACCCTGTCTCTAATAAAAAAAAAAAAATACAAAATTTAGCTGGGCATGGTGGCACGAGCCTGTAGTCTCAGCTAGTTGGGAGGCTGAGGTGGGAGAATGGCTTGAACCCAGGAGGTGGAGGTTGCAGTGAGCCAAGATCGTGCCACCGCACTCCAGCCTGGGTGACAGAATAAGGTTCCATCTCAAAAATAAATAAATAAGATTTCCATCTGCTTTTCACTCACTAGTTTCATCAGACATTGATATTACATAGATTCAGTAATTACAAACATCCAAAAGTCTCTATAGCAAAGTGGTAGAATTCCAATTCAATTGTTCCTTGTACATTTATCAGCTGCATATTTTTTCTATAGAGGCAAACATTCATCTACCATTTAGTTACTTGAGCTGCAGATTTTACAATAAATGGAGAATAAATGCTTGCTTGTTCATTTTATTCACTGGGTTTTAGAATTATGAAGTGTGTCCATAGATGATTCACATTTGACCAATGAATAATGAGTTCTGTTGAAGTGATTTTTAACATCTACGATATGTTGCATCATATTATTCTTATTATTCTTTTTGGTACTCATGAACTAGAAGGACCCTACAATTTGGTTTTAGAGTTCTTTAAAAGCACTTTAGTAGTCTCCTATCTCACTTTCTGTTACAACAAGAAACCCCAGGATCTTTTAGCCTATTTTTTCCTAGATTGGAATCAGATATTTCTCCAAGAAACAGGTTTGTTGTAGTGGAAAATGTAATTTAAGGACTACAATCCATACTTCACTAAGTTAATCATTGACTAATGTGTTTTTAAATCAGAAAGCCAGGTCTCAATTGGTCACAAAAATATTTTAAGGCTCATTTAGCTTTTCTATACTTGACTTTTATATAAATATCTTATAAATAGAATATATATTTTCATTATTGATTTGTTTATTTTCTCTCAGTCTGATAATACCTTAATATCCTCGGTGGAGGTGATATTCCTACTATTTGTCTTCTACTATATTTGGATTTTGTCATTTTGTTGCTTTTTATTTGTTTTTCTTTTTTTTTTTTTTTTTCTGAGACCGAGTCTCACTCTGTCACCCAGGCTGGAGTAGTGCCATGGCACACTCTCGGCTCACTGCAATCTCTGCCTCCTGGGCACAAGCAATTCTTCTGCCTCAGCCTCCAAGTAGCTGGGATTACAGATGCATGCCACCACATCCAACTAATTTTTGTATTTTTAGTAGAGACAGGGTTTCATCATCTTGTCCAAGCTGGTCTTGAACTCCTGGCCTCTAGTGATCCACCCATGTCAGCCTCCAAAAGTGCTGTAATTACAGGCATGGGCCACTGTGCCAGGTCCTATTTGTTTTACTTTCTTATCTGTCTGCAGTTGTCTTTATAATTATATAGATAAATTTTGCATTCTGTTTCTATTTACAACTGCTTTTCATGAATAATGTTTAACATGTATATTTGAAGTCCAAAGTTGGTCAACCTTCTACTGAACAATAAAAGGACATTTAAAAAACCAGTTCTCTCTATTATGCTATTTCCTCCCAGGCATTCCAGAATTTTAGTTCTTTCTGTATTTCTATAACACCACAATTTGAATATTACGATTACAATCTATGCATGTATGTTTAGATTTACCGATATTTACGAGATTTTGTGTTCCATACCCTCTTCCACCTCAGATCATTCTTTTAAAATATATATTTTTATTTTCCTTGAATTGATTATTTAGAGTTTTTTGGTAGGTAATGACTAGGTTCCTAATCATTTTAAAAGTAGAAGATACATTTTTACCTCCAAGTTCTTGCTTGCGGTTATTTTCTCTGTGACTGTGGGCAGGATCTATAAGACAGCCAAATGGAAACCTCTGAAGCTTGAGAGACCACTTGCCCAGTGGGAAAAAAGGTCATTTTTCTCTACCCTTTTCCCAGCCTCTCATTTTAACTACCACCAGCCTAAACTCCAACTATGCTCTCAGGTTCTTTTTTTTAGTAAAAAACGAAAGTCTAAGCAAGATAACCATATTATCCAATTCTATGTCATTGAAGACTTTCTAGGGGAATTAAAGAATTTATGCATGGCCTAAAAGAAGTCATTTTAGAGATATTCCCCAGCAAAAAATCATTTGAATAAAAAAAAGGATTGACAACATAAATTGGAATATACATGTTCCACTGAAAAGTAGATATTTGATTAAAGCTAGTGTGAGGTTTATTTTTGCATTGAACTTAGCAAACTGGTTTATTTCATCCTATTAATATTTGCTTTTGACCTCTGGCTATATAGACTTAGTGTCTTTTTTTTTAAGTGCTTTCCTCCTAACATAACTGTTCACTGGTTTTATATTTATATCTTATCTTTCCTTGAAGAGTAATGGTTAGTAGTCAAAAAATAACTTAAGTCCAGTTAAGTCTGAAGGAATCCGAGAATTTTTCTAACATAAACTCATGCCTCCTTTTTACCATCTCTGCTATACTCTGATCACATCTCCCCTATCCAAATAATTTTCCTTCTAAACACACAGACACACACACAGCTACCATGTGTAACATTCTAGAATAACCACACTCTCCTCTAGTTATGACTGTTGGAATGTAACACATAATTTCTTCAATAATGTTAAAAAGTATTTATTCCAAGAATTTTCAAAGATATTAATTTCTAATGGTAGTATATTTCAAAGATATTAATTTCTAATGATAAGAATTAAAAAAATAAAAGTATATATACTTTTATTGTAAGTTCCTATGAAAATGTTGGATCAGTCAATGTAGCAATCATGATGTAAATACTAATAATTAGGAAATGGCATTTTTTCTGTTGTAAGACCCAACTGAGTGAAAAAATACTTAGATGCTAAAATAGCAACCTTGATATCTGTACCTGATGTATAAACATTTTTATATTTACATTCACTCAGCAAACATATTGGCTCCTAAGTGTTATATTCTCAGTGCTACAATCACTTGCAAATCATAAGGTACTTTACAACTGGCAAAATATTTTGATACAGTTTGGCTCTGTGTCCCCACCCAAATCTCACCTTAAATTGTAGTTCTCATAATCCCCATGTGTCATGGAAGGGACCCAGTGGGAGATAACCGAATCATGGGGGCAGTTTTCCTCAGGCTGTTCTCACAATAGTGAGTGAGTTCTCATGAGAGCTGGTGGTTTGATATGGGGCTTTTTCCTCTTTTGCTCAGCCTTTCTCCTTTCTGCCATCATTTGAAGAAGGATGTTTGCTTTCCTATCCACCATGATTGTAAGTTTCCTGAGGCCTCCGCAGACATGCAGAACTGTGAGTTAAGTGAACCTCTTTTCTCTAAAAATTACCCAGTCTCAGACAGTTCTTTATGGCAGAGTAAAAATGGACTAATATATATTTCATACAAAACGGAAGTATTTTGGGAGAAAAATTATACATGTGAAAGACAATATGAGATAAATCACTAGTGAATTAATACAGTAAGTGATACAATGGCATTATAATTTATAAGAGTGGAGGTCTATGACAATGGATGTAGTTTTTCACATTACCAAGGCTGGGGGCAGGTGCACAAGTTAAAGACGATGTGTTTCTCCATGTGATAGTTGGCCTATATGCCAAGAAAAATTTCCCATATGAAACTATTAAACTTTGGTTTCATTGACACTCTAAGCCACTAAATTAAAATATCCCAAATAATTATCAAAATAAAAACTCCAGAAATAATATCTACTGAAATGACAATAAGCAAAATGTGTATTGTCCACATGCAAAGGGAATTTAAATTTTTCAGTTCTATAGATTGGCTCCTATTAGTACTCAGTTATCAAAATCTTCTATAATTCAAAGAAATTTTAATATAGTATAAATATATCATATACAATAGTGTAGAAATAGGCTCTTTTTTATAATCACTGTGAAAGTCTTGGTAATGCAATGGCAAGGAAGATGCATACAGTGATTTTATAATCAAATGACTATTTTCCTAAGGCAATTGAGATTTAAAAAATAATTATAAACTGCCAGCAATGGCAGAAACCCTATTCTCTTCTATAATAAATGAAATCCAAATTCAATATACTATAAAACACTTCTCTTGGTGTGTTCTTCAACATTTATTAAAATACAACGAGCTAGCGCTGTGATTTTTAAGTCTGTTTGATAAATCAGAACAATTAACCTAAATAAATAAATAATTTCTCATTAATTACAAAGGTAAAATTTGACAACTCAGACAAATACTGTCATACTCTAGGAGGCATCTTAAACAAGGGATCATATCTTTAACAATGTTGAAAATCAAATCTAAAATGCAGAGGCGTGGGCTAAGAATGCTAAACAAAGCTAAATAATAAACCACTGGATTTTGTGGTAGTATCGTATTTACTACTTACGCTTTACTGAAATTTCTTACATGTAGCTTTTTAAATAAACTGTATTTTTTAACATACTAATGACAAGGAGGAAGAGGATATAGATTTATCTTCATATTGGAAAAGAAACAAGTATCCTTATTGTATTGAAGCATGACTATATGGCTCCAAAAAATTAGTTATTTGGCAAATTTAGTTAACAACAAAATATTTCAATGAAAAAGCAGTCCTTATTTTTGTGAATCTGGTATTACATTGGCTAAGAAATGTAGTTGGTTGACGATTCTGGCCTTTGCATTTGTACTTGGATGACTCTGGCACTAGGTCGTTGGAGCTTCAGTGCCTGATCTTTCTTCTTTAGCTCTTTTTGCCCTACTGCAGCATAGAACCAAGGGTTTCCTTTTTTTGCTTTTGACCCTGGCAGCCTTATAGAATATTTTGAGTTATATTTTATTTTAGCTATACATTTCGTTTATCTGTTTGTATCAGGAAAGAAATCTCCATCAACATATTCTTCTATGGAAGGGATCCAGTTTCAGCTTTCTGCATATGGCTAGCCAGTTTTCCCAATATACCTTACACAAAAATTAACTCCAGATGGATTAAAGATTTAAACATAAGACCTAACACCATAAAAATCTTAGAAGAAAACCTAAGCAATGCTATTCAGGATATAGGCATAGGCAAGGACTTCATGACTAAAACACCAAAAGCAATGGCAACAGAAGCCAAAATAGACAAATGGGATCTAATTAAACTCAAGAGCTTCTGCACAGCAAAAGAAACTATCATTGGAGTGAACCGGCAACCAACAGAATGGGAACAGACTTTTGCAATCTACCCATCTGACAAAGAGCTAATATCTGGAATCTATGAGGAACTTAAACAAATTTACAAGAAAGAAAAAAAAATTTAAAAGCGGGTGAAGGATATGAAGAGACACGTTTCAAAAGAAGACATTTATGCAGCCAACCACCATATGAAATAATGTTCATCATCACTGGTCATTAGAGAAATGCAAATCAAAACCACATTGAGATACCATCTCACGCCAGTTAGAATAGCAATCATTAAAAAATAAGGAGACAACAGATGCTGGAGAGGATGTGGAAAAATAGGAATGCTTTTACACTGTTGGTGGGAGTGTAAATAATTCAACCATTGTGGAAGACAGTGTGGAGATTCCTCAGGATCTAGAAATAGAAATACCATTTGACCCAGCAATCTTATTACTGGGTATATATCCAAAGGATTGTAAATCATTCTATTATAAAGACACATGTACACATATGTTTACTGAGGCACTGTTCAGAATGGCAAAGACTTGGAACCAACCCACATGCCCATCAAAGGTAAACTGGATAAAGAAAATGTAGCACATATACACCACAGAATACTATGTTACCCTAAAAAAGGATGAGTTCGTGTTCTTTGCAGGAATATGGATGAATCTGGAAACCATCATTCTCAGCAAACTGACACAAGAAGAGAAAACCGAACACCACATGTTCTAACTAAAAAGTGGGTGTTGAACAATGAGAACACATAGACACAGGGAGGGTAACATCACACACCAGGGCCTGTCAGGGGGTGGGAGGCTGGGGAAGGGATAGCATGGAGTAGGGAGAATGGGGAACAATAGCATTAGGAGAAATACCTAATATAGATAACAGGGGGATGGATGCAGCAAACCTCCACAGCACATATATACCTATGTAGCAAACCTGCATGTTCTGCACATGTACCCCAGAATATATATATATTTTTATATATATAATATATATATAAATATATATATATAATATATATATATAAAATATATTATACTTTCCCATCCACTATATATGTAATATATTATATTACATATATTCTTCTATGGTAAAGAAACAGCAGGTCTTCACTCAGTTTGTACCATTATCAGCTTGTCTTAGCCTAGGTTCTGCCAAGAAAATAAAAGTGATCTATTTGAGGAAGCGATCCCAGGAAAAGGGAAGGAATGATGAGAAAAGTGAAGAGTGAAATGAGGAGAGAAGAAAGGTAAGTCCAAGGCTGAGTAACTAAGCCACCCAGCCTTGTGAACAATTAGAACATGACTCTGCTAGGAACCTTGTAAACAGCTCCATGAAAAGCTAGATCCTCCTCAAAATTATTCACCCAAAAGGAGAAAGAGGAGAGACTTCAGATATCTACATGTTCCTGTGCCATATTTGACAAGGGTTGCCTCATGGAGTGTTCATCCCCTTGCACTTCTAAGCTTATGCCTGAGTCGGATTGAGCGGCTCCTTGCAGGCAATCCATACAGTGGCAGCAGAGAAGCCCTGAGCAGAGAGCAAGGATATCTGATGCAGCTGTAGTGATGTAATGGCAAGTAAAATCTGGTTGCAGGGGCTTGTCTCAAGGGTTGCTGTAGTAAAGTGAGGCTAAGAGGATGAAAGACAGGGTGCAAGAGAGGTTTATGTATTACTTCTCAGAGGAAAAGTATCTTACTGCAGTTTAATTTTCTTTGAAATGAATGAAATCCTTTTTTGTTAACCTACATTTTGTTAAGGCACAGAAAAATCACAAATAAAAGTGAATGCAGTCATATTATCCTCCAACTTCTCTTACCTGGTCAATTTTTCAAAGCAAAAACAAAGAAACTTCTTTCACCAATGAGATCCTAAGAATGCTTTTACTTCTCCCTCTTCCCTGACCATTCTCTGCTCCAGTGATTTTGCTTATATAGTTAAACTTTTAATTGCAGACTGTATACTTTTTAAAACTTATGTCATTTCTCCAAGAATCCTAATTAAACACTATATTGACACTGTCAAATAATCTACCCTTATCCTTTATTATGAGTTTATATTTAATTATGTGTAGAAAATTATATGTGTGATGCATGTGAATGCGTGTGTGTGTTTTGGATTTCCTGATAGTCATTTAATTGGTACTGGTGGAAAAGATTGACAGGTAAGTAAACTATTGCATAAAAAATTTATGAATATAAAAATGCCCAAGTAAAATTTGAGGACTTGTAATTAAATTGGAGAAGACAAAGCTGCTCTTCTAGGTCTTACAAGTTATATGGAATGAAGTCCATAGTGATGACCACTCATGGATCCAGCAACATGAATTCAATTTAATTCTCAAACTTCGTTGCGTAATGTTCGATAAATTGACAACTAATGTATGAAGCAAGAACATCATGCATACATCATGCGTAAGAGCTATTTATTCTGAGTTAAATAAGCAAATATAAATTGATGTCATAATTTTCAAAAGAAAAACCATTAGTCTTTGCTGCAATCCATTTTATATACTTTTGCAAATAGCATTTTCATGCTAAAAGCAAAAATTATGTTGCTATCTTTGAATGGTTTAAAACAACAACAATTAAATCAAAGCAAAGTCTTTATTACATGGGGGACATTTAAACTTCACAAAGATATGAAAAGTAATTTAATAAATTATTCACTTTCATCATAATGTGTTCTGATCACCTCCTATTTACCCCATTGTTAACGAGGGAATCCTCTGCTCTAAACAGTACCAAGTGGCCAAATGGACGACACCCATCGGTAGCCCAGTGAAACTGACAGCAGTTTACTAGAGTTTATTAGTCATATATACTCACAGTCTGAGACATCACATGCCATGCAAAGCTACATGGGCTTTGCACTTGGTAATAGAGTGAACAGGGATACTGGTGGCAGGCTTTATAGTAACAGGAGGATGAGGCGTCTTCTGGTTTCTGCGGGAGAATGTGATTGGTTTGTTGGAATAATTCCCCAGAATGGTAGTTAGGTCGAGAGCCAGGTGGAGTGCAACTGATTTGGCTAATAGAGGAACTAGCCATGTTTGGGTGCTTTCCTGCTGAGGGGTTGGGTAAAAGGGTCAGGACATATATCTGGCATGAGCAGGAGAGCTTGTAATCTTTACGGGTCCTGTGAGTCTCAAAAATGTCAAGGTAGCACTTGGAATTTTAGACCTTACCATGCCATGTGTTTAATATCAGTTTAAAGGAATTGGCTTTTCAATGTGGGGTCGTCAAAACAGATATTTAAAAGATGGGCTTATAATAGCCATATTTTTATTGACAGCAATGATTCTTAATGGGAAATATTTAAGCTTGATATAATAGGTAGTTATAAAATGAAATTCAAGTGTTAGCTGCCGTGATACAAAGGTACTAAAATATAGATTTATATTTGGATTTACAAACCCAAGTGCTACTATGGAAAACTTCAGTTGTTAATACAACAGTAAATCCTCTAATCATACAATACAGTATTTTCCTCAATTTTTGTTTGCTATACTTCAGTTATCTTGCTTTCTACCTGCTTACCTCCAGGAATCATAATATTATTTAAGAAAAAAAAAGAAAAGTGTAATAAAAAAAATAGGTGATGTGTATAATAGATGCAATTATTTAGCTTTGCTAATTGTAATTACAAGAAGTCATTTGGAAAAACAAATTCAAAATTATATATAAAAACAACCTTATTAAAATTATGCAAAGTCTTAGTATCCAGAGAGAATGACATGAGTATATTTAGCAGAACATTACATTTGTTCTAGATTTTTGCTGTAATAAAAACATGAACCCTTTAATATCCTTGCTGATATGTCCACGCAAGTTGAAATACATATCATTGTTTAAAACAAATAGATATGTTTACCTGTGTATAAGTATATAAAAATGAAAGGTTTTACTTAATTATAATAAAATAACATTCCAGCTTCTGTGATGAGTTCATATAAAAGTGGCCAAAGATAACAGAACTAAGGTTAAACTCAGTAATGAAATTAGTTCCACCAATTTTTGCTTTATTTTTCTGCTGAGATGATCTTTTAGAAAGATTCATAAAGCCTTACTAAAGTTCAGACTAGAAGCAGTGTGGAAGACATAAAGTTAAGTGAAACTGATTTATATGATGAAATCTGATTTATAGAACTTATATCTGCCATCCAAGCAGAAAATATAAATGCTCTATGTTGGAAATGAGAGAATATTTTAATTTTGAATTCCCTGAAGGCATTAATTTTTCATTTTTATTATTCTTTAGATTAACATTCAGATTTGAGTTGTTTCCATTTGCTTTGATATACTCAAAACATTGTCTAAATAAATAAATGTAATAAATATGGTGATATATTGTTGTTGATATATTATATATGTATTATACTTGTTTTCTAATCATCTTTCACAAGCTTTAAATTTTATCATATTCTCTATGTAGCAATAAAGCCATTTCCATTGCAAACTTATAACAATAATGGATAGCAACCTTCAGGGGAAACATTTCTGAGAAATTTATTTCCCCTCATATTGCTCAGCCACCCAAGGAATGAATTTGTTTCCATGACAGAAAAGGACTACACCAATCATTTTAACGTGGTCTTGGGGCACCACAAATCAATAACAGAAAAAGAAAATGCAAGATAATAATATTTCTTTTCATTAGGCTGATAGATGGCATTCCAGATTTATGCATCAAAATTGTCTCTTTAACAGTTATTAAATAACTTTAAGCATACATCTTGGCTATGGGAGGTCTGTTTTACATTGAATAATCAAGGCCACATTATTTGGTGACAATGTGATTAATTTACAAAAATATAATAATAAGATTATATCACATTTAAAAGAAGATAATTACCATAAGGCATAATATTCTACACTGAAATCTAAAACAGCTCTATGATCTAACTTTAAATTAATTTTTAGTACAAGATACTTCTGCAACATCAATGCATTCTATAGGAATGTTTTTGTTGCTGTTTTGTTTCGTTTTTTAAACTCTAACTTGAGCAATATATACTAATAATGGTGTTCTACAAAATTGTCATAGGAAAGGACATACATTCAATAGCCTATATTAAATTCAGAGATGTTGAAATTTTTTTCTTACAAAAATATACATTTAAAGTAATTTGAGACAAACTGAAATTGTAACATTCTAAAAAGATGTTTTTCCTATGATTGCTCTCATTTTTCTCTGAGTGTTACACATGCCCAAATCACATATTATAAATGGAAAAATGATTCTTTTAGAGAAATTTCCAAAACATTTCTTTAGAAAAATGATTTTAATATTTTACTTATATGAAAATTTTTATATCCTTTTTAGCACTTAGATATCAAACTGATATATATTGTGAAATGCTATTTTTGCAGAAATTACCAATGGCTTTTATGAAAAGTACAAAATTTATGTAATTAAGTGAAGAAAAACTTTCCTACTTGATGTAAAAGTCCATTTGACTGTCTGAATTCTTCACCCTTCATTATGTACATATTATCTATATACCAGATAATTGAAAATGTTTATTAATTCAAGTTTTATGGGTAATTAATGGACATATTGCAGGATCCTCAATAGGCTAAGGGAAAAATAAATAAAGTGAACAGGTAAAAGTAAACATTGGCTGTTCCCTCCCTAACTGATCTTATTTTGGAATTTAAGAAGCCAGACGATTACTTTAACAGATAGGTGATAATCTTCTGAGATAAAAATTCTCTTTAAATATTTACTTTCTTCATCATCAGGGTGACAAATCTAAGTGAATGACTTAAAAATTTAGTTTAAGAATAAGTATTTTATGCCTCACAAATTGTAGTTCAAACAAATAAAAAGCATCGTATTTAGCCATTACATACCAATGAGAATAACTAAAATAAAAACGGTAAAAAATGTCAAAAATTACCAATGGCTTGGTTGAAAAGTGCAACATTTATGTAATTAAGTGAAGAAAAATTCCTATTCAGTGTAAAACTTCATTTGATTGCCTGAATTTTTCACTCTTCATTAGGTACATATCATCTATATACCAGAGTATTTAAAATGTCTATTAATTTGAGTTATATGGATAATTAATGGACTAAAAAATGTAGAAATTCAACATATTACTTATCAAAATTCAACTTTTTCTTTTGCAAAGATGAAAAAGATAATTGTAAAATCCTTAAGGAATTGCAAAGGAACTCAGATACCCAAAATAATCTTTTAAAAAGAAGAACAAAACTAGAGGACTTACACTTCCTGATTTTAAAACTTACTATAAAGTTACAGTAATGAAAACAATGTGAGATTAAGTCATATAGGCTACGGATTAGAATTGAGAGTCCAAAAATAAACCCATGATCATCTATGGTCAACTGATTTTTGACATGGGCACCAAGACTATTCAATGGGCAAAAATAGCCTTCTCAACAAACTGTGGATATCCACATGTAAAATTATTAAGTTGAATGCCAATTTTATACCATTCACAAAAAAAAAAAATAACAGAAAATGGATAAAAGCCCTAAATTTGAGTTGAAATTATACAACTTTTAGCAAAATAAATAAAGATCAATCTTCATAGTCTTGGATTTTGCAATACATACTGAGATATGGCACCAAAGGCACAACCACCAAAATAAAAAAATAGATAAGTTGGACTTCATCCAACTTAAAATGTTTTGTACCTCAAAAGACACTATAAAAAAAACGGAGTGAAAAAAACTTACAAAATAGAAGACAATATTTGCAAATATTGTATCTGATAAGGATGTAATATTTATGATGTGCAAAGAATACTTATAGTTCCACACAAAGAAGCCAATTTAAAGTCAACAGATCGCTTGAGTCACATTTCCTCGAAGAATATAAACAAATAGCCAGAAACAATGAAATGTTAAACATCACTAGTCATTAGCAAAATTAAAATTTTAAAAAATGAGATATCAATCTACACACACTATTATAACTTTAAAAAAAAGTGTTGGTGAGAATATGGAGAAATTGGAGTTCTCATACATTGCTGATGAGAATGTAAAATGAGTACAACTGCTTTGGAACTAGCTGGGCATTTCCTCAAAAAGTTAAATATAAAATTACCATACGACCTAGAAATTTTACGTTTAACCACATACCCAAGAGAATTGAAAATATGTGTTCCAATAAAGAAATTAAACATAAATGTTCATAGAAGTATTATTCACAGTAGCTCCAAAATGAAAACAATCCAAATGTCCATCATCTGATAAATTGATAAAATATGTGGTATATCCATACAACGGAATATTATTCAATCAAAAAGAGGAATGAAGTACTGATACAGCCACAACATGGATAAATCTGGAAAATATTATGCTAATTGAAAGAAACCAGACACAAAAGGTCATATATTTTATTATTCCTATTTTATAAAACATCTATAATAAGCAAATTCATAGAGATAGAAAGTAGATTAGTGGTTTCCAAGGGCTATGGATTGGAGGGAATGGGGAATGACTGTTTAACTGGTGTAAGGTTTCTTTTTAAGGAGATGGGAATATTCTGGGACCAGAGAGTGGTGATGGTTGCACAACATTTTCAATGTACTAAGCCACTGATACGTATATTTTTAAATGGCTAAAATGGTAAATTTTATGTTGTATTAATTTTACTTCAATAAAAGAATATAGAGAAGGAAGTAGTGATACAACAGTACAGATGGACCAAAACACATGATATTGTACAAAAGAGGCTTGACGTATTAAAAGTAACATTACATAATCTAGAAGTTCTAGACTAGGTAAAACAAACCTCTGGTGAAGAACAACTTTTATGAAGCAATAGAGAATTTTCTAGGCTGATGAAATCCTTATCTTGAGGAAGGCATGAATCACACAGTTAATGTATTTGTCAAAATCTGAACAGTGTGATTACAAACTATACATTCTATTGACAATCAGTTCTGTTATAGCACTTGTTTTGAAAACATAAGTTTGTTCCAACATGACTAATATATTAATCAGAATGGAATTTTGTGTTTGTTTATGTAGGATTTGGTCCATGAAAAAAAACTAGCTGCATGCCAAAAATTTCCCAAGCTTAAACGAGTTAAATAATGCACACACATACATTTCAAACATCCAGCAGCTGTTTCAGTTCATCATGTGTGTTGTAAGCCATTCCCATGCTTATTCTAGTATTACAACTTTCTGTCCAATCTCAAATAACCCACTGTACTGGATTGAATAATGTCCCTTCAAAATTGATGTCCACTCAAAACCTGTAAATATAAACTTATTTGGAAATAAGGTCTTTGCCGATGTAATCAAGTTAAACTGAAGTTATACTAGATTAGGGTGAGCCCTAAAATCAATGTAACTGCTGTTCTCATAAAAGGGAGGTTTGAACTCAAAGATACAGAGGCACAGAAAAGGCCATGTGAAGACAGAGGCAGAGATTAGAGCGATATGTCTACAAGACAAGAAACACCCAAGATTCCCAGTAAGCACCAGAAGCTAGACAAGACAAGCAAGAATTTTTTCCCAAAAAACTTCAGAAGAAGCAGACACTGTAAATACCTTGAATTCAGACTTCTAATCTCCCAAAGTATGAGACAATAAACTTCTGTTGTTTGAAACCACCAGTTGATATCAATTTTTCATAGTAGCCCTAGAAAACTAATATACCCACATTCTACCACTTCACAATAATTTATAAGCTATATCCTTTGGAAGCATACTTCCACAAGCAAATGTTAGGTCTTTCTTAAATTAAAGCATTGTATTTATTATAGCATTTATTTTTATCATGTCCATTTAATATGTGTAAAACTTTGCTACCATTTATCTAGGTTCATGTCATTTTTTACGTCACTGATATATGACACTGTGTATTGTTTCCCTGAATCCACTTTTCCCATAAACACAGTGTTTTTCTGGGCAATTTTCCCTATCACAGTAATTTTAGGAGCACATATGTAATATTATAGCAGAAGTGACCATGTTTAAATGTTATCTCAATAAAAAATAAGTGTACAATTCTTTAGGTATCATTTGGAGCTCTAAATTTATGTAATAAAAATGTTTGAAATCAATAATCTATGTTTCAAAAAAATAGAAAAAGATTTTTAACACCTTTATTGATTTATAATTTGTATACCATAAAATTCACCCATTGTAATTGTTCAATTCAGTGAATTTTTTAAATGTATAGTTTTGCAACTATCACTATAATCCAATTTTCAAACATCATAATCACTCCAAAAGCTTCCTTATGTATACGGGACTTTTCTTGACATTTCATATCAACAGAATTATAGAATATGTAGTACTTTGTGCCTGGCTTCTTTTATTTATCCTAACGTTTTTGAGGCTCATCCCTGTATAGCACATATCAGTAAATCTGTTCCTTTTTATTTCTGAGTAGTAATCCATTGTACAGATAGACAAATTTCACTCACTATTTGCCAGTTAGTCAACATTTGCACTCTTTTCAGCATTGGAAACATTACAAATAATGTTTCACGCTTCAAAATTTCATTGGCAAGTCTTTGTGTGGGCACATGTTTCAATTTCCCTTCTGTAAACTTAGAAATGGAATTACTGGATTATATGTTGAGTATATGTTTCGCTTTTAGGAAATCGCCAAATTGTTTTCCAAAATGACTGTCATTTTGCATTTTCATAAACAATGTATAATCTTTTTAGTCTTTCTACATCCTTGTAAACACTTAGTAGTTTCTTATTTTGATTAAAGCCATTATAATGAGTGTCTAATGGCAACTGATTGTGGTTTCAATTTTCATAATTATAATTTCCCTAATGACTAATCAAAATCAGCATATTTAGTAACATAGCTATTAACCATTTGTGTATCTTCTTTGATGAAATGTCTTCTTATATCTTTAATGCCTTTTTCAAAATAGTTTAGTTCCTTTTTAAAAATAGTTGGTTCATTTTATTATTTAGTTGCAAGAGTTCTTTATATATTCTGGATATTCTGGATACAAGTTATTTGTCAGATAGATATTAAAAATATTTTCTCCTAGTCTTGAACAGCAAAAGAATTTAATGTTTAACATTGATGAAATTCAAGTTATTGATATTTGTATAACAATCCAGGGACACTTGTATTATTCTACAAACCAACCACAGTGTATTGTATTTAAAAATCATACAGGATTTTTAAAAGAACAGATTTAATCTGATGTGCTAGTGAAACTAAAGATGAAATAACACTGATTATTAGTTATCTTTTAAATAGACTCACATTGCAACATGCTAACCAATGTCTCAATGAACCTTCTGAAGAACACAAAATGGTGCCTACAATGCAGGACTGTAGTGGAAGCAGATTCCAACAGTGGCTGCTAATGAAGATGACCGTGGGCACATGAAGACCTATGTTGACTATGCTGACTAACTGGCAAATGGATGAGCAAAATTTGTATATTTTTGGGTCTCATATTTTGGCAACATATGTAGGAACTTTTGCCCAACCAAAGTTTTCAGAAGTTCTATGGTACTAGATTTTATATGTAAGTTTATGATCTATATAACTATTTGGACTTAATTTGGTGTGAGGTAAGGGTCTAAGTACTCCCAAGTCCTGGATATTTTTAAATACAGAAATTCAATTGTTCCACAACTATTTGTTGAAAATTTTATTCTTTACCACATTGATTTGTCTTGACTTTTTGTTAAAAATCAGTTGACATAAATATAAGGATTTCTGCACATTTAATTCTATTCCATTGATCAACATCAGAGAAAAGCAAACTTTTATAAAAGGGCCAAACAGGTAACATTTTAGGCTTTTCTTGGCCATGCCATCTCAATTACAACTATTCAAATACATCATTGCAATTTAAAGTAGGCATAGATAAAATGTAAATAAATGGGCATAACTGGGCTCCAATGTGATTTTCTTTATAAAAAGAAAAGGTCAGACATATTTGGCCCACAGATTTAAGTTTGCTGACCCACAGTCTATTTGATTCTTCTTATGCCAATATCCCACTGTCTTTATTGCTTTAGCTTAGTTTTGAAATTGGGTAATATTAGCCTCAAATTTTGGCCGCCTTCTTGAAAACTGCTTTGGCTATTCCAGCTCTTTGAATGGCTATATAAGTTTTCTAATCATCTCAATTTCTGCTGAAAAGCTTACCAAGACTTTGATAGGAATTGCTTACAGTACATTGATAACTGGTAAGTATTGCCATCAAAACATACCAATGAATAAGCATAACACAATCAAAATGCTTTGCCTCTTCTTTTATTTAGATCTTCTTTAATTACTCTCAGCAGTGACTTACAGTTTTCAGTATAAAAGTCTAGAACCCCTTCCATTACATTTATTCATCAGCATGTTATTCTTTTTCATGCTATTGTAAATAGGATGGCTTACTTCATTTCGATTTCAGAAAATACATTGCTAGTACATAGAAACACAATAATTTTTAAAATTGATCTTGTGCCCCACAAATACGCTAAACTTGTTTATTAATTTTCATATTAATTTTGGGTTTCTTATGAAATCGAAATGTACTTGTAAAAATATGTCATCTGTGAATCAAGATAGTTCTATATCTTCATTTTCAATTTGGACACATTTATGCCTTCTTCTGCCCCTGTGTCCCACATAATGCTAAATAAAAGTGATAAAAATGTACAGTCTTGCCTTGGTCCTAATCTTAGAGAAAAAAAGAAATCAGTCTTTCACTAACATCACATATGCAACATTAGATATAATGTTATCTCATAGTTTTATATAGATATCCTTTAGGAAGTTGAGAAAGTTCCCCTTAAAACCTAGTTTCTCGAGGGATTTTATAATGAATACGTGCTAGATTTTGCCAGAAACCTTTTCTCATCTTTTGAATGACCATGTAGGATTCATCTTTTACTCTATTAACATGGAATGTTTTACTGTTTTTTTATGTTAAACTAACTGCATTCTTGAGATCAGTTCTACTTGGTCATAATGTATAATTATTTATATATTTTGCAGGACTAGGCTCACTAACAGTACTTTGTTAAGAAATATTTTCTTCAATTTTCTTGGTCATTTTAGTTAAACTTTTATCAATGTTAATATTTTAGAGAACTAAGTTTTAGCTTCATCGACATTTCTTTTGTTTTCTATTCTATTGATTTCCACTCTGATCTTTTATTTTAAATTTTTTAATATATATTTTTTTAATTTTGAGACTTTTTTTTAATGATCACATAGGTTGGAGTGCAGTGGCATGAGCACACCTCATTGGAGTCTCCACCTCCCAGGCTCAGGTGATCTCACCTCCTTAGCCTCCTGAGTAACTTGGTCTACAGGCACACACCACCACATGTGGTAATGTTTTTAAATTTTTTGTAAAGACAGAGTCTTGCTATGTTGCCCAGGTTGGTCTTGACCTCCTGGGCTGAAGCAATCCTTCTTTCTCAGCCTTAAAGGTTTGAGCCACCACAATAAGCCTCTGCTGTGATCTTTATTATTTCTTTTTTTCTGTTTGTTTGGGGCTTACGTTTCTTAAATTTCATGTGACAGAAACAGATGATTCATTTTAGATATTTCCTTGCTTGTATTTCCGTTAAAGCCATGAATTTCTGTAAGCATTGTCAGCTATCTCCCATAAATGTTTGGATGTGTTTTATTTTTATTCCATTCAAAATATTTTCAAATTTTTCTTGTGATTTCTTCTTTGACCCATGAGTTATTTATAAGTCTGTAGTTTAATTTTCAAATTTTTGTGCATTTGATTAATTAAAATCTGTATCGCTATACTCTCTAACTCTTCTTTCTCACTTCCTAAAAACTCTGGCAATCTAGATTCCATCTCTTCTATTCAACTAAAACTCTTCTCAGCAAGACTGACAAAGATCTCCTGTTCTCCAAATCTCATACACATTAGTTAACCTTCATCACGTTTGATAATTTGGAAACTTTTTAGGGCATTGGCTTCTTTCTTCTTTCCATGGCTCTTCCAATATCAAAACAGCCAATTTAGTAACACTGCCATCTCATAGGTTTCCTCCTCTCTTTAGTTGCTTTCATGATTATCACTTGTAGCACATTTGTCTTTGCCTCATTTAAATGAAGACGTTCTACACGCTGCTAATTGTTAATGCAAATTAGTGGCTTCCTGCTCAAGAAAGTAAATTAGAGAAGCTAACTTGAGCACAGTCCTAACAGGCTTTTACTGTGGTTCAAGAGAAGTCCTGTGAGAGGCATTTGTATGAGAATTATTCTTCACCCTAACTCCAATGTATTCAGTGACATTGAACATACTACTTAATATGTTTTTAGTTATGGTTTCTCTATCTCTCAAATCAGTATGTGTACACACACACACACACACACACACACACACACACACACACTTTTTACCTCACTGAAATGCTAGAACATTTCTAAGCAGTTTGCAAATTATTTTTTAGAGCTTCTGGGGATGTGTTATATAAACTCCAATAAATGAAAGTGTTATCAAAGCCATAGCTCAAGAAATTTTTAAATCTGTAATGTTATATGACTGTAATGTTCACAGTGATAAAGTCAACACCTAGTTTCAAATTTACAGGCATTTACTCTAAAGTACTTAATTTTATAAATATTTTGATTCATATCAGATACCAACAAACATATAAATTCTCTCTTAGTATGAGTTGTACTGGAGTGTCATAATGAATCTTCCTTACCCTAGGTTATTGAAAACTAACACATCCTAACCAAAGTAATTTACTAAAATAAGTTGCAATGTCATCTCTTTTTCATTTTTCAAACTCTCATTATTGGCTAGATATCTTTCCAGGTCTACATGGATAAAGACATTTTCCCAGTGTCATATCTTTTTATTATTGAGAGATACTTCTTCATTAAGTTTTTGAGGGAGGCATGTATTGTGGTTTTATAACCTTGGAAATGGAAAGAACCTAGAGCTCACCAAGAGAGTCAAAGTAGCATCCTGGTTAGCAACATTGGCTCTTCAGCCAGATGGATGGATTTCAGTTCTGTCTCTGCTACATAGTACCTGTGTGAAATTAGGCAAGGTATTAAACTAGCTGGGCTCAGTTTTCTCATCTGCAAAGTCGGTTTAGTAATAATACCTATACAATAAAATTATTGTTAACATTAAACGAGTGTGTGTGTGTATGTGGGTATGTTTTATAACAGTACTCATCGCATACTAAACAACCACCAAATTTTAGCTACTATTATTATCTACTTCAACTCTTAGCTCATACATGATCCCATGTCACTCAGTTCAAATGAAATCGTTTTATTAGGCAGATCTCTACAGATTATGCAGAACTGTGGATAGTGAGTTACTTTTAGGAGAATTATCTTTAGAGAATTCCTTTGGCATAGTTGTCATCACTGCGTTCATGATTAGTATGTGGTAGTTCCATAAGTGTTTCAGTGTCATCAAATATTTTGCACCAGTTACATGAGAAGAGAATCAATGGAGTTAGAGAAAGAAGACTTTATAAGAAAAACAGAAGAAATTATTTTATTCATCGGTACTCCTCCAGGAAGTACATTATCACAGCCAAAAAGCGAAACAGGAAGATTGTATTGGCTGCCATCAAGCAAATTTTGATTCTCACTGAAATATGTATTTTCTTTTTTGAAATAATAGGGATGCTGCACATGTATGTTTTCCTTTCTTTCATTATTAATTCCAATTAACAATTATTCAATAGTCAATCTGTAGGGACCATATTCAATTAAATATTCAACAGAGTGCATTGTTGTGTTTCAAAAAGGCTAAAGTTTTGAATGCCATATTTTTTAAAATTGAATACCAATTTTTGTCCGGAAAAAAACAAGAATACATTCGATTCTATAAATCTTGCTATTTGAAATATAAATCCATATAAATAACAAAGAAAAATGTACATATTTTCTGTTCCTTAGAGTTATATCATCTCTCCCAATCTATTTCTTTGTTTTATGTTTCTTTTCATAAGTACACCTGCTACTCCTAAAAGATGAGGTATTATTTTATTTTGGTTTTGGCAAAACCAAAAATATATAAAATATATGAAAATGAAAGTAAACGACCTATATTATATCCATTTGCTCTTTCTTGCCACTGTTACTCTATGCATTTAGCATTCTTCTAAAGTAATGTATTCTTTCATAAAGTCAAAAATCATATTAGTTGTTTTTTGTTAACCAATGTAGCCTTCCCAGTTGAATTCCACACAGCAAAACCAATGAACACTTACTTTCTGGCTCACAATAGTAATATTTTGAACGTGTTTTATAAAATAGCAATTAACACTTCTAATTCCCAAACATTAAATTATGTGTTTTTGTTTCATCAGAATATAATTTCTTTATCTAAATTTCCCCAGTACACAGTTTTACATTGTTTTTTTTTTTTTAAAGCCTAGAATAAAAACTCGATTATGTGTTCTCTGTTCAACTAAATAAAAATCTGTGAAAGACTTAAAAAGTAAAACACATCCATTCTGATATGGAATAAGCTGACCATTTGTCACACATTCTCTATTACAGACTACAACAAGAAGTTATCCTGAAAATAATGTAATTGAAATCAGGCTAAAAATAAAAATGTGCTGCTAAACATAGTCAGCAAAACACAGACAATTTGAAATATGTACATTTTTGCATTTTGCATCTGTGCTTGAATAATTATGCCACAAGCTAAAAAGTGTTTGTAATTCTCTTTAATAGTATAATTGCATAGACTGTCTATTTCTTTTGGGTAACTTAGAATCCAAACGATTAACAAGAGAAGGAAAACAAAGATAAGCCATTCCTTTCAGTGCCCATACCTTCTAACGTAGAAATGCAGTGGTCAGCATTTCCTTTCTTTGGCCTTACCTTGACATTCTTCAGCTTGTGGCAACCTTCTGTCGTTATGTGCACTTACTTTGTTACTAACCAAGGAAGAGAAGATTAACAGGATGCTTCTATCATCCTCTGTCTAGAAGTCCAGGTATAAGATTGGTATATTTTTTAGTATTCAAGAGCTTCCTAAATGCACTAGGGACTCAAACTTGCCCTCCAGGAATGTCTGTAGGATCCACCATTTACTTTACTACTGTTTACTCTACAGAGGCCAACAGTTTTATTAATTCTGATGGTTCATGTTATGCTTCTTTATCATCCCTCCCTGGGAAAACAATTTCAATCCTTCAGAATCCAGTTAAAGCACTACAGCTTTTAAGAAAGTACATCTGACCTTCTTATAATCATCCCTGACTCCCCTGAATTCTTCTGAACCCTTTCAGCAACATTTGTGTCACCCATTTTACAAAATCATACGTAACATCTTTTGGAATTTTACAAGTCTATATTTAGCCCCCCTGAGGCCTTATATTCACCAGGGTATCTTGCATGTCTGTCTTTAATAGTATTGCTTAGCAATACTAGAATCCTTGCTTTTGACAGATGCTTGCATCTTTCGTTGTGGAATTTGTTGTTCTCTCAATCTGTGCCTCATAAATATGACATCTAGCTCAAAATATGGGAGGCTGGTCAATATTATACGCTGAAACTCAAAGGGATTCAACTTAAACCAATCTCCCAAAAACATCATTGTCTTTGATTACCCTTCAGAAAAAGAATTTAGCGTTTCATCATGCATAAAGTTGAACATCCAAAAGTAGGCCTCTTAAAAAAGCCATGTGTATTCATCATGTGGCAGAATTGCACTGTTACACTAAGGTGAGAGAGAAGCAATATTTGTCAACAAATATAACAAATATTTTCTCAGTAACCAAGATGCAATGCCTTAACGGAGAGGATGCAGAAAAATGTAATAGAAGTGGTCTCTGCAAATCAATGAATCAAGGACACACAATGCTACATTCTTAAATATGTTCCTCTGTGTACTTCTTGCCCTTCTAATCAAGCTGCTTTTTTTCTGGTGAAAATCTTCCATGATATGAAAGAAATGCTGACTATTGAATTTACTCTGATTTAATGTAGCATTTCTCAGAAAATAACTTGCATTTCAAAAGGGAGAATTTAGTCCAAGCAATAAACAACTAAAGGTAGGTATCGTTTTATCCTTTGTAATCTATAAGAAAAAGAAGTGCTCATTGACCATAACTGTGAGCATTAAAACTAAATTTTGTGAGTAAGTACCTACACTGCTTTCAGGTGGTGGAAACTCACTCAATAGCTCCCTACCTGATTTAATTTTATCTCCTATCATGCAAGCCTCCACTGTCCTTCCCTTGAATCACTCAATCACTTCCAGTATTACCTCCCTGCTTCTATTCTTGCCTTTCTCCATTTGATCTTTTTTAAAAAATTAAAAAATTAGATCACAGTTTTTTTTTCCCCATTTATTTATTTTATTGCATTTTAGGTTTTGGGGTACATGAGATCACAGTTTTAATTAAGCTAAGCTCTACCTCCACAACAGGAACAAAGCATAGTGTTTCCACTGTGCTTAAAATAAAATCTAAATTCTTTATGCCATATGAGCAATTTCATGATCTGATCCTTGTCTTTCTGCCATTGTCCCAGTCTTGTTAACCCCTTTATTTAACTCTGTTGGTGTTTTCTCTGTCTTTGGTCATACGCAGGTCATTCTATCTTTGGTCCTTTACACTTGCTCTTTTGGGTGCCTGGAAAAGTCTGCGCAAATGTTACTTCTTTGGAGAAATCTTAGTCTCTGAATCTAAAGACTTCCAACTCCTGATCCAGTCACTTCCCCTTGTGACTCCCTTTTGCTGCCTCCACTGCAGACAGAAATATTTGAAATGTACTTAGTGTTTAATTTTGGCTTCTCCTCTTTAGATAGAATCTCCTCGATCTATTCTCTCACGAGCACCTAGAGCAGCACCTAGGCACTTAGTGCATATTGGTTGAAAGAAGCATGACTATGAGCAATTGCAAAACAGCTTCTCAGTGCTCAGTCACATAATTCACAAAGAGAAGAACAAGGATCTGAATTTAAAACAAGGACAAAGAAAGGAAAAATTAATTTATCCTGGGGAGCTAAAGAGACTGCTGACATTCTTCCAAAATTTAGAAACTTCTGTTAGTACTTGTCCTCTACTCATTGAAGTAGTAAATGCCAATGAAAAAATCTGAGACAATGGCATAATTAAGTAAATAAAATAGCACAAATTGAATATTAAATGTTAAGATAGCTTCAGTTTTTACTTCAATGTAAAAGAAAGAATGCCTGAGTATAATAAGTGATTTCTTTTACTTTAAAAAATTTAGATGTGTTATGAATAAGCATGTACCTGTTATTTTAATTAAATACAAATCAGCTATAATGTACATTAGTGTATCATAAAATTTAACCTCCATCTAGGAATAACCCACCTTCAAGTATGCACAGTTGATGGAGACTTGAAAAGTGAATTGGTAACCTTTAGTAATAAATTGTCACTTGTCCTGTATTTCTCTGCCTTTAAGGAATTTATATTTCTGGTTCCCCAATAAGACAGCTGAACCTCACGCTGCATTTCTTCCTCTTGCTGCATTTCTTCCTCTTTGTCCTAGACAAGCGCCTATTGTTATTCCCTCACAGATGTGTCACCGCTGCCTATTTGCCTGTGACTAAACCCATGTAATCTCATTGGCCTCCTGAAACCCTTTCATCTAATCTACTCATTGAGATTCTTCTTCAAATGAATTCCCAGCTTAATCTTCAGGTCGGCTGAGTAATCAATGGTTCAGATAAAGCCTATTTCCTTTTCATCTTGATCTTACCTATGAGGATTTTTTAGCTGCTGAATTCAAGTTGGCCAGTAAAGTACTTTACCTTGGTGCCACATTTCATCCTTTGCTAAATTTAAAAATAATTTTACTCCCACAAAGAGATCTTTGCATATTTGTGAGCATGGGCAGGTTAAGTGGTCACCTATTATCTCTATAATGAAGTCCACTATACTTTCAAGAAAACAATTCTTTCAAGAAGCATGGAACACATAACTTTCAACATACTAAAAAATGTGTAGTGTAAGTGAAGGTATTTCTGTTCGTATTTTATCTTTGCTTTAAAAGGGGTTTATGTGTTTATTAGTTGAGAGAGACTCTAAATTTAATGAATGCTAAAACATTATTCAAGTTTGTCATAAAAATGACAACTCCACTGACCTTCCCATATTCTGTCACAAGTGGGAGTGATAGATTGACAGATGATTCAGCACTGAATACTGCAAAAAACAATACCAGGACCTTTTGTGTGTATTTACAAAATAGAGAATTAAGTTGCTTAAGAAACATTCAAAACAGCCGTAGAAAATAAAAGCTTTAAACTTTCCATGTGAAACTATTTTTAAAGGAAAAAAAATGAGTAATTGATATGATTTGAGCAGAGTATTACTCTAGAATCATCTCATATGTATTATTTTCTGAATAAAAAAAGAATAAACAATCACAGATCATGGTTTATCTCAAATATTCCTTTACTCTAATGCTAAACAACATGGTACAAACAATTTCTGTATTTTACAATGTTTCATCAAAAGATCACTTTATAAAATAATGAGCTGTAGAATGCACATCATCCCTTCAAGTAGATAAATAAAACTAACATTTATAATTGTTTTCATTGTTGTTACCAATCATTAGTATTGTTATTCCTAACAATCACTATTATGGTTGCTTTTATTTTACCTTTCAGAAAGAAATATTCAAAATGAGCCACAAAATAGAAAGTGGTGTACATCAGAATCTTTAAGAGCTCTTTATTAGGTTGCTCTCATGAAAGATGGTGGAGAGGGATTAGAAAAGAAAAAGGAAGCCAAAGAGGTGTGGAAGGAGAGAGAGAAAAACAGAAGCTACTAGTTAGAGAAACACATCACGTGTGTCAAGTAAAAGAAGAGAGATCATTTTAAGCCTATGAGTAAAAGGTACAGGGAAGATAAAGCTTTAACATCTTTTCCTTCTACAACCATTTTCTCTTCTGGAATAAACCCTGAAAGATTAAAGTTTGTCATGTCTAACAAAAACAAGACCTTGACTGACACAAAGACGTATGTGCTAGTACCATTCCATGCAACCGTTAAGTTCCTAAAAATTGTATTAGTGATAGGTTCCAAAATATTTCAATTATCAGCCTAATGAGATACCACTCTTTCCATGTATCAGTCCTAAAATTTCGGTATTTTTATACAACCTTGATTTTTCAAAAAGAGCATGAGGTGTTGAACAAGAATAGAAATGGATGGTGCATAATGCGATAGACAAGCAGCAGGAGGAATTAAAGTAATGCCTAGGGAGTGAAGACTCAGGAGGCCAGACACATTTCAGCATGATGAAAGAATGCTCTGAAGAACTGTAGGCCACTTGAGATTTAGTATTCATTGAAAAGACAGTGCCTCCAAGAAGAGAAACATAGTTAGGTTTTATCTATTTCATGTTTGTATCAAGAATGGAGTGGTGCTGCAGTACAGGAAGAAAGTATATGGGAGAATGAGGCAGAGTTCATAAATCAGTCCCCTTACTTTACATAATATTCACACATACATAGCTGCCTCTCCCTCCAGGAGTTTCTTAGATTGCTCCATTTCCTTGAACTTACAAACAAGAACAATGTAAATGCCAGAAACTGTAATTTTTACATTTAATAGTACATTCAGCAAATGTTTGTTAAATATCTGAAAATCTTCTCACTGCCAGACACTGAAGATAGAAAGATGATGACAATGCCACAGAATGTAAAATCTAAGACTAAGAAGTAAGGCAACATTAACCACAGTGTGCTACAGGAGAGCTGAATGCAAGGGTACCACAGGAGCACAGGAGAGTCATGCAACCCACACTAGGAAACCATGGAAGATTTGCTGGAGAAGACACTTCATGAGCTGATGCTTAAAGAATTGGTAAAAGTTCCTTGTGTAGAGAAAAGGAGATTAGAATGTCTAGACAGCAGAAACAGGATGCACAAGGACACTGAAGTGAAAACAGCATCATACAGTTGGAAAATACAAGTCTCTGTGTCTGTTTCATATGGGGGAGTGCCAGGAGTTGAGACAAGGGCAATTGGCCATGAAGCTGAATTAACAAAGTATTTTTAGTGGGGAGGAGATCCAAGATGGCCGAATAGGAAGAGCTCTGGAGTGCTGTCCCCAGAGAGAACAATGCAGAGGGTGAGTGATCACTGCATTTCCAAACGAGTTTTTACTGCCTACTGACCAGGAGATTCCTGGGCTGAAAGACGCCATGAGGTTTCAGCTGGCACCGTGGGTCACCCCACAAAAACTCACACAAATCTTGGTGGCTATTTCAACTGGTGCCTGGAATGCCTGGGAGACAGAACCACCCATTCAACTGATAAAAAGGGGGTTGAAACAGGGAGCCAGGTGATATGGCTCTGGATAGAGAGTTGCACAGCAAGCACAACTGGAACCGGGATGGTCCAGCTTAGTGAGGGGAGGGAGTCAGCCATTACTGAGGCAGTCCACCATTATTGAGGAAGTCCACCATTACCGAGACAGTCCACCATTACTGAAGCAATCCACCTTTACTGAGGCAGACTTCCATTACTAAGGCAGGCTACCATCACCATAGCAGTTCTAACAGTAACCTCTATAAATAAAACCACAGGGAAGTTCACACAGCAGCTGGGAAGAGCCCACAACAGCTCAGCAATGCCTCTGCTGACAGACTGTGATTAGACTGCCTCCTTGCTGGGCAGGGCATCTCTGAAAAAAGGCAGCAGCACCTCAGGACCTTATAAATAAAGCCCCACCTTCCCAGGACAGAGAACCTGGGGAAAAAGGCAGCTATGAGTTGCGCTGCAACAGACTTAAACATATCTGCCCAGCAGCTCCGAATGGAATGATGGCACTCCCAGCTCAGCACTTGAGCTCCTATAAGGACAGACTGTCTCCTCAAGCAGCCCCCCAAACCCCATATATCCAAAGAGACACCTCATAAAGGAGAGCTCAGGCCAACATCTGGTGGGCACCCTTTTGGGACAAAGATAACAGACGAAGAAACTGGCAGCAATCCTTACTGTTCTGAAGCTGCTGCAGGTGATCCCCAAGCAAACAGGGTTCTGGAGTGGACCTCCAGCAGTCCTACAGCAGAGGGGCCTGACTATTAGAAGGAAAACTAGAAAACAGAAAGAAATAACTTCAACATCAACAAAAAGGATATCCACTCAGAGACCCCATCTGAAAGTCACCAACTACAAAGACCATAGGTAGATAAATCCACAAAGATGGGAAGAAACCAGTGCAAAAAGTTGAAAACACCAAAAACCAGAACGTTTCTCCTCCTCCAGGGCATCACAACTCCTCACGAGCAAAGGAACAAGCTGGATGGAGAATGAGTCTGATGAATCGAAAGAAACAGGCTTCAGAAGGTGGGTAATAACAACCCTCTGAGCTAAAACAACATTTTCTAACCCAATGCAAAGAAACTAAGAACCTTGATAAAACGTTAGACAAAATGCTAATGAGAATAAACAGCATAGAGAAGAATATAAATGACTTGATGGAGCTGAAAAACACAACACGAGAACTTCATGAAGCATACACAAGTTTCAATAGCCAAATCGACTAAGCAGAAGAAAGGATATCAGAGATTGAAGATCAACTCAATGAAATAAAATGAGAAGGCAAGATTAGAGTAAAAAGAAATGAACAAAGTCTCCAAGAAATATGGGATTATGTGAAAAGACCTAACTTATGTTTGATAGGTGTACCTGAATGTGACAGAGAGAATGAATCCAAGCTTGAAAACACACTTCAGGATATTATCCAGGAGGACTTCCCCAACCTAACAAAGCAGGCCAACATTCAAGTCCAGGAAGTACAGAGAACACCACAAAGATATTCCTCAAGAAGAGCAACCCCAAGGCACATAACCGTCAGATTCACCAGGGTTGAAATGAAGCAAAAAAAGCTAAGGACAGCCAGAGAGAAAGGTCAGGTTACCCACAAAGGGAAGCCCATCAGACTCACAGCCAGAGAGAAAGGTCAGATTATCCACAAAGGGAAGCCCATCAGACTCACAGAAGATCTCTCAGCAGAAACCCTGCAAGCCAGAAGAGAGTGGGGGCCAATATTCAATATTCTTGAAGAATTTTCAACCTAGAATTTCATATTCGGGCAAACTACACTTCATAAGCAAAGGAGAAATAAAATCCTTCATGAACAAGCAATTGCTCAGAGACTTCATCACCACCAGGCCTGCCTTACAAGAGCTGCTGAAAGAAGCACTAAACATAGAAAGGAACAACTAGTACCACCCACTCCAAAAATGTACGAAATGGTAAAGAGCATCGACACAATGAAGAATCTGTGTCAACTAATCGGCAAAACAACAAGGTAGCATCAAAATGGCAGGATCAAATTCACACATAACAATATTAACCTTAAATATAAATGGGCTAAATATCCCAATCAAAAGACACAGACTGGCAAATTGGATAAAAAGTCAAAACCCATCAGCGTGCTGTATTCAGGAAACCCATCTCACATGCAAGGACACACATAGGCTCAAAAAAAGGGATGGAGGAAGATACACCAAGCAAATGGAGAGCAAAAAAAACCAGGAGTTGCAATCTTAGTCTCTGATAAAACAGACTTTAAACCAACAAAGATCCAAAGAGACAAAGAAGGGCATAATGGTAAAACGATCAATGCAACAAGAAGAGCTAACAATCCTAAATATACACACACCCAATACAGGAGCACCCAGATATATAAAGCAAGTTCTTAATGAACTACAAAGGACTTAGACTCCCACACAATAATAGTGGGAAATTTTAACACTCTACTGTCAATATTAGACAGATCAAAGAGATAGAAAATTAACAAGAATACCCAGGACTTGAAATGGCATCCGGACCAAACAGACCTAATAGGCACCTACAGAACTCTGCACCCCAAAACAACAGAATATACATTCTTCTCAGCACCATATCACACCTACTCTAAAATCGACCACATAATTGGAAGTAACTCACTCCACAGCAAATGCAAAAGAACGGAAATCATAACAAACAGTCTCTCAGACCACAGTGCAATCAAATTAGAACTGAGGATTAAGAAAATAACACAGAACTGCACAACTTCACGGAAACTGAACATGTTTCCATGTTCAGCTTCTTGAATCATGACTGGATAAACAAGGAAATGAAGGCAAAAATAAGCATGTTCTTTGAAACCAACAAAAACGAATACACAACGCACCAGAATTTCTGGGACAGATTTAAAGCAATGTCCAGAGGGAAATTTATGGCAATAAATGCCCACATGAGAAGCAAGGAAACATCTAAAATCAACACCCTATCATCAAAATTGAAGGAGCTCAAGGAGCAAGATCAAAAAAAACTCAAAGACCTAGCAGAAGACAAGATATAACTAAGATTAGAGTAGAACTGAAGGAGACAGAGACACAAAAAACCCTTCAAGAAGTCAATAAATCCAAGAGCTGGTTTTTTGAAAATATCAAGAAAAGAGACAGCTAGCCAGATTAATAAAAAAGAAAAGAGAGAAGAAAATAGTTGCAATAAAAAAGGATCACGGGGGCATCACCACTGATGCCACAGAAATACAAACTATGATCAGAGATTACTACAAACAATTATATGCACATAAACCAGTAAACCTGGAAGAAATGGATAAATTCCTAGACACTTGCACCCTCCCAAGCCTAAACCAGGAAGAAGTCAAAACCCAGAATAGACCAATAACAAGGGCTGAAGTTGAGGCAGCAATTAATAGCCTATCAACCAAAAAAAGCCCACATCCAGATGGGTACACAGCCGAATTCTACAGATATACAAAGAGCAGCTGGTACCACTTCTTCTGAAACTATTCCAAACAATCCAAAAAGAGGGAATCCTTCCCAAATCATTTTATGAGACCAACATCATCCTGGTACCAAAACCCGGCAGAGACTCAACAACAAAAGAAAACTTCAAGTCAATAACCATGATGAACATAGATGCAAAAGTCTTCAATAAAATACTGGCAAACCAATTGCAACAGCACGTCAAAAACTTATACATCAAGATCAAGTAGGCTTCATCCCGGGGATGCAAGGCTGGTTCGACATACCCAAGTCTATAAATGTAATCCTCCACTTATACAGAACCAAAGACAAAAAACACATGATTATCTCAATAGATACAGAGAAGGCCTTAGACAAAATTCAACAGCTCTTTATGCTAAAAACTCTCAATAAACTAGGTATCGAAGGAATGTATCTCAAAATAAGAAAAGCTTTTTACGACAAATCCATAGCCAATGTCATACTGAACGGGACAAAACTGGAAGCATTCCCTCTGAAATCTGGCACTAGACAAGAATGCCCTCTCTCACCACTCCTATTCAATATAGTATTGGAAGTTCCAGCCAGAGCAATCAGGCAAGAAAAAGAAATAAAGGGTATTCAGTTAGGAAAGGAGCAACTCAAATCATCTCTATTTGCAGATGACATGATTGTATATTTGGAAGACCCCATCATCTCAACCCAAAATCTCCTGAAACTGATAAGCAATTTCAGCAAAGTCTCAGGATACAAAATCAATGTGCAGAAATCATAAGCATTCCTGTACACTAATAACAGACAAAAAGTAAGCCAAATCAAGAATGAACTCCCATTCACAATTGCTACAAAGACAATAAAATACCTAGGAATACAACTAACAAAGGATGTAAAGGACCTCTTCAAGGAGAAATACAAACCACTGCTCAAGGAAATAAGAGAGGACACAAACAGATGGAAAAACATTCCATCCTCATGGTTAGGAAGCATGAATATTATGATAATGGCCATACTGTCCAAAGTAATTTATAGGTTCACACTATGCCCATCAAGCTACCTATGACCCTTTACACAAAACTGGAAAAAACCACCTTAAACTTCATATAGAACCAAAAGAGAGCCCACATAGCCAACACAATTCTAAGCAAAAAGAACAAAGCTGGAGGCATCATGCTGCCTGACTTCAAGCTATACTACAAGGCTACAAGAATCAAAGCAGCATCGTACTGGTATGAAAACAGAACAGAGGTCTTGGAGTCAACACCACACTTCTACAGCCATCTGATGTTTGACAAACGTGACAAAAACAAGCAATGGGGAAAGGATTCCCTGTTTAATAAATGGTATTGGGAAAACTGGCTAGCCATGTGCAGAAAGCAGAAACCAGACCCCTTCCTGTCACCTTACACTAAAATTAACTACAGATGGATTAAATACTTAAACATAAGACCTAACAGTATATATAAAAAAAAAAAAACTAGAAGAAAATCTAGGCAAAACCATTCGGGACATAGGCATAGGCAAGGACTTCATGACAAAAACACCAAAAGCATTGGCAACAAAAGCCAAAATGGACAAATGGAACCTAATTAAACCCTAGAGCTTCTAAACAGCAAAAGAAACAATCATTAGCATGAACTGGCAACCAACAGAATGGGAACAGAGTTTTGCAATCTAACTATCTGACAAAGGTCTAATATCCAGACTCTACAAAGAACTAACACAGATTTACAATAAAAAAAAAAAAATCCAATTCAAAAGTGGGTAAAAGGCATGAACAGAAACTTTTTAAAAAGTTCTGTTGGCCTCACATATGAGGCCAACAAACACATGAAAAAAATGTTCATCATCACTAGTCATTAGAGAAATGCAAATAAAAACTACATTGAGATACCATCTCACACTAGTTAGAATGGTGATCATTAAAAAGTCTGGAGACAACTGATGCTGGAGAGGATGTGGAGAAATAGCAACACTTTTACACTGTTGATGGAAGTGTAAACTAGTTCAACCTTTGTGGAAGACAATGTGGCAATTCCTCATGGACCTAGAAATAGAAATCCCATTTGACTCAGCAATCTCAATACTGGGTATATATCCAAAGGTTTACAAATATTTCTATCATAAGGAAACATGCACATATATGTTCATTTTCGCACTGTTTACAATAGCAAAGACCTGGAACCAACCCAATCCATGACAGACTGGACAAGGAAAACGTGGCACATAAACACCATGGAATATTATGCAGCCATAGAAAACGATGAGTTTGTGTCCTTTGTAGGGACATGGACAAATCTGGAAACCATCATTCTCAGCAAACTGACACAAGAACAGAAAATCAAACACCGCATGTTCTCACTCATAGGCAGGTGTTGAAACTGAGAACACTTGGACACAGGGAGGGGAGCATTACCCACTGGGGTCTATTGGGGGGTACTAGGAGAGGGGCAGTGGGAGTCAGGGTGGTTGGGGAGGGATAACATAGGGAGAAATTCCAGATATAGGTGAGGTGGGGATGGAGGCAGCAAACCAGCTTGCCATGTATGTACCTATGCAACAATCCTGCATGATCTGCACATGTACCCTAGAACCTAAAGTACAATAAAATATATATATGTATAACATATATATACGTGTATATATATATATGTATATACCAAAAATATATATTATATATATATATATAAAATTATGTATTTTTAGGCTAATTAGGAAGTCTTGCCCTTATCCTAAAGATATGGAAATTAGCCAAAAATTTTTTCAATAAATTTTGAGTTATAATTTATGTACAATAAAGTCCATTTATTTAAAAAGTGTAATGCAATGAATTTTGACAGGCATATAAAGCTGTATAAATACCACTATAATTAATATCAGAACATTTCTGTCACTCTCTCAAATTTCTTCAAAGTCTCTTTGCAATCTATTCCCCTGTCCCAATACAGCCCCACAAAACCAATAATCTATTCTTGTCTCTGTAGATTAATGTTGTCTGTATGTGTCAAATAAGTGGTTCCCCAGTTTGATACTAATACAAATAAAGCTACCATAAACATTTAGGAACAAGTTTTGTGTAGACATATGTTTTCATTTCTCTTGGGAAAACACCTAGGAGTGGAATTATTAGGCCCATATGTTAGATGCATGTTTAATATTTCAAGAGATCGCACATTTTCCAAGGTGGTCATAGGATTTTATATTTGCACCAGCCATGCATGATTGCTTGAATTGCTCTGCATCATCAACAATTGGTATTACTAATTTTCTAATAAGTGTGTAGTAGTATCTCACAGTGGTTTTAATTGGCATTTCCTTGATGGCTAATAATATTAAGCATCTCTTCATGTACTTTTTTTTATTCACACAAGCGCAGCTTTTTGGGGGCCTTGTCATTTTAAATATTTTACCTAATCTTTTCATGGTGAGGAAGTACTTGTTATTGATATAGGGGTTATCCATATATTCTGGATACAAGATTTTTGTCAGATAGATTATTGCAAATATTTTCTCCCATTCTGCATTATTTTCTTCACATTATCTTTGAAAGAATGAATTTTTTTTTAATTTTGATAACATCCAGTTTTTTCTATTTTTTATTCTATGGTTCATGTTTCTCTTCCCTAAGAAACTTAAACCATGGGATAGTTAATATATCTTGGGACAAAAGACTAAATGTGTATTTTTTGTTTCTTCCATGTACATGTGAACTGCATATTCTTCTCTTTCATCATTGGAATAGAAAATAATGCACACCATAAACGTTGAATCATATTAATTTGCTCTAGCAATAGATACCATGTCTAACATAGCAGGCACAACCAGGATCACTTAGATAAGCTTGTATTGAAGTCTATAGTCACTAGAATCCATCAGGTTTCTGCAGGAGCCTAGCAATTATTTAAATAAAGCTACAATAGGTAACATAATCGTTTATGGTTTTTGTTTTTGGAAAAATTAATAAAACTTTATTGTGACAGCTAATGAAAGACTTCAATTAATGGAAAAACACTGTGTGTTCCTGGATAGGACTAGAAATATATCATAGTTAATCAGATGAACTAAGGAGTCAAACACTGTTTGAATCCCAGCTCTTCTCTTGAACTTCAACCAGGATTCATGGAAATACAGGAAGACACAGCATAACATCAGGCCTCACCAAGGCAGAAGGAAGGTTTTTCAGGAAGGATCCAACACAGCTGTGGCCACCAGATCATCTAGAGCAGTGCTTGCCAAACTTTAAGGTGAAATTCACCTGGAAATCTTTTGAAAATGTAGATTCTGATTCATTAAGTCTGAGAATTGACCTAAGATTCTCCATTCCCCACAAACTCATGGTGGTGCCAATGCAGCTCGTCTGCAGACCACACTTTGGGTAGAAAGGATCTAAGTTTCTTCAGCTGCGACATTACTGATCCCTCTCCTGGTGCTCTGCTGACGTGTTTTTTTTCTCTATGTGTTTGTAGTTTCTGTCCCATTTCCAAATACTACAAATTTCACAAGAAAAAAACTACTGTAGGCCAGGCGCGGTGGCTCAAGCCTGTAATCCCAACACTGTGGGAGGCCGAGGCGGGTGGATCACGAGGTCAAGAGGTCAAGACCATCCTGGTCAACATGGTGAAACCCCGTCTCTACTAAAAATACAAAAAAATATCAGCTGGGCATGGTGGCGCATGCCTGTAATCCCAGCGACCCAGGAGGCTGGGGCAGGAGAATTGCCTGAACCCGGGAGGCTGAGGTTGCGGTGAGCCGAGATCGCGCCATTGCACTCCAGCCTGGGTAACAGGAGAAAACCACCGTCACAAAAAAAAAAAAAAAAAAAAAAAAAAAAACTATTGTATTGATTTATCTCAGGGAAGTAGGAATGTAAATATCTTTTAGAATACTCTTTTACATCTTTAAGATGTTCAACAATGAGCTAGTATTACTCACATAATAAAAAAATATATTTTCTGCTACTTGGAACTAATAACATTACTATTTTGGCTGCCTTAAATGCAATGCTGGCCAAACAGAAACCCTTCAGAGACCCACAGAACTGGGATGAAAATACAGATTTGAGAAGCAAAGAATAGGACACAGGGCAATAAAGAATACATCCTACGGACACAGACATCGGCTTTGGAAAGAATTACCAGATTCTAAGCAGCCAACAATTTGCCTTCTAACAAGAAGAGCCTTGCTCTCCTGGACTGAGGATATTTCTAATATTCCTGTATGTCAGTGAGTCCAAATCTGCAGTGCAGTTATATGAACTAACTAGAAGGCAGAGGGAGAGCTTTGTCACTCATGTTCCTCTAGTCTGCAACTGTGTTCTTCTTTAAACAAGCTTGCAGTCCCTCCTCTGCCTGCCAGGCATTTTAAAAGGAGAAAGAGAAGTCTCCCTTAGCTAGAGCTAGCCTCGTGGGTAACTAAAAGGCCAAATAAAATATTTCTGCATATTATTATGATGCACTAATTATCAGCACAGGGTTTAATTAACCCAAGATGGTATATTTTGCCAGGCTTTTCTATTGTGCACTAACGCAACTTTGTCAAAGGAACAAGTGCCAAACTTAACGTAGTGGGGGTTTAACCAACGTATAGCTCCCTCCTTCTGTGCAGAGCTCCAGGGTTTGACTGAACACTGCTTCATCAAATGGTCCAAAGTTCTTACTGGGCCTCTCAGTAGTTCTGAGCTGAAGGGTGATTCCACTTTCACTGGATTTCTGCCTTTGTTGCAGTAAAAGAAAGGACACTCCTCAAGCTTCCCATCTCGCATGTTGTTAACCTATATAGCAGCTGCCTGAGAAGCATGTGATATGAGGGGACTCTTTTCTGGATTCATCAGCTGGGAAATTAGCTGATCCTGCCTCATATTGACTGTCACCAACCACCCCCCAGTTGACCTCAGGTACAAATTACTCTTGTCTAGAGATTAACCCTAAAATTATCGCCCATGTTTCAGTGGAGAAGAGAACCCTCGATTATATCCCTTAATAGAGTTCTGCCAGCCCCATCCTGTTTTCTTGATAGAAATACTCTAGACTCACATATGCTACTATTAGCATTTTATGAGCTCTGAAGGTTTCAGGCAAATAGGGCACCACGCTTTATCAAATCAGCAAGGAAGGGTTTATAATATATGGTATAGGCATTATCACATTGTGCCACTTGAGACATTGATAAATACAGATATTTATAGTTTATGCACATAAATAGTTTTGGTGCTGGTTTGTTTTACTAGAATTCCAACTTTATCTCTGAAAACCTTCAAATACTATCTATACCTCTTTTATGTAATAAAGACTTTCCATGATGCCCGAGGATGTTTACTTCCTTTTTCAATGCATTGTCACAGTTGTTCAAAAAAAAAAAAAAAAAATCAGAGTTTTGAAAAAGAAAATTCTGTGTGCCTAGGAAAAATAGAGAAAAAATGATGCCCACTAGTGGAAAAACAGAAGCGTCTGCAGAATAATAGAAACATCTAAAGGGTAATTTATAAAATGTTCACTGAAGGTGTATGACATAAAATTTTTTTGCTATTTCTTCCATAAAATATTTAGTAAAATGTATGATACTAACAATTTTGGATGAATGGAATATTTGAGTCTTGAAAATTTGCTGTGTTCCATGTTCCGGTGGATGTAAAGAAAACATGGAGACAGAACTCCTGGGCATAGGAGCTGTGAGACGGGGACACTGGGTGTATTTGAGTAGGTGGTATACTCTGCGGGGAAGAACTACCCACTTTTTAGTAGACATCAACATTGTGATGTACTAAATCTGTTTCAACCATCTGTGGTGGCCCTAAATTAACAATCAGCTGACAGGTGGATTATGCGTTTTTAAACCAATATGTATATAATCTTTTATATGTACATATCTTCAAATTACATGTGATAATTTGATACATACATATAATCAAGTCAGGATAATTAGAATATTCATTTCTTTAAATTTTTATTTTTCCATTTTGCTAGTTACATTCTAATCATTCTCTTCCAGCTATTTTGAAATGTACAACCAATTAATGTTAACGATAGTCACCCTACTGATCTATCAAACACCAGGTCTTATTTCTTCTATCTGACTATATAGATACTTATTAATCAACCTCTATTCATCTACATCTCTTTCCTACCCTTCCTGGTGTTTGGTAACCACTAATTTACAAGATGCATCTATATATTGCCTATAAGAAATCCACCTTACGTTAAAAACACACATAGACAAGCACAGTGGCTCATGCCTGACCCAGTACACTGGGAGGCCAAGGTAGGTGGATCACTTGAGATCAGGAGTTCAAGACCAGCCTGACCAACATGGCAAATCCCTGTCTCTACCAAAAATATAAAAATTAACCAGGTGTGGTAGTACACGCCTGTAGTCCCAGCTACTTGGGAGGCTGACAATGAGAATCACTTGAACCAGGGAGGTGAAGGTTGCAGTGAGCTGAGATCGCACCACTGCCCTCCAGCCTGGGTGACAGAGTGAGACAATATCTCTGTAAAAAAAAGAAAAATACACACATAACCCAAAAAGCGAAAGGACAGAAAAAGATATTTCATGCAAGTGAAAACCAAATAAAAAAGTGGGAGTAACTATACATGAGATAAAATGACTACAAGACCAAGACTGTAAGAAGAGACAAAGAAGGTTACTATATAATGATAAACAGGTCAGTATAGCCAGAGGACATAACAATTATAAATACATGTGCACTCAACACAAGAGGTGCCAAGCATGTAAAGCAAACACTGTTAGATCTAAAGGGAGAAATAGACTGTAATACAATATTGTAGGGGATTTTAACACTCCACTCTCAGTAATAGACAGATCATTAGGCAGAAAATCAACAAAGCAACCTCTGAGTTAAACTACACACTAGACCAAATAGGCCTAACTGACATTTACTGAACATTTTATGTTAACTGCTGTAGAATACAAATCCTTTTCATTAGCACATGGAACATTCTCCAAAACAGACCACAATTGAAGCCAAAAAATGTCTCATTAAATTTTAAAGAGTTGAAATTATATCAAGTATCTTTTCTTACCACAATGGAATAAAGCTAAAAATCAGTAACTAGAGGAGCCTCAGAAATTACTCAAACACATGGAATAAACAACATCTTCCTAACAACCAATGGTTCAATGAAGAAACTAAGGAAATTAACAATTTTTCTGAAACAAATGAAAATGGATAGGTGGGTGCAGCGATACACGACTGATGACTAGTCCCAGCCACTCAGGAGCCGAAGGCAAGGGGATCACTTATGTCCAAGATTTTGAGGTTACAATGAGCTATGGTCACACCACAGCACACCAGCCTGGGTGACAGAGTGAAAACCTAACACACACACAGACACGCTCACACACACACATATACACTTGTTAAAGTTATCAAATAGCTGTGAAGCAAAAAAGACTTGAACTAAAATTACAGAGAATGCAAAGTCCCAATTAGGTAAATTGAGGTTGCTGTCTATTAGGGAATTTGCTGAGTCCGAGTCCAAGATGAGGTTCAGATATGATCTAGGCAGAGGAATTCTACTGAAGGAAGGAGAAACCAGTAGAAATGTTCATGGTCATGCCAGTTAGTTTGACAGACTGGAACATAATGGAGTATCAAACAAATGGCTTTTTTGTCTCATACAACATTTGTTGAGAACTAGCCTAGCATGAGAGGTTTGGGGCTGAGCTGTTAAGGCAGAGTGAAATCTCCTACAGTCTCTCAGTACCTAGGAGACAGATTGCCAAAGGGAGTAGTCTGTATAAAACACATGTCAGATTTCACTTTTGAGATTACTGCTATTAAGAGTTGGGCTGAATCTAACAAAATTGCACTTATCCATGACCCAGATTAATTCCAAATGGATTGAGGTAATCAACTTTAATCTTCTGTGTCTGATAGCAAAAAGAAAAAGCTCTCTGGAAGAAAACATCTAATTTAATATATACATTTACCGTATATTGCCAGCATACAACAAAAATTAGGAGACATGTGAAGACAAAGGAAAATGCGACCAATAATCAAGAGATAAAAGCAAACAAAAGCAGAAACAAAGATGATCCAATTGTTTAAGTTCACATGTAAGAACTTTAAAATAATTAGGATTTTTTTAAACAATAGAGGAAAAGATGGAAAGATGAAAACATGGAGAATTTCAACAGAGAATTGGAATTTGTAAAGAGACACAAATGGACTTCCAGAACAGAACTCTCTGGGTGGGTTTAACAGCAAATTGGACAACACAGCAGGAAACAGAATTAGTGAATTCAAGGATAGGTCAAAAGAAAATATCCAAATTGAAGTATAAATACCTGCAAAAAATGGAAAAGAATGGAATATAACATTGCATGCCTGTATCAAAACATCTCATTTGCCCATAAATATATATGTCTATTATGTTTCCACCATTTTAAATATTTTTCAAAAATAAGAATGAAAAAGAAACTATCAACAGAGTAAACAGACAACCTACAGTAGAGAAAAAGATACTGCAAACCTGTTGTACTCCTAACTCTGTCTGCATCCTGGAGAACCTGCCTGATACAGTTAGTACCAGCATTGTTTTGTGAAAGCAGCCAGAAAAATAAATGGTTCTCCCTGCCTGATTGACAATGAGTACCCCCATCTAGGTGCTATGTAGGACAGAAATTATCCATGGCACACAACGGCAACTTAATTTCTTAAACTTTCACATGGACAATATTTTTCAACAAAATTCCCTTGGAAGGGGATATAATGCTGATATAATGATTCAAATCTTTGAAAGAAACAACAGGAGAGTGAGATGATAGAATTGGTTGGTTGTTGGTAAATTGCATCGATGCCCAACAGAGGTGTATTTAAAAGCTTAGAGCAGTTAACAGGTTTGCAATGGCTCTAATCTCCAATGCAGTGTTAGGAAAAAATTAGTATAAAAACCTTTACTATGTTCCTGATTTCAGGGGGATACTGTACAGTATTTCACCAATAAGCAGGCTTTTCTTAAATGTACTTTATCAATTTAAGAATAACTCTTGATAGTTTTCTGAGAATTTTTATAATGAACAGATGTTTATTTCTAAAAAAGAAAACAACTCTTGTTCTGCATGGATTATAAGGATCATATGTTTTTTATACTTGACTCTGTTTACAGAATTTCGTATACTGATTGATGTTTTACTATTAAGCCAACCTTGCATTTATATGATAGACCTCAGCTGGTAACTCAGCTTTGTTTTAGGTATATCTGGATTCTATTTGAAAGTATTTTGTAAACCTATGAGAAATATTCGTCTGCAGGATTTTTTGGCAACACATTTGGTTTTGTTATTAGTAATGCTGGCTTCATAAAAAGTTTGAAAAAATTTACTCACCTTTTTATTTTGTGAAGCATTTGTTTGATATCACATTTAAATGTTTGGGAAAATTCAACATCTCTGGAAATTCCGAAATGTTGAAGAGATTTAGTACTATTTAACTCACATTTCTTCTTAAATAAGCTTTGTTGTTGGTGTTTCAAGAAATTTAACCACTTAATAGAAGTTGTTGGAATTATTTTCATGCTAATGTTAATATTTCTATTTAATGTTCAAATTTCATCTTAATTTCTTCTTCAATTCAAAAAAGTTCTTATTTCCTCTCAATAACTATAGAACATGTAATAATAACCTACAAATTGGGTTCTCTCCTTTTTGAATTATTTAATTCATAGGTTATCAATTTTGTTCTTTTTAAAGAATTTAATTTGGCTTTATTAAACTTCTTTACTATTTGCCTGTTTTCTAATTTATATTTTATTTCAAAATTTTATTTTAGATACAGGAGTACATGTGCAGGTTTGCTACATTAAAATATTGCATGATGCTGAGGTTTGGAGTAAAGATCCCATCACCCAAGTTGGGAGAATAACATTGATAGGTAGTTTTTCAACCCATATCCCCCTCCCCACTTTGGCAGTGTCAAATTGCTTTTGTTCATGTGTGTCCATATTTATGCCTGTATGTGCCCCACTTAAAAGTGAGAACATGAGGCATTTGGTTTTCTGTTCCTGCATTAATTCACATAGATTATGGCCTCCAACTGCATTCATGTTACTACAAAAGATGTAATTTTGTTCTTTTTTTTATGGGTATGTAGTATTCCATGCTGTGTATGTACCACATTTTCTTACACAATCTACCATTGATGGCATCTGTGTTGATTCCATGACTTTACTATTGTAAATAAAGCAACAATAAAAGTATTAATGCATTTGTCTTTTTGGTAGAATAATTTATTTTTCCTTTGGGTATATACCTAGTAATAGGATTGCTGGGTCAAATGATAGCTCTATTTTAAGTTCACTGAGAAATCACGCTTTCCACTGAGGCTGTTGGCTAACTCCGCAAAACCAACTTTATCAAACATAAAAATAGATAAATGTGACCCAATTGAAGTAAAGAGCTTCTACACAGCCAAAAAAACTACAACATGAGGTGAAGCAAGATGGTGAAAAGAAAGTTCCACCAATCATTTCCCCTGCAAGGACGTCAAGTTAACAACTATCTACAAAAATAAAATAAAATAAAATAATAAATTAAAATAAACTTCTGTAAGAACCAAAAATCAGGTAAGCATTCACAGTACCTGGTTTTAACTTTGTATCACTGAAAGAGGCAGTGAAGATATAGAAAAACCAGTCCTAAATCACTGATTCCATCCCTCCCCCACCTCCAGCAGTGGCAACAGGGTTTGGAGACCATCTCTTGGTGCTGTGGGAAGAAGAACACAGAATTGTGAGCAAGTGAATTCAGTGCTGTTTTGTTAGAGCAGAAAGGAAAACCAGACCAAACGCAGCTGATGCACACCAACAGAGGGAGCATTTCAACCAGCTTTAGCCAGAGGGGAATCACCAATCCTGGCAGTCTGAACTTGAGTACCCACGAACCTCACAACCTAGAGCCACAGTGCTCTTAGTCTTTAAGTAAACTTGGAAGGCAATCTATGTCATAAGGACTGCAACTTGTAAACAAAGCCTAGGGCTGAACTCCTACGTGAGTCCTAGGGTGAAGACAGTGAACTGTGGGGGCATACCACATACTGAGATACCAGCTGGGGAATGGTATTACCTCCCCCATAATCCCAGGCAGCACAGCTCATGGCTCCAAAAGAAACACCTTCCTCCGACTTGAGGAGAGGAGAGGAGAGGGAACAGTGAGGAGGACATTGCCTTCCACCTTGAATACTAGCTCAGCCACAGCAGATTACAGCACTGGTCAGAGTCAAGAGGGTCCCATTCCAGGCCCTAGCTCCCAGAAAAAATTTCTAAACAACCTGGGTCAGAAGGGAACCCACCACCTTGAAGGAAAGGACTCAATTCCACTGGCATTTATCACCTGCTAACTGAAGAGCCCTTGGGCCCTGAATAGCCAGCAGCAATACCCAGGTACTACATCAAGGGCCTTGGTGAGCCTCTGAAACTTGCTAGCTTCAGGTGAGACTCAGCATATATACCAGCTGTGACGACTATGGGGCAATGCTCCTTCTGCTTTTAATAAAGCGGAGAGAAAAGGAAAGGGGACTTTGTCTTGCACCTTAGATACCAGGACCACCACAGGCGATTAGAGCAGCAAACAGGCTCTTGGGGTCCCCAATTCCAGGTCTTGACTCCCAGGCAGCATTTCCGGACCTGCCCTGGGCCTGCTTCCTTGAATGGTGAGTCCCAGGCCAGTCAACTTTTACCGCAGGCTGACTCAAGACATGTTGGGCCTTAAGGAAATATCAGTGGCAGTCCAGCAGTATTTATCATGGCCAGGGGTGGTGGTGGCTACAGGGTGAGGCTCCTCTTTTCCTTTCCAAAGTGGAAGGAAGAGTAGGAAGGACTGCATCTTGTGATCCAAGTGTCAGCTCAGCTGCAATACAATAGAATACCAGATAGCCTTCTAAGGTTTTTTACTCTATCTCTTACTCTTCGACTTACTTCTGGATCCACCCAGGGCCCAGGAGAACTCACTGCTCTGAAGGGAAGAACACAGGCCTGGCTGGCTTTGCCAACTGCTGTTATAGAGCCCCAGGGCCTTGAGTCAACATAGGCACTAGCCAGGGAGTTGTTACAGTGGGCCCTTTGCAAGACCCAGCACTCTGCTGGTTTCAGGGCTGACCCAGCACAGTAATGGTGGTGGTGGCCACAGGAGTGCTTATCTCACTCCACCCCCAGCTTTAGGTGGCTCAGAACAGAGACAGAGACTCTGTATGTTTGGGAAAAAGCAAGGGAAAAGACTAAGAGTCTCTGCCCTTCACAGAATTCTCCCATATCTTGTCCAAGACTGTCAAGGCAGTACCCCTATGAGTTTGCAAGAACCATAGTGTTATTAGGTCTGGAGTGCCCCCTAAAGCAGATACAGCTTATATCACACACCCAAGCTTTTTCAAATAACTGGAAAGCCTTCCCAAGAAGGATGGCTACAAATAATTCCAGACAGTAAAGACTATAATACCTAAGTCTTCAATGCCCAGATAACCAAGAATAACTACTAGCGTCAACATCATCCAGGAAAATATACCTCATCAAATGAACTAAATAAAGAACCAGGGACCAATACTGGAGAAATAGAGATATGTGACCTTTCAGACAGTGAATTCAAAATAGCTGCATTGAGAAACTCAAATTCAAGATAATGCAGAGAATGAATTCAAAATTCTATCAAATAAATTTAACAAGAAATGAAATAATGGAAAAGAACCAAGCAGAAATTCTGGAGCTGGAAAATGCAATTGGTATAGTGAAGGATGGATCATCGTCCTTTAATAGCAGAATGGATCAAACATAAGAAAGAATTAGTGAGCTAAAAGACAGGCCATTTGAAAATACTCAGAGGAGACAAAAGAAAAAGAATTTTAAAAAACGAAGCATGCCTACAGAATATAGAGAATAGCCTCAAAAGAGCAAATCTGAGAGTTATTGACCTTAAACAGGAGGTAGAGAAAGAGATAGAGGTAGAAAGTTTATTCAAAGGGATAATAACAAAGAAAGAAGGATGACTACAAATTATCCCAGGGAAGACTACAATACCTAACTCTTCAATGCTCAGACTCTCAAGAACATCTACTAGCATCAACACCATCCAAGAAAATATAACCTCACCAAATGAACTAAATAAGGAACCAAGGACCAATATTGGAGAAACAGAGACAAGTGACCTTTCAAATCAAAATAGCTTCACTGAGAAAACTCAAAGAAATTCAAGATAACACAGAGAAAGAATTCAGAATTCTATCAAGTAAACTTGACAAGAAATTGAAATAGTGAAAAAGAACCAAGCAAAAATTCTGGAGCTGAAAAATGCAATTGGTATACTGAAGAATAGGTCATGGTCCTTTAATGGCAGAATGGGTCGAGGAGAAGAAAAAATTAGTGAGCTTGAAGACAGGCTATTTGAGAATACAGTCAGAGGAGACAAAAAGAATAAAAAACAATGAAGCACGCCTACAGAATCTAGAATATAGCTTCCAAAGAGCAAATCTGAGAGTTATTGGCCTTAAAGAAGAAGTAGAGAAAGAGATAGAGGTAGAAAGTTTATTCTAAGGGATAATAACAGAGAACTTCTCAAACCTGAAGATATCAATATCCAAGTACAAGAAGGTTATAGAATACCAAGCAGATTTAACCCAAAGAAGACTACCTCAAGGCATTAAATAATCAAACTCCCAAAGGTCAAGGATAAAGAAAATATCCTAAGAGCAGCAACAGAAATGAAACAAATACATACAATGGAGCTCCAATATATCTAGCAGCAGACTTTTCATTGCAAACCTTACAGACCAGAAGAGAGTGACATTACATATTAAAGTGCTGAAGAAAAAAAGCTTTTACCCTGGAATAGTATATCTGATGAAAATATCCTTCAAACATGAAGGAGAAATAAGGACTCCCAGAAAAACAAAAACAGAGGAATTTTATCAATATAAGACCATTATACAAGAAATGTTAAAGGAAATACTTCAACCAGAAAGAGAAGGACGTTAATGAGCAAGAAATAGTCACCTGAATATAAAACTACTGGTAACAGTAAATACACAGAAAAACACAGACTATTATAACACCGTAACTGCTCTGTGTAAACCACTCTTATACCAAGTGGAAAGACTAAACAATGAACCAATTAAAAAAAAGAACTACAATAACTTTTCAAGACATAGGCAGCACAATAATATGTGAATAAAAACAACAAAAACTGAAAAAGCAGGGGAATGAAGTTAAGGTGAATTTTTATTAGTTTTTCTTTTTGCTTATTTGTTTGGGTATGCAAATAATGTTGCGTTGTTATCAGATGAAAATAATGGGTTATAAGACAGTATTTGCAAGCCTTTTGGTAACTTCAAACCAAAAAATATACAATTAATACATATAAAATAAAAATTGAGAAATGAAATCATATCACCAGAAAAAATTATCTTCACTAGGGAAAGACAGAAATGAAAGAAAGAAACAAGGGAAGACCAAAAACAACCAGAAAACAAATAACAAAATAGCAGGAGTAAGCCCTTACTTAACAAAAATAATGTGGAATATAAAGGGACTAAACTCTTCAATCAAAAGACATAGAATGGCTGAATAAATTCTAAAAATAAAAATAAAAAAAAACCATTGATCTATCACCTATAAGAAACACACTTCACCTATAAAGACACACACAGACTGAAAATAAAGGGAGGGAAAAAGTTATTCATCTTAATGGAAACCAAAAAAAGGGCAAGATTCACTATACTTGTATCAGAGAAAATAAAGTTCAAAACAAAAATTCTAGGAAGAGACAAAGAAGGTCATTGTACAATGATAAAGGGGTCAATTCAGCAAGAGGATATAACAATTTTAAACATACATGCATCCAACACAGAAGCACTCAAATATATAAATGAAATATTTTTTATTAGAGCACAAGAGAGAGTTGGGCCTCAATACAATAAGAGCTGGAGACTTCAGCACTTCACTTTTAGCATTGGATACATCTTCTAGACAGAAAATCAACAAAGAAACATCAGACAATCTGTACTACAGACTAAATGGATATAACAGATATTTATAGAACATTTCATCCAAGAGCTGCAGAATGTATGTTCTTTCTTTTCCTCGGCACAAAGATTATTTCCAAAGATAGATCGTACGTTAGGTCAAAAAAATAAGTCTTAAAACAGTGAAAAAAATTAAAATATCAAGCATCTTCTCTGACCACAGTGGAATAAAACTACAAATTAATAAAAAGAGGAATTTAGGAAATTATACAAATACATGGAAATTAAACAGTATTCTCCAGCATCACCAGTGGGTCAATGAAGAAATTAACAAAGATATGTAAAGGTTTCTTGAAACAAATGATAATGGAAACACAACATACCAACCTATGGGATACAGCAAAAGCAGTAACCAGAGGGAAGTTGACAGGTGTAAGTGCCCACATCAAAAGAGATAAAAAACCTTCAAATAAATAATGTAATGATTCATATTAAAGAATAGAAAAGCAAGAACAAACTGAAACCAAACCTAGTAGAGGAAAAGAAATAAGAAAGATCAGAACAGAAATAAATAAAAATAAAATAAAAAATACAAAATATCAACAATATACAAAGTTGGTTTTTTAAAAAGTTAAAAAAAATTGACAAACCTTTAGTGAGACTAAGAAAAATAGAGAGAAAATCCAAATAAATAAAATCAGAAATGAAAAAGGAGACATTACGACTTATACTGCAGAAATTCGAAGGATCCTTATTGGCAATTGGAAAATCTAGAAGAAACTGACCAATTCCTAAATGCATACAACCTACCAACACGGAACCAGGAAGAAATCCGAAACCTGAACAGACCAATAACAAGTAACATGATCAAAGCCATAATAAAATGCCTTCCAGTAAAGAAAAGCCCAGGACCTGATTGCTTCACTGCTGAATTATACCAAATACTTAAAGAACTGATTCCAATCCCATTCAAACTATTCTGAAAAATAGTGGAGAAGAGAATCCTTCCTAACTCACCCTACAGGAGCAATATTTTCCTGATACCAAAACCAGACAAAGAAACATCAAGAAAAGAAAATTACCTGCCAACATATCTGATGTATATTGATGTAAAATTTCTTGACAAAATATTAGCAAACCAAATTTAAAAATACATTAGAAAGATCATTCATCATGACCAAGTGGGATTTATCCCTGGGATGCAAGGATGGTTCAACATACATAAATCAATCAATGTGATATATCAACAGAATTAAGGATAAGAACCATGTGATCATTTTAATTGATGCCAAAAAAGCATTTAATATAACTCAACATCCATTTATGATAAAAATCTTTAAAAATTGAGGATAGAAAGAACATAGCCCAATATTATAAAAATCATAGATGAAAGACCCACAGCTAGTATCATAGTGAATGGGGAAATACTGAAATCCTTTCCTTTTATATCTGGAACCAACAAGGATGCCCATGCCACCACTATTATTCAAGATTGTACTGAAAGTCTTAGCTAGAGGAGTCAGACAAGAGAAATATAAAATAGGCATCCAAATTGGAAAGGAAAATGTCAACCCTTGTTTCCTAATGGCATAATCTTATATTTGCAAAAATCTAAAGACCGCACAAGAAAATTATTAGAAATGATAAATTCAATAAAGTTTCAGGATAGGAAAGCAAATACAAAAATCAATAGCATTTCTATATGACAACAGTGAACAATGTGAAACAGAAATGTAAAAAGTAATCCCATTTACAATAGCCATAGATAAAATTAAATACCTAGGAATTAGCTTAACCAAAGAAGTAAAATATCTCTATAATAAAAACTATAAAACTCTGAGAAAGCAAATTAAGCAGACATCAAAAATTGGAAAGATATGCCATGTTCATGGATTGGAAGAATCAATATTGTAAAAATGTCCACACTACCCAAAGCAATCTATGGATTTAGTACAATCCCTATCAAAGTGCAAATGATATTCTTCACAGAAATAGAAAAAAACAATCCTAAAATTTATATAGAACCACAAAGACCCAGAATAGCCAAAGGTGTTCTAAGCAAAACAAGAGCAAAACTGGAGGCATTACATTATCTGACTTCAAATTCTGCTACAGACCTGTAGTGACCAAAACAGCATAGTACTGGCATAAAAATACACACATAAACAAATTGAATAGAATGTAGAACCCAGAAACAAGTACACACACCTACAGTGAAGTCATTTTTGACAAAGTTGCTAAGAATATACACTGGGGAAAGAAGTCTCTTCAATAAATGGTGCTGGGAAAACTTGATATCCATATGCAAAAGAATTAAATTAGACCCTAATCTCTCACCATATTCAAAAATCAAATCAAAATAGATTAAAGATTTAAATCTAGCACCCTGAATTGTGCAACCACCACAAGAAGACATTGAGGGAAATCTCCAGGACATAGATCTGGGCAAGGATTTCTTGAGCAATACACTGACAAGCACAGGCAACGAAACCAAAGATGGACAAATGGGATCGCATTAAATTAAAACGCTTTTGCACAGAAAATGATGCAATTAACAAAATAAAGAGACAACTCACACAATGGGAGAAAATATTTTCAAACTACCCCTCTGATAAGAGATTAATAGTCAGAACATATGAAAAGCTCAAACTCTACAGGAAACTAATTTAATAATTCAATCAAAAAATAGGCAAGAGATTTGAATAGACATTTCTCCAAAGAAGATATACAAATGGCAAAGAGGCATATGAAAAGATGCTCAACATCATTGCTTATCAGGGAAATGCAAATTAAAACTTCAATGAAATAGCATCTCACCCCAGTTAAAATGGTTTATATCCAAAAGACAGGCAATAACAATGTTGGCAGGGATGAGGAGAAAAGGGAATCCATATACACTGTTGGTGAAAGTATATTATAATAAATTATGGAGAACCACTATGGAAAACAGTTTGGAGGTTCCTCAAAAAATTAAAAATTGAGCTACCATATGATCTAGCAATCCCGCTGCTGGGTATATACCCAAAAGAAAGAAAATCAGTATATCTAAGAGATATCTGTACTCCTGTGTTTGTTGCAGCACTGTTGGCAGTAGCTAAGACTTGGAAGCAACCTAAGTGACCATCAAAAGATGAAAGGATAAAGAAAATGTGGTACATATATACAATGGCATACTATTCAGCCATAAAAAGTGAGATCTAGTCATTTTCAACAACATGGATGTAACTGGAGATCATTATGTTAAGTAAAGTAAGCCAAGCATAGAAAGACAAACATCACATGCTCTCACTTATTTGTGGGATCTAAAAATCAAAACAATTGAACTCATGGAAATAGAGACTACATAAAGGTTACTACAGGCTGAGAAGGGTAGTAGATGATTGGTCGGGGGGGATGGTTAATGTATACCAGAAAAAAAGAATGGATAAATAAATAATACCTACACTTTTAGAGCACAATAGGATGACTGTAGTCAACAATAACTTAATTATATATTTAAATATAAATAATGTAATCGGATTGTTTGTAACTCAAAGGATACATGTAACTCAAAGCACTCCATGATATACTTATTTCACATTACATGCCTATATCAAAATATCTCACATTCCCCATAAATCTATGCTATATATCTATTATATTCCCACCAAACATTTTAAAATAATTTTTAAAAATTAAGAATTAAAAAGAAACCATCAACAGACAACCTACAGTATGGAAAAAGATGTTGCAAAACTATGCAATTAACAATATGCGGAATCTATAGGAAATATAAACAAATCAACAAGCAAAAAGTAAACAACACCATTAAAAAATGGGCAAAGGACATGAACATTTTTCAAAATAAGACACACAAATTTCCCATTAACATAAAAATGCTCAGCATAACTCATCATTAGAGAAATGCAAATCAAAACCACAATAAGATACCATTTCACACCAGTCAGAATAACTATTATGAGAAAGTCAAAAAATAACAGATGCTGGTGAGGCTGTGGAGAAAAGGGACACTTCCATACTGTACATGGGAATATAAGTTCGTCCAGTTTATTGAGTTTTATTATAGGTTTTACAATTCAGGCTTTTCCTATCGTATTGTATTACTCTTTCTCATTCTACCTTTATAGTATGGATTTTCAGGTCACTGATTTGATACATTTCTTATTTCAAATTCACATTTAAAGCTATAAACTTTCCTCTAAGTGCTACTTTATCACACAGATTTTGGTAAGTTGTATTTTTATCGATATTTCACTCACATTACTGTATTTTTCAATATTCCTGAAATTTTCTTTTATAAATTAATTATTAAAATATACTATTTAATTTCCCAATCATTGAAGTTTTCTTACACATCATATTGCTATTGATTTCTAATTTTATTTTAATCTAAGAATATACTCTGTATCATTTCAATGTTTTGAAGTACAATTTAATGCCTACTTTTTGTCCCAGGAGAGGGTACATGTTGGTGAAAGAAACATATGCATTTGAAACCATGTATAAACCAGATATTTAAGTATCATATTCTAAAACTTTTAGTTAGTTTAACGATTTTGTTCAGAAACTTTATCTTCATTGATTTTTTTTTTTTTCTTTTTTGAGATGGAGTCTTGTTCTGTTGCCCAGGCTGGAGTGCAGTGATGGCACAATCTTGCCTCACTGCAAACTCCATCTCCTGGGTTCAAGCAATTCCCTGCCTCAGCCTCCTGAGTAGCTGGGATTACAGGACCCCACCATCACATCCAGCTAATTTTTGTATTTTTAGTAGAGATGGGGTTTCACCATCTTGGCCAGGCTGATCTTGAACCCCTGATGGGTCTAATTATTTTTTATTGTACAATCATTTACCAAGAGAATGATGTTAAAATCTCCCATTGTGCCTGTCAAATTTTCTGTTTCTCTGTCACTATTTGATTCTTTTTTTCAGGTTCAACACAATTTTCAGGTTAGAAACAAATTTTTGATTGCTTTGTTTTCTTTTGAGTTGATCCTTTTAACATTTGAAAATGGTCTTCATCTTTGATAGCATCCTTTGTCTTGAAGTCTACTTGTCTGATATTAATATAGCCATTGTGGTCTTCTTATGCTTGCTGGTATCTTTCTCCATTCATCTACTTTATCTGGAATTTTCTACTTATATTGCATCTTTTTAGAAAAGCATAAGTGGCAACTTTTAAAATTTATTCTTATGTTTTTATATTTTATATAATTTCAACTTTTATTTTAGATTCCAGGGAACAGATAAAGGCTTGTTATCTGGGTATATTGCATGATGCAGAGATATGGGGCAAAATTGGACCCGTCAGCCAGGTATTAGACATAATACCAATAGGCAGTTTTTCAACTCTTACCTTTCTGCTACTCTCCCTTCTCCAGTAGTCCCTAGTTTCTATTGTTGCTATTTTTATGTACATGAGTACCTAATGTTTAGCTGCCACTCATAAGTGAAAACATGTAGCATTTGATGTTCTGTTCCTGCATGAATTAGTCTAGGATGATGTCCTGCAGCTATATCCATGTTGCTACAAAGGACATTCCATTTTTTATGGCTCGGTAATATTCCATAGTATGCATGTACCACATTTTCTTTATTCAATCCACTGTTAGGGCACCTGAGTTGATTTCACATGTTTGCTGTTGTGAATAACACTGTGAAAATATATGAGTTCATATGTCTTTTTGGTAGAATGATTTATTTTCCTTTAGGTATATACCTAATCATGGCATTGCTGGATCAAACTGTAGCTCTGCTTTAAATTATTTGAGAAAGCTTCAAAATGCTTTCCACAGTGGCTGAACTAATTTATGTTTCTACCTATAGTGTTTATGCATTTCCTTTTCTCTGCAGCCTTGCCAGAATGTTTTGTTTTTTACTTTTTAATAGTCATTCTGAATCTTGTGGGCTGGTATCTCACTGTGGTTTTGATGTGCATTTCTCTGGTGATGACTGGTGATGTTGAACATTTTTTCATGCTTCTTGACCATGTGTATGTCTTCTTTTGAGAAGTTTCTGTTCATGTATTTTGTCCACTTTTTAATGGGGTTGTTTTTCACTTATTGATTTGTTTAGGTTCATTATACATGCTGGATATTAGACCTTTGTCATATGCACAGTTTGCAACTACTTTCTCCCACTCTGTAGATTACCTTTATTTCTGCCTGGCAATGGAGCAGAGAGGGTCCCACGGCATCACAATCTATGCCCAGGAAGAGTGGGGAAGCTCAAGTTGCTAGTCCAGGCAAGAAATTGCTCTCAATGCCTGGAGGTTTGCCTTGATTGAACTGGAAGGGGTCCACTGCAGGATCTCAGGGGAACAGGCTAGGGAAACCAGCAGACACAAACAGACCAGCTAAACATTGCCAAGATAGTCCTGGCTGCGAGTCTTGTTGCCTCAGGAGAAATCACAGCTGTAGCAGCTGTCCTCCCACTTTAGGCCTGTGATGGGGGAGAGAACAATTACGGCACCTACAGCTGAGGCCCCTACCTTTCCATGGAGCAAGCATTCTAATCTTTCGCCTTAGACTAAAATGCCTGCATGGCCATACTGCCAGGTCACCAAAGGATGATTGACTTTGTATGCACACAGATTAAAAATGACATTCTGCTGTCAATCTAGGGTCTGGGAAACTGCCTATAGCTTTTTCTGATCTTTCCCTCTCAGCATTTCCAAGCCTCTTCCCAAGCTAGTGCTAGGCCATAGGAAAAACAAGGTGCTCTCTCTCATTCTGGGCTGCTCAGATTCCTCAATGTATAGATAAGTCACAAAGGGAGGGTCTCTACCTTTGTCACATACTGGGGCTTCACTCGCTTCTATCAGCTGTACATCACTGTGGAGGCTGTTTCACAAATTCTGCTTCCCAGCACCGAGGGTGTCCTTCACAATGGTGGTGGATTTCCATTTGCCTTTTTGAAGCAGGGCTCACGGAATTTATTTTTATGCACTATGTTGCTATTTCCAAGTGGCTGAGGCATGCTAAAAGCCTCTAATCTTCCTTCTTGTGGGCAAAAAATCTGTCTTTAAATTGAAGACTTTAGTCCATTAACATTTGCTTTAGTTGTTGATATGGCTTCATTTAGGTCTATCATTTTATTATTTAAATTTATTCTTACTATTTATATTGATCCCCATTTTTTGCCTTCAATTCTTTAATTATTTCAAAATTCCTTTTTAATTTTTCTGTTAGGTTTTAAGCTACATTTATTTGTATTAATTTGTGACTGTTCTAAAAACAATTTGCATATTTAAATTTTTGTATACTATGTAGAGTTACCAATAGACCGGTTCATGTGACGTTTGGAAGCCTTGTTTAACCATGTAACAATCTACTCTCCTATACTCTATGTTACAGTTGTCATATGTATCCACCTGCTTATATTATAAACTTCAGAAGACATTACCATATGGTTTTTGTTTTAAACAGTCATGGTTATTAAACAGAAGTTTTCCTTTATTATTATATTTTATGTTACTGAAATATTCACTTTTTCTTATGCTCTTCAGTCAATTCTAACAGTCTAAGTTTCTTTCTGGAATCAATCTCCCTCAGCAGGAAGGAAGGAAGAACTTCCTTAGATTCTTATAGTACCAATCAGCTGTCAGAGAATTTCCTCAGTTTTCCTTTATCTTAAAATATATTTTTGCAGAATATTGACCAGAAAACGTATTATATATTGATAAGATGATCACAGATGTTATTCCACTACTATGCGATCTCCATGGTTTCTGATAAATCCAAAGTCACTTGACCTGTTATTCCTCTGTATGTAATATTATTATTCTTCTCTCTGGCTACTTCCAAGATTTTATTTTTATTCTTAGTTTACGGGAGTTTGACTATAATGTTCCTAGTGAGGTTATCGTGTTTAGGTTTTCTGAGCTTCTTGAATGTGTAAATGCACATCATTTAAGAACTTTAGAAAGTTTAGATCACTATTTAAATAATTTATTTTCTGATTCCTTCTCTTTCTCTTTTTGTCTCACATTGTGGCTACCTATACTTTAAATCTGTTGAAATTTTTTCTCAAGTCTGTGAAATTTCTTCTACTTTTTTAAAATATATTCTCTCTCATCTTTAGATTTTCTTTAAACCACTGACTCTGTCATATTTATTGTGTTTCTAAACCCATGTACCATTTTGTATTTTAGATATTATATTTTTCAGGTCCAGAATCCCCTAATATTTTCTTTTCATCTTCAAAGGTTTCCTTTTTTTCTTTAATTTGTGACCACTTACAACAGCTTCTTTAAAGCCAAAAAATAAAAACTATGGAAGAGTTAGGGGTTGATCTCAACTGATGTTTGCCTTGGAAATAACTCACATTTTTCCCACTGTTTCATATTTCAAGTTAAAAATATGGATTTGATTGTATATATTGCACAATGTATGTGTATAGTGTCTAGTTTTGTTATATTGTTCGGAACAACGGTGGTGTTTTTGTTTTGGCAGAAAATGCAGGCGATTAACTTGATTACACCAAACTCTAATTCTATTTCACTTGCAACAAGTGACAATTCAAATCTCGATTCTTTCATTTTTAACATTTTTGAGTCTGTTGTTTCAGGTGCACTTAGCCAGCCAGGCTTTTGGTTAAAGTTCCCACACATGCCTGAGGCTTTCATTTTCTGGATCATTCCATTCTGGGATGAACTCCTCTCTTTCCTTCAGCTGTGGTTGCCACAGGCTCTATCTCATGATGCTTCTGGATATAAAGCCAGCAGTCTTTCTATAGAAGTGTCAATTGTCATACACCAAGAAATGAGGCCACAACCCGCAATGTCAGGAGACTTATATTTTACCATTCACTTTTTCCAAGGCTTAAATCCCCTTCAAAATCTGTCTGCCTTTGGTCATGCTCCAGAGCCTTCAAGTAGTTGTTTTGTTTTGTTTTTTTTTGTTGTTGTTGTTCCTCCAAAGATTATCCTTACCTATGAAAGTTTCAGTCTACTGTGACCTTATTCCTTCAAAGCTAAAATGGAATTTCACTGTAGGGTTTTAGGCAGTAGTGTAACATAATAAATTTGCATTTCATCACATCATTGCAGAGCCTTGTTTCTCACAGTGGCCCACAGGATAGCAGCTTCTGAAATTTTTTAGAAATGCTGAAACTTCGCCAGGCACGGTGGCTCATGCCTGTATTCTCAGCAATTTGAAAGGGAAGGTAGAAAGATTGCTTGAGGCCAAGAGTTGGAGACCAGCAATCTAAAGAGACCCCATCTCTATAAAAAAATATATATTTTTTTTAATTAGCTAGATGTGGTGGTACACAACTGTAGTTCTAGCCACTCAGGAAGCTGATGCAGGAGGAGCTATTGAGTCTAGAAGTCTGAGGTTACAATGGGCTATAATTGTGCCATAGCACTCCATCCTGAGTGACAGAGTAAGACCCTGTCTCTAAAAAAATCTAAAAAATAAAGAAATACTGAAACTTTTTAGAAAGGCTGAAACTCAGCCCCTCTAAAGACCTGCTAAATCAAAATCTGCACTTTAACAAGATTCTCAGCCAATTTATCTCCACATTAAGGTTTGAGAAACACTACCACAGAGGATGGCTTGCAGTGGTTTAAAGAGACAAGTAAACCAATTAGAAAATTACTTTGTGATCCAAATGAGAAATGATAAAGATCTGAGCCAAGGCTGTCCTTTGAGAAAAGGTATTAACAACAGACCAATGAGATCTGCAGAAGCAAAAGGAAAACTTTATTTTCTAAAAGCAACTCTCTTTATTTTCTAAAAGAGACTGGGGAGATGCAGCTTTCAGTGCAACACTGTGAAGTATGAGGAAGGTTTAGGGAGCAGAAGTTTAAACAAGCAAAAAGCACAGGATGCAGGGAGCAATCAGGTGCAGGGTTTGGATGGAACAGTCTTTAAGTCAGACATTGCAAGTCTATCTTTACTGGCAGGCATCAAGGGTGGTCACTTGAGAGAATAGCTAGCTCAAGTCTATCTCCGCACAGACAACAGAAACTGGTTTGGCTTGACTGTAGAAAGGGAGGTCCTATTACACTTTTACAACATCTTTCTGAAAACAAAGTACAAGACCACTCCCTCACTCTGCTATTGTTATAGGAGTTATTAAAAAGTTATTTTAGACAGATAAAGAGAAAAAGGGGTCCTTAGGAAGTTTTCATTTCTTTTAAAGCAGCTCCAGAAATGTTGACTAGCAAGAAAGCACCAGCTCTTAGAGCCCAGGTGGCAAGCTTTAATATGCAAGTGCCCACCATTAGAAAAAGGGTCCACCTAAACATAGCCATTCCCACTATCTTCTTCTTGCCCTTGCCCCGATGTGTGCCTGGCAACATGGCCACCCCCACATATCCCCATGTGTGTAGAACATCATGGTGCCCTACATTTGCATATTAAAAGGCTCGGGTGGGAGGGCCAGTTTCTTCTTGGGCTACATGAATGACATACCTGGTCAAACCAATCCACTAGGCCCTATGGAAACCAGACACCGCCTCCTTCGGCATCTCAATATAAGCAGCCACTTTTCTGTGACACACAGGGTTTTAGTTTGTTCAAATCCTCCCTCTGTCTGTCTCTGTATGGGGAAGCTATTTTCTTCTCCTTTCCTTCTTTTTTGCCCATTAAACTTTTCTCTCCTTAAAACTACTCCATGTGTGTCCATGTTGTTGATCCTATCCATGTAAGACCAAGGACCCTGGTGTCCCTCCAGTCATCGGAGCCGGATCACTATGGCTACCAGGTTCTGTTTTGATTTTGAGCACCTCAGTTAGCCATGGGGAGTTCATTTTGTCCTTGACCCAGGACATAGGTCCTGGTAAATAATTAGATAAGGAAGTAGGAAGAGTCTAGAAGGACTTTGGGTTTCAGTTTCAAACAATAATAAATTTCATGGAGATACAGATTACAGGAGAGGCGATATATATGTTACATCTACAGGCTAAGTTTAAAGTGTCCATGGAATATCCAGGTGGAGATATCAAGTATGCAAATAAATGAGTCCAAGCTGTGGATTGGGTACCCAAACTGTGGATGAGCTATTCATAACTATATTCACCCTTGCCTTTCTCAATTATAAAGGAGAAAATCTTAATAATTAATTCCATAGCCCACATTGAAGTTGTGGGTGGCCATGTAGGGAGTTTATCAGAGATATATCTGAACATATGCTTGGTGGGTTTTCTAGTGAAGATTCTGTTTCCTAATTAAAAAAGACAGACTTCCTTCTTTTTCTCTCTTTCTGGATCATGGATGCAATGCCAAGAGATACAGTAGTCATTGTGTGACTGGGAAGCAACAAGCATTATTATAAAAACAATATGATAATAATTCTGGAGCAGAAAGGCAGCTGGAACTTAAAATATTGATGACTAGAATGTCTCCTGCAAAAGCCATTGGCTGCCTACCTCTGGAATTAATAGTTAATATGTGTGAAAAAAAAAATGCCCTATTTTTTTCAGCTACTGTTTGTCAAATTTTGTGTTAGTTACAGCTGACACTTTCCTAATTGATAAAGCGTCTATGTAAAGGACAACTCCAGAAAGAGGGCTTGGCAGGAGACAGATTCGCTGAGTAGTTACAGCAGTTGAAGCCTTGGATTTGAATAAGATCACCAAGTGAGAATATTACAGAGTAAAATGAAAAGAGGGCTGGGAATCAAGCATTGCAGAATATTGACATGTCAGAGAAACTAGTAGAGGAAACGAGCAGCTGAAGAAAGGCATACAATCATAAAGAGAAAGACAGAAAAAGAGAAAATTGTGTCCTAGAAATCAAGAGAAAAAGTGTCAGGGTTCAAATGCTATAAGCTCTAGAAGTCACCACTGCAGGAGACCAGAATATGCCATTCCAAAATATAACTGGAGAAAACCAGAATATGCCATTCCAAAATATAACTGGAGAAGACTAGAATACGCCAGCCCAAAATATGTCTTTTTAGCACAGGGATTATTTTGAGAAACAGCAGACACAGGAAAAGTTCTAAACACAGGGTAGAACATATCCTTTTGTAAGGAAGATTTGCATCTGTAAAAAAAATCTCCTTTCAGGGATATCTCCCTCTCTGTACCAGAAAAAGAAGGATGACTAAATCCCAAGAGATTCATCAATAGGGAAGGCAGGGACTTAAATCTGCAAAACAAATCTTATTCTTGTTTGCCGTATTTTTCCTGGTCACCTCCATACAACTAACCTTCCTCATTTTTTAATTTGTTTCAGTTGAAGATGATATATAAACCAGAGTTTTTGGCTCCCCTTTTGAGAGTTACTCATTCCCTGAGTATCTCCCACGTACTCATGAGCTATCGATGTTAATAAACTTCCACTTACTTCTCTCTTATTTATCTGTCTTTTGTTACAGGAGTCCCGGCTGAAAATTTAGAAGGGTAGAAGTAAAATTATATTTTCTTCCCCTACACCATGCACAGAAAAGTATTCACTAGATTTGGTGATATTTGGTGATGTTTCATAAAGCATGTTAGTGGAACAGGAGTCAGGTTCTAACAAATCTGAGAACAATCTGCTTCACATCCACACACTGGGCCATATGCATAGCCCCAGCAAGTGTGCCTTTCACAGCATGCTGTTAGTTCCAGAGCAGATGATGAAAAGGAATGTTGATGAATCATTGCTCCATATGAAAATATAACTCAAAGTGCAGGCTTTATTGATAGAAGGACAGTAGGATCTTTCTTACTGTAAAAGACAGCGTATTTTATATTTCTTAAAAATAAAAATAAAGCTTAAGTTTAGACACACCTACCAAGTGGGCAACAGGGTAGACTTTCCTGACCCTTTCACATTTAAAAGAACAGCAAGATTCCAAGGATCGTTGTCTGCCTAGTTCCTGGCAGCTGTGACACAGGCCCCAAGTGTGCTTTGAAGATGACAAGCACTTGAGTCAGTGATGTAGGTGCAGAAAGGAAGAAAAAAAGATAAAACGAAATAAAGGAAATATAGTAAAGAACTTATTAAATATTTCTATCTTCTTCCTGACAATAATCAATAATATGGAAATATTCTCGTAAGGAACATTTAAAGATAAATTCTATACAAAAAGTTACAAAAAAGAACCTCAGATGTAAAAATTGATTAAAAAGGAGACAGCCCAAACTTCAAGGCCCAACTTAGCACTGAGGGGTCTTCATAGCAGTGGGAAATATTCCTTTTTTCTTTTGATTGCTATGAAATTGGTGAGACCAACTTGAAAAAGCCTGTAGGAATTTAAAAGTCTTTCTATCTTTCTTCTTTCTTTTTGAGAATTATTTTAACCTTAAGAAGATGGATGAAAAATGCACATGGTAATTAGTAAAAGTGAAAAGATGGTTATGAACAATTAAAGTCCTTTCTGTTTCATTAGGTTTTTATTGTCGAATGTTGTCACTGATTAAATGTGAGGCTAAGACACTATGTCTCTCAAAGAGCCGTATATCAAAATACAGATCAAAGGTAAAAAGCAAGTCAAGAAAACCCAGAGAATAAGCTTGTTAACAACATAAAATGAATAAAAGGCTCACATGAAAAACGTACATCTCTATCTTGTGCATTCTACTAGGTACTTTGTGCACAGAAAACTACATATGTGGGGTTATGCATTCTTTACCTTTTGCAAAACATTGTTCACCAGTGTAAACATAGGACAGATGAACAGGGCTAGCTACATAATGTGAAGTCAAGTACAAAATGGTATGTGGGGCCTCTTGTACAACAGGCAGTAAAAAGGCAATGCTATAAAAACTACAAACGTATACATTTTTGTGCTTTCCTCTACAGTCTCTCACTCGACTTATCATGGTGTTTATTATTTGCCATTTAACAGCATTCTAAATTTTTAAAAATTAAAATTGTAAATAATTTGTGTGAATCTTACCATTCTGCTATTACACAATGTCCATTTTAAATGAAAATATGAGTGCATTTTACTCACATGTAGCATCACCAAATTACACAATTTGAATTCCTTATCTTGTAAATGTATACCAGTCTTACCAGAATAGTGGAATGATTCCACAAAACTAATGTTGGGCTCAGAGCATGATATCTCAAAATTAGGCACCTTGGCATAATAAGTATTTTAACCTGAAGAAAATTAAGAAAACTCCAGAAGACAGACCGTTTATCTGACCTTTTAAATTCCCCCGTTCTCCCTGAAAGCAGGCCCTAAACCTAGGCAGGTAACTCTCTGACCTCCTCCCCTCCTTCTTCACTAAATACCTTCATGTGACAGGCATCCTGCCCTAAACCTGGAGAATGGGAATATCATAGAGACACAGAAAAGAATATGAACAAACAGGACTTGCTGAATTCCCAGTTTATTACCATCAGAGCATAACCCTTTGTGTCCAATCATGTTTCTTCACAGCTAGATTCTTCTTTAATCAGACTTAGCATAAAATATACACACATTTCCCTGTTTCCTTTGATCTTCATTTCCTTCTGAAGACTATCTCTCATGTCATATAACATTTATTTATTTATTAAATAAATCAGTAGGCTTTTCTCCAGTTTGTCTCTCATTGTTAGTTTTATTTTCAAGCCCAGCCAAGATGCTAAGACCTTCCTCCTCTAAACTAAGTCAATTATTTTAATTTTACAGCTTTTTAAAAAATTAAATTAAAAAAAGTTCTTGTTGGTAAATTTAATTTTGGTAAAAAAAATATAAAATGTACTGTTTTAACCATGTGTAAGTACACAGTTTAGTGGTATTGGGCACAGCAAGTTATATTGCTGTGCAATTATCACCATCTTCATTTCACTTCTTGATGTTACACGCATTCTAGCAACACTCTCTACCTGACCGATGAGCAAGGAAGAAGCGAAAATGAAAGAATCTAGTTACTCTATTTTTCCCTTTCCATTTATGTCAACATTTTCAATGTAAGGGATTAACCAATGCAAGGAAGTAACACAAATAAGAGCATAAAAGGCTTCCCTGGCTGTTTGTGTTTTTAGAATGCCATTGTTACCTTCTTTCTGGATTAGAAGCGAGTTTTGGTTCAAAAGGAAAGCGTGGCCTCTAGTGAAGTCAGTCATAGACATAGCGTTCTGCCTCCTAGTGGCTTTGAGTGTTACTGAATTCCTATATGTCATATTTCGCTAGACTTCAGTGCTGTGTGCAAATGAGGCAGTAAGGAATTGTGGACATCCATGTTACACATACTGCGTACATCTCTGGTGCTCCATTTTCCCATTGGACTTCATTTACAAAATACAAATTAAAAGATAAAATTGTTGAGAATTTCAAGATGGTGCTAGCAGAGCATTAAACTAGGCAGGACGCCTTCTGAGAGCAAGGCCCTTGTGACTGCACAAGTGGTAGGCTCAGGAGGCCAAGGTAGCAGACGAGGAAGAATGAAAACAATACAAAGTTCTTGCACTTACAGAGCACTTTGTAGTCTACAAAACCCATTCTCACCCTTTACCTCTGAACTGTCACATTAGTTTAATCCGCTGGTGAGCAGGTACTGCTCCTAAAGAACTAGAGAGACTCGTAACTAGCCCACATTCCATGACGGACCAAGTGCCTAATGTGGACTAGAAGCCAAGCATTCCATTCCCTAGCTCAGCCCTCAGCTCACACGTTCTTTCCACTCTGAGAAGAGCCATCGGACTGCAGCAGAAGAGGCTGCATTTGTCTGTCCTTTGGGTGAATTTTCTGTGTAATTATTGACACAGCAAAAAGCCACTGAATTATTGTCCATCTAATATGTTAGTACCAGGGCTGAAGGAACAGGGTGATCGGGGTCAAAAAAAAGTGATTCAGTGATGCCTCCCTGAAGGGCATAGGCTCTGAGGAAGGATTTGAAGTGAATAATAAGTAGAAGCAAAGCTGTCTGGAAAAGAAATGTCCTCCTCCAGAAAAGCAAGGGAGAATGAGCAAAGAAATCGGCCTGAAAAGGCCATGTTGTATGCCTACGTGAAGAGTATCAGCTGAAGATGTCATGCTTGGTGAAAATTTCTCTAATTCAATCTCACAACCAATCTGAGTAAAGTTATTTCCTTATTCATCCTGTTAGGTAGTTAAAGCAGTGATCTTTTCCTATGGTCCTTTGTACTAATAACCAAACACCCCATAGATAAAATTAGGACAGGCAAGTGTGTATGTATGTGTGTGTGTCCGTGTGTGTGTGTATGTGTTTATCATGTTTTTAAACTCATAGTTCTGTCTTTTTGGCCAGCTTTAATAAAATAAATTAACAAATTGGAAGCAAGCATACACCAAAAATTCACTGAAAATACTAAAGTAGATGATATATCAATTAGATAAATATTCAAGTACTCCAGGGATACATATCTAATTTTCTCACTAATGTTGCGTGCTAAAATCATTTGTTATTAGTTATTCCTTTGCCTAACTTTACTTTCCATCACCCAGCTAGACTAGAATACCCCTTTTATTTTTAGAGACAGGGTCTCCCTCTGTCACCCAGGCTGCTATGCAGTGGCACAGTCATAGCCCACTACAGTGGTGACCTCGTGCCATCATCCATTTTTAACTCATCAAACATCTTCTTGATTGGTCAGTGTTTCTCACACTTAGCTTTTCTGCAGAAGCTAGAACCAAGTTTGCATCCAAAGCCATTTTTCAGGGGCTTTCATTTGAGCCCACTCTTAGAAGAAGGCAAGACAGCTGCATACTAACTGATGAAAACTGCTCTCATTCAATAGCCCCAGAATCTTTTATCACCTGAACATAACTGCCAACATCTCACTCACTCACTCACCTTGAAAGAAAATCTACAACATCGATGTAAGCAACAGAAAACCCCTGTGATTGTGTTCTCTTTGGGTGAAAAGAAATCATAGCTGCTTCATTGCCTTCTCTATATTTTTCCTTTTGTCCTTCCAATATTTTCCTGAAAAAAATTGATTTCATTTGCTACCTCTACTCACTGATATTAGAAACATAGCAACATTTGTTGCCCAGACATAAGATTTTAAAATCCCTGGTAATAGAAAATAAACTAGTGAAGCGATTTCATCACCTGGTGACCTGTCTCACAAGGAGAAATTATCTGAATGGATAGAGAGTAATGCAAACCATTGCAGAACCCACTGATGAAGGGAGTGTTAGATACAAATGCCCTGGGAGCTGTCAGCTGTCCTTACTCATCCCTTCAGCCCCACAACCAACACACTGTCTGGAAAATGACAGAAAGAACACATGTTCGTTTTGATATTTTAGTCAAAAACTCACATTCTTCAGTGTTTGTCTCTGAAAATGTAATATTGGAAATGATTAGGTAAATTAATCCAGAGTTTAAGATAGAGAAAGAAGAGTTCATTCTTTGTCACCACTGTTAGTGTGAATTTAAGCATGACACAACGTTTTTGCCAGCTATGTTTTTAAGAAGGCAAATGACTGGATTGCAGATGAGCTAAAATATGCAAATTCTTCACCAGCTTAAACCACTCAAGCAGGTAGCCAGGTGATCCATTCTTCACCAGCACATAACTGGATCACTGGAAGTAAAACTGCCTCTTTGCCTGGTTATGCCCCATTTTTTTTTGAATACTTAGTAATGCAGCTCATGTCTGTTTATAGCTACATAACTATAAATAATATGGTCTCCCTCAGGCATACTGTGAACAATAAAAAGTTTTTAAAAATAAAAATAATAATAAAAGTCAATGAACTATATTAATACAGTATAAATACAAAGTTGTTGCCTGGCAATTCATTGTACAGCATTCACTGAGAATTCTTGATGAGGAGAGATTTTTGTTACCCCCAGGGAGTCTCCTTTATCTTTCCCTGAACATCTAGATTTAGATGAATGAAAGCAGTCTTATAAAAATCCTATGAAAAAGAGACATAATCTTCCATCTCCAAAGGGGGAAAATTAAACGAAACAAAATGTGTTAATAATAGCCCACTGGCAATTTTTACTAACATGGCAATAATCTCAGCCCCAGAGGAGAGATTCACCATGTCTAGAGCAATGCTTGCAAAATGTGTCCAAAACCCACTGCAAAATGCAGATTCTTATTGTTCAAGAAAAATAAAAATAAAGACCACAGTTTAGATATATTCCAAAGCCAAATCCCATAAACTCATAAGCAAAACTTAAGTCATCTACATTTCCCCAAAACATGCTCTCTAATCACAAAAACAAAACATAAGCTGTATATCCTTGTCAGCCTGATTCAGTGAAATTACACTGATCAGCTCTAGACAAATCAGTTTAAATGCTTTATTTATCCTAAAAAAGAATGTTAATGTATAACAACCTATCACAAGAGCAACAGGAGGGAGAGGATCAGGAAAAATAACTAACGGATACTCGGCTTAAATACTTGGGTGATGAAATCATTGGAACAACAAATCTCCATGACACAAGTTTGCCAATGTAACAAACCTGCACTTGTACTCCTGAACTTAAAAGAAAAAAGAAACTTTAAAATTCTGTACTTTTGATATTTATCAAAGAATACAGCATTGAATTTTCTGTTATACTGCTCCTCTCAAAAGCATATTACAGAATTTTAGCAGAGTACTAGCTAAAGGATGTTCACTTTATTTCTCCCCATACATATTTTAAAATTGTCCTTGTAGTTTCCTTGTTGTTAACCCAGATTACAAGACAGTGGTTAAACTTGACCTGTGCCATCTTACCCCCGATAGAACAACCGAACTACTTTTACAAAACTAGACTTTGTTGTATAGCATGTTAGCTGCAAGCTTTCTCTGAAATGTGCATTGCAGGCATATGTTCAGTACATCACAATATGTTTCCTTTATGAAGACCCCTGGTTTGCTACCAGGGAAAAAAATTAGCTTCTCCTTAAACATAATGTTTTCTTTCTCTTTGCTTTGGCTACTTGGAAGCTAAGAGCCAAATATATGGTACACTTTAGTAATCATGAAATATCTAACATCACAAATTTTATAATAAATTTTAATTCTAGCTGACATTATTTACCCTCCTTAATTTTCTTTTCCACCTGTTTGCTTCACTTACCTTAATTCTCATCTCGCTTTTCAGGTTTTACACCTGAGGCATGTTGAATCATTTTTGGAACAACGAAGGACATAAGTAAATTTTTATGATACAAATGGCTGAGATTTATAAAGTCATAACCATTTGAAGTCCACTAAATATTTTTATTGTACAAATTGTATATTTTGACCTGCTATACAAAACCTACACTAACACTATACAAATTTAACATTTAACATTATATATTTAATATTATCAAAAAGAAGTAAAAAAATAAAAGAAACATGCATTTCTCAAAAAGTATTTAGAATAATGCAGAGCCAGAAAAAAATACATTTCTAGGCATAGGCAGATAAGGACTTTCCATAATACATCTTTTTTGTTAACACTAGCAGGCATGCCAGCTTGCCTGGGTTCAGAGTTTCTGTCTCAAAATGCATGAATGAGCAAGCCACAATAAAACCTGAGAATGATTTAGGAACTTAGGCTCAGCTTTTGCTTCATATTTCTTCTGATAAAAGTGTTTCTAAAAGTATAATCTTTAGTGCCAAGAAGTCAATTAACTTAAAAAATAGCCAACTCTGCCAACAAGCAGTAATATGAAAGCAACCCTTTTGCATTGGGTGTGAATAAATTAAATGAACAAACACATTCTGCTAAATCCAGCCCTGAGAGAAAGTTGTTTCTCTGTGGTAAAGCTCTTTGTAATGAAAATGGAAACAGCAAAAGCCACCTGAGTAATCGTGAAGTTTTCCATATGACATTCATTTTAGAAAACACTTTTGTCTTATCCAAAGGCGCAAAAATCTATAGAGACCCATCTGATCCCAGTGTTTCAGGGGAAAATGAGGGCCTCACCATAAATAAACCCTTCTTCTGATGAGATAAGCATTATACAAAATTGGACAGGTAATATAAAAATGATGATGAAGATCTGCATATTGTTGCCAAATTCTCATACAGGTATAAGCTGGTAATATATTTATGCATCACTTAGCGTCAGACACACATTCCGAGAAATTCATTAGGTGATTTTGTTATTGTATGACCATCATGGAGTATACATACACAAACCTAGATGGTATGGCCTATTTTATACTAACACTATGTTATATAACCTATCGCTACAAAGCTACAAACCTTAGCATGTGGTTTTACTGGATACTGCAGGCAGTTGTAACACAATGGTAAGTATTTGTGTATCTAAACATAGAGAAGGTACAGCAAAAATATGGTATTACTATTTGATGGGACTATCGTTGCATAAGTGAACCACTGCTAACTGAAATGCCATTATGCAGCACTTGACTGTGTGGATATTGCAAATACAGAGATGATTGAAAATTCTCTGTCATTTCTATATCGATTCTGATGCTGGGTACCACCAGACTACATGCAAGACAGAGAGAGGTAATTAACATCTTTGAAATTTTTGAGTCTCTCTTTGTGATGTACAATAGTGGTCAACAGCTGTAGGCCGGATCTTGTCTGCCTCCTGTTTATGCAAAATAACAGTTTTGGGACATAACCATACCATCTTCTATGTCTTATCCTTTGCCATAGAAATGATATGATTTGCAAAACATAAAGTATTTTTTAACTGGCTCTTTATAGAAAAAGTTTAATGACATATGAGTTTAACTGTGATCGTGTTTTTTATGAATTTCCGTATATGCCACCTTTTGAAACACATCCTTTAATAATTCTTTCAGAAACTGTTTATAGGAGGGAAAATAGTTCTTTTTCATATCCTTGGCAATTCCTTAATTTAACCGTCCTTCTTGAATAAAAACCTTCAGTGTTAAATTTTGTTTGGCGTTTTTTTTATAAGATAGTATTTTCTTGTCTTATAGTACTTGGCATTGCTGATTAAAAAAAAAAAAAAAGTCTGCTGTGATTCTAAATACTGTGTAAAATTTGTCTTTCCTTACTAATCACACATAAAATTTAATTTTTTTTTATATCTGCTAGTTTTAGGAACATGTTTTATGGTGTATTTATTATCTATTCTAATGCATGAGCATACATTTCATTCCTTAGTTTACAAACTTTGTTTAAAAAAATTGCAGCCATTATTTTTTGAAATATTGATCTTTTATTTCCTTTAGTCCTCTTCCTTAATTTATGTTGCAGTCTGGTACTGTTACTCTATTAATAACCTCTCCAGTCCCTAACTTCTCTTTTATATTTTTATTTATCTCAGTATCTATGTTAGATTGAAGTGACTTCACAATCATTTTTTGATTCTTTGGATTCTCTAAATTCTGTACAGGTTCAAGTTTAACTAGAATATTGAGTTTTTATTTCAAGTCTATATTTTTCATTTCCACAAATTATTTATTTTCATATATATCTTTTCTTCCTTTTTGCTTTTGGTTATTTTTATAAATATCATTTCTATTATTATACCTCTGAATTTAGCAATGAAATGTTTCTAAGTAATTTTTAGATTGTTCTTTATTTTTATTTTGTAAGGAACAATTATTTCCTCATTAGCTAATTCAGCAGCAATCTACTTTGGCTTGACTTACAAGCTTTGGAAGATTGGTTTGTAGGCTCATCTTTTTTTTTTTTTTTTTTTTACAAAGAAGACAATTATGAATGTAGGCTCATTTTAAGCAATTTTATTGTTGTTGCTGCTTTTGTTATTGCTGTTGCAGTTTTTCTTCTCTTCTACATACTCATTCTTGTTTTGGGACAACCCTGACCCATAATGTCGGCCCCATGCAGAAGTAGGTCTAACACTGGCACCTTAAAGCTCTCATCCCTTGGTGAGCTCAGGGACATTTCTCTCCCTGTTGGACAGGCAATAATATAATATATATACATATATATATATATATATTTTTTTTTGAATGAAAATTCAATTTATTCCACTCCCGGGCGAGGTTCCACGGTCGGGGGAAAGGGGCCAGGGAAGTCACGCCAACTTCCTGGGGCCTGGGGTTTTTACGGCTAGGAGGAAGGAGCAACAGCTGGGTGCTCTGATTGACTCCAAGAGAGCGGAATTGAGACGGGGCGGGCCCCTATTGGTTGGCGGGTTGCTGGGCAGGTTTTCCGGTGGGAGAGCCAGCCAGGAGCCTCGCATCAGCTGGAGCCTTCCAGGGAAGCCATGCTGCAGAGCTAGGCTCCGAGTGCAGAGCCTGGTGCCGGGTGCAAGAGGGGGTGTGTCATAATAGTGACAATATGGCTTATTACCTTTTTCTCTATTTCTGTAAGTATTGAAGTACATAAAAGCTATACTGCAGGCAATTAACAATCACAACTTTCCTTACAAAGTTTTTCAGAGTCCGGTTTTATGCCACCTTCCTAGCTCCACCCCCTTCCTAGCTTCGAATACATTTAAACAGTCACCCCATAGGAGATAAGCTTTTCCCATTTCCAGACTCAGAGCTCTGCTTTGTTGAATCCCTTGGGTTTTCCTTCCATTTTTAGTCTAGAGAAATAACTAATTTTTGAGCACTGATGTATCTTTTTATTTCCATTTTTCATGTTTCATCTGTTGCTCCTATATTTTTGTTGCAAAAAAGGAGGAGGAATTTGAAGCACACACTTTATTTTACTATGTCATTTTGAGAAGACAGAAGCGTGAACATTGAAATTATAGAGAGAATTAGACTAGTGAAAGTACAGAGTCTAGAACACACATAAAGTACAGTAGTTAATTTCAGCTAAGGCTTTTTATGATCAATTAATGATATATCTTTAATTTATAAATGGCAAGATAGATTAAGATTAATAAACTACTCATTTCATAAAGGAGATTTTGTTGTTTTAAACTCATCATCTCTGCTAGGAATTTTACTAAAAGATGGTAGTTATGATGGTGGGTTCGAATGACATTTGTTTGTTCTAGACTGGTGCCCTAATTAGATCAACCTTGTAATCAAACATAGCATGTGACTGGATAGAATTATTTAGCCTTTCAAGGCTTCAGTTTTCTTTTCTATTAAATGAAGATGTTTATAGCACAGGCTTTAACTGAATAATTCCATCCATTCTTAGGATCATATCCCTATGGAAATCAACTAAGCAAAACAGTATCATATAGTTTGGAAAGAAAAATATTAGAAATAATCCAAATATTCAACAATTAAGAATCAATTTTGCTATAAAATATCACACTTTAATATTTGGTAACCAATGTGATAAATTCATGGATATTGACTAAGAAGTTGGTAAATGTACATGAGTAAACACTAAAAATAACTTAAAATTATAATGAACAAAGGTATGAAAAGGTGTTTAATTTCATTAGTTTTTAAGGACATCAAATGTAAACCACAATACCAGAAAGACTAAACACTGGGAAAGACAGATAATACCAAGTGTTGGTGACACTGTGGAATTCTCGGGCATGCTGGAGAAAGTGTAAATTACATAACCTTTTTGAAAAACCATTTACCAGCATCTCCTGAAGCTGAATATATTTGGCCTTTATGACCCACAATTTCCATTCCTTGGCTTATAACCAAAATAAATACCTGTATCTATTTACCAAAAGATATGTACTACAATCGTCATAGATGTGCTATGTATAATAATAGCTCAATACTATAAGATATCTAAATGCCCAAACACAGGAGAATAAAAAAGAACATGACATAAGTCACACAGAGGAATATTATATAGCAATGAGAATAAAAAATCTAGTCGTAGTAGTCAATATGAATAAACCTCAGAAGTAAAATGAAGGAAGGAAGACAGACCACAAAATTAAAAAGCACCTGTTATAGAATTCAATTTACATCAAGCATAAAAATTAACCACTGAGGTTAGAAGTCAGAAGAGCAGTTATCCTTGTTGGGGGATTCGTAATTAGAAGGAGCACAAAAGAGGCTTTCGAGGATGCTACCAATGTATCTTGTTCTAGTCACTGATTACACAGATGTGTATGTGGTTTCAGAAAAATTAGGTTGTATATATGTTATATGTTATAAAATATATTAGATGATAACAATTTTATATATATGATAGAGCTTTACAAGCTTAATGATTTTTCAGACTCCACTCCCAACTTTTTAAGTTGGAAGGCTAGGAATCCAAGCAGGGCACTTGCAAATGAGACAGGGACCCAGTTTTCAGTGTACTCTAATCAATGAATTGGTGACATTGGGCTGGTGCGTAATATCATGAGGATCATACTTCTCTTACCCAGACCAAGTTTTTATAAGGCAAGTTAAAAAACCTATGGAAGGATGCTATGACCAGTCTCAAAATCAAGGCCTGGAAAGATGTAAGGAGGAGAATGTGACATGAATGTCAAATTCTATTCCATTTTTAAGGTTCTTCCATTGCAAACAAATATCTGCATGCTAGAATTTCTTCCAGTTATCTGTTCCAGCAGATGGTTTTTCATTAAAATTAAAATTGCTAAGAGCACTGTTGCATTAATCATTTCTTTTCTCTGACGTATCTTTTGGTTTTGCACATACAGAGAGTCTCAAAGTCAGATGTTCCTACTGAATCATTGAATTTGGCCTACAAACTCACAGATTGCATCCAATTTTGTCTAACATTCTGAAGTATTCTACTACTACACATGCTTTTCCTAAAAGCCTTATAAGATGGTTAATATTGACTGTCAATTTGATTGGATTGAAGGATGCAAAGTATTGTTCCTGGGTGTGTCTGTGAGGGTGTTGCCAAAGGAGATTAACATTTGGATCAGTGGACTGAGAAAGGCAAACCCACCCTCAATCTGGGTAGGCACGACCTAATGTGCCAGCATGGCCACAATAAAAGTAGGCAGAAGAGCATTCAAAGGTTAGACTGGTTTAGTCTTCTGGCCTACATCTTTCTCCTGTGCTGGAGGCTTCCTGGCCTTGAATATCAGACTCCAACTTCTTCAGCTTTGGGACTTGGACTGGCTTCCTTGCTCCTCAACTTGCAGATGGCCTATTTTGGGATCTCAACTTGTGATCATGTCAGTCAATGCTCCTTAATAAACTCATAAACTCCCCTTTTTATGTACATCTATTCTATTGGTACTGTCCCTCTAGAGAACCCTGACTAACACACCTAGCTTAAAAGCAAACAACAAACCATCAAAGAAATCTCTGCAAGAACTGCCAACCAGTTTTCTTAAGGCTGGGATGTGCCATATCATCTGAACCAAAGTGAGCACACTCAGTGATGTATCCTAAGCCTATGGAGTCCTTATGATCTGTGTTTCAAAGTCTAAGAAGAAGATTTTAAAATGCCATTCATAATTCAGAGATCCAAAAAGAACCATTAATGTTCATCCAATCTCAGCCTTCATCAGCCAGAAAGTCTGTAAGCTGAATCTACTTTCTCCTCACATCTGTAAGATTCCAAACAAAAATCAACTAATTTAATGTGACTTCAGATTCTTCTTCAAATCAGAGTTTAGGCTGTCTGTTAGGCACAGATTTAGACTGTAATTGGTCCTTGAATTTACAAACACTAGCCATCAATTTATCATCAAACCCATCAACTTTGTAACATTAGAAATGCTAAAAATTTTTGGTACTGGTACCAAAACAGAGACATATACCAATGGAACAGAACAGAGACCCCAGAAGAAACACCACACATCTACAACCATCGAATCTTTGACAAACCTGGCAAAAAAAAAAATCAATGAGGAAAGGACTCCCTGTTTAATAAATGGTGTTAGGAAAACTGGCTAGCAATGTGCAGAAAGCAGAAATTGGACCCCTTCCTGTCACCTTACGCTAAAATTAACTCCAGATGGATTAAAGATTTAAAATTAGACCTAACACCATAAAATCCCTAGAAGAAAACCTAGGCAAAACCATTCAGGACATAGGCATAAGCAAGGACTTCGTGACTAAAACACCAAAAGCAATGGCAACAAAAGCCAAGATAGACAAATGGGATCTAATTAAACTTCAGAGTTTCTGCACAGCAAAAGACACAATCATTAGAGCAAACCGGCAACCAACAGAATAGAAAAAAATTTTTGCAATCTACCTGTCTGACAAAAGGCTAATATCCAGAATCTACAAAGAACTAAAACAGATTTACAAGAAAAAAAACCCCATTCAAAAGTGGGCAAAGGATATGAACAGACACTTCTCAAAAGAAGACATATATGAGACCAACAAACATGAAAAAAATGCTCATCATCACTGGTCATTAGAGAAATGCAAGTCAAAACCACATTGAGGTATCATCTCACACCAGTTAGAACGACAATCGTTAAAAAAATCCGCAGACAACAGATGCTAGAGAGGATGTGGAGAAATAAGAATGCTTTTACACTGTTGGTAGGAGTGTAAATTAGTTCAACCATTGTAGAAGACAGTGTGGCCATTCCTCAAGGATCTAGAAATAGAAATTCCATTTGACCCAGTAATCCCATTACTGGGTATATCCCCCAAAGGATTATAAATCATTCTATTATAAAGACACATGCACACATAAGTTCACTGCAGCACTGTGTACAATAGCAAAGACTGGGAACCAACCCAAACGCCCATCAATGATAGACTGGACAAAGACAATATGGCACATATACACCATGGAATACTATGCAGCCATAAAAAATGATGAGTTCGTGTCCTTTGTAGTGACTTGGATGTACCTGAAAACCATCATTCTCAGCAAACTGACACAAGAACAGACAACCAAACACTGCATGTTCTCACTCCTAGGCAGATGTTGAACAAAGAGAACACGTGAACTCTGGGAAAGGAGCATCACACACTGAGGTCAGTTGGGGCAGGGCTAATGGAGGGACAGCAGGGGGTGGGGAAGTTGGGGAGGGATAACATGAGAAGAAATGCCAGATAGAGATGAAGGGGGAATGGGGGCAGCAAACCACCTGGTTATGTATGCACCTATGCAGCAAACCTGCATGATCTGCACATGTATCCCAGAACCTAAAGTACAATTTAAAAAAAAAAAAAGAAAGAAAGAAAGAAAGAAATGTTACCAATTTTCCATCCTGGTCTGATTGAGCCCTAGTTTATATGAAACTCATGTTTTGAAAGGTCTTGTGCATGGTAAGAAGTCATGTTCCATTTCAATAATCACTGAAAACATAAGTAATTGATTATGACCCTCTTGAAATGTTTGGGTGTCATTTCATAATACATCCCCATAGAGCAATTCAAGCAGCTACCACTAATCAGTAGGAGTTTTTATGAGAGAGAAAATATGCTGAAACTCATGTTCACACCCTGCACAAGTTTCAGTTTAGTGGATTACAGCCTACTTTAATTCAAAAACATAGCGGAAAGTTTGGCTTATACAAAAATTAATTAATTAAAATACATACGATCTCCTGTTTTCTAATTTTTCATTTTTCTAATTTGTAACATTGCCATAGTTCTTACCACATACATATCCATTGAGCTCTATTTTACTACATCACTGAGTCCTTCCTCACTTTATGATTTACTTCTTGCCTCTTTGGCATCCTACCATATGTGACAGGGCTATGCGAGGTGTTAGTAATGTGGAGACAGGAGATCAATTCTGCCCGGTCAACTCTCTTCTGAAGACATTTGGTTACACCAGCAACTGGCAATATATTATGTGATTCATTCTACCTGGTACTTTCTTTTATCTTATACTATCTAAAATTTTTTGTAATTTTCTATATCACTGTTATTTCTCTCTATCCACCGATTCCTGCTTATGCAAGTGTTTTAAAAAAATTTTTATAGACAGAAATAAATATAAGAAACAATATTCACACAAGTCCACATCCCCTATTTTTCAAATTAATAAACAATTATATCCTCTTGTGTTCACTCTTCTTTCACAAGGCCACTTAGTGAAATTTCATTCTGACATTATTTTTCATCCATGTAATTAATTACTATTTTACTAGACATGAATATTTTATTTGCACTAATTCCCTTCTCAACAAAATTCCTTTGTTGTTACTGATTTAGGTATTCAGTAAGTAGTTCTTGAGCTAAGTAACTACCTGAGGGTAATTCCAACTATTATCCTAGAAAAAATAATTTTCTTTGTTAAAAAAAAAAACAAAAAACCTGTGATAGCTGTCAGAGAGGAATGCTGCCCTAAAAAGAAAGTAAAACAAAAAGTGGACACCAGAAAGAAGCTCATTCTTTGAATGTATCAGTTTTTAACTGTGACAAGAAATCACACTACTCCTTTAAGATTCGCACTCTGCCTCCTAGAAGCCAGTAAAGGTGACAATGAAGGAACAGTACATGACAGTAGGAGCACAGCATTGCTCATTTTCTTCTCATTACCTAACAGGCTCTGACAGGCCAGAGGGAAATGAAGATCTATGAAAGTTGCAGTGACCACAAGCACAGCTCAAACATTTTGGTGTTTAGGAACTACCTGTCTAACAGGGTAGAATGTGTTCTAGAAAAGTTTCTGGCTTCCGCTGCCAACAATTGTTGCTTTGAAATGCAAATTCAAACTTAACTCCCAACGCAGAGACTGTCAGTCAAAAGACACTGTTGATAGCCTTTAGTTGGCTGAACTAATCTCATGCCAAGACAGAAAAATAAATTTTGAAGTAATTTGCAAAGTAAAATGTGAAATATAACTTTGAGGGACCCAGAATGATGACCTTTATTAATTTTCTATGTGGACTCAAAATTCTGCAACACTATTCTCTATAGTAAGCCTTGCCTTTCCAGGCCCAGGATAATTTTCAGTGCAGTCACTGATAAAGTTATTATTTCCTACAGTTTGAGGCATTATAGATAGGCTTTCCAATTATTTAGTTTCAATTAGATTGGTGAATTTCTCAGTGGCTCATCTAAGTCTAATCATATAATTATGTTTCATTTTATTGAAAATGAGTAGCTAAAACTGTCTGGATATTTTTTAAAAAGTAAACCTCAGGCGATGAAAGTTTACTCAAATTCACTTTCTCAATATTCTAAACTGAACTTCCAATGTCATTATTCACTGTACATAGATCTTGGATTAGACAAGAAAAAATATTAGGGGAGAGTAATTATGATGCAGAGAAAAGCAGAGTGTGACTTATGGAGTAGAGCTTAGTAGTTAGAAATTTTAGCAATTTCCAGCCCTAATAACAAATTATTTTAGCATTGCTAAGGCTGAGTGTTGGCAAAATATAAATAATAATGGTACTTACCTCTGTTGGATATGCTTGATGAATGCTTGGTCTCTGTTGCAACATCCTTCTCTGGGCCTTTCTCCGCTAGAGACACTGAAAAATGAAAACCATATTTGTTATACTCTCTTAGAGCAAGAGTTCTGCCTTCAACATGTTTCACCAATTATTTGTGTCTCTGAAAGTTTGAAAGTAAAAATGAGGCACAGGCTCTTTTCTTGCTGCTTTTTGGCTACGTAAAACAAGGACATAAAGATGTAGATTTTAGTATTCAGCCCAGTTTATGAAGGTCAAGAGTCCACTGCGGAAGGGCCGTAGCCAGACTATGCGTTCCGGTGTCCGGGCATCGGCTTCACGTGAGCTAATAGGGCAGTTGCTCCATCAGTGGCTTGCTGATGCTGGTTTCCCGACCTGTTGATTAGGCTGCAACTATGCCACCTCATAGTCCTTTAACTTGTACATTTCATAGTGGTCTTTGATTTTGGCAGTAGTAGCTTCCACAGTGGGAGAGTTACGTTGTGTTTGGGAGACCGTTCTTGTAAGCTCACCATAAAGTCCATTGCTCAAGCCTATCCACTGCTTTTCTAAACTCCTAATTCCCTATGTTAAATCTCCTTTTTATTGTTGACGTAAAATTTATACACAGTGAAACATACATTTCAAGTATAAATTTTGATGAGTTTTGATAAAATTATTAATGACTGACTCTACATCCATCAAGTATAAAACATTTCCGTCACCACATCATCACAGAAAGTTTTTTCACAGCCCTTTCCTGTCCATTTCTACATTCTGCAGGTCACCTCTTCTGAGGTCTACAACCAAAAACCAGTTTTGCCTCTCTAGGACATTATATTAATAGGTTTAGGCAGCATGTGCTTTTTCTTCTGGATTTTTTTGATTAAAATAATAATTTTGAGATGTATCCATGTTGCTATGTGAATAGTTCATTCATTTTTTGTTGTTTGCATAGTATTCCATTGTTGATGAATTTTTTTTCCATTTGGGGATATTACTAATAAACAGTTATAAACATTCTTGGTAATAATTTTGTGTGTGGACATAATGTTTCCTCTCTTAGGTAAATGCCTAGGATTAGGATTTCTACGTCAAAGGTGATGTTTATGTTTAACTTTATAAGGAGCCACCAAATAGTTTTCTAAACTGATTTTAGCACTTTACACTTACACCTGCAATGTATGAGAGTTCCCCTTCTTCCACATTCGTATCAATCTATTTAAGTTTTGCTATTCTAATGAACATAAAATGGTATCTACTCCTGGTTTTAACTTTTATTTACTTGATGACTAATAATATTATGCATCTTTCATGTGCTTTCTGGTCATTCTTGTGTCTTCTTTTGTGAACTCTCAATTCTTCTGCCCTTTTGCTTCATTAGGTTGTTTGTCTATATTGAGATAAAACTAACATGAAAAATGCACCAGTCTTATAGGTTTTTTGATGCCTTTTGACTTATGCATCTGGCTGTGTAAACTAATTCACTTAAAATATAGAGTATTTTCATCTTTACAGAAATTTTCCTTCTTCTCCTTTCACTAAGTCCATACTCCCTCAAAAGCAAGAACTTTCTGATTTCTAACACATTCAATTTCAAGATTTGCTGGTGTTAGATTTCATAAAAAATGATATTTTAAATACTATTTTGTACCTGGCTTCTTTCACATGATTAATCTATGTAGAAATTCATCAGTGCTGCTCCCTGTATCAGGTTGTTTTTTGTTTGTTTGTTTTTTTCACTTATTCCTGGCAAGTGTTACTTTAAGTATAACATAATAAGTTTATCCATTCTTTTGTAAATGGACTTTGAGCTGTTTCAAGTAATGAGCTGTTATAAATAAAGCTGCTCTTAGCTTTCTTGTACAATTCTTTTGTAGACATGTTTTCATTTCTCTTGGATCAATACCAAGGAGTAAAATTGCAGGGTATTGGGTCAATTATATTTCATGTTTTCAAACCAATTGAGCCATTTTGCACTCTCACCACCAATGCAGGAGAGCTCCATTTTTCCAAATTAATGAAAACACTTAGCATTGTCAGTCTTTTCAATTTACCCATTCTTGTGAAATAGTATATCAATGCAGTTTTCATTTGAATTTTCAGTTGCTTATTGGCTACTCTTATGTATTTTTATAAAATGGCTGTTTGTCAGTTATTAAATTGCATTGTTAATCTTTTTATTGTTGATTTTAGTAGGTCTCCATGTACTGTCTTAAAGTCTTTCTTAAATATATGTGTTAGAAATGTATTTTTTCCTAGACTATAGCTTTCTATTTATCTTAGAGTTTTGTTTTAATCAGAAATTATTATGTTTTCAAAAGACCATTTTAACAGTCAGTGTTTTTCTCTTATGAAAAGTTTCGGCTCTGACCAAGTAAACATTTCCTACCCTTGAAGATATTCTCTATGAATTTTTTAAAAAATACTTTATTGTTCTAGTTTTTATTCCATGTCTATGATTAATCTCAAATTAATTTTGTTGACAGGTTATATTTGGTTTCAGGATCTAATTTTTTCATGCATTCAACCAGCTGTTTCAGCACCATTTATTTGTTAAAGTTTCCCAATGAATGGCCTTGGTGGCTTGTTAAAAAATCAATTGCTCATTTGTGTGGGGGTCAATTTCTGGACTCTATGTGGTTTGTCTGATGTATTTGTGTTTCCATTGTACCAGTATCAGTCTATTGATTACTATATAGTGAAGGTCCTCCGAGTTTATTCTTTGTCAACCTTGTTGTGGCTGTACTAGATTGTATTTTCTTTTAAATTTTAGAAACAGGTTAACTATTTTTTTAACAGAGCCCACTTGAATTTGGTGTGGATTACATTGCATCTCTTACTAATTTAGTGGGGTTTTTTAAAATTCCTTCTTTGTTTTTTGTTTTCTGTTTTTTGTTTTAAGACGGAGTTTCGCTCTTGTTACCCAGGCTGGAGTGCAATGGCACGATCTCCGCAAACGGCAACCTCTGCCTTCCGGGTTCAAGCCATTCTCCTGCCTCAGCCTTCCGAGTAGCTGGGACTACAGGCATGCACCACCATGCCCAGCTAATTTTTGTATCTTTAGTAGAGACGAGGTTTCACCATGTTGACCAAAATGGTCTTGATCTCTTGACCTCGTGATCCACCCGTCTCGGCTTTCCAAAGTGCTGGGATTGTAGGCTTGAGCCACCGTACCTGGCCCTTTTTATTGCTTCTTGCAAATTCATCTTCCACGTCCATCTGGCACCACTTCCCTTCATCCTGAGTGACTTCTGTTAGCACTCCTTGTAGGGCAAGTCTGCTCTGGCAAGCTTTCACACTCTTCAATGTTTTTATTCACCTTCATGTTGAAAGCTATTTCTCTAGGAAAAGAATTCTAGGTTGGCATAATTTTTTCTTTCAGCAATTTAAAAAATTTACTCTATTTCTTTCTGGTCTCTGTTGTTTCTGCTGAGTGAGCAGCAGTTACATTCACATTACCTTGTGTGTAATATGTCTTATTCTATCTGAGTTTATATCTGTTCTGCGTCATTGACTATAATACGACAATGTGGGGAATTTTTTCTTTTTATCCTGCTTTTTAAAATTTTACTTACTTCCTTGGAAATACAGGTTGAGGTCTTTCATCAATTTTGGAAAGTTCTCATCTGGTAGTTTTTCAAATATTTCCTTTGATCCATCCATTTTCTCTCGTCTCCTCATCCCCTTTTTTTTTTCACTCCAGGGGTTTACTTTACTCCAGGGGTTATCAACCAGGTGCAACATTGTCCTCCAGGAGACAGTCAACAGTGTCTAGACACATATCTAGTTGTCAAGACTAGAAGAGGGATTGCTACTAGCATCTAGCGGGTAGAGGTTAGGGATGCTGCTGATCATCTTACAATGCACAGGATAACCGCAGCAACAAGTAATTACCTGACCCAAAATGTCAGTAGTGCCAAGGTTTAGAAACCCTGAGTTTTACCACATTATAGTATTGCGTACGACTCACATTTTGTTTGTATTTAACTTTTTCTTCTGTATTTCAGTTTTGACATTTTATGTTGAATTGCTTTCAATTTTATTAATCTCTTTCTCTGCAATATTCAGTCTGTTATGAAGCCCAGGAGAGAAGTCTTTATTTTTGATATATTTTTCATTTCTAGTATTTTAATTGTATTTTACTAGCATCCACATCTGTGCCAAAATTCACCATCTCTTTCTCACTTGGCTGTCATTTTCACTACAAACTGTACCATTTTATCATAATTGTTTAATGTATCTTTCTTACAATTCTAACATGTGGGCGATCTCTAGGTCTGTTCTATTGACTATTTTATGTCTTGACCATAGGTCACATTTTCTTGCTTCTTTATATGTCTTTAATTTTTTTTCATTGTTATATCATAGACATTTTGTATAATACAATAGAGAGTGATATAGTTAATATCTGTCTTCAGTAATTAGCATTCCTCTTCTTCTCCTAGGTTGCTAGACTGTGGGCTGAGTCAATCTGATTTATAGTCAAACAGTTTTGGTACATGGCAAATTTAGTTTGAGTTCACTTCTGGTTTTAAACATTTTTAGGGTAACATGAATCTATTCCTGTCATTAAGGCCTGTGGTGTGAAGTTTGTAAGGATGTCGGATTTGCCTATACTTCTCAAATACAGAGATCCCTAGGTACACAAAGGGGATTAGTTCCAGGACCTCTGCATAAACCAAAATTTGTGCACACTCAAGTCTACAGACAGTCCTGCAGAACTGACACATATGAAAAGTCAGCACTCTATAAACGCAGGTTTCACATCCCAGAACAATAAATACAAGCCAGAGCAGCTTGTATTTTTCAGTGCTAGTATAATGTAGTATAATGTCAAAGACCTGGAGCTAACAAAATTTGTGGGTAATTAACATTGCTGTCCCCCCCTTGCAGGGAGCAGTCTTCCATGTGGATAATCAAAGGTCAGTCTCTGGATGACCTAAGTAAATAAAATTATCTAAATAGATTTCTTTACACTCCCTTGTTACCTATTTCTCGCCCTTAGCCTCAGAATAGAATTAGTTCCTTCAGCTTTATTCTCACCCAAAGCTTTGCAGAGCCTTCTGACCTTTCAAAAGGCCTGCTTCTTTCCCTATAGCTTCTTCTACCACTCAGACCGATCTCCCACATCCCCTAACAACATTTGGTCGAAAAAAAACTTGCATATAATTAGACCCACACAGTTCAAACCCACGTTAAGGGTCAACTGTAAGTTGCTAGCTTTCAGAACAGAACTTTCAGTACTCCCCCTGCTTCCCAGCCCGGCTTTCATGTTTTTAGATTGAAGAAAGTATTCTTTGCTCTCTAGTAAACCTCCTCCTTTCTGGATTTGAGAGTTTTATTTTAGCCTTGCTGCCCAGTGTGATAATGAATAGAGGTAGTGACAGTGTGTACATGCACTTGCTCATTCTCAATCCTGGGGAGAAGGTATTCACTACGTCATCAGAATATTAACTACAGATCTGTTGCAGATACACTTTATCAGAGTGAGGAAGTTTTCTTCTACTCCAAAGTGCCTTGGATATTTTATCATAAGTAGTGTTGTCTTCTATCAAATGGATTGTCTGAATTTTTAAAAGATGATTGCTTCTCTGCTTTACTCTATTAAGAACATTAGATTGACTTTATAGATTTTAATATTTTGAATTTACATAGAGCAAAAGTCACTTTTTATTGTAAATTTCTATGAATTTTTATACTTGCATAGATTTTTATTACCAGAACTAGAGAGAAGATATAGAAAAATTTCTACAGCTCAAATAATTATCTCATTCATTGCATTTTATTTTGAACCTCCTTCCAGCCTAACTTCTGGCAATGACTGATCTGCTCTGTCTTCCTAGACATCACCTTCTCTAAAATGTCAAATAAATGGAATTATACAATATGCAATATTTTAATATTGGGTTTCTTAATCTAGCCTAATGCATTTGTGATTTATTCATGCTGTTGTACACAGCAATGGTTTGTTCCATTTTATTACTTAGTAGTAGTATTCCATTAGATTGATTTGTCAATAACAAATGAATCTTAAATTCTTAAATTAAAACCTAGCTGGTCATAGTATAATTTTGCTATCTTTTCTTATATATTGTTAAATTTTACTTGCCACGTCTAGTTAACAAATGTTGTGGCTATGTTTATGAGGCATGTTGTTCTATACATTTCTTTTCTTATCAGGTTTGGATATCACTGATATCTGAGGAAGATATCTGTCTTCCTCTATTTTCTGAACAAATTTGTGTAATACTGCTATTGCTTCTTCAATTGTATTAAATATTGGAGTGTATTATATTCATTAAATATTTGTTGGAATATGCCAATGAAATCAGAATTATTTGTATGAAAGCTTTAAAGTACAAAATTAATCACTGTAATTGACATATGGTTAAAATTTTTGTACTTCTGTAATAGTTTTAGTATGATTGTTAAAGAATTGTTCATTTCACACAAAGTGTCAAATTTATAGCCGTTTATATTTTTTCTATCTCTTAAAATATATGTACACTTTGTAGACATTCCTATTTCATTCCTAATATTGGTAATTTGTATTTTTATTTCTTTTAGTCTTATTAAAGATTATCAATTGTATTAACCTTTTCAAAGAAATAATTTTGACTTTTTTCTATTATTTTTTCATTTCCTACTTACTTTCTCTTGTTATTTTTTCTTTATTTTTCTTATGTTGTCTATTTTCTTAATGTTGGAGCTTGCTTAGTTTATTGATTTTAAATTTTGTCTTTTTATTGTAAGTAAAATCACATAAATAATACAAGAAGAAAGGCTGATAGATTGGATTTTTGCTGTTACTCAGTTCTCATTGTTTTCTATTTTCTTTCATACTGACATTAGCCCATTGATTGTTCAAAATCGTGTCATTTTTCCCCTGAAATATTTTGAGAGTTATACATATCTTTACTGATTTATAATTTAATTGGATTATAGCAAGCCAATATGTCCTGAATGATTTTAATCTTTTTAAAATTATTGTGATTTATTTAATGGCAAATTAAATGGCTCATAAATGGCATTGACCTGTTTGGTGAGCATTTCTTGTTCAGTTGTTAGCTATAATTTTTCTAAATATTAATTAAGTCAAGTTGGCTGATATCATTGGTCATATCTTTTATGTTCTTACTGATTTTTTGACTATTTATTTCATCAATTACTGAGAGAAAAGAGTTAAAATCATTAATTACTATGATCATTCTATTTCTCCCTTTGGTTCTGCCAGTTTTTGCTTCATGTATTTTGAAGCCCTGTTATTAAGTACATTTGCATCTGTCTTTTTCATAAAATTATCCTTTTATTGTAATGAAATACGTTTTATCCCTAACAATACTCATTGTTTGAAAGTATATTCCATCTGACATGAATATACATGCATCAGCTTTATTCTGCTTATTCTTAACATAGCATATAATTTTTCATCCCACTATTTTCTACCTATTTTGCCTTTATATTTAATGAGCATCTACTACAGACAGTACATAGCTTGACCATAGTTTTATTACTCATTCTGACAACCTCTGACTTCTAATTGCAGTAATACTTTACTTAAATTGAAAATAAGCACAGATGTGGTTGAACTGTTTCTAAAATTTTGCTGTTTGTCTTCTATTTATGCCATGTTTTTAGTTCGTTTTATTCCTTTCCTTCGTCTTTAGTGTTATTCAGACTATAGTTAGCATTCCATTTATTTCTCTGTTTGAGTTTTAGATGTGTGGATGTTAATATTGACTGAGAAAAGGAAAACACAAATATAGAATGGGAATGTGTGAAGATGAACCCTGCTTTGTTGAATTTAATAAGAGATATCAGCACGAACTAATGATTGCTGAAAAAATATACTTCCAAACTATTACTTTGAAAGGCTTAGGAGAAATATCATCTAAATAATTAGTATATATATGCGTAGATTTTGGTTTTTAAATATCACTTCAACTAAAAGATAATAAAAAAAAAAAAAAAAAAAAAAAGAATGGCAAAAAACAAAAGATAATCGGTTTGGCACTGGGAAAATAAAAGGTAAGCCTGAAGCAGTTTTTGTGCCAGAAAGCAAAGATGTGTTCAGGTACAAAACAGACACACTGAAAAGACACAGATTACCTGAAAAGACTTTCAGTCTTGAAATTTAGAACAAATGAAACATCAAAAAAAATACTGATGATGATGGCATATAACACAATGACTAAGAATATTAAAAGACTAAATACGGCCAGAGAGTTTTAGAAAAGGGGAAGAGGCTGTGAGAGAAGGAGAGAGCTTCCTTACAGAATAAAAGAAATTTTTAAAAATTCATTATTTTGCAACATAATAATTTTATAAATTTTATTCAAAAGTGCCAAAATTAGATCCGAAGATATTTTCTGATTCCTCTGACGCTATCTAATTGATAGAACAAGTTAAAAAAAAAAAAAAGCCAGTAAAAATACAGTACAGAGATCTGAACAACACCATCAACCAACCTGACTAACTGCAAATTTTAGAACACAGCCTCAACTGAACAATATACATCAATTTTAAGTGCACATGGAATATTCAGAGACCATATGCTCTGCCAGAAAGTAAGTTTTTATAATTATCAAACAGTGCTATTAAATTAGATTTAGTAGCATAAGATATCCAGAAAATTCTCAAAGTTTGCGTACCAAACACTTCTAAATAACACATGGATCAAAGAACAAATTACAACAGAAATTAGAAAATATTTGAACTAAATAAAAATACAATATATCTAAATGTAAGTAGTGCAGGAAAAGTTGTGAATATAGGAAACTGTATAACTTTAAATGCTTATATTAGAAAAGAAAGGAGTACTATATAGAACTAAGCTTCTGCATTAAGAAGGTAGAAAAAAAAAAGGAACAAATTAACTCCAAAAAAAGATAGATGAAAAAAATAATAAATATAAAAACAAAAATTCAATAGAAATAGATGTTAAATATTTTCATGAAATGGGCATCAGACAAATTACTAGAGATAAAAGAAAACCAAAAGTTGGTTATTTAGGAGCAAAAAATAATAAAATGTATTAACCTCTAGCAAGACTGATCAATTAAAAAAAGCAAACACATAATTACAAATATTAGGAATAGGAAGTGAGCTATCTACACAGATCTAATAAATATCAAATGGAAAATATGGGAATAATAATCTTTATACCAATAGTGTAGTTGCAATAGATAGATTTCTTGGGGGAAAAAATAACTAGTTGAAACTGACACAGGAAGAATAAAACAAAATAAAATTATTACTATATTGGTTAAAGAAATTTATTTTTTAGTCAAAATTCTTCCCAGGAAGCAATTCAAAGTCTCCAAAATTCGACTAGTGAATTTGATCAGAGATTTAAGGAAGAAATAATATCAACTATAAACATTCTTTTGGAGGAAAAAATAAGAAAGCAATATTTCACTTCTAATTTTATAAGGCAACATAACCATGATATGAAAACCTGTCAAAGACATTACAAAAAAAGAAAGTCATTGAAAAAGAGAAACTAGAATTTTCAGCAAAACAATACAGTATTAATGAATTCAGAGATATATTTTAGAGATATATAATAAAAGTAACACAACATGATTAAGTTGATTTACCCCAAAAAGCAACATTAGTTTAATATTTGAAAATCAAACATAATTGCATATATTAACAGAATAAACAAAAAATCATATGATCACTTCAGTGAATGCCAAAAAAATTATAGAATTCAACATCCATTCATACCAAAAACTATTAGCAAACCACAGAGAACTAAAAAATCCTAAATCTGATATTGGGCATCTAAGTAAAAATAACAGCAAAAATTAGTACCTAGCATCCTACTAAATTGGAAAATATTCTATACTTTCCTTGTAAGAATGGGAACAAGAAAGGGTGTCCACTCACATCATTGCTATTCAACGTATTTTGGAGACCCTTCCCAGTGCAATATTGGAAAGGGCGAAGCATAACTATCTATATCGAAGACCAGATATTTCCTTTTACCTCATATTTTCTTAAAGGCAAAATCATTTAGGCACAACTTACATAATATTTTGTGTAGAAAATAATAAATTTACAAAACAACTACTAGAATTAATAAGTAAATTTTAAGTTTGCAATATTCAAATTATGTGGTAGGCAGTCTTTATCACGGCCGCCACCTACCCCACACGCAGGCACTCAGGCCTTGGTGTAATCCCTTCCCTTCGAGTGTCGCTTTATTAGTGAATTCTTTCTAAAATAAAACAACCATGTATTAAATTCCTAATACCCATGGTAATAAACTACCACAAATTTAGTAGCTTTAAACAACACTAATTTATTTCATACAGCTCTGAAATTTAGAAGTTCAAAATGCATTTCAATGCACAAAAGTCAAGGTGTTAGCAGGGCTGCATTCCTTTTGGAAGCTCCAGGGGAGAATCATTTCCCTTACCTTGTCCAGCTTCTAGGGGATGTCTGCATTCCTTGATTTATGATCCCTTCCTGCATCTTCAAAATCAGCAGTGTATCAAATTTCTCTCTGACTCTTCTTTTGGGGCAACTCTCCATCTCTGATTACCTAGGAATCCCCAGATAATCCTCTTCTTTTAAGGTTCTTGACTTAATCACAACTACAAAAATCCCCTTTGCTATATAAGATAACATATTTATAGGTTCCAATGATTAGAATGTGGATTTCTTTTGCCATGAGAACAAGGCTTGTGTTATTGTGCCAATCACAAGTGGCTAAAATAATGGCTTTTTTCTGAGATTAGGTTACAAAGAAACTCTGGCTTTCACCAGACTTTGCTCTCATATTGCCTCACTTGCTTACTCTAAGGGAAGCCCTCTGTTCTATCGGGAGCTGTCCTGCGGAGAGGCCAATGGCAAGGAACTGATGCCAGTAACCAGCAAAGACCTGTGGTTGGTCTATAGCCACGTAAGTGGACCTAAAAGTAGGCTCCCTGGCCCCCACCATCCAACCATAAAATGACTGCAGCCTTGGCCAATACTTTGATTGCAGCTGTATGAAAGGCCCGGAGTCCAGGCATCTAGCTAGGCTTCCCATCAATCCCCATACCACAGAAAAGGTGGAGTAAATGTGTGTTGTTTTAAGGGACTGAATTAGAATATAATTGGTTATGTAGCAATAGATAACCTAATGCAAAATCAACATGCGGAAGTTTATTTCTGATTCTAGAAGCAAATAATTGGACACATACATTTTAAAATTTAAATTGGAAACATACATTAAATTTACTATAATTTCAAAAATATTTAGATTTAAATATTAAAAATATATGTAAGAACTCTACACTAAGTACTATTTGAATATAAAAATAATGATAGTAACAGGTTATAACCCACTGACTGAAAGAGAATTCATACTGATGTAGACAGACATATTAGTTATGCCATGGTGCAGAATATAGCATTACTCAGACACTTGTTAAAAACAATGAGGAAGACTTTATTCAAAAAGAGACTACCACAGTGGGGTTTTGCAGTAGGGAAGGGAGATTGGGATCAATTCCAAAAACAATAAGGAAAAGTAGGAATTTATAGACAAGAAGCCAGGTTGGTAAAGGGGTCAGTGAATGGCAAATTATTAAGAGAGTGGGATAATTCTTTGTTGAAATGACCTAATAGAATAAGGTGGGCCAAGGTGATCAGATATTGCCTGGGAGGTAGCAGGGTTAAGGAATTTGCTCAAATATCAAAGGTAATCAGATAGCAAGAGTGAGGTATTTTAGTTAAACTGATTTAATGGAACTTCTGCTAAAAACAGATAATGTGAAGATGAACACAGAACCCCAAGAGTCAGGACCTAGTTGAGAACAGCAGAGTTCAGAGATGCCTGATGAAAGTTTGCTCAAGGAGAGAATCTTTGTCAATCACCAAGGGGAAAACTCTAATTTTACAGTGGAAAGACCTGTTGAACAACACACTAAATAAATATTAAAGTTAGCATTATCAATATTGGGGCTAACAAACACCATGCACACTCTAATATGGTTTAGGAGTGCAGGATAGAGAGATGAAATAATAAACAAAACAGCTGGGGAAAATGTTAACACGTGGTGAATCTTAATAAAATGTACACAGAAGTTCTTTATAAGGTTCTTGCCATTTTTTAAATAAGTTTTAGATTATAAGCAAATAAAATATTCCTTTAAAACATGGTAAACTTCAAGCCTGTTCCTTTAAATCTCAGGGAAAGCCTCTTAGGGACTTGGTTCGAGTCATGTGCCTAACCTTAGGGGTAGGAGATCTGATTCACACAAGTACATTTGAAGGACCAAAAGCAGTGGAGGAGTGTTGTTCTGGGCATCTGAAAACCTGCTATTTGTGTGTTCTGAATATGACGCCTTGAGACTGTTACCCTCAGTCTTAACATCCACAGGTAAACCAATACTAAGCAAATCGGTCTATTCCCAGTCATTGAATATTATTCTATTTTGTCCTGGGTTTCTGCATTTGGTAGGTGAACAAGCCATCACACCTGATTATCCCTACAAATAAGATCCCTTCCCTTCCCTGCCATGATCACAAAGCTGTGACGCCTTCAATGCCAGCCAGAGGAGCTCTTGGATACCAAGTTTAGTGTTAGTTGTGAACGTAAGTATTTGATATGATACGCCTGTAGATACAGCCTTAACCTTTTTGCTTCCTTATAACTACATCTCTTAGGCATGGACCTAAGAACAATCTTAACGTACATCTTCCACATCACTCTCTAATTGTCTATTGCATTTTATATAACAAGGAAACCTTTAATGAAATGATTTACACACTTAATTATTCCCCAGAAGGACAATATTACCATGTGGCACAAAGAAACAGGACCAGAATATTTGTGCCTAGCCACAAGGACTATCACATATCTTTAGTAAGGACTTCTGTGGAGGAAGTAAGAAATGGAGCGGGTCTCAAGAAACTGTTGTATCTGCCCTTGCTCTGTGTGGCCGTCTTACTTCAGCTAGAATTCTCTAACCTTTGGACAGTACTTAATAAAATGAATAATAAGTGCAAGTTCGAGGCAAGTACAGATTTTGTTTGTGTGCGTTTATTAATGTATCTCCAAATCCTAGAACAGTGCCTGGCACGTAGTCTTTAATAAATACTTTGAAACAAATAAAGCAAGGAGGGCTCAGAGTAAATTTTGGAACTAGGACTTGTCACAGTTACCCGACTCGAGGTAGTAACATTTTCATTAACTCAGAGAGTTTCCATAAACCTTCTGTATTCTGCCCTATTTGCTAGAACTATTTTATTGAAATGATACTAGCCTTTGTACCTCTATCTCACACAAGATGGAGTTTTATCTATGAACTTTTCACCTCCTTCTAGCTATGCTAAGTAAATGTGTGCTTGTTTACAGCTACCATACTCAGAGAGACCATTAAAATAAAATAGCACAACCCACTAGTACGAATTTCCTGACTCTGAATATGTCTGGCCTCTGTCAACCAACCTTTTTAGTCTGCCCTTCCCTGAGTTGACAGCGTCTTCAGTCTTTAATGCCCTCTGTACCTACCTAGAGCTAATGCAACTGGCAGCCTCTCTATTTGGTTGAATTCTCTATATTCTCATGTATTCATTTGTTCACACAGTCTGCATTTTTTTTCTTTTGCAACTACACTGAGATTGACAGAGTGAGATATTGTGGCAAAAGCTGTGATTATAGTCCATTCCCTCATTGTATATAGGGCAATAATTAGAAATAATTAAATTTTTGATTTTGATCAACTATATATAAGAATTGAAGAAAGCAGTGAGGTTCCACCAGGGGGACTGAAACATCTCAGATGAAACATTCAGATTGTACAGATACACCACCAAAGATGTTCAATTTAGTTTATTATGTACTGCTGAAAGGTTAGAGAATTCTAGCTAAAGTAAGATGGCCACACAGAGCAAGGGCAGATACAACAGTTTCTTGAGACCCACTCCATTTCTTACTTTCTCCACAGAAGTCCTTAGTAAAGATATGTGATAGTCCTTGTGGCTAGGCACAAATATTCTGGTCCTGTTTCTTTGTGCCACATGGTAGCATTGTACTTTTGGGGAATAATTAACTGTAAATCATCTTCTCTTCACACTACTGTGATGATAGAGTGTGTAGGCCTAAGCTCCTAACTGAAGAAACAGCAGAGACAGCGGCCAAATTACAAAGGATATGTGGCATAAACAAGAATAAGCCACTGTTGTTTCAAGTCGATACATTCTTGGGATTTATTTGTTAGTGCAACAAAACCGAGACTGTCCTGACTAATACAGGCCAGGAAGTGGCTGGCATCCTGATGTCTTTCCAGAACCAAAGTTAATCTTGTGCTGGGACATAGCCTTTTAAATAAAAGGAAGTGGCATCACTATTTAGATTTGCTTTAGCAATCTGCATTAACCTGCTAGAGAAAGTGAACATTCAGAAGTTAGGTGGTCCCAAACCATTTCTCTTCCTCAAGTTAACCAGAATCCCTTAATGTTCATTTTTCACAGAGGTGTAGTCTGGTCTGTTCTGGTCAAGGACAGTGCCAGAAAAGGTCATGAAGACTCCCCTGAGGAAGTGAATACAATTCTAATGTAGTAGAAAATTAACTTGTTTCACCAACATAACAATTTCCCTTTACACCTATGTACAATCCCCTTTATAGTAGGATTTTAATAAATAATTGTTGGTTCATTTTATTAGATCATCTGATTCTACTAACTCATAGGAAATAATAATTAAGGTGAATCATAAGTATATGAAAACATTAAATGACAGTTTTTCAAAGAGTTAAACATGTAAGTAATAAAATACTAGACAATGGTCAATGGACTTAAGTAATTAACCATATCAGTAATTAGATGTCCCTGGTGAGGTGAAACTAATTACTGAATTTTGTGACCTATTATATCACAACAGAGTATAATGCTTGCTTATGTGGTGCTTTCCTGTATCAGTGACATAATTTAACTTTCTAATGACCTTTTCTTTCAGATTTGATTAATTCCATGTCAAGGCATTAGCTCATGCAGTGAGCCTTAATGCCATGGTGGATATTATAATTACCCAGCAGAATCAAGGCCTATAAGCACTCAGAATTGCAATAGAAAATGTCATCATCTGAAAGTGCTTTGGCATTGGGAGACAGATTTAGGGCAAAATTATCTATTTTCCATGAGCAATCTAATACCTAGGTATCAGAGGGTATTAAAATGTGCTTATACTCTCCAACAACTTTAAATTATTCAGTTTTTAGTAACCATAATCAAATGTAAACAACTTGATTGCTTTTCAAAAAATTAATTTGTTTTTTATTCAATCCATTTATGCATTGGTTCTAGCTTTTGGCTTCTTCCCCAGTATCCACTGGTCATATGTTACCTCCAGGGATGCTCTAGGCTGATGAAAACTCAGGAATGCAGAGTTGCCAAATACTTTAAGAATTCATCAATTTATTATTGGAGAAATTAACAGAGCTTAAACAAAAAGGTGTTAGAAATTTGCAAAGAAGCTCAAAGCAGGAATATATCTAGCAATGTATAATAGAAATTATCTCCAAGGGAAAATGTAGTGCATATTGTTTTTCAAGTAGTATACGGAAGAGTTTATTTTCAAGGAGCATAAGCCAGGCTCAGAATAGTAAATCTCTTCAAGTAAAATACTCTTGCAACTGTCTACCTCTTCAGTAAATAATTATGTATTACTTTAACACCTCAGAGTTTACAAATTATTTTCATATCTGATTCTCACAACAGTTCTGGTGAGTGCATAGATGGTACCATTTCACAAAGAAGGATACTGAGGCAGAGTGTAGCACAAGTGACTTAACTAAGGTCTTTAGTAAATATCAGTGTCATTGTGGTATCATTAAGAAAGCTTAGACTTTGACTAGAATACCTGAGACTCCATCCCAACTAAATTCTGTCAGTTGCAGTTCATTCATACTGTTACCAGACTCTTTCAAGCCTCATTTTCTATAACTGCTTCAAGGAGCTGTTATGGGATTAAGTAAGAAATAGAAAAATTTAATTGCTGTCATTAAAATGCTGACAAATATAAACAACTGGTTCTCCAAAATATAGATCTAAGTTTATTATAAATTTTATAAAAGATATATAGCACAACAAAGGATATATGCATATTATAATTTCTACATAAACAGTTGATTCTAGTAAAATAATTCTATTAATTTTTTTCCACACTTATCTTGGTAGCCAAATTATGATTGAAATTCAACTAGGATTTGATAAATAAAGTTGCATTCCAATCCACAATTTTTTTTAATCTTCAGATTTTAAGTTCAGGGATACACGTGTAGGTTTGTTACATAGGTAAACATGTGCCATGGTGGCTTGCTGCGTAGATCATCCCATCACCTAGGTATTAAGCCCAGCATTCATTAGCTATTCTTCCTTATGCTCTCCTCTTCCCAACCCCAACCCTCCAGCAGACCCCAGTGTGTGCTGTTCCCCACAATGTGTTCATGTGTTCTCATCATTCATCTCCCAGTTATAAGTGAGAACATGTGGTATTTGATTTTTCCCTCCTGCTTTAGTTTGCTGAGGATAAGGGCTTCCACCTCCATCCACATCACTGCTAAGGCCTTGATCTTATTCCTTTTTATGGCCGCATAAAAGGAATTTTTTTATCCACATTTTTTTATTCAGTCTATTATTGATGGGCATTGAGGCCATGTGATGGTTAACATTGACTGTCAACTTGATTAGACTGAAGGATGCAAATATTGTTCCTGGCTGTGTCTGTGAGGGTGTTGCCAAAGGAGATTAACTTTTAAGGTAGTGAACTGGGAGAGGCAGACCCACCCTCAATCTGGGGGGCCACAATATAATTGGCTGCCAGCATGCTAGAATAAAGCAGGCAGAAAAATGAGGAAGGACTAGGCTGGCTGAGTCTTCCAGGCTTCATCTCTCTCCCGTGCTAGATGTTTCCTGCCATTGATCATTGGATTCCAAATTCTTTAGCTTTTGGACTGTTGGACTTACCTCAGTGGTCTACCAAGGGCTCTCAGGCCTTTGGCCATAGGCTGCAGGTTGCACTGTCAGCTTCCCTATTTTTGAAATTTTGGAACTTGGGCTGGCATCCTTGCTCCTCAGCTTGCAGATGGCCTATTGTGGGACTTCACCTTGTGATCGTATGATTCAATACTCCTTAATAAATTTCCTTTCATATATACATCTATCCTATTTAGGCTTGTCCTTCTACAGAACTCTAATACACTGTGTCTTTGCTATTGGAATTGTTCTGCAATAAACATATATGTGCATGTATCTTTATAATAGAATGATTTATATTCCTCAGATAATAATGAGATTGTCAGGTCTAATAATATTTCTGCCTCTAGGTCTTTGAGGAATTGACACACTGTCTTCCAAAATGGTTAAACTAATTTACATTCCCACCAACAGTGTAAAAGTGTTCCTTTTTCTCCACAACCTTGCCAGCATCAGTTGTTTTTTGACTTTTTAATAATAGCTATTCTGACTGGTGTGGGATGATATCTCATTGTGGTTTTTATTTGCATTCCTCTAATGATATTTACAGTTATATTGAACTTTTATTCATGTGATTTTTGGCCACATGTGTGTCTTCTTTTGAGAAGTGTCTTTCATATCCTTTGCTCATCACAATGGGATACCAAAGTGAGATTGTATCTCATTGTTGTTTTGATTTGCATTTCTCTAACAATCAGTGATGTTGAGCTTTTTTTCATGTTTGTGGGCCATATGTATGTAGTCTTTTGAGAAGTATCTGTTCATGTCCTTTGTCCACTTTTTAATGGGGTTGATTTTCTTTCTGGTAAATCTGTTTAAGTTCCCTGTAGATGATGGATATTAGACCTTTGTCAGTTAAATAGACTGCAAAAATGTTCTCCCATTCTGTAGGTCTCTTCACTCTGGACACTGTTCACAGTTTATTTTGCTGTGCAGACACTCTTTGGTTTAATTTGATCCCATCTGTCAATTTTTGCTTTTGTTGCAATTGTTTTTGTTGCCTTCATCATGAAACCTTTGCCTGTGTGTATGTCCTGAATGGTATTGCTTAAGTTTTCTTCTAGGGTTTTTATAGTTTTGAGTTTTACATCTAAGTCTTAATCCATCTTGAGTTGATTTTTGTATATGATGTAAGAAAGGGGTCCTGTTTCAATTTTCTGCATATGGCTAGCCAGTTTTCTCAGCACCATTTATTAAATAGGGAATCCTTTCACTATTGTTTTTGTTTTTGTCAGATTTGTCAAAGAGCAGATGGTTGTAAGTGTATGGTCTTATTTCTGGGCTTTCTATTCTGCTCCATTGGTCTATGTGTCTGTTCTTGTAAAATTACCATGCTGTTTTGCTTACTATAGCCTTGAAGCATAAAGTCAGGTAGTATGATGCCTCCAACTTTGTTCTTTTTGCTTAGGATTCCCTTGGCTATTCAGGCTCATTTTTGGCTTTATACAAATTTTAAAATAGGTTTTCTAATTATGTGAAAAATACAAATGGTGGTTTAATGGGAATAGCATTGAATCTATAAACTACTTTGGGCAATATAACCATTTTCACAATACTGATTGTTACTATCCATGAACATGGAATGTTTTCCATTTGTTTGTGTAATCTATGATTTCTTTGAGCACTGGTTTGTAGTTCTTGAAGAGGGTCTTCACTTCCCTTGTTAGCTCTATTCCTAGGTATTTTATTCTTTTTGTGGCAATTGTGAATAGGAGTTCATTGATGATTTGGCTTTTGGTTTGCCTGTTGTTGATGTATAGGAATGCTAGGAAATTTTGCACATTGATTTTGCAGCCTGAGACTTTGATGAAGTTACTTATTAGCTTAAGAAGTTTTTGGGCAGAGATTATGGGGTGTTCTACATATAGGATCATGTCATCTGCAAACAAAGATAATTTGACTTCATCTGGCAGTCAGGCAAGAGAAAAAATAAAGTGTACTCAAATAGGATGAGAGAAAGTAGAATTATTCAATATTCATAGTATTGTTCCTATTCACATTATTCAATATTCATAATATTGCTCCATTCAAAGTATCCAATACTCAAATAGGATGAGAGGAAGTCAAATTATTCAATATTCATAGTATTGCCCCTATTCAATACTATGTTGAATAGGAATGGTAAAAGAGGGCATCCTCGTCTTGTGCCAGTTTTCAAGGGACATGCTTCCAACTTTTGCCCATTCAGTGTAATACTGGCTGTGGGTTTATCATATATGGCTCTTATTTTTGGTATGCTCCTTCAACACTAGGTTTTGTTTAAATATACAGAATCTTTAATATACATGAAGATGTGTATTTAATTTTTACATAAGTGAAATAATATGTACACTGTTGGGCAATCTAATTTTTTCATTGAGTCTTTCAATAGTAACAAATACAGATCTAATTTAAATTCTGTTATAGCTTTATTATACAGATGAACCAAAGTGTATTTAACCAACTTATTATTGATAAACATTTAGGATCTTCTCAATGTTTTGATACTATAAACATAACATAGTGAACATCTTTCTGAACGTTTCCTTTAAATACATTTCTAAAAGAAATGCCTTCCTGATGGTTTTACCAATTTTTATTCCTAATAATGCTTGAGAGTTCCTGAATATCTTTTTAAATTATTATACTTTATGTTCTGGGCAGCTGTGTTACATAGGAATACATGTGCCATGGTGGTTTGCTCCACCCATCAACCCATCATCTACATTAGGTATTTCTCCTAATGCTATCACTCCCCTAGCCCCCAACCACCTGACAGGCCCCGCTGTGTGATGTTCCCCTCCCTGTGTCCATGTGTTCTCATTTTCCAACTCCGATTTATGAGTGAGAACATGAGGTGTTTAGTTGCCTGTTCCTGTGTTAGTTTGCTGAAAATGATGGCTTCCAGCTTCAAACATGTCCCTGAAAATGACATGCATTCATTTTTGTTATGGCTGCATAGTATTCTATGGTGTATATGTGCCACATTTTTTTTATTCAGTCTAACATTGATGGGCATTTGGTTTGGTTCAAAGTCTTTGCTATGGTGAATTGTGCTGCAATAAACATACATGAGCATGTGTCTTTATAGTAGAATGATTTATAATCCTTTGGGTGTATACCCAGAAATGAAATTTCTGGGTCAAATGTTATTTCTAGTTCTAGATCCTTGATGTATCGCCACACTGTCTTCCACAGTGGTTGAACTAATTTACATTCTCAGGACACAAACAGATGGAAAAACATTCCATGCTCATGGTTAGGAAGAATTAATATCGTCACAATGGCCATACTTCCCAAAGTAATTTGTAGATTCCAAAGCTATCCCTATCAAGCCACCAATGACCTTCTTCACAGAACTGGGAAAAAACACCTTAAACTTCACGTGGAACTGAAAGGGATCCCACATAGCCAAGACAATCCTAAGCAAAAAAAAAAAAAATGAAGCTTGAAGCATCACGCTACCTGACTTCAAACTATGCTACAAGGCTACAGTAATCAAAACAGCGTGGGACTGGTACCAAAACAGAGATATAGACCAATGGAACAGAATAGAGGCCTTGGAGGCAATGCCACACATCTACAATCATCTCATCTTTGACAAATCAGACAAAAACAAGCAATGGGGAAAGGATTTCCTGTTTAATAAATGGTGTTGGGAAAACTGGCTAGCCATGTGCAGAAAGCAGAAACTGGACCCCTTCCTGATACCTTACACTAAAATTAACTCCAGATGAATCAAAGACTTAAACATAAGACCTAACACCATAAAAACCCTAGAAGAAAAGCTAGGCAATGCCATTCAGGACACAGGTGTAGGCAAGGGCTTCATGACTAAAACACCAAAAGCAATGTCAGCAAAAGCCAAAATAGACAAATGGGACCTAATTAAACTACAGAGCTTCTGTACAGCAAAAGAAACAATAATTACAGTGAACCAGCAACCAATAGAATGGGAAAAAATTTTTTCAATCTACCCATCTGACAAAGGGCTAATATACAGAAACTACAAAGAACTAAAACAGATTTACAAGAGAAAAACAAACAAACCCATTCACAAGTGGGCAAAGGATATGAACAGACGCTTTTCAAAAGAAGACATATAAGAGGCCAACAAACATATTAAAAAATGCTCATCATCACTGGTCATTAGAGAAATGCAAGTCAAAACCACATTGAGATATCATCTCATGCCCATCAGAATGGTGATCATTAAAAAATCTGGAGACAACAGATGCTGGAGAAGATGTGGAGAAATAGGAACACTTTTACACAGTTGATGGGAATGCAAATTAGTTCAACAATTGTGGAAGACAGTGTGGCGATTCCTCAAAAGATCTAGAAATAGAAATTCAATTTCACCCAGCAATCCCATTACTGGGTATATACCCCAAGGATTATAAATTATTCTATTATAAAGACACACGCACACGTATGTTCACTGAGCCACTGTTTACAATAGCAAAAACCTGGAACCAACCCAAATGCCCATCAATAATAGACTGAACAAGGAAAATGTGGCACATATACACCATAGAATACTATGCAGCCATAAAAAAATGATGAGTTTGTGTCCTTTGTAGGGACATGGATGAATCTGGAAACCATCATTCTCAGCAAACTGACACAAGAACAGAAAATCAAACACCGCATGTTCTCACTCATAGGCTGGTGTTGAACAATGAGAATACATGGACACAGGGAGGGAAGCATCACACACTGGGGTCTATTGGGGGAGGCTGGGGGAGGCTAGGGGAGGGACAGTGCGGGGTGGGAAGGTTAGGGAGAGATAACATGGGGAGAAATGCCAGATATAGGTGACAGAGGGGATGGAGGCAGCAAACCACCTTGCCATGTATGTACCTATGCAACAATTCTGCATTATCTGCACATGTAACCCAGAACCTAAAGTAGGGTTTAAAAAAAAAAGGGGGGGGGGGCATTCCTATTTCTTCACAGGCTCTCCAGCATCTGTTTTTTCCTGACTTTTTAATGATTGGCATTCTAACTGGCATGAGATGGTGTCTCGTTGTGGTTTTGGTTTGCATTTCTCTAATGACCAGTGATGAGGCTTTTTTTATGCTTTCTGGCTGCATAAACATCTTCTTTTGAGAAGTGTCTGTTCTTATTTTTCACCCACTTTTTGATGGATTTTTTTATACATTTGTTTAAGTTCATTATAGATTCTGGATATGAGCCCTTTGTGAGATGGATAGATTGAAAAATTTTTCTGCTATTATGATGGTTGCCTGTTAACTCTGACGATAGTTTCTTTTGCTGTGCAAAAGCTCATTAGTTTAGTTAGATACCATTTGTCAATTTTGGCTGTTGTTACCATTGCTTTTGGTTTTCATCATGAAGTCTTTGACTGTGACTATTTCCTGAATGGTATTCTCTCAGTTTTCTCCTAATTTTTTTTTATGGTTTTAGGACTTATGTTTAAATCTTTAATCCATCTTGAGTTAATTTTTGTGTAAGGTGTAAGTAAAGGGTTCAGTTTCAGTTTTCCGCATTTGCTAGCCAATTTTCCCAACACTGTTTATTAAATAGAGAATTATTTTCCCATTGCTTGTTTTTGACAGGTTTGTCAAAGATCAGATGATTGTAGATGTGTGGCATTATTTATTAGGCCTCTGTTCTGTTCCATTGTTCTGAGTATCCATTTTTGTACCAGTACCATGCAGTTTTGGTTACTGTAGCCTTGCAGTATAGTTTGATGTCAGATAGCATGATGCCTCTAGCTTTGTTCTTTTTGCTTATAATTGTCTTTGCTGAATTGGCTGTTTTTGGTTCCATATGAAATTTAAAGTAGTTTTTTTCTAATTCTGTGAAGAAAGTCAATGGTAGGTTGATGAGAATGGTAGGTTTACAGCATTGAATCTATAAATTACTTTGGGCAATATGGCCATTTTCACAATTGATTATTCCTATCCATGAGCATGGAATGTTTTTCCATTTGTTTGTGTCATCTTATTTCCTTGAGCAGTCATTTATAGTTCTTGAAGGGTTCCTTCATATCCCTTGTTAATTGTATTCCTACCTATTTTATTCTCTTTGTAGCAATTGTGAATGGGAGTTTGCTTATGATTCGGCTCTCTGTCTGTTATTGATGTATAGGAATGCTTGTGAATTTTGCTCAAGGATTTCCCATCCTGAGAATTTGCTGAAGTTGCTCGTCAGCTTAAAGAGTTTTTGGGCTGAGATGATGGGGTTTTCTAAATATACAATTATGTCATCTACAAACAGAGATATTTTGACTTTCTCTCTTCCTATTTGAATTTGCTTTTTTCTTTCTCTTGCCTGATTGCCATGGCCAGAACTCCCAATACTATGTCGAATAGGAGTGGCGAGAGAGGGCATCCTTGTCTTGTGCAGGTTTTCAAAGGAAATGCTTCTAGCCTTTGCCTGTTCAGTATGATATTGGCAGTGGGTTTCTCATAAACAGCTCTTATTGAGATATGTTTCATCAATACCTAGTTTACTGAGTGTTTTTACCATGAAGGGGTGATGAATTTTATGGAAGGCCTTTTCTGCATCTATTGATATAATCATGTGGTTTTTGTCATTGGTTCTGTTTATGTGATCGATTACATTCATTGATTTGCATATATTGAATCAGCCTTGCATCCCAGGGATGAAGCCGACTTCATTGTGATAGATAAGCTTTCAAATGTGCTGCTGGATTCGGTTTACCAGTATTTTATTGAGGATTTTCACATCGGTGTACATCAAGGATATTGCCTTGAAATTTTGCGTTGCGTCTCTGCTAGGTTTTGGTATCAAGATGATGCTGGCCTCATAAAATGAGTTAGGCAGGAGTCGCTCTTTTTCTATTGTTTCTAATAGTTTCAGAAGGAATGGTACTAGTTCCTCTTTGTACCTCTGGTAGAATTCAGCTGTGAATCTGTCTGGTCTTGTGCTTTTTCATTGGTAGGCTATTAATTACTGCCTCAGTTTCAGAACTTGTTATTGGTCTATCCAGGGATTTGACTTCTGTTTTAGTCTTGGGTGAGTATATGTATACAGGAATTTATCCATTTTTTCTAGAGTTTTCTAGTTTTTTTGCATAGATGTGTTTATAGTATTCTCTGACAGTAGTTTGAATTTATGTGGGATCAGTGGTGATCTCGCCTTTATCATTTATTATTGTATCTATTTTAGTATTCTCTTTTCTTCTTTATTAGTCTGGCCACTGGTCTATCTATTTTGTTAATTTTTTCAAAACACCATCTCCTGGATTCATTTATTTTTTGAAGGACTTTTTGCGTCTCTATCTCCTTCAGTTCTGCTCTGATCTCAGTTATTTCCTGTCTTATGCTAGCTTTTGAATTGGTTTGCTCTTGCTGCTCTAGTTCTTTTAATTGTGACATTAGGGTGTTGATTTTAGATCTTTCCTACTTTCTCATGTGGGCATCTCTTTCCCTCTAAACACTGTTTTAGCTATGTCCCAGAGATTCAGGTACATTGTGTGTTTGTTCTCATTGGTTTCAAAAATCTAATTTATTTCTACCTTACTTTCCTTATTTATCCAGTAGTATTTCAGGAGCATGTTGTTCAGTTTCCATGTAGTCGTCTGGTTTAAATGAGTTTCTTAATTCTGAATTCTAATTTGATTGCACTGTGGTCTGAGAGACTGTTTGTTATGATCTCTGTTCCTTTGCATTTTGCTGAGGAGTGTTTCATTTCCAATTATGTGGTTGATTTCAGAATAAGTGCGATATGGTGCTGAGAAAAATGAATATGCTGTTGATTTGGGGTGGAGAGCTCTGTAGATGTCTATTAGGTCCACTTGGTCCAGAGCTGAGTTCAAGTCCTGAATATCATCATTAATTTTCTGTCTCGTTAATCTATCTAGGATTGACAGTGGGGTGTTAAAGTCTCCCACTATTATCATATGGAGTCTAAGTCTCTTTGTAGGTCTCTAAGAACTTGCTTTATGAATCTGGGTGCTCTTGTATTGGTTGCATATATATTTAGGATAGTTAGCTCTTCTTGTTGCATTGATGTCTTTACCATTATGTAATTCCCTTCTTTGTCTTTTTTGATCTTTGTTGGTTTAAAGTCTGTTATATCAGAAACTAGAATTGCAACCCCTGCTTTTTTTTTTTTCTTTCCGTTTGCTTGGTAGATCTTCCTCTATCCCTTTATTTTGAGCCTATATGTGTCTTTGCACGTTAGATGTGTTTTCTGAATACAGCACACCAACAGGTCTTGACTCTTTATCCAATTTGCCAGTCTGGCTTTTAATTGGGGCATTTATCTCATTTACATTTAAGGTTAATATTATTATATGTGAATTTGATCCTGTCCTTATGATGCTAGCTGGTTGTTTTGCCCATTAGTTGATGCAGTTTCTTCATAGTGTCAATGGTCTTTATACGTTGGTTTCTTTTTGCAGTGGCTGGAACTGATTGTTCCTTTCCATGTTTAGTGCTTCCTTCACCATCTCTTGTAAGGCAGGTTTGCTGGTGACAAAATCCCTCAGGATTTGCTTGTCTGTAAAGGATATTTCTCCTTCACTTATGAAGCTTAGTTTGGCTGGATATGAAATTCTGGGTTGAAAATTATTTTCTTTAAGAATGTTGAAGTGACCTGCCCCCACTCTCTTTGGGCTTGTAAGGTTTTTGAAGAAAGAATCCGCTGTAGGGATGGTGGGGGGTGGGGAGCTGGGGAGAGATAGCAAGGGGAGAAATGCCAGATGTAGGTGATGGGCAGGAAGGCAGCAAATCACACTGCCACGTGTGTACCTATGCAACAATTTTTGCATGTTCTTCACATGTACCCCAAAACCTAAAATGCAATAAAATAAATAAATGAGGGAAAAAAATCAAAAGAAGAATCTGCTGTGAGTCTGATGGGCTTCCCTTTGTGGGTAACTCACCCTTTCTCTTTGGCTACCCTTAACATTTTGTCCTTCATTTCAACCTTGGTGAATCTGACAATTACATGTCTTGGGCTTGTTCTTCTTGAAGAGTATCTTTGTGGTATTCTCTGTTTTTCCTGAATTTCAATGTTGGCCTGTCCTGCTAGGTTGGGGAAGTTCTTCTGGATAATATCATGAAGTGTGTTTTCCAGTTTGGTTCCATTGTCCCTTTCACTTTCAGGACACCAGTCAAACCTAGATTTGGTCTTTTCACATAGTCCCATATTTCTTGGAGGCTTTGTTCATTTATTTTCATTCTCCTTTTCTCTAATCTTGTCTTCACACATTATTTCATTAAGTTTATCTTCATCTCTGATATCCTTTCTTCCACTTGATTGATTCAGCTATTGATACTTGTGTATACTTCACAAAGTTTTTATACTGTTTTTCAGCTCCATCAAGCCACTTAGAGTCTTCTCTAAACTAGTTATTCTAGTTTGTAATCCCTCTTACCTTTTTTCAAGATTCTCAGCTTCCTTGCATTGGGTTAGAACTTGCTTCTTTAGCTCAGAGGAGTTTGTTATTTCCTATCTTCTGAAGGCTATTTCTGCCAATTCATCAAACTCATTCTTTGTCCAGTTTTGTTCCCTTGCTGTCAAGGAGTTGTGATCTTTTGGAGGAAAAGAGACATTCTGGTTTTGGAATTTTCAGCCTTTTTGTGCCAGTTTTTCCTCATCTTCATGGATGAGGAAGACCTTTGGTCTTTGCTGTTGGTTACTTTCAGATGGAGATTTTATGTGATCATACTTTTTGCTGATGTTGTTGCTATTGCTTTGTTTGTTGGTTTTCCTTCTAATAGTCAGGTCCCTCTTCTGCAAGTCTGCTGGAGTTTGCTGGGGTTCCACTCCAGACCCTGTTTGCATGCTTATCACCAGTGGAGGCTGCAGAATAGCAAAGACTGCTGCCTTCCTCTGAAAGCTTCATCCCAGAGGAGCATTTGCCAGATGCCAGCCAGAGCTCTCCTGTAGGACATGTCTATCAACATCTACAGGGAGGTGTCTCCCAGTCAGTAGGCATGAAGGTCATGGACCCATTTGAGACCCAATCTGTCCCTTAGCAGAACTCAAGTGCTGTGCTGAGGGATCCATTCCTCCCTTCAGAGCCAGCAGGCAGGAATGTTTAAGTCTGCTGAAGCTGAGCCCACAGCCACCCCTTCCCCCATGTGCTCTGTCCAAGGGAGATGGAAGTTTTATATATTAGTCCCTGACTGGTGCTGCTTCCTTTCTTTCAGAGATGCTCTTCCCAGAAAGGAGAAATCTGGAGAGGCAGTCTGCCTACAAGTGGCTTTGCCATGCTGTGGTGGGCTCCACCCAGTTCAAACTTCCTGGTGGCTTTGTTGACACTCACTTGGAAATGCAGAAATCACCTGCCTTCTGCATTGGTCTTGTTGGGAGCTGCAGACTAGAGCTGTTCCTATTCGGTCATCTTGCCCAGGAGCCCAATACTAGATTATTGAAAGTTTTTAACATGAAGCGATGTTGAATTCTATCAAAGGTCTTTTCTGCATCTATTGAGATAATCATATGGTTTTTGTCTTTAGTTCTGTTGATGTGATGTATCACATTTATTGACTTGCCTTGTGGGACCAGCCTTGCATTCCAAATATGAAGCCTATTTGCTTGTGGTGGATAAGCATTTTGATGAGCTACAAGATTTGGTTTGCCACATTTTGTTGAGTATTTTGTTGAAGATTTTTGCATCAATATTCATCAAGGATATTGGTCTCAGGCAATCAAATTAGAGCTCAAGACTGAGAAATTCACACAAAACCACATATGAAAATTGTACAACCTGCTCCTAAATGACTCATGGGTAAATAATGAAATTAAGGCAGAAATCAAGATGTTCTTTAAAACTAATGCGAACAAAGATACAGTGTACAAGATGCATCTCTGGGATGCAGCCAAAGCAGTGCTAAGAGGAAATTTTATAGTGCTAAATGTCCACATGAAAATGCTAGAAAAAGCTCAGGTTAACAATGTCAGATCACAACTAGAAGAACTAGAGAACCAAGTAAATAGCCCCAAAAGCTAGCAGAAAACAAGAAATAACCAAGATTAGAGCTGAACTAAAGGAGATAGAGACACAAGTATCCCTTCAAAAAAATCAATGAATCCAGAGGCTAATTTTTGAGAAAATTAGTAAAATAGACCACTAGCTAGACTAATAAAGAAGAAAAGAGAGAATATTCAAATAAATACAATCAGGTATGATAAGGGGGAATATCACAACGGACCCCACAGAAATACAAACAATCATCAGAGAATACTATAACCACCTCTATGCACATAAACTAGTACATCTAGATAAATTCCTTAATACATACATCTCCCAAGACTGAACAAGGGGAAATCAAATCCTTGAATTGCCCAATAATAAGGTCTGAAATTGAGGCAGTAATAAACAGCCTACTGACAAAAAAAAAAAAAAAAAAAAACCAACCAAACCTCAGGACCAGACAGACTTAAAGCTGAATTCTACCAAAGGTACAAATAAGAGCTGGTACCATTCCTACTGAAACTGTTCCAAGAAATTGGAAAGGAGAGACTCCTCCCTAACTCTTTCTATGAGGCTACCATCATCCTGATACAAAACCTGGCAGAGATACCACCATTATTTCCTCAAAAATACATCATCATTACTTGTGATATGTAACATGAGTGCTAGTTGATATTTCTGTTTAGTTTAGATTAAGTCAGGAGGAAATACATACAACTAAGATGTGTGTCAGATCTTCACTTGATTATTAATGATTTCAAAGGTTTTTTTTTAGTTGAATTGGATAATAGTTTTCAAATGATAGATGAGTATTTTCTCAATTTTATACAATATACAGTGTAACTGCATGACACATTTTAAATTTTAACCTGCGTTATGAACATTTCTTAAGGTTAGACAAAACAATAAATTAAGACCTTATTTATAACATTCGCTAATCATGGCTAATTTCAAGATACCAATATATCACCAAACCCAGAGTTCAGAAAGATGTACACCAGCACACTTACCTAGAATTTATACTATTCCCATTCAGTAGATGTAAACAGCCTCCTCAACAGCATAGAAGTGAATGAAATATGGAAAATCAATTTGGAAATGATAAGCTTTGAGTATTTATTGTCTTTGTTTTTAATATATTTTAAGTGTATGTTTATAAAATTTGATTTTTAATAATGAATGGTTTTAACAACTGGCTTGAATTTTTCTTGAAAATTTAACAGTGGGCTCAAGTGAGCTGGTACTAGCTAACTATAGCACAGCACAGGAACCCGCCATGTATTAGATGATCAATGAATATTTTACTTTCTTCCTTTTCATCTTTTTCTTCTTCTTGTTGTTTCTTTTTAATCTTGTTTGCCTTCTACCTATTCTTCTTATAGAGTTATAACAATTAAAGATACTAACCAGCCCAATTCATCATTTCTGTCTGTGGTATAAAGGGGCTTTTTTGGGAGAGGCCATGATTGCTATTCTTCATTAAGTCAGCTTCAAAAACTTCCAAATATGCTTAAGTTTCCCTTAACAGCCATTATGCAGTTCACATATAAATTTAGTTGAAACTTTTTTGAATCCATTTTCATAATATGCCTGTTTTGGGGAGAATCACCAAAAAAACTAAAGAAAATAAATGACTTTTTTGAGTCTCAAATGCTACTTTTTGTTCTTCTTAAAGCCAGACTAACAGAAGCAGGAGCATTCATTAGCATCCTTTCTGTTTCTAAAAACTCACTCTTTAGAGATTTCTCTATCCTGAGAATCCACTGCTGACAACGTTAGCAAGAATTATGACGAGAGGAAATCTGAGTATTAGCAGAAGCTCAAACCTTTGTCAAGACACTAGACTCATTATGTAGCAAGGCTTCCTCCTGAGACTACGGAGTGACACTTAGGGCATCATTGCTATTCCTTCTCCTCACACCCCTTCTTCCCCAGAGTTGATGGAACCTCACTTAGTTCCTGCTGGCAACTGTAAGAAAGCTTACTAGTGTCAACATGTAGAATGTAATGTCTACTGGCCATAACTTTCCTGATTACCCCAAAGCCATGTGGGAATAAGCCCTGATTAAAAACAGGACAATTTTTACCTATCAATCATGTTACTGTTCTGACAAAATAAGCATCTACCTAGCATTGCTTTACTTCTTTCTTCCTCCTCTAAGTTTTCTTTGCTTACAAAATATTATATAAGCAGCTTTTTTGTTTATCCTATACAAAATCTCCTTCTTGTTTCCTTTATCTCCAAATCAAAAACATTCATGTATTTGTTCCGAAGTTACATGTTTTGCAATCCCAAAATAAATAGCAGCTTGTTCCCAGTCTAAGGGAAACAAGATGAAGTCATCTTGATCCTTTCCTGTCCTCTTTCCCTGTCCCCAGATAAATAATGGCCTTGAGAAGCTCTAGAAATCTTGCTCAAACTGCTCTTCTCCATGTACTCTTTCTAGCTTGGCCTCTTGGGCAGCAAAGTTTTCCTGCTTCATGGGATACTCACCAGAGAAGCTAACTGTCTGTGTTACTTAGTGATTCACTTTGCTTTATTTCCATGCCAGAAAAGGCTTCTCAAAATATCCTGCTTCACTTTTAAGGGCTAGGTGTTCTTAGCAATAAGGTCTGTACTATACCTCAGAATCTGGAATTCCAATATTTGAGAATTTGTTAAACAAGGAGGCTGGGCATGGTGGCTCACACCTCTAATTCCAGAGCCTTGAGAGGCCAAGGCAGGAGGATTGCTTGAGGCCAGGAGTTAAGACACCAGCCTGGGCAACATAGCAAGACCTCATCTCTATGAAAAAAAAAAACAACAAAAATTAGCCTGGTGAAGTCGTGTGCACCTGTGGCCCTGGCTACTCAAGAGGCTGAGGCAAAAGGATTCCTTGAATTCAGAAGTTTGAGGTTGCAGGGAGCTATGACTGATCGTGCCACCACACTCCAGCCTGGGCAACAGAGCCAGACCATGTCTCAAGAAAAGAAAAAGAATCTGTTAAACAAGTTAATTGTTATTACTGTGCCTCTCCATGCTTTTCATTCAATCCACATTCATTTCCATTTGCTTCTGACGAATCTTTAAGAATAAATTTAAAAATTAGTTGATATAAACTGCCTGCCACTTCTTACTGGAGTATTGTTAGATTCAGTTTTGTATCACAACATAATCTTATGACTAGGCACCAGTGTCAGTTCTTCTGCATAGTAGTTTAATGACCTTGGACTTGTCACAACACTTAGTGTCATCTAGAAACTGGAGATAAATAATACATCCCTACTTACCTAATTAAATGATTGGGAGGATCAGTTTTAAAAGACATGGGGAAAGTATCTGTAGATGAAAGGATACAGTGCAAACAAAACGTGTTATTTATTTATAACTAACCTGTTTAACATAACTACATACAGTTTTTCAGAGGGAGACACACTGAGGTTTTAATGAGGGAAATCTCTTGTCCTAAGAAATCTGGATAAGACAGTACAGGGTATCCAGGAATACTCACATCTTACTAAGACCCAGCTACTCACTTTGAGAGGTTCCTGAAAAAGAAGACATATGGATAAAAGGAGGTAAAGTGGGCAAGTTGATGCTATTGCTTTCTGGGGCTATAACTTCAAACCCCAGAGCAGAACTCTGTTGTGCTAGAATTCTGGAAGTAAATGTTTTTTTGCCTAGAGTGGAAAATTAGGTTCTGAAAATGGACCTGGCATAACTGTGGAGATGTGGACTGATGAGAAGACTCAGTGGACACAATTTGCTATGATTCCTTCTGACCATTGGTCAAACTATCTGATCGCTCTTAAAATCCCACAGTGCAATATATACCATGGAATACTATACAGCCATAAAAAATGATGAGTTCATGTCCTTTGCAGGGACATGGATGAAGCTGGAAACCATCATTCTCAGCAAACTGACACAAGAACAGAAAATCAAACACCACATGTTCTTACTCATAAGTGGGAGCTGAACAATGAGAACACATGGACACAGGGAGGGAAACATCACACACCGGGGCCTGGGAGGGATGGGGAGCTATGGGAGGGATAGCATTAGGAGAAATACCTAATGTAGATGGTGAGTTGATGGGTGCAACAAACCACCATGGCACATGTTTACCTATGTAACAAACCTACACATCCTGTACATGTTTCCCAGAACTTAAAGTATAATTAAAACCATTTTAAAAAATTCCACAGTGCAGTTACTATAAACACAATCTACCTAGTCATTAATCTAAATAATTTTGCCGAGATTTGTTTTAAAACTTGAAGAACGTGTATTTAAAGGGCAAAAGAGGAAAAATTCTTGTGTAATAGAAGTGGGAAATGGATTTTGTTTAAATATTATTTGGGGGAAGAGAAGTTTTAAAGCACCTCTTAAATTTTCTTGTTATTATTCTCTAAGTCTCTAAGTTTGACCCAGTCTGTGTCTTGGAGTGAAAAATGTCAAAATGGGTAGAGAGGATTTTTTAATATCCAGATCAGTGCCAATTTCTTTAGGTAGGTCCGGCATTCCCATTGCCTTTATGTTTGAGTAGGTGTCCCAGCGACCTCATCTTTGGAAGTCATAAAACCCAGTAAAGAGACAAACAGATAAAAGACACGTCTTTTATCAACATGTAACCATTAGCAACTAATGGTGGTCTAAGAAACATTAACAATAAGAGATTCTTAACTATACGTTTCATGACAGGTGAGTTTCAAATTTTTATGCTTAAATATATTGCCGGGTTTAAAATGTGCCTTTAGAGTTACAATAAACCTCCCTTTGCAGTTTCAATATCATTTCAATTCTCCTTATTCAGTCTCATTCTTAGGTCTTTTAAAAAAAATGGCACTTAGAAAGAAACTACAGAGAAGGGTGTTCTTAATATAAATACACAACAAAGATAAAAAGGATAATCCTTCAGTAGAAAGCATCATTGTAAGAAATGCTCAAATGGTATCTCTTTTCCTCATAAATAAACAGCTTCAAAGGGATTTGCACCATCAACACAAACACTTCAAACAGATTGTATGAAATAGCATAATACCTTTTCTGAATTGACATTTCGAGTCAAGTCCTTCACACTTAACCCATTGGGCTCCCAAAGATATCCAAAGTGGCCACATTTCCCAACACTCCAAACTCAATTCTGGCGAGAATTTTTATCTATTGAGTCAGCAGACACTTGTGACCTATATAATCACACTAAGGTATCTCCCTTATTTGGTGTTTGAACCTTTGATTCCAATTCTATCTAATCAATTATAGTAGAAATTGATGAGTGATGCAGCACCAAAATCGTTTTATTTTTGAGACAGTGTCTCCCTCAGTCACCCAGACTGAAATGCAGTGGTATAATCATATTCACTGCAGCCTCCAACTCTTGGGCTCAAGAAATCCTACTGCCTTGGCCTCTCGAAGCACTAGGATTACAGGCATGAGCCAATGCACCCAGCCCAAAATGTTTATTATATGTAATATTCATAGCACATTTTACTTGTACAGGTATCACACATTTTATAATTCTATTTGATGTATAATATATCCAAATATACAAAATATTGTAGGCCTAACCCTATATACTTTGCAGATGAAACACAATTATTGACCTTTTACAGAAGACATGGAATACCGTGATCACAGCTGCGGCACTATCATAGTGCCTATTGACAAACTGGACTTCACAATCCCCATTTTAGCTCATTTATCAAGGATTTTGTTTAATTTGAATTTGTAATACTGAAGCTTATCAGAGTTCTTAGCATTGTTAGGTGCTACCAGATATATAATACCTGCATGAAAAAAGTTTTTATTGTAAAGATATGGGGAACAACGAGATCTGCAAAATAAGACGCTTCCCACAAGAGGATAAATTTCATCTGAAGAAAAATAGTGTTAGTTGTTTGAAGTAGAGAAGCATGTACAAGATGCAAAACAATTCTTATCTTAAAAGATTGGACTGTAAACTGTACATTTGTTCCATTGGTAGGTAATATGGGAATGAGTATAATCTGCTTAATCAAATACAGTATTTCTGGATCAAAAATAAATCACGTTGTAGAATTTAATTATTGAAGTTAAGTTGATAAAAATCTATGATATTAAATAGATTTTCCATAGTATTGAGAAAAGCTCATCCTCAAAATGTGAAAAATCAGAAAACCCAAAGAGAGGGTGAGTAAACTTTCTCTGTAGTAAAAATAAAAGGCTTTGAGGACTATGAGAATTCAGAATACCTATGTTAATTATATTACAGATTAAAACACTTTGAACTTTCTTCATTGAGGAAGCCTGATCTAGCAACTTTGGGAATTACCTAATTGACAATGCAAGCTTTGGGCTGTGTTTTGGGGGGGAAAAAAAAAGATAAAGCAAAATTAAAAAAAAAAAAAAAAAAAAAAAAACAATTCTAGTGATGCAAGTGCCAGTACGTGAGAATGGGGTTTCTGGGGGACAGAAGTCACAGCAGGGGAAACAAGCAGTTCAACCTCCCACAAGGAAAGAGGTGAGATATGCTTCTTCCCTACTGCCTTAAGCCCTATGAAAAGCTATTCTCTACCAACGTTAGAGCACTTATGTGTACATTTCAGCAGCAGTTCTAGTACCTGGGAACAAATGGCAAAACATTATTTCACTCCTCAGAACAGAATGTAGCAATTTAAACAGCAGGAGTTCAAGTGTTTTATCAACAGCATGCTACCATCTATGCTAAAAAAGAAGAAAGAAAAGGAAAAAAAGTAAACCTTCAAAAACAAAACCCTTGAAGGAATGTAGGATGAATGCCTATTCAACTGTACATTTGGAGTAGAAACGGTATCCCAGCACGCAACAAGGTGGCAGTCATTCATAATAGCAGTGAAATCGTCCTTTTACCTTTCTGAGATTGCAGATATGCACTACACGTTATTCTTCCTCCTGCGCAGGATATCAGAATATACTGTTTAGAAAATAACTGTTTCACTTGGGCTGCCTACTCTGGACCTTGTGATTTTACCATTGGTCATCTTCCAGGAGAATTACAATGATTCATTTCTCAACATCACCAAGCCACTAACCAACAAAAATTGTCATAAAAGTACCAAATTACCCCTTTTCTCAGTATAAGCCCTACCGTCACTGCCAAATTTAGATAATGTTCTTAGCTAAGCTTCTGCATTCCTGGGAAACTCAGAGTTTACATAGCCATTCCTATTTTACAAAAAGATGGAATAGAATAATAAAATATACAGAACAGATCTAGAAACACTGTTTAAGACCCAAGTTAGTGCTCAATACAATCTGAGCTATTTCAATAATTGTAAATACTTCTAGAGGTTCTGGTTGACTTCATAACACTGTGTTAAAATCTACTTTGACCTCTCATTCTAAGTTAATACTTTACTGTCATCCTATATATTGATTTATTATTTTCTAAATGTTTATGCCCTCGATGAATGCACCAGAATTCAAGATAAGGTAAGTTCTAGATAAGATCTAGCTCCTTACTTTTAGGAATTCATTGTCCATTTGAAATCCAAGATTTTGGTACTAATCATACTAAGAAGGTATAGGACATGTTAAGCAATGCAAGAACTTTCAGTGGACAGGACAAAATCAAGATCCAGATAAATGGCTAAGTAAATAAAAGCCACAAGTTTATTGTCAGAAAAACAGGATGAGGTGGAATGAGAAGTGGATCTTGAAATACAGGATCTAGAAACAGAAATTCCATTTGGCCCAGCAATCCCATTACTGGGTATATACCCAAAGGATTATCAATTGTTTCCATTATAAAGACACATGCACACGTATGTTCATAGCAACACTGATTACAACAGCAAAGACCTGGAACCAACCCAAATGCCCATCGATGATAGACTGGAAAAGGAAAATGTAGCACATATACATCATGGAATACTATGCAGCCATAAAAAACGAATTCATGTCCTTTGTAGAGACATAGATGAAACTGGAAACCATCATTTTCAGCAAACTGACACAAGAACAGAAAATCAAACGCCGTATGCTTTCACTCATCACACACTGGGGTCTGTTGAGGGGGAATGGGGAGGGACAGCAGGGGGTGGGGAGGTTGGGGAGAGATAGCATGAGGAGAAATGCCCGATATAGGTGACAGGTGGATAGAGGCAGCAAACCACCTTGCCATGTAGGCACCTATGCAACAATCCTGCATGATCTGCACATGTACCCCAGAACCTAAAGTACAAGAAGAAGAGGAAGAGGAAGAGGATGAGGAGGAGGAGGACGATGAAGAAGAAAAATAGTTAATATTTGGATGGATAGGGGTGAAAAAATAAGGCATTCTCAACGTGGGCCAAGTACAAATGAACAGGGATTGTATGGGGCCATGCAGGTGACAAAGCTGATTACAGCTAGTAGTATATAAAAAGATGCTCCTGAAATGTCAAACCCTAATTTAGATTTGAATTTAGATTGTAAAGTGACTTGAATTTGCTTGGTTATAAAGATTAGATTGGATTTAGATTGTAAAGTGACTCAAATTTCAGTTTAAGGTATACATTTAATGTTATTAACTCGTATCCTACCTTGGTCTAAAATGATTTGGGGCCAGGCACAGTGGCTCATGCCTCTAATCCCAGCACTTTGGGAGGCTGAGGTGGGTGGATCACTTGAGGTCAGGAGTTTGAGACCATCCTGGTCAACATGGTGAAACTGCATCCCACTAAAATTAAAAATTTGCCAAGCGTGGTGGCACATATATGTAATCCCTGCTATTCGGGTGGCTGAGGCAGGAGAATTGCTTGAACTCAGAAGGCGGAGGTAGCAGTGAGCCAAGATTGCACCACTGCATTCCAGTCTGGGCAACAGAGGGAGACACCGTCTCAAAAAATAAAATAAAGTAAATGATTTGGAGTAGCTTACAAAGATGAAGCTAACTAAGAAAAATAACCTAGTTTACACTTCAGGAAAAAATAATCCAAAACAGAAATTGACATTTAACATAGCTGAGATGTACCTAGGAAAGAAGTTATGTGTAAGAATGATTCTATAATTGGTTGTACATTCTTTAAAGTGATAGCAAAAAATTAAGTTTTAAGATTTATGGAAGCCCATACCAAAAGAGAAAAAGAGGTAAGACATTAAAAATGATAAGGCACAAACAAATCAAATACTCAGGAAATTCAAAACTGATATTAAGACGAAAGACCTCAAAAAACATGATAAACAACATCCTCAACAACACGGAAAAAAAGTTGATGGAAAGGTTTTTTAGTACATCCCTAACATAAGCCAGTATTAGCATATCAAAGCACAAAAAAAGTAGTCTTTGGGAAATGATACTGTGCTGATATGTCTTGCATTTACTCTCTGGTTTAACCCAAGAATACAAGGTCCAAAGTTCTGAACTTTGTCCTATAGACGAGTAGGAGCCATGACAGATTTTTAAATGTAACACTCACATATTTAAAAGCAGACAACTGATAGAACACTTTCTCCTTTCTCCTTTTAAATTTTTAAATATTTTACTTACTCCACTTTATCCAATTGTTATCATTTCAATGTATAATCGATACATTGAAATAATAAAATAATCAATACATTGAAATAATAAAAATATTACCTAATATTTTTACCTTTTTGGTACCAAGTCTTTGAAATCTGCTGTGAATTTTATACTTACAGCACATCTCAACTTGAACTGGCCACATTTTAAGCTGTGTTGTGTTAGGGATAGGGAAATGGAAATGAAAACAGAAAAGTATATAGATATGTTGTCTAGCACACTAGCCAGGCTTCCTCTTTGTAGCGAATCTACAAGACTTTTGGAATGGTTTCATCTGTCAGTATGTGGATATAACCAATACAATTTTTCTTTTAACCTTAACGTCATAAAATATGTAGCATGTTTTCAAGAAGAATGTATTTTCCTCCATGAGTTGCCAACCAGATCTTGTGGGAACCTGAGTTTGAAGGGAAACACAGTATTGCAGAAACCATCCATCAGAACCTAGAAAGCTTTAACCTCAAAAGACAGACATCTGGTTGTCAAGGGCACTGCTGGCTTCTAAGTTTTCGATGGAGTTTTGCCTTTACTTCATATCTCATGCATAACTGGAAGGTCTACCTGGTGGAAACAGAAGTCCTTTCTGAAGAAGGTACTATGACAGGAAGGGAAATAGGTCATGAATTAATAATCTTGTTTGGGGGAACTTTCATGACACCTGCCAACACTATACACAAAGAAAGCTCTTCTCCGTTCTTGGCTTTCATGACTGGTGAATTAACTCATATATTTTACAAAAGAAGCGCTCCATACTGTGATAATTTCCATCTCCTGAAATCTGTTTCATGCATATCTTTGTCAGCTTAAGAAATGGACCTTGTCAGTGATAAGTGAATGAGAGTACATAAAAATGTAAAAATGTTACTTTACATTAGGAAGAAGGAAACAGCCTTAGCAGAAATTGACAAAAGTCATCAAATATAAATTCTAACCCTTACCTTGAAATTGACAACTTAAAGTTAAAATATCTCCCACAGGGTTTGTTGGACAGATGTAAAATGAATAGGAAATCAAATTTCCTGGATTGTAATATATATTTTGTTAATTTTATGTGAGTTTTTTGAATAGTGTAAAACATTAGCTACTTGGTATATTTTATATGTTATTTCTTTATATTATTTATTTTATATTTAAAGGCCTCTATATTTGTATATAAAAATTATGAAAATATATAACTTCTTTCAATATGATGAGTAATACTCCTTGATAAACATTAAATATGGTTGCTTTTCTCAAAAAAACATAGAAAAAATAGTCCAGGCATGGTGGCTCACACCTGTAATTCCAGTTCTTTGGGAGGCTGAGGCAGGTGAATTGCTGGAGGCCAGCCTGAACACCTTGTCTCTACCAAAAAAAAAAAAAAAATTAGTCAGGCATGGTAGTGTGTGCCTATAGTCTCAGCTACTTGGGATGCTGATATGGGAGGATCAATTGAGCGCAGAAGGCAAAGGTTGCAGTGAGCTGAGATTGTGCCACTCCATCCCAACCCGGGTGACAGAATAAGACCCTGTCTCAAAAAAAAAAAAAAAAACCACTAAATATCTATATAAAACATATATAGATATATAATTTAATAAAAAGGTCTAATATAATGAATAACAATAATTTAAAACAATTTATGACATGTTATTTAGGGAGAAGTTACATATAGTCCAAAATGAAATATAAGAGTATATTTCAAATAGTTAAATCATTTCATAAATAACAGCGATGCTTTTATACATTATAGTGTTGCTATAATAGATTGTCTTTAAAACAACTCTCCTTAAATTACCAAATAAAACTGTGATTATGAAAATGGCTTATAAATAGTGCTAATATTACAGAATTTATGAAATTAATAGATGTTTCATTGTTTTTAGCTACAATGTTCCTGGACACACTTAGGTTCATTTCCACACCTGCCATTCACCTTTGTACTTTTCATGTATATATTAAAATCTTTAATAGAAACTATAATCATATAAAAACATATTTGATTCAGAGATTTTTCTCTTATTTTCTTTTTTACAGAAACAGAGATGTTTCAGCGTTTACTCTCTTCCACAGTCCTACGAAAGCAATATTATTTTTCTTCAATTGTGTGTATGTGTGCCTGTATGTACATATGTGTTTATACAGAAGTCAAGCTAAGGTATGACAAATAGCTAATCTTTAAAGTGGAAAAAATATTACTTTATCAGAACCATTATAACTAGTACAGAGAAATACCTATCTGGTATTAACACACTGCTTACTAAATTCTTGCAAAAAAAAAAAAAAACAGAGAATGAAAGCAATGAAATCAAAGAGCTTTGGACTAATGAAAAATCCAATGTGACTACAGAAAGTAAATAGTAATGTACTAGGGCCCAACAGAAAACAGTTTAGTAAATATATTATTTTTATAATCCAGATATATTCATTTTTAATAACAAGACATATATTTTTATGTGAAAAATACTCTATGAGGGGTTGGGATTCTAGAAGGTATATAACTCTGGAGAAGAATATATAACTTTGTAGAAATGTGGGTTTATTTTAAAGTCAGTATAATTCCATAGAGTACGATATTGTACAGAATTAAAATGCTATTGTATAAAAATAGCTAATAAGGGCCGGGCGCAGTGGCTCAAGCCTGTAATCCCAGCACTTTGGGAGGCCGAGGCGGGTGGATCACAAGGTCAAGAGATCGAGACCATCCTGGTCAACATGGTGAAACCCCGTCTCTACTAAAAATACAAAAAATTAGCTGGGCATGGTGGTACGTGCCTGTAATCCCAGCTACTCAGGAGGCTGAGGCAGGAGAATTGCCTGAACCCAGGAGGCAGAGGTTGTGGTGAGCCGAGATCGCGCCATTGCACTCCAGCCTGGGTAACAAGAGTGAAACTCTGTCTCAAAAAAAAAAAAAATAGCTAATAAGATATTATAAAATAAAAAGAAGCTGTAAATACAATGCTGTTTCATTTTCTTTATAAACACACACACACACACACACACACACACACACACACACACACACACACTATATATGTAGGTAAAGGAAAAAACTAAGTAAACTTGTCACTGAGTACTTGAAGTAAGGGGAGGTTTGGTTTGTGTCAAACTTTCACCCTTTTTATTCTCCATTTTTTTTCTGTAGTCAATGAGCATTAACTACTAAAGAAAAATTTCCTATAGAGTATTAACATAAAATACAAAACTTGAGAAATATTCCTAATAACTAATACCCAGGTGGATAATGTATCCTTTCAACACTTATATCTGTATACCTGGTACATTGTTAAACCTCCATATCAATAATTATGCTAAAAATAAATTAACAAGCCTTATTATTCTGGATAACATGTCTACACATGCTCTGCCCTATCATTTACACTGAATGCAACTATAAAAAATATAAGAATACATGGAGTATCTATCTGAGGATTCCCGAAAACATTTAACAGACACATTATGTAAGAAGATGTGCAATTGAATAACCACCTGACAAACATTGAGCTTACCATTTTGTTCTTAAGATTTTCTTTGTTTGCCCTGAATGCTACACAGTTTTAAAAGTGGGTGGTGGAGAGGGGGTAATAAAAGCTTTAGCCACTTGGGACTCTTTTCTAGCTAGAGGATGAAAAACAAGAGGCCTAAGAAAGCTAATAGAACCGGGGAGATTACAGGCAGAGTGAAGGGCTCAAAAAAGAAACCCTATAAAGTTATTTATAAACTTATTACCAAGTTGTGCATGTGTACACCAGACCTTAATAAGTGTCAAAGATCTTTTAAAATTAGACTGGAATTGGAACCAAGGCCTATCATAGATAACTTGGAACTTGCAATGTAAACCTAACCAGGACTATTGACTGCTAAAACAAAAATCTCTAGGAAACATTCAGCTTTTGGGAGAAAAAGACAATCAACAGACTCCAAAACAAAATTACACAGGTGCTGAAAATATTTACAAAGACTTTAAAGCACCTGTACCAATGCTGCAACAATCAGAGAATACTTGAAATAAACAGAAAAATAGAAATACTTAGCTGGACTCAGTGGCTCACACCTGTAATCCCAGTACTTTGGGAGGCCGAGGTGGGTGGATCACCTGTGGTCAGAGTTCGAGACCAGCCTGACCAACATGGCAAAACCCCATCTCTACTAAAAGTACAAAAATTAGCCCTGCGTGGTGGTGAGTGCCTGTAGTCCTAGCTACTTGGGAGGCTGAGGCAAGAGCATCACTTTTACCCAGGAGGCAGAGGCTGCAGTGAGCTGAGATCATGCCCACTACACTACAGCCCAGGTGACAGGGCAAGGCTGTCTCAAAAAAAAAAAAAAACGAAAAGAAAAATAAATTCTCAGCAAAGAAATAGAACACATAAGAAACAAATAAATAAATAATGTACTGGAGGTACTCAATAGCTGAATGAAGAGGACAGAGAAAAGGGCAGTGAACTTAAAAGATGTATTAATGCAAATTATCTGACATGATTTGGATCTGTGTTCCCACCCAAATCTCATGCCGAATTGTAATCCCCAGTGTGGGAGGAGGGGCCTGGTAGGAGGTGGTTGGATCATGAGGGCAGATTTACCCCTTGCTGTTCTCATGATAGTGAGTTCTCACAAGATCTGATTGTTTAAAAATGTGTAGCACCCCAGCTGTTCTCTTTTCCTCCTGCTCCAAACATGTAGGACATACCTGCTTCCCATTTGCCCTCCAACATGATTGCAAGTTTCCTAAGGCCTTTCCAGCCATGCTTCCCATAAAGTCTGCAGAACTGTGACACAATTAAACCTCTTTTCTTTTTCTTTTTTTTTTTTTGAGTTTCTAAACAGATTTTCAAAAATTCATGGCCGAAACAGTGAAGTCTACAAAGCCAAGGTTTTTGTTTTGTTTTGTTTTGTTTTGTTTAATATTTTAAGTTCTGGGGTACCTGTGCAGATTGTACAGGATTGTTACATAGGTATACAAGCCATGGTGGTTTGCTGCATCCATCCCCTTCCCATCATCTACCTTAGGTATTTCTCCCAATGTTATCCCTCCCAATCTCCCCACCTCTTGCTATCCCTACCCTGACCCCGATAGACCCCAGTGTGTGATGTTCCCCTCCCTGTGTCCAAGTGTTCTCACTGTTCAACACCCACTTACAAGTGAGAACATGTGGTGTAAGGTTTTCTGTTCCTGTGTTACTCTGCTGAGAATGATGGTTTCCAGATTTATCCATGTCCCTCAAAGAACATGAACTCATCATTTTTTATGGCTGCATAGTATTCCATGGTGTATATGTCCCACAATTTCTTTATCCAGTCTATCATTGATGGTCATTTGGATTGGTTCCAAGTTTTTGCTATTGTAAACAGTGCCACAGTGAACATATGTGTGCATGTGTCTTTATAATGGAATGATTTATAACCTTTGGGTATCTACCCAGTAACAGGATTGCTGGGTAAAATGGTATTTCTAGTTCTAGATTCTTGAGGAATTTCCACACTGTCTTCCATAATGGTTGAATTAATTTACACTCCCACAAACAGTATAAAAGCATTCCTATTTCTCCATATTCTCCCCAATATCTGTTGTCTCCAGATTTTTTAATGATTCCCATTCTAGCTGGTGTGAGACAGTATCTCAACGTGGTTTTGATTTGCATTTCTCTAATGACCAGTGATGATGAACATTTTTTCATATGGTGGTTGGCTGCATAAATGTCTTCTTTTGAAAAGTGTCTGTTCATATCCTTTGCCCACTTTTTGCTGGGGTTGTTTTTTTCTTGTAACTTTGTTTAAAATCTTTGTAGATTCTGGATATTAGCCCTTTGTCAGATGGGTAGATTGCAAAAGTTTTTTCTCATTCTGTTGGTTGCCAGTTCACTCTAATGATAGTTTCTTTTGCTGTGCAGACGCTCTTAAGTTGAATTAAATCTAATTTGTCTATTTTGGCTTTTGTTTCCATTGTTTTTGGTATTTTAGTCATGAAGTCCTCACCTATGCCTATGTCCTGAATGGTATTGCCTAGGTTTTCTTCTAGGGTTTTTACGGTGTTAGGTCTTATGTTTAAGTCTTTAATCCATCTGAAGTTAATTTTTGTATAAGGAAGGGGTCCAATTTCAACTTTCTGCATGTGGCTAGCCAGTTTTCCCAACACCATTTATTAAACAGGGAGTCCTTTCCCCATTGCTTGTCTTTTTCAGATTTGTCAACGATCAGATGGTTGTAGATATGTGGCATTAATTCTGAGGCCTCTGTTATGTTTCATTGGTCTGTATCTCTGTTTTGGTACCAGGATCATGCTGTTTTGATTACTGTTGCCTTCTAGTATAGTTTGAAGTCAGGTAGCGTGATGCTTCCAGCTTTGTTCTTTCTGCTTAGAACTGACTTGGCTACAAGGGCTCCCTTTTGGTTCCATATGAAGTTTAAGGTGTTTTTTTCCATTTCTGTTAAGAAGGTCATTGGTAGATTGATGAGGAAAGCATTGAATCTATAAATTACTTTGTGCAATATGGCCATTTTCACAATATTGATTCTTTTTAACCATGAGCATGGAATATTTTTTATCTGTTTGTGTCCTCTCTTATTTCCTTGAGCAGTGGCTTATAGTTCTCCTTGAAGAGATCCTTCACTCCCCTTTGTATTCCTAGGTTTTTATTCTCTTTGTAGTAACTGTAAATGGGAGTCTGCTCATGATTTGGCTCTGTTTGTCTGTTATTGGTATATAGTACTGATTATGATTTTTGCCCATTGATTTTGTATCCTGAGACTGTGCTGAAGTTGCTTATGAGATTAAGGAGATTTTGGGACGAGACAATGGTGTCTTCTAAATATACAATTATGTTGTCTGCAAAGAGAGACTATTTGACTTCCTCTTTTCCCAGTTAAATACCCTTTATTTATTTTTCTTGCCTGATTGCTCTGGCCAGAACTTTCAATACTATGTTGAATAGGCGTGTTGAGAGAGGGCACCCTTGTGCCAGTTTTCAAAGGGAATAAACCTCTTTTCTTTATAAATTACCCAGGCTCAGGTAGCTTTTTACAGCCATGCACTGGACTAATACATTATCCAGTCTGAACCACAGAGGGAAAATAAAGACTAAATAAAAATGAACAGAAACTTATGAATCTGTGAAACAATAACAAATGTCTAATATTTATGCCATTGGAGGCATAGAAGAATAGAAAGGTGAAGAATGGAAATAATCTGATGAAATAACAGCTGAAAATTTCCCAGATGTGGCAAAAAGACATAATACTACATATTCAAAAAGTTCAACACACACCAAACAGGAAATATCCAAAGAAGTCCATGTCCAGAAACATCATAATCAAACTGCTGAAAACTGAACACAAATTTTTGCATGGAATTTTATAATTCAGAGAAGACAAAATTTTTATGTCCATTACAATATTATGGTTGAAGTAAATAGCATAGAAAAGGCTGAATTATGAATGATCAACTATCACAGGATAATCATGGGCAATAAGGCTTGGGACAATCTTGAAGGTAGAAGACTGTTTTTCTAGCTCAACCAAAGAAAAGCCACTCTTATTAGCTAAAGGTATGTATTATTCAGAGATACTTAATCCAGAGAATCCGAGTCACTACGAATGATTTAGAATAAGGTATTTATCATGGAGATTTGAACTTATGCAACTGCAGAAACTGGTTAAAAAAAAAAAAAAAAACTCTGTTGGTTCAGTTATTCTTCTGTTTCTAGGACTGAATGTGGAGTTGGAGTACAGGAAGTAGATAGGGAAAGATAGACATGAAGTTGGAGAGATTATGAACAACTGAAATCTTCAAAGTATAACCTAGAACCTGTATCTATCCATTCCTATTATTCTTCTTCTTATTGTTTTTGAGATGAAGTCTCGCTCTGCTGCCTAGGCCAGAGTGCAGTGGCGCGATCTCAGCTCATTGCAACCTCCGCCTCCCAGGTTCAAGCGATTCTCCTGCCTCAGCCTCCTGAGTAGCTGGAACTACAGGCACACACCACAACAACGGGCTAATTTTTGTATTTTTAGTAGAGAAGGGGTTTCGCCATATTGGCCAGGCTGGTTTTGAACTCCTGACCTTGTGATCTGCCTGCCTTGACCTCCCGAAGTTTTGGGATTACAGGCATGAGCCACTGTGCCTGGTTGAGCCTGTATCTGTTCTATGTTTATCTCTCCTCATCAGTGCCATGGATGACATAAAAGACAATTTGACACATCATAGAATTACAAGAGCACCTAACCCAGAATTTAAGAAAACTAGGGGAAAAAAATCTATAGAAGCAATAGAACCCTTAGGTCCAGCTGCTACTCAGATACTCAAAAGCATACGTGAACTGCAAAAAGGTTGGCCTCTATAAAACCTCAGTGAACAAAATGCTTTTTCACTCTACCTTTCAAATCTTATACAAATTTTTCTTGTAGTCAACCCTAATCAGAAACACACAGGGAAGGAAATTCTTGGGAACGCTGTTCAGTTGAGCTAATTTAACAAATTTTACAGAGCCGTCATGTAGATTCAATACTGAGATCAAAAGTTAACATTATTGTTATGTTAGTTGACAGGAAAATGGGAGAGGATGAAGTAAAGATTTTTATTAATATTGATATGTTGACTTAAAATATGGAAAAAATACAATAGTCATAACTATTACAGATCTTATTTCTACAACCAACTCCATGGTCATAGTATTTATCATTACCTTCTCCCACTTCTCATTCCATACAGCCTTTGTGCTAAGCAAGCACCTCAACAGGTGAAGTTTCCTTGCCTGGTAGTGTGACCCTAACCTTTATTCCCCAAAGGACTGTTTCATTAGTGGCCCAGTGTATACGGGGTTGTTGCACTTTTCCATGTACTTTGATAAAATTACATAGAAATGCGGAGAAAAGCTCAAGGGCAGCTCCTGCCTTTCAATTTCAAACATATTTCTCCTCAACTCCTGTACTGATTTTTTAATTGCTAAATTACCTGAAAATGTAGCAGCTTAAAATGACAAGCTTTTATTATCTCACATGGTTTCTGACTGTCAGAATCTGAAAGAAGCTCAGTTGGGTGGACCCTCAGTTTCAGGGTCTCCTGGGAAGTTTCAGTGAAAATGGCCGAGGCCGCAGTCATCCAAATGCTTCCCTGAGTGAGCCAGCAAGGAACAAGGGAGGGTATACAACATGGAAGTCACAGTCTTTTTGAAGCCTAACTGTGCACGTAATGTCCAATACTTGCTGAATTATATCCATCAGAATGGAGAAAAGAGTTCCACTCCACATTCAAAGAGACAAATTACACAAGGGTATTAATACTAGGAAGTGAGAGTTGTTGGGTGTAATTTTACAGGCTCACCATAACATTGTACAGAATTAGGCTAAACGAAGAATATGACAGAAAATATTTTTTCTACTACCAAAGACACCTCTTTGCATTATGATAGCTGATACAATAACAATTATAATTATGTTTCACTTAATTAGCATTTTACATACTTAATGTCAATTTTTCTATATGAAGTTCCCAAATTTATGTCTCCATTTAAAGATAAGGAGTTTTAAACAGTCATTAATGGGAAAATAGATTTTATTTTGTTACTTCCACCTGTCATTTTATATACAATTTAAAAGTAAGGGTATTCTATATATTTTTTCATCTTATTTAAGAAGACAAAATCATCTTACATCTCTATCCTTTAAAAAGAATGTTAAGTCTAGGAATGGTTTTAGACAAGTTACTCCAATTTCTGACTTCAGAAGTGAGGAAACTTAGGTCTAGAACTTTTACATGAGTTATTCAAAATTTCACAACCATTTGATTGCAAGTCTGGGAAATGACATGCTAGAGCTGACTTTCACAGACTTGCAAGGGTTAAGTGTGCTCATCTCTTCTCAGCTCTGCCTTCAGTGACATCAGCTCAGGAGCTTGAAATCAGTGACAGAGCTTGAAATCAGGGATGTTTATACCATGGAAATCCAGCCACATTAAAGATCCACGTTTTCTCCAGGGTGCCAATTGTGGGACATTCCCCAGCACAACACAGGACTACAATTAGAATCCGGGCTTTCTGATCTTTTGCACTTCACTGTCCACTTCACTGGTTACATGCTTTTATCATTAAGACGAAAGCCAGTAAACTAATTATCTTACATAAGGTTTTATCCTTCTCAGCCTAACCTGTACTTTATACATGTTTCTTCAGAAATTATATTTAGTCAACTGCACTGTTAATGAAATGCAGGTTTATATCTCCATAGTAATTACTGTGTCCTGGTAATCTTCGAAATAGATGGATGCCCATTTTCTCTATTTCAGAATGTTTGCCACAAGAAAGCCATTAGCTTTATTTAATGTCTTGCTGTTGTGGCTATATTTTTAACACTGCTGCACTGTATTGGCCATAGTCATGGCTTTTCATGTGATCTATATAACAATTAAATTTAAAAGCCCTATTTTTTCATGTTATGCATATGATAGCAAACTCTCTCATTTAACAAACTATCTCTTATAAGGTCAACAAATACAAACAATATAAAACACAAACCCAAAATTAATTTAAAATATTTTATTATAAAAGTATTCATATCATCTGCTTTATCTTGCCCTAATATTTATAAAAATCTCATTTTTTAACCTTTATTATCTTTAATTACCACATAATATTATTTGGTATTTTCTCAAGAGTAAAAGGAATAAAACAAATCTGTCATTCTGCAATCAGTAAAAATTGCAAGCTATGAAGATTCAACTATTTGATATTTGTTGGTTTAAGCAAGAGTCTTAAAAAACTGTTTATATATAATGTATAATTGTGGTGGATATGTAATAACATAATTATCATTTAAACTTACCTTACTGTAATGAACTATGGCATGCTAGTTATCATCAGAATGCCTTCTTACAGCCACAGTAATTTCTTTATTAAATGCAGAAGTAATCTGCTGGTTGTGTCTTCAAAATTTATCCAGAATCTGACTCTGACTATCTCTCACTACCTCCATAGCAACAAATCTGGTCTGGTCATCATTTCTTACGTAGATCATGGCAACAGTCTTCTAACTAGTTTTCCTGTTTCTATTCCTGTTTTTCCACAATCAATTCTCCACATAGGAGCCAGAGTAGTCATTTAAAAGATGTAGGTCTGCCAAATCACCCAATGACTTTGCATTTCATACGGACCAAAATCCCAAGTCCTTATAACGGCTTGCAAAGCCTATATAATTTAACATATGTCTTCTCCGACCTCCTCTCTCTCCTCCTTCCCTTTCTCTTCATATGTTCTTGCCACACTGTCCTACATGCTGTTTCTCTAAATACTGCAGTCAGGCTTGTACCTCAGGAACTTTGCATTAACTCTTTCTCTCTGCTTGGAATGCCATTCTTCCCAGTATTTCCATGGCCCACTTTACTTAAATACTGTGTTCTTATGAGGTCATTGCTGACCACCATGTCTAAATACACCACTGATCTCTGGCTTTTTGCTCTCATTTATCTGGAATATTTATAATTTACTAACAATATAATTTAACTATTTATTATGTCAGTGTTTATTGTTTGTCACCCTCAGCCATATTTTCACATATATAGAAAGTCTTAATATTTTTGAAGAAGGGAGGAAAGAAAAACAATAAAGAAAGGAACAAAAAATGTGAACCCAAAAGAGAATGGTAAAATGCAAGAAAAAAAATCGTGAACATAAAAAATCGATAAACATGTTGGTAAATTTAAATTACAGACTATGAAAATAAATTAATAATTATATTTAGTAGGAACAGATGTGCCTAACAAACCCAATAACATAAAAATAATAGAATGAGATTAGTGTTTTTAAAATTATATTCCTTTGCATTATTATGCAATATGATGGACATATTAATTAGCTTTAGATATTCTTAAGAATAAGATTTAAAATATAAAGGAATCCCTAAAGAAAATAATACACTAAAATACTAAACATACATTTCTAAATAATCTGCTATGCAAAGAAAAATTATAATAAAACTTATGATTTATAACTGCACAATGAAAACAATAAAAGTTAAAACATCTCTAAAACAAAACTTAACAGGACATACACAATAATACACATATAAATAAGACTAAAAATTAATAAACTAAGCATTTAAATTGATTATTTTGGAAGACAGGTGACTAGATGCAGCAAGGAGAGACCAGGACATTGGAAAGACTGGCACACTCTGAGGAGATCTTCACAGGAAAGTCACTGAGAGCAGATGGAGAGAAGACACAGATGCTGGAGTGAAGAGGGAGGAAGTTGGGAACCCTGAATGAGGCTACTATCCACTGGGTCTCATTCCTGCCCATGAATGACTCCCAGAGATGGGGTGAATTGAGCAGACAAGGAGTGACCTGCTTTAACCATGGACCTCTGGAATCCTGGCAACAGGAGACCCCATGACTCTCAAGGGCAGTTGAGCTGGCAGGGAGAGGCTTAGAGGGATGGTAAAGGCAGAACTCTAGCCAGTGTGGAGCCCAGACGGTTTGGGGCGGGAGCGTCTGTAGTGTAGCAGAGCCAGGGATAGACATCTGTCTAGGATCGCCTTGCTCCCCCAGGAGACTTTAACTTTAGAGAAATTGCTGACCTGAACAGTGCTAGGCAATCTTGCCTATGAGACAGGGATGGTTTGACCTGAGTTCCCTCCTGTCTGCTGGCTTCTTCTGGGGCTCCAGCCTGGCCATGCCTGCTTGAAGGATGCTCACTAAGGACCCTCTTAGGGACCACGTCATAGCTCCTGCACTAGCGGACCATGCCTGACCATCAAAGAGCTCCAGCAGAGCAGTCCAGCCAATGTGCACATCTTGTTCATGCCCTTCCCCAACCACAGTCTCCCCTATGCCTCTTTGCCAGCATGTACTTGCTGACAGCCACCCCACAGCATGCTTTGCCAGGGTGTGTGTATGTGTGGGTGAACCTTACCACCCTCTCTGCTTGGGCACATGCAGAGTGGGTACAAATGCTAAAGGAATTCATTAAAACCAGATATGTTTTTAATTCATAAAAACCTTACAAGAGGTTCTGAAGGGAGTGCTAAACATGGAAAGGAAAGACCATTACTGGCCACTACAAGAACACACTTTACTACATAGACCAGTAACACTATAGAGCAACTACACACAATCTGCATAATGACCAGCTAACAACATGATGACAAGTTCAAATGATCACATATCAACACTGACTTCAAATGTAAATCAGACAAATGCTCCAATTAAAAGATACAGTGTGGCAAGTTGGATTAAAAAAGGCAAAAGCCAATGGTATGCTGTCTTTAAGAGACTCATCTCACATGCAGTGACACACACAAAGTAAAGGGATGGAGAAAATCTATCAAGTAAAAGGAAAACAAAACAAAAAGGTAGGGGTTGCTATTCTAATCTCAAACAAAACAGATTTTAAACCAATAAAGATTAAAAAAAAGACCAAAAAAAAAGAAAGCATTACATAACGGTAAAGGGTTCAATTCAACAAGAAGACCTAATTATCTTCTTGTTGATATATACATATATATATTCACCCAACACAGGAATACACAGATTAATAAAGAAAGTTCTTACAGACCTACAAAGAAACTTAAATAATCACATAATAATAGCAGGAGACTTCAACACCCTACTGACGTATTAGACAGATCATCAAGGCAAAAAACTAATAAAGATATTTGGGACCTTAACTCAACACTTGACCAAATAGACCTAATAAATATCTACAGAAATCTCCACTCCAAAACAACAGAATATATATTCTTCTCATTTGTACTCACCACATACTCTAAAACCAACCACATAATCAAGCATAAAAAAATCCTCAGCATATTTAAACAAACTGAAATGATACCAACCATACTCTCAGACTGCAGTGCAATAAAAATAGAAGAAATCACTGTTAAGAAAATTGCTCAAGACCATAAAATTACATGGAAATTCAACTTTCTGCTCCGGAATGACTTCTAGAAAAACAATGAAATTAAGGCAAAATCAAGAAATTCTTTGAAACTAGTTTTAAAAAATACAACATGCCAGAATCTTTGGGACGCAGCCAAAGCATTTAAGAGGGAAGTTTATAGCACTAAACGCCCACATCAAAAAGTTAGAAAGATCTCAAATTAACAACCTAGCATCACAACTTAGGGGAACTAGAGAAACAGCACACTAACCTCAAAGCTAGCAGAAGACAAGAAATAAGCAAAATCAGAGCTGAAGTGAAGGAAATTGAAACACAGAAAATCACACAAAAGATTAATGAATCCAAGAACTGGTTATTTTAAAGAATTAATAACATAGATAAACCACTAGCTAGATTAATTAAGGAAAAAAGCAAGAAGATCCAAATAAGTACAATCATAAATGGCAAAGGCAATATTACGTATCTATGCAAAGGAAAAGAAGACATATCTAAAAGACACCTGCACGCATATGTTTATTGCAGCACAATTCACAATTGCAAAGATATGGAACCAGCCTAAGTGCCCATCAAACAGTTGGTGGATAAAGAAAATGTAAAATACACCATGGTATACTACTCAACCATAAAAAAAAGAATTAAATATTGTCATTTGCAGCAACTTGGATGGAGGTGGAGACATTATCTTAAGTGAACTAACTCAGGAATGGAAAACCAAATACTATATGTTCTCACTTATAATTAGAGCTAACCTACCGGAATGCAAATGCATACAAAGTGGTATAATAAATACTGGAGACTCAGAAAGAGGGAGGGTAGGACAGAGGTGGGGGAAAAAATAAAATATTGGATACAATGTACACTACTTGGGTGATGACAGCGCTAAAATCTCAGACTTCACCACTATATAATTCATCTATGTAACCAAAAACCACTTGTATCCTCAAAGCTATTGAGATTTAAAAAAAAAAAAAAAAGATTAACAAAACCAAAAAGCTTTAAAAATAATAAAAGATACAGAAGGCAAACTTGATCAACAAAATTAAAGAGAGATTTTGTTTGTTTTGGAAAGTTGAAGGGGATATAACCACAAAGAGATATTTTAAAACATTGAAGAAAATGCTGTAAAAATTATGAAATAAAATTAAAATGTATATTAAAAGAACTTTTAACAAATTATTAAAATTGACTCAAGAATAAATAGAAAGACATAAGCATAACCATTACAAAAATTCAGTCAACATCACAATTTTCTCAAAGGATGATACTGTAAAAGATTTAAAGACTACTACTAACCTTATATGAACTTTATCATGGACTAAAGAAAGAAAATATTCCCAAACATATTATATATGGCTAGGATAATCTAACTGCCAACATTGAATAAAGGTAATCCAAGGAAAAAATAATAAGCCTACTTATTCATAAGCATAAATGCAAATCTTAATTAAAATTTTTAACTAGAATAAAAAATAAATCAACAAACAAGGTTTATATTTAAAATTCAGGGTAGTCTAATATATGGTATTCAAAAATCTATCAGTATAATTCAGCACATGAATAACAATATATACATTTATATCAATGAATGCAGAAGGATCAATGACATTGACTATATATTCATGTTTTTAAAAAGCAATTCGAATCAAACTGAGACTATACCCAACTGCACAAGACTTTCAGTACGGAAAGGATGAAGATGATGGAAAATCTTCCCTCCCCAAAAAAATACTGTACGACTTGAGAAAATGGTTAAAACAACCATTTCTATTTTTGGATATAAAACAAAGGGAAAGAACAACTTGAAAAGCATTAGTTTATGAAAAATTCCTAAATTTAATATAAGACGTGGGAATCTGTGGAGTTCTTGCCTGGGATGCCTCCTTTCCCTCTCCCTCCAAAAAATGACAAAAGTTAATGAAAATAAATTGAATATATAGATCTATGAGCACATAACACAAAACAAGAAAGAACAAAATAAAAAACAGGCTACAAAATTTACTATCAATATTGGAAGTAAATGTAGCACTGATTGCTACTCTGAATTGGCAATGAAAGGAATAGAATTCAGCTTTAAACCTGCTTCTCTTCTACAAACTACGTTTCAGGGTACCCAAATGGCCTGAGTTGCTGATGTGTCCCTTGCCACCACAATTATAATTTTGGAAGTTTTCAACTATAAAATGTTACAGGAACACACCTAAAACCCTATCACTGAACTTATTTCCACAAACTGTTAATGTTTTGCCACATTTACTCTCTCTATAGAAATAAGTGACTGAGATACAGAGGTAGAAATGATGAGCCTAACAAATGTCTTCATGATAACATGAAAATAATAGAAAAAGATTGTTTTTATGATTATATCCTTTTGCATTATGATGAGAGGGAGAGACAGAGAGGATATTTATCATCTGCTCTGTACCTGGCCACATTACTGCCTGTAGGGGAAAGAAAGTGGTATTTAGTTTTAAAAATACAAAACAAATATAAAAAAAAATTAACATCAATTCAACCTAGGTATTGATATGCATGGGATATATACATATATATGTGTGTATGTATATATATATATATATTTTTTTTTTTTTTTGAGATGGAGTCTTGCTCTGTCGCCAGTCTGGGGTGCAGTGGCGCAATTTCAGCTCACTGCAACCTCCGCCTCCTGGGTTCAAGCAATTCTTCCACCTCAGCCTCCCGAGTAGCTGAGACCACAGGCGTGTGCCACCACACCCGGCTAATTTTTCTTTCTATTTTTAGTAGAGATGAGGTTTCATCATGTTGGCCAGGATGGTCTCTAGCTCTTGACCTTGTGATCCGCCCGCCTCCGCCTCCCAAGGAGCTGGGATTACAGGCGTGAGCCACTGGGCCCGGCCAGGGTTATATCATTCTTATACTTTTAAACAAATTATATAAAAACTTTCAATAGTTTTTAAAGTTTTAAAATACGACTTGTTTTCTGCCCAGCTCTTTTTTCCCCATCTGCCACAAAAACCAGTTCTCTTTACCTAGATTCACCTATTTTAACATTTTAACTTTTTCCCCATTTTAAAAAACACTTTTCTGTCTCATTTTCTTTATATGTATTTGTGTATATATATTTCTACACATATATAAACATATGTATATGTGTGTTTGTATTTATGTTTTCTGAATCATTTGTAGATGGCTTATTTATATATAACTTTATATGCACTTATTACATTAGCATATATATTCTATATTAAGACTATTTCCAAGAATATGAATACTTTCTCACATAACCACAGTGAAGTTACCAAAATCAATAAATTTAACAGTGATACAGTACTGTTATCTAATTTATCATTTATATTCCAATTTTGTTAATTGACCCAGTAATTTTCTTTTAGAATTTTTTTCTCCTCAAATTACAGCATCCAGTGTGGGATTGTTACATTTATTATATATGTTTAGCCTTCTTCAATTTCAAACCTTTCTACAGCCTTTCTTTGTTTTTCATGGCACTGATGTTTTTAAAAAAAAATTCAATCTCCTCTTACTAAAAAATAAAATGTACCACATTTGGATGTGTTTTCTAATTAGATTTAGGCTTCCTCCTAAGTAGATTTAGGTTATGCATTCTCAGCCAGAATACCATACAGGTAATGTGGTATCTGCCTCAACGGAGAAACATCATATCTATCTCTTTCTCATTGAACATATTAATTTTGATCACCTAATCAAGTTGTTTCTGATTTATCCACTGTATAATTACACTTTTCCCCCTTGCAGCTACTAAGGAGTCTACCGTGAACATTGCTTCCATTTTTATTAGTTTGGAACTTAGAATTTTACTGTAAGCAAGTGCTTTTCATTCTCTTCAACTATTTATATTGGTTTACCTATTCATTATCAGTATGTATTATTAAATACCTATCCTATTTTTCAGATGTATGACTGTACTTCAGTATTTTAATCCCCAAGTTCTCTCAAATTTAGTTGGAGGCTCCTGCAAACAGCTTCCTGAGTCTTTGTTACATGCCTTCAACATTTATTGAGCACTTTCTAACTTTCTCTCAACAAAATGTTCCAGCCTCATCTCATTTATGTCCTGTCCCAGTTATAATCTTAGTCACCTCTTTGAGGACCTTGAATTCCTTTTGTGGAGACTGGTATTAACTATAAATTTTAAAAATATTTGTTTTAATATATCAGAGAGCTACTGATTTAACCAAGTCTTAAAGAGGCAAGATCTTAATAAATAGAAAAACTGCTGTAAGATAAACTAATATTCTGTGTCTGCTTTTTAGCTTTGCTATATTTGGTAATTCTAGATACTGAGAAATAATCTGACAGTTCAGAATATGGAAGGGTAAGAAAGAAAATACTTAGAATCAGAGAAACCAAGAGAGCATTTGCAGTTTCACAAACATGGAAAACAAATACGAGAAACTTGAGAGACCAAGATCCTAGTGAGATCCAAAATTAAGCATTCCCCTAGGACTGTTTTCTCCAAAATACGTATAGGTATGAAATCATAGCACCTGCAGGACTACATTCTAGGAACGTGAAATGAACCAAATTAAAGAAATACTTAGCAAGCTGCAAGCTTGTAACACAGTCTTAAGTCAGCTTAACCCAAGATTGGTTAATGTTGTAAACTCCCATTTTTATCTGACTAACAAAAGAAAGGATAAACCCTCTCTAGAGAAAAAAAAAATCACCCAGAGCTTCTACACCTTTCCATAAAAAGGTATTGGTATTTAATACAAAATTACCAGGCATGTCATGAGCAAGAACCACATGATGAAAGCCCAAGAGAAAATACAACACATAACTCAGAAGAAATTCAAATAAAAATTGTAAGATAACTATGACTAAGGAGTTCTAGGAAATAAAGGGAACAATGGAGGAAAACATAGAAAGATGGGTGTATTCACAAGAAAATTAACTCTACCAAAAAACCAGTAAAATAAAAATGCCATAAATAAGAAGTAATTGAAATTTAAAACAATATATTAAAATCATAATAGGGGAAAGGAATTAATGAGCTAGAATAGAAAATAGAAAATACCTAATTACAGAGAAAAAAAGGAAAATGTGGTAAAGAATCTAAGAAACATATGTGAGACCATGTGATGATCTATTTGAAGTTCCAGGAAGGAGAGACTCTTCAGCTGAGTATCGATCTACACGTGTATGTGAGCAAACTCTAAAACCAGAGAGAAAAAAGCCATACCACACGCATGCACACAGACACACAGACCCACGTGCACATGCAAAAGAGTCTTCAGAACCATTCCTAGGGTTCACACAGCACTGAAAATATTTTGTGTTCCCACCAACTAAGGTGAAAAGAATTCTAATAAAATAAGAAATAAGGTAAAGAGGCCAGGCACGGTGGCTCATGCCTGTAATACCAGCACTTTGGGAGGCTGAGGAGGGTGGATCAATCACCTGAGGTCAGGAGTTCAAGACCATCCTGGCCAACATGGCAAAACCTCATCTCTACTAAAAATACAAAAAATCGCTGGGCATGGTCATCGGCACCTGTAAGCCCAGCTACTCAGAAGGCTGAGACAAGAGAATTGCTTGAACTCAGGGGCGGAGGGTTGCAGTGAGCCAAGACTGAGCCACTGCACTCCAGCCTGGGGGACACAGCAAGACTCTATCAAAAAAAAAAAAAGAAAGAAACAAGGTAAAGTACTGGGAAGAATATTGACTAAATTCTGGTGCCAATTAACCCTAAGATAGAAGATATTTTGAATATTTCCTAAGAAAACTTAAAAGCAAGTCATAAAAGGATCAAACCATTTACAAGTAACTTTAATGGAGAACAAAACTCTAAAATATTTAAATTAATACAATGAAAGCTAGAAGGCAAAAATATAAAAAGCACAATATTGGCCATCCAATAAAAATTATAATCCAAGCAATTAAATCAGGAAAATATGACTAAAACCAATCAATACAAACAGATCAGAAGTGACACAGATGGTAGAATCAGCAGTTAGTAGTGTTAGAAAGAGTTCTTATAAATAAATTTCATATGCTTAAGAAGGTAAAAGAAAAAATTAATATGATGGGAAGAAAAATGGTAAAATGAAAAAAACCCAAGTCAAGTTTCTGGAGATGGAAAAACAACATTTAGAAGGAAGATACTCTGGATAGGATTTAACAGCCAATTACACACTGCAAAAGAAAAAATTAATGAACTTGAAGACATAGAAAGACAACTATTCAAAATAAAGAGAAAAAAAAACAAGAAAAATAAAAGTATCATCACTGTTCAATTCATTAATAAAATATGTATATATTTTATTAAAACTTCAAAATACATGAAGCAAAAGTTGATAGAACTAAAAGACATATCAGTAAGGAAGATTAAAAAATTTCAAGTAAGAATATAAGAAAATGCTTAATATTATTAGGCATTAAAGAAGAAAAGTTAAAATCATAATGGGATATCACTGTACATTCATTAAATTGCTAAAATTTAAAGAGACTGACAATACCAAGTGTTTACAACAATGCAAAATTAGGATTTTCTTATAGTGCTTATTGCATCTACTTTGGACAAGTTGACAGGTTTTTTTGTTTTTGTTTTGTGTGTGTGTGAGACAGAGCCTTGCTGTGTCGCCAGGCGCCAGGCTGGAGTGCAGTGGTGCAATCTCGCCTCACTGCAACATCTGCCTCCTGGGTTCAAGCAATTATCCTGCCTCAGCCTCCCAAGTAGCTGGGACTACAGGTGCATGCCACTACGCCCAGCTAATTTTTGTATTTTTAGTAGAGACGGAGTTTCACCATGTTGGCCAGGATGGCCTTGATCTCTTGACCTCGTGGTCTGTCTGCTTCGGCCTCTCAAAGTGCTGGGATTACAGACATGAGCCACCGCCCCTGGCCAAGTTGACAGCTTTTAATAATGTTAAGTCTTTATTCTCATTTGATTTAGCAATTCCACGATTAATATATTCCATACAGAAATGAAAATATACATCCACAGATATGAATGTTTATGGCTGCTTTATTCATAATATTTTAAATCTGGAAAAACTCAAATGTTCATAAAGAGATAATAAATACGTGATGTGTTCATGCACTGGAATATCACTTAGCAATTAAGAAAAACTACTGGTATAAGCAAAAGCATGGATGAATCTGAAAATTGTTATACTGAGTGAAAGATACCAGCCAAGATGAATACATACTATATGATTCCATTTATATAAAACTACAGAAAACAAATTTCAATCTATTATTACAGAAAGCAAAACAATGGTTTCTTGAAGGTGGGAATGAGTGGAGAAGGTTGCCTGACAAGGAACACCAAGGAAGTCTTTTTGGATTATGGAAAAATTCTGTATCTTGATTACAGCTCTAGTTATACACACACACACACACACACACACACACACACACACACACAATTTCTGAAAACTTATCAAATTATACTTCTAATATAGGTGTACTTAATTGTACACAAATAATTCTACTGTGTTAATTTAAATGAGTAAAGAAAGAAAAAGGAAAAGAGAAGGATGAAAGGAAGGAAGAAGAAAGGAGGAAGAAAGAAAAGAACTCAGGACAGAAAGAAAGAGAAAAACAAATCGAAATCTTGAACTAAAATAAAAAAAAATTGTTTAAATGTAAAATTCACTGGATGCACTTAACAGCAAATAGGGGACCACAGAGGAAAGCAACAATTAACTTGAAGACAGGTCAACAGATACTATCCAAACTGAAACATTGTGGAGAAAGAATGCGTATTAGTCCATTTTCATACTGCTCTAAAGAACTGCCTGAGAATGGGTAATTCATAAAAGAAAAAGGTTTAATTGACTCACAGTTCAGCACGGCCAGAGAAGTCTCAAGAAATTTACAATCATGGTGAAACGCAAAGGGGAAGCAAGGCACCTTCTTCACAAGGCAAGTTCTTCACAAGGTAGTAGGCAGGAGAAATGCTGAGCAAAGAGGGAAGAGCCCCTTATAAAACATCAGATCTTGTGAGAACTCACCCACTATCACGAGAACAGCCTGGGGCAAACATCCGCCATGGTTTAATCACCTCCACCTGTTCTCTCACTTGACAGGTGGGGATTATGAGGATTACGAATCAAGACGAGATTTGGGTGGCGAAAAAAGCCCGACCGTATTAGAATAAAAGCTCCAATTTCCCCTACTTTAAAACTCCTCAAAGAACTTCAACTGCAATAGAATGAAAATTTAAGTGCCTAATCCCAATCTATGAGTGTATTACGGCCTAAGCCCTTTTTCTTCTTCTTAGGCTGTTTTCTTTTTGGTCATCAGGCTCCACTAACACTGGCTTTCTTTCAGCTCCTAGAAAATGCCAAGCTCCTCCTTATCACAGAGGCTCTGCAGGTGAGTTTATTTTGGCTTTTTCCCAACAAGGATCTTATTTCCAATGTTCACGTGGCCACTTTCTAATTTTTATCTCAGCTCAATAACTGCCTTCTTGATAACCTTATTTAAAATAGACTACTGTCTTCCAGATGCATCTTTTTATATCACCACATTATTATTTATTGACATACTTGTTCATATGTCTGTTATATATCTCACCCCATTTGAATTTAAGTTTTTTGAGGCCAGGGATCTTGCCTTTCTTATTCACGATGTTTACAACACTGTCTGAGACATATATGAAAGCTGTATAAACAGTAACTAATGTGTAAGTGAATGAGAGAATAAATTCTGCTGGGTAAGGGAGGTGAGCCTGAGAGCAATGGAGACAACTCTTTTGTTCATTAGGCTTACATCGTAATGGAGAAAGCAGACCAGTAAGCCAGTTATTGAACTGCATGGTAATTAGAGCAATTGCTGGGGAATAGAGTACATCTCTAGAACCACAGGTTGACCACCTAATCTGGACTGGAGGTCAGGGAGAGGTACAGGTAACCAAGCAAATTCACTTGAGGGTTTTCCAAACTGAGATCTAAAAGATAAGAAAGACTTATCCTTGCAAAAGAGAATGGAGACACAACAGAGGAATTAGGGACAGAAGCGACTCTGTGGGAGACTATAAAAGTTCAAGGAACTAAAGGAAGTTCTGTGAAACCGAACTCCACAGAGCAAGGAAGAGAAAGTCAGAAATGTGGCTGGTGAGGAAAGTGGAGGAAAGCTTATATAAACTTTCCTAATGTTTTAAATCAGAAGGAGGCAGCTGCAAAGGATATATGGGAGTTGCTGGAGAGCAGGCTTAATTGGGAAAGTAAGGCACACAGACATGAAAAAGTGATGAGTCTGCGGCACATGTGAGAAGTCTGTTTCAGGTACTGCTTAGCAATAAGGGGAAATAACTGAATGTCCTCCACGTTCTCAATTAAGTAGAGAGAGAGTGACTTCCTAACATGTGTAGCGGCATTTTCCACTTCAATTCATTTTGCTTTAACTAAAAGCAAAAACAAAACAAAAAATGTAGTTTGAAACCAGGCTGCCTAAAAGGACAATCACAATGCATTTGACGATACTAAACAGTAAAGTCTTCATGTTTGTAATTTACCAAACAAATGATACATTTAGCAATACGATGTACAATGGTTTCCAAGTATAGATCATACAATTTTCATACAGGATATATGAAGCTACTCTTTTACTTAACAAACTGTAACACTTTGTTGTTTCTGTTTTTTAAATACAACTTACATAGCATAAAATCCATTATTTTAGACTGGTTATTATTACATACACTATGTGTGCAACCATTACCACTATCTAAGCCTAGAACATTTCCATCAACCCCCAAAATCCTTGTACCTATTAGCACTTAGTCCCAATTTCCCCTTCCCCTTATCCCCTAATAGATAGACTTGAACAATTCCAAATACATAGACTTGAACATTCAAATAGATAGACTTGAACAAATTCAATTCTTATTGGAAAATAAAAGAAGGGTTTTCTTCACTGTTTTCGAATTCTAGTTAACTTTAAATAGTAATCAACATGTGAGGTTTTCTATTGAAAAGGACAGTTTAGTTCTCAAATGATTTTTTCTCTTGGTAGTAGTATAATTAGCATTTTTAATAGTCACATTTTGAGATTCATTTCTTGAAGAGTCAGTTAAATATAAATTCATAATGCCAGCTTGTACCATGCTGCATTTTTGAGATTGTAGAAATGTATATGCACTTGTATAGCATATGTTATTGAATTTAGTCAACATAATTTAGATGTATTGAATAATTTTGACAGTATGCAAACCTCTTTAAATTGGCTAATGTATAATCAGCATTCACACTGCTTCAGCATAATCTAGTCTATTGCTTCTGTCAGGCAAAGAAGAATTGAGCTTCCTTCTATGGAGTATCCCAGTCTCCATACACACTCCAACATTTTGGGCCTTAGACAAGCAACACCTTCTCCAGGAAACCTCACCCAATCACTCTCACACATAGACCTTCCATTTTTGGAATTCTTTTTCAGCACTTACTCATTTTAGACACCTAATGAAACATTATGTGACAGTTTAATTGTACTAGCAAAACCAATTAAATGGTAAGCTTTTTTAACCTAACAGATCTTTTACATTAAAATGAATTTTAGTGCTGGAGTTTCTGCAGAAGAAATGCACTCATTTCAGTGACATTGCTATTACTCAAATCATTTTGTCAACTCCTGTTTTGCAACTGCCACGAGTGGCACATTACAAATCATATAGGCAAATTCCTACAGTGGACTAAACAAAGTCTTATCTGGTGAGGACACATAATGCCCCCACAAAATTGCTTTTCTTCCTGACCTTGCCCTTAAACTCATCTATCCACCTTGACAATGGCTCTTAATTCAGAGTGTGATTGTTAGCTCTTTAATTTCAGGAAAAAAAAAAAAAAAAGAGATCCTTCCTCCATGAAGAAGTTGGGTGTATAAACTCTTTTACATACAAAGCATTAATTTATTTATGAAAATGATTCAACATACACTATATACTAAGGGAATTCTAATACAGATCTAAGACATGGAACTCTCCTGTTGAGTTCCTGAGCTAATTAGAAAGGCAACTCATAAAAGACCAATTTGAAAACAATATGCCTTATTTTTAGTAAAAGTGTAAAATTTTTAAAATGTGTATAAATTTTAGTAAATGCATACAAATAGTAAATGTACATACATTCACTGTTAAAGTAAATTAAAATGAAGAACTGATGAATTCTGGAGTAGACAAAACCAGTTAAGCCTCATCAGTCACCTCAACCTTTCTTGATTTGCAAACATAAGCAAAACTTAATTTGAGCTATCTCTTATAAATGCCTATATTTTTAAAAGGCAGAACTTAAGCTCAACCAATCTGAGACAGCCAAAATCTTCTACTTATATTATTAGAGGCTTTTCAAAGGAATAGATCAAATAAGGCAAGTATATAATTGGAACCAGTCAAATATTTTCTATATTCACCCTATAAAAGCCTTCCCCTTGCATTTCCCCCAGATTAAAGCTACTCAATTCATGTATTGCTATATGTGCAAATAAACTTTTTTAAATTGTATTGTGTCTTAGTTTACTTTTTAATGATATTAAATATGTAAATACACACACGCACACACACACACACACACATATGTGACTGGTAGGCATCAGTGCTAGAAAATCAGGAATAAAATATGCAATCAAAGACATTATCTGCTATGTGTCATATAAAAGTGCGTTATGAAACAAAATTTCAGAAATTAGAAGATATAAACTAAAAGTGAAAGTCAAGAAAATTGGAAGATTAGGGGAAAACCTGGGTTAATTTACCTTCTGTATTGTCCAAGGAAACCAGATACTGTTACATCACATTGGAGAAGTAGGAAATTAACAATCTTCTTCAGAGTTCTTTACTTTTGACGACTGAAAAAAATACCTTCTATATTTGAAATGTATATACAATCATGATACTATCTGTACATACATGCTAACTGACTCCACATAATCAAATGACATTTTTATATTTTCTTAAATTTTAAATCTTGTAAGTGCAAGGAGTATATTTTTCTCAATCACAAGTAGTAGATGTTCAACAATAATTGATGAAGGAATTTTATGAATGGGTGATTAGACTCATTGATTCTAATCCTTAGCTTAATACTTGGCCAATGCAAATGATACTGTAGCCTAAATGTGAAAGAGAAGTCAGTTAGGACAATAGAAAACTGAGACACCAAAAGTGGATCTTTTAAAAGTTAACACTAATGTAGAGTTTTTAGTTAGCATGTCAGAAAAAGTGATACATGTTCTGCCTTTCCAATGGCCACAGATAGAAACTAAACAACTAATTGGGACTCTTTATTCTTCAAAGACTCAAGAGATCTAGGCCTGGGAACCACTCCATCTGAATTGCATAAAACCACAGAGAACATAAGTAACAAATAATATAGAAGCAATGTTTGTATGTCTGTTCGTTCACAAAGGATTAGTTTAGTATGTCTAATATAGAGCAAAAATAACGTGGGCTACTTGGGAGTCTGGAGACATAGCCTGAAGCAGTGCTATATAAACACAAAATTTCTTTGAAGACATATTCCTTAAAACTCATGCAAATTTGACAGTGTAGTTTATTTTATATCTGTGCTTATTTTAACGACCATAAGGACTATTTGTTTCCTGCTGGATCTTGAGTGGCTATCACTAGGCCCAGAACCTAATAAACAGCCAAGGAATACCTGTTGAATGAATGCAAATTTGCTTTATTTTCTAATTAGAAAAGCAATATACCTTAATTTAAAAAAAATTATCTGACCGATAATGCACAACATGTCATTGTAATGAAGCTGTCAACTTTGGAAAATTATCTTGAATCACAGTTGACATCTCCCATACAATTTTGCCTGTTTTTCTCAGAGCCATATTTTGTAAGACTTCATTCTTACTTAACAAAGAAACACAATCAGCAACTCTTTTCCCCTTTGTATAATTTTTGTTGCTTATCCTGATGGGAGACTCTCAGAAATCCCCTTAATAAGTAGGACAATGCAGTTTAGAGGGTTTTGCTAATGGAAATTTTAATAAATGCATCTTCTTCTTGAAGTCTCAAGGCAACAGTTGTCAGGTTTGGGGCTGAAAGTGTGTCTACTCCACTGGTCAGGCTGTATTACTCTCTTGGGGAAAAATTTAAACAAAGGTCTTTTTAGTTAATGAAAAATGAAAAACTACTGTTGATGTTCTATACTCTTAATGCGCTCATTTTCATTCCATGCAAACAGACTGAAAATTGCAAATGACTCATTTTATCAATAATTAACTTCTCATCTATGTCTCAAACATCATTTTCACGGTAGCCATTTTGTTGTATGCAGTCAGATAATACAATTTTTGCCTTATAGTTCATTGATTGTAAGTATTCAGCCTTGAAAAAACAATCACTATGTAGGCAAACATTGTAACATACTCCTCAATAAAGTTGGCAATGAATTAATTCATGTGGACAGATTCCTGCCCTTTATTATAGTGCCTCTTTCCTCATTAAAGGAAAATAGATACTAAGACTTTGAAAACAGATAAACAGCTTCACTCATTTCCATATTTATGCAAGAATCTGAGTTGCTTCCTATTTGACAACTGACCAAATATTTGCAATTTGAAAAGCAATAATGCCTCACATGCACAACAGATGTCATATTTGCAAGAATCTGAATTACTTCCTATTTGATATCTGACCAAACATTTTCACTTTAAAATTATTTATTTTATTTTATTTTATTATTATTTTATTTTGTATTAATGACAAGAGTGTATGTTACATATTTATGGAATATGATATAATATGTGATGTTTTAATATATGCTTTTAAAGAAACCCTCTTAATAGTATTGACCATATTGCTACCTTAATAAACAAACTGCTACAATGAGATTGCCTTGTAATTTTCTTCCTGATTTGTGATGGATAAAAAAGTGAGTGCAGGTACATTTCAGGGCATGGGGTTTTTTCTGTCGTGATTTGGCTCCATCTGTGCACATATCTTTTAGAAACATTTTTCTTTATAAAAATCAAACTTTTGTTGCTGAAATGTGTTCACAAGGTTTGTTGTTGTTTTCATCATTAATCATGGTGAACTTAACAGATATTTTTTTAAAGATGTTTCAACATCTGAGGAAAATTTTATTTTTCACTAAATTGTGTGGCTCTTCATATCCTTCATTCTTTCTGTGTGCTTCCTTCCTGTACTTCATATACTTCATTCTCCCCTGTACTAGTTTCTTGAAAATCAAAAAATGTATTAGCATTCAGAAAATGTATTGAGAAGTGTTCTAGAATAACACCTATGAAAGGGGAGAGATAAAAGCAAGACTGGACAGCAGTAAATGTTGAAATAAAATGCAGTCTCAACAATGACTAGGTTTCTTGTACCTCAATCTGAAGGCTGGTCACTTTAGCATGTTTTGGTTCCAGTGCATTATCTGTTCCCATTCACATTGCCCTAGTCTTAAACTCATTAGGGGTATTATTATTATTATTATTATACTTTAAGTTCTGGGATACATGCACAGAACGTGCATGTTTGTTGCATACATATGCACATGCCATGGTGGCTTGCTGTACCCATCAACCTGTATCTACATTAGGTATTTCTCCTAATCCTATCCCTTCCCTAGGCCCCCACCCTCGACAGTTCCCAGTGTGTGACATTCCCCTCTCTGTGTCCATCTGTTCTCATTTTTAAACTTCCGCTTCTGAGTGAGAGCATGGGGTATTTGGTTTCCTGTTCCTGTGTTACATTACTGAGAATGATGGTTTCTAGCTTCATCCATGTCCCTGAAAAGGACATGAACTCATCTTTTCTATGACTGCATAGTATTTCATGCTGTATATGAGCCACATTTTCTTTATCTAGTCTAACATTGATGGCCATTTGGGTTGGTTCCAAGTCTTTGCTATTGTGAATAGTGCTGTAATAAACATACATGTGCATATATCTTTTATAGTAGAATGATTTATAATTATTTGGGTATATACTCAGTAATGGTATTGCTGGGTCAAATGATATTTCTGGTTCCAGATCCTTGAGGAATCACCACACTGTTTTCCATAACAGTTGAACTAATTTATACTCCCACCAACAGTGTAAAAGTATTCCTATTTCTCCACGTCCTCTCCAGCATCTGTTGTTTCCTAACTTTTTAATGATCACCATTCTAACTGGCATGAGATGGTATCTCCATGTGGTTTTGATTTGCATTTCTCTAATGACCAGTGATGATTAGCTTTTTTGCATATGTTTTTTGGCCACATAAGTGACTTCTTTTGAAAAGTGTCTGTTCATATCGTTGGCCCATTTTTTTTATTGGGTTGCCTGTTTTTCTCTTGTAAATTTAAGTTCTTTGTAGATTCTGGGTATTAGCCCTTTGTCAGATGGATAGATTGCAAAAATTTTCTCTTATTCTGTAGGTTGCCTGTTCAATCTGATGATAGTTTCTTTTTCTATGCAGAAGCTTTTTAATTTAATTAGATCCCATTTGTCAATTTTGGCTTTTGTTGCCATTGCTTTTGGTGTTTTAATCAGGAAGTCCTTGCCCATGCCTAATGCCCTAAATGGTACTGCCTAGGTTTCCTTTTAGGGTTTTTATAGTTTTAGGTCTTATGTTTAAGTCTTTAATCCATCTTTAGTTAACTTTTGTATAAGGTGTAAAGAAGGGGCTCAGTTTCAGTTTTCTGCATATGGCTAGCCAGTTCTCCCAGCACCCATTTATTAAATAGGGAATCCTTTCCCCATTGCTTGTTTTTGTCAGGTTTGTCAAAGATCAGATGGTTGTACATACATGGTGTTATTTCTGAGGCCTCTGTTCTGTTCTATTGGTCTATATATTTGTTTTGGTAGCAGTACCATGCTGTTTTTGTTACTGTAGCCTTGTAGCATAGTTTGAAGTCAGGTAGTATGATGCCTCCAGGTTTTTTCCTTTTGCTTAGGATTGTTTTGACTATACAAGCTCTTTGTTTGTTTCATATGAAGTTTAAAGTAGCTTTTTCTAATTCTGTGAAGAAAGTCAACGGTACCTTGATGGGGATATCATTGAATCTATAAATTACTTTGGGCAATATGGCCATTTTCATAATATTGATTCTTCCTATCCATCAGCATAGAACGTTTTTCCATTTGTTGGCGTCCTCTTGCATTTCCTTGAATAGTGCTTTGTAGTTCTCCTTGAAGAGTTCCTTCACAACCCTCATAAATTTGTATTCCTAGATAATTCATTATCTTTGTAGAAACTGTGAATTGGAGTTTGCTCATGATTTGGCTCTCTGTTTGTCTATCTTTGGTGTATAAGAATGCTTGTGATTTTTGCACATTGATTTTGTATTCTGAGACTCTGGAGCTGCTTATCAGCTTACAGAGATTTTGGGCTGATGATAAGGTTTTCTAAATATATAATCATGTCATCTACAAATCAACAATTTGACTTCCTCTCTTCATGTTTGAATACCCTTTCCTTCTTTCTCTTGCCTGATTGCCCTGGCCACAACTTCCAATACTATGTTGAATAGGAGTGGTAAGAAAGGGTATTCTTGTCTTGTGATGGTTTTCAAAGATAATGCTTCCAGCTTTTGCCCATTTAGTATGATATTGGCTGTGAGTTTATCATAAAAAACTCTTATTACTTTGAGATACATTCCATCAATACCTAGTTTATTTGTTTTTTAGCATGAATGGGGTGTTGAATTTTATCGAAGGCCTTTTCTGCATCGATTGTGATAATCGTGGTTTTTGTCATTGGTTCTGTTTATGTAATAGATTACTTTTATTGATTTGCTTATGTTAAACCAGCCTTGCATTTCAGGGATGAAGCTGACTTGATAGTGGTGAATAAGCTTTTTGATGTGCTGCTACATTTGGCTTGCCAGTATTTACTGAGGATTTTCACATCAATGTTCATTAGGGATGTTGGCCTGAAATTTTCTTTTATTCTTATGTCTCTGCTGGGTTTTGATATCAGGATGAAGCATCAGGTTTTTTTTCCTAACACAAAACTACTATAATTTTTCATTATCTGCCTATATTTTAAAAGTTTCTATGCTCCAGGCTTTTGAGACAAAATAGAAGTTTGCCAAAATATAAAAGTTATTTTCTTATAATTTTTATGTTGAGTCTACTACATGACAAATATTCAAAGAAAATAAATCTTGGATGTTTTCCAAATCTTTGAAAAAAACTCCAACCAGAAAGGTAATTTTTTGTAGCTGTGCACATATTTCTTTTGAGGTGTTTCCATGTTCTCCACTTTGAAGAGCCCAGTAGAAAAACGAGGTCCTGGGAGGGCAAAGAAGAGCTACCCTAGAGACATTCAAGTCATATTTTATTAAAAGCCAAATTATCCATCCCCTGACCTGAAAAAGTGTATTTTTGTGTCTCTTTTAATCTTCCTATCCATAGCTGACTACCTGGATACAATTAACGCCATGGTATGTCTTAAAACTCTTAAAAAAATAATGTTTACTCTCTTCAGGGATACTTGCTTCAGCATTTCCTACTGCTGTAAATGAGGATTTGTAAGAGGAAAAGGAAGGAAATATGTTCTCAGACTTAGCTCCTAGAAACATGTTAGTCTTCATGTGATGACAGGGAAATGTAAGAGCACTCCACCTTTTCTGAGACATATCCCCATGTCTTCTGCTTTTTCACCCCTCCACTCCACCAGCCACTTATACTACCTAGGTGGCATAAATGGATTATCCTAAAACATTTTGACTATGGGCTCTATGTGCCATCAAGGAAACAACCACTAGAGAAACCAACCACAGGACTTGTGCTCACTTTTGTAAAACATGGCATCTGATGAGAATAGTTTTAAAACATTAATAGCTTGAGTACTTCAACCTTATTAGTCAATATAATTAGGACAAACGTTAGCATGAAAACCTTACTCAGAAAGCCAAGGAAAATTAGAGTGAGACTATGAGCCATTAGAGCAATAAATGTATTTACTCAATAAACTTCAAAGAAAAGGGTATGAACACACACACAAAAAATATGAATTTGACTTATCAAAACCTAGGAGGATATGGTAAAAAAGACCATGAAGTATGCAGGCACTAGCTTTTAATGCAGAACCATCCCCACAAGTAAAACACAACCTAATAAAAATAGTAATTCTACCAAAATGAAGAACTATTAAGTGGATGAAGAGAGAGGCTAAAAGCAGTAAAGTAGATGTTCTGTATTCTCTGAGAATAAAAAATGGAAATATGCTCTAGAAATATGCCTGTCATGTATATACATTGTCAATTTCCCTCACCTATACACACTCTTCCTAATATGGAGTTTTTTCCAATGAATTATTTAATAAGTAGAGAAATAATTTTTATGTTAAAGAAAAAAGTACCTAAGGGAGATGTAAAACAAATGAATAGTAAAATTCAATGTGATGCCAAACATACCCAAATTTATCTACAGATTCAATACAGTCTGAATAAAAATTTCTTAAATTGTTATCTACTTAAAAAACATATTCTGAAATTTATGTGGAAAACCAAAGGGTCAAAATATCTAAAGTGAAGAAAGACATGCTCAATTAGCTTTAGGAATTAAGACAGTATGGCTATTGGCACAGCAATCTAAAAATAAACTAATGTAACAGGATACAGCGTCCAGAAATAAATCCATGTATATGTAAATATTTGTTAAATGTAGCATGGCAGATTATTAGGGAAAGAACATATTTCTTAGTAAATTCTACTTGGTTATTTCTTATACACATGGCAAAAATATTAAATCTCTACTTTATCCACACAAATTAATTTTAGAAAAATTACAGAACTAAATGCAAATGACAAAGCTATAAAGCCTTCAGAAAATAATACAAATGAATATCTTCATGACTATTTAGCAGTGAAAGAACTCTTAAATTAGACCAAAAACAAAAAGCTAAACTTACCAATTTAAAAGTAAGAATTTCTGTTAAATACATCAAGAGTGATAAGAGAAACTGTAAAACTAGAATTATAGTTGCATGATATTTCACTGACAAAGAACTGATATTCAATATATATGCATATACATAATAAATATATATATTTTTTACATAATTCAGTGTGTGTGTGTGTGTGTGTGTGTGTGTGTGTGTGTGTGTATTAAAAGTATATAATGTCTAGGGACCCAACAGAAAATGGATAAAAGATCTTAATAAATACTTCAAAAAAGAGGACATTTATAAAAAGATGCCAGACCTCACAAGTAATTAGGAAAATGGAAATAAAACCAATTTCAGTAACCTAATTGAAAAAATTCAGTTTAACAATTCAAACTCTCATAAGCTGCTAGTATAAGTGTCATTTGGTACAATCACTTTGGAAGATCATTTAACAGTAATCATTAAGATTGAAAATATGCATAGCTTTTGACCCTGCAGGTCTCATCCTCTGTATTATAATAGAGTAACTGTTGCACATGTGCACCAAAAGGCATGTAAAAGAGTGTTCATTCCTGTGTTCATTGTAATAGTTCCAAAGTGAAAATGACTTAAATAGCCATAAAACATAGAAGAAAAAATATAATGGCATAAAATAGAATGCTATACAACATTGAAAATAACTCCTAAAGACAATGAATATGTCAAATAAAACAAGTCACAGAAGTGTATGGGTAATATAATTTTTTATATGTTGTTCAAAAATAGGCAAAACCAAGGTATCTTTTTTAGATACGGATATATAGGTGGTTAAACTACAAAGAAAATCAAGAAAATGATTATTTCATTTAAAATACTGTATTCAAATTATATTTTAAAAATTAAAAATATGTATCTAATGGCAAGATGTGTTCAGGAAGAAATATATGCAGGATGGCTGATGTATTCCGTGTCTGAAGGTGTTTCTATGCTGATCCGTTCACCAGGTAATTGCAAAATTTTAATTTTATTATCCTACCAACTAATATTAGTTGAGAATATTAGCTGATATATTCTGTGTCTTAAGGTGTTTCTATGCTGATTCACTCACCGGGTAATTGCAAAGCTTTGTTTAATTTTATGATCCTACCAACTAATTTTAATTGAGAAATACTGTATGCAGTGTACCAATTTAACATTAGCTGATATGTTGAAAAAAATTAATCTATTCTTTTTACCGCTCACAATACTGAATATTTTTCTAAGTTAATTTTTTCTGTTTATTTTTTGAAGCTTGATCTGAATTATGTTTTCTAATAAAAGGTTCAAGCTGTCAAAATTGAAAATATAAAATGGAGGTAAACTTTAGCTCAGTTGTAATTGCTTCATAGAAAGGAGGTATTTGAGATACACTTGCAAAAGTAAGTGGAAATCTGGTATCAGGGAAAGAGTTAGGGCTACACAGCAAGCACAGACACGTTTAATGATTGATAAATAGACAAGCTTGACTATGTGGTTTATGTTTGAAAATAATTGGAGTTAAGTTCAGAAAGCTCACAAAGTTATTCTGAAGATTCCCAACTATTGACTCTATCATCTAACCAAGCAAGATAATTCAGTCATTCTTCAAATCTCTGCTTACTGTCATCTTCGTAGGGAATCCTTTTTTGATCTCTGTGTTAAAACAACTTCAATGCTACAGCATATAGACATAACCTAAACACAATAACAGTTTATTTCTTTCTGATCTAACACCACAATGTGGATAAAGAATTTGTCAGAAAGCCTCTCTTCACAATTATTCAGGAATTCAGGACTATCCAGACTTCTGTCATCTTCATCATGAGACTTCCACTGTAATTCTTTGGCTTACCTCTACCCCAGCGACCAGAAGGAAAAAGATCATGGAGGGAGAGATGCTGCATGGCAAAAGGACTCTGTGGGTCTGGAAACAGATCATGTCTACTTATATTCCAATGACTGGACTTATTCATGTGTATCTATCTGTAAAAGAAGTAAGAAATATAGTCTATATGCATATAGCATTTACAGATGTAAAAAGGAAAACTTAGGTTTTGGTGAGCAGCTAGCAATCTCTTCCTTACACTATTAAAATGTAGTAACATCGGAAATTTGAAAGGGAAGAGAAGATTTTTGTCAGGCTAATCCTAAAGGAAAGATTGCCAGTATCAGAATATTATTATGAGAGGAAAGAGATTTAAAAGCCAAAATAACTGTTATAGTAAAGCAGATGACCAAATAATAATGATAGTCAATTAATTAAAAATGCAATTAAACCTAAATTTGCATGTCTATTAACATCAAAGATGTGTGAAATTATTTTAATAGAACTGAGAGAATTATGAAGAGAAATTACCAAATCGTTAAGGGACCTTTAATCATATTTCTTTCTGTATTAAAATTTTGAAAAGCCAATGGAAAAAAATGATAAGGTTATGGAAGATTAGAACAAAACCATTGTCACTTTTGATCTAATAACCAAATATACAACTCAGCACTTAATAATTATAATTTATCTATAAAATAAACCATTTGTTCACATAGCTATACATATATTTTTAAAAAATCATTGATCTGCCGGGCGCGGTGGCTCAAGCCTGTAATCCCAGCACTTTGGGAGGCTGAGGCAGGTGGATCATGAGGTCAAGAGATCAAGACCATCCTGGTCAACATGGTGAAACCCTGTCTCTATTAAAAATACAAAACATTAGCTGGGCGTGGTGGCGCGTACCTGTAATCCCAGCTACTCAGGAGGTTGAGGCAGGAGAATTGCCTGAACTCAGGAGGTGGAGGTTGCGGTGATCTGAGATCATGCCATTGCACTCCAGCCTGGGTAACAAAAGTGAAACTCTGTCTCAAAAAAAAAAAAAAAAATCATTGATCCACATCATTAAGGCCATACAGCAGGAGACGAGCAGCAGAGTAAAACCTCATCTGTATTTACAGTTGCTCTTCTCCATCTCCATTGCTTACATTACTGCCTGAGCTCCACATCCTATCAAATCAGCAGTGACATTAGATTTTCATAGCAGCACAAACCCTATGGTGAGTTGTGCATGTGAGGGATCTAGCTTATGATAATCTCCTTATGATAATCTAATGCCTGATGATCTGTCACTGTCTCCCATCATCGCCAAATAAGACCATCTAGTTGTAAGAACACAAGCTCAGGACTCCCACTGATTCTAAATTAAGGTGAATTATATAAATGTTTCATATAATATAATGTAATCATAATAGAAATAAAGTGCACAATAAGTGTAACGTGCTTGAATCATCCCCAAACCATTGTCAACCCTCCGTGAAAAATTGCCCTCCATGAAACAGTTCCTGGCATAATTTAGTTTATATGATGCTCAAAAATAGACAAAACTAAGTTATCTTGTTTAGATATGGATACATAGAACTTTCAACCCAGAATCTCATATCCAGCCAAACTAATCTTCATAAGTGAAGAAGAAATAAAATCCTTTACAGACAAGCAATTACTGAGAGATTTCATTGCCACCAGACCTGCCTTACGAGAGCTCCTGAAGGAAGCACTAAACACAGAAAAAAACATCCAGTGCCAGCCACTGCAAAAATGAACCAAATGGTAAAGACCAACGATGCAATGAGGAAACTGCGTGGAAAACCGGCAAAACAAACAAGCAGTAACAAAATAGCAGGATCAAATTTAATTTGATTTTTGTTAATTTACAATATTAACCTTAAATGTAAATGGCCTAAGTGCTCCAATCAAAAGACACAGACTGGCAAACTGGGTAAAAAGTCAAAACCCATCAGTGTGCTGTATTCAGGAGACCCATCTCACATACAAAGACACATATAGACTCAAAATAAAGGGATGGAAGAAAATCTACCAAGCAAATGGAGAGCAAAAAAAAGCAGGGGTTGCAATTTTAGTCTCTGATAAAATCAACTTTGAATCAACAAAGATCAAAAGAGACAAAGAAGGACACTACATAATGCTGAAAGGATCAATACAACAAGAAGAGCTAACTATCCTAAATATATATGCACCCAATACAGGAGCACCCAGATACAGAAACCAAGTTCTTAATGACCTACAAAGAGACTTAGACTCCCACACAATAATAGTGGGAGACTTTAACACTCCACTGTCAACATTGGACAGATCAATGAGACAAAAAATCAACGAGGATATCCAGGACTTGAACGCAGAACTGGAACAAGCAGACCTAATAGACATCTACAGAACTCTCCACCCCACAGCCACAGAATATCCATTCTTCTCAGCACCACAACGCACTTGCTCTAAAATTGACTACATAATTGGAAGCAAATCACTCCTCAGCAAATGCAAAAGAATGGAAATCATAACAAATAGTCTCAAACCACAGTGCAATCAAATTAGAACTTAGGATTAAGAAACTAACTCAAAACCACACAACTTCGTGGAAACTGAACAACTGGCTCTTGAATGTTGGCTGAATAAACAATGAAATGAAGGTAGAAACAAAGATGTTCTTCAAAACCAACCAGAATGAAGACACAGCATACCAGAATCTCTGAGACACATTTAGCACAGTGTCTAGAGGGAAATTTGTAGCAATAAATGCCAGCATGAGAAACAAGGGAAGATCTAAAATCAACACCCTATAGTCAAAATTGAAAGAGCTAGAAGAGCAACATCAAAAAAAACTGAAAAGCTAGCAGAAGACAAGAAATAACTAAGATCAGAGTAGAAATGAAGGAGATAGAGACACAAAAACCCTTCAAAAAACCAATAAATCCAGGTGGTTAAATTACACAGTTTGGCCACAAAGATTGGGGACCACTGCTCTAAATGAATTATGTTCCAGTTCCTTTTTGGCACCTCTTAGTATCACAACCTGCCAGACACATGTCAGGAATTTGTTAGCATTGTTGCAATCATCTCACTCTGTACTGATTCTCATCTTATTCACATATTCCTATGGCTAATATGAGTAATTTCAGGTGCTGAGGTTAGCATATAGTAGATTCACAGGCATGCTGGCAGCCAGCTTTTTTTTGAGATAGAGTCTTGCTCTGTGACCAGGCTGCAGTGCAGTGGTGTGATCTTGGCTCACTGTAACCTTCACCTCCTGAGTTCAAGCGATTCTTCTACCTCAGCCTCTGGAGGAGCTGGGACTACAGGCATGCACCACCATGCCCAGCTAATTTTTGTATTTTTAGTAGAGACTGAGTTTCACCATGTTGGCCAGGATGGTCTTGATCTCTTCACCTTGTGATCCACCCGCCTCAGCCTCTCATAGTGCTGGGACTACAGGTGTAAGCCACCGGCCCAATGCTGGCAGCCTGCTTTCTCAGGAATTCCTTCTTCCTTTCTTTTTGATTTTTTGTCCTCTCAGAACATGCTTTTGCAAATGGAGTCTTTTTTTTTTTTTTTTTTTTTTTTTGGAGAGAAGGTGACATGTCATTCACATGCTCACTCATAGATTCTGGCTATATAACCCTCTGCCTTAAACATGCATAAGCTTTACTTATTTATTGAACAATCTTGGCCTTAAACATGCCTTTGCTGAAAACTCCATGGTAGTTGGAAGCCATCAGGTGATATTTAGCCCTACCAATATGAGGCATTATTAGAAGCCATATTATTTTTAGCATTCTCCCCTAATGGCACTGCTTACTAGAACTCCAGTTACGAATAGAAAACTGAGAGTCCTACATAAATGCAGCATCTTAACAAGCTCCTTCAGAAACTTGAGAAGTGAGGAAAATGTTTAATTGAGACTCTTTTCTTTAATTTTACTTTAAGGCATTAAAATTTTCTGAGTCAGTGGCTGAAAAATTAATACAAATGCTTTGTAACATTACATAGCATCATGTCAAATATTACTCATTCATGATTCCCTCTATGATTCAGCAAGGTGGTTCATGACAAAAACGAACAAAAATACCTCTAAATATTAACCTAATTAGTCATATGTTTCTTGAAATTTAGCATTACAAACTTATTCATCAAATAAATGAAGTGATATTTGCAATTAAATGTCAGTAGATTCAGAAAAGAAATTCACTCAAACAACATTCTCTTTAGGAATGTGTCTTTCAAGTCTACCGTAGATCTAATAATTCCCATCTTCCTCACCAGCTAGAGTGTCAGGTACCCACTGGCAAAGGGATTCTGTGTAAGTACCACATAGATTTTGTCCAAACCCAGAGGTGTGGGTGTTTAGGTGTGAGTCTCTAATTTCAGAGCCATATACAAATTACTTTAATAATTTGCTATTTTAGGCCATCTGTCTATCTGTTCTGGAGTAGATTAAAAGACAAAAAATCAAATTTGATCAATAAGATCAAAATATATTCATGTTTAAAAAAAAAGTCTTCCCCAAAAATGGTAAAATAGTCTAATCACAAATATTACCAAAACATTTTGATTCGAAAGAATGTCATTTTTTAATATTATACTTTATATGTCTTGGTTGCAGGAAATAATCAAAACCAATGTTAGTATACATGTCTTAGTTCATTTTGCATTGCTATAAAGAATACCTGAAGCTGGGCAATTTATAAAGAAAAGAGCTTCATTTAGTTCACAGTTTTGCAGGCTTTACAAGAAGCATGGTGCCAGCATCTGCTTCTAATGAGGTTCTCAGCAGCTTCCACTCCTGGTGGAGGGCATAGGGAAACCAGGTTGTAGAGATTACATGGTGTGAGAGGAGGAAAAGAAAGACAAGAGGTTTCTGGCATTAAAACAAAACAAAACAAACCAGCACTTGTGGAAACTAACAGAGTAAGAACTCACTCATCCCCAGAAGAGGGATCTACCCACAGGCACCAAACACCTCTCATCAGGCCCCGTCTCCAACACTGAGGATAAAATTTCAAAATGAGGTTTGGAAAGGACAAATATTCAAATTGTAGCAGTACAACTGTGGCAGAATGCTTTTCACCATATCCCCTTCCTGCAGCATGACATAGAATCTGGTTTATTTTGAAACAACTCAAAACAGTAAAAAAGGGACTGGGATAGTTTCAGCGTTAGCAATTGCATTGTGTATTGACTTGGAGGTGATAATACTTAGCCCAAGTAAAAATGCTGTATTTTTACCAATGGCATCAAAAACATACATTGGAGAAAGTACTTTTAATAAATGATGCTGGGAAAACTGAGTATCTATGTGCAGAAGAATGAAACGAGATGTTCATCTTTTACCATATAAAAAATCAACTCGAAATTAATCAAAGACATAAATATATAATGTGAAACTACTAGAAGAAAATACTGGGTAGTGCTACAAGACATTGGCCTGGGCTAAGATTATTTGTGTAAGACCTAAAAAGCAAGACAACAAAACAGAAAATAGACAAATGGGATTATATCAAGTAAAAAACTTCTGCAAAGCAAATATATATATATATATATATATATATATATATATATATATTAACAAACTGAAGAGACAACCCACAGAATAGGAGACAACAGTGGCAAAGTATCTATTTGGCAAAGGATTAATAGCCAGAATGTATAAGGAACTCAAACAACCCAATAGGAAAAACAAAATTGGATTAAAAAATGAGCAAAAATCATGCCCATGCCTACGTCCTGAATGGTACTGCCTAGGTTTCCTTCTAGGGTTTTTATGATTTTAGGTTTTACATTTATCTTTAATCCATCTTGAGTTAATTTTTGTATAAGATGTAATGAAGGAGTCCTGTTTCCGTTTTCTGCATGTGGCTAGCCAGTTTTCCAAAAGCAACGGCAACAAAAGCCAAAATTGACAAATGGGATCTAATTAAACTAAAGAGTTTCTACACAGCAAAAGAAACTATCATCAGAGTGAACAGGCAATCTACAGAATAAGAGAAAAATGTTGCAATCTATCCATCTGACAAAGGGCTAATATTTAGAATCTACAAGGAACTTAAACAAATTGACAAGAGAAAACGCCATCAAAAAGTGGGTGAAGGCTATGAACAGACAGTTCTCAACAAACATATGAAAAAAAGCTCTTCATCACTAGTCATTAGAAAAATTCAAATCAAAAGCACAATGAGATACCATCTCACACCAGTTAGAATGGGGATCATTAAAAAGACGAGAAACAACAGATGCTGGAGAGGATGTAGAGAAATAGGAAAGCTTTTACAGAGTTGATGGGAGTGTAAATTAGTTCAGCCATTGTTGAAGACAGTGTGATGATTCCTCAAGGATCTAGAACCAGAAATATCATTTGACCCAGCAATCCCATTACTGGGTATATGCCCAAATAATTATAAATCATTCTACTATAAAGACACATACATACATATGCTTATTGCAGCACTGTTCACAATAGCCGAGACTTGGAACCAACCCAAATGCCCATCAATGATAGAATGGATAAAGAAAATGTGGCACATAAACACCATGGAATACTATGCAGCCATAAAAAAGGATGAATTTATGTCCTTTGCAGGGACATGGATGAAGCTGGAAACCATCATTCTCAGCAAACTAACACAGGAACAGAAAACCAAATACCACATGTTCTTACACATAAGTGAGAGTTGAATAATGAGAACACATGACCTAGGAAGAAGAATATCACACACTGGGCCTGTCAAGGGGTGGGGGACTAGGGCAGGGATAACATTAGGAGAAATAACTAATGTAGATGGCAGGTTGATGGGTGCATCAAACCACAATGGCATGTGTATACCTATGTAACAAACCTGCACATTCTGCATATGTATACCAGAACTTAAAGTATAATCATAAAATTTTTTTAAATGGGCAAAAGGCCAGAATAGACATTTCTCAAAAGGAGACATACAAGTGGCCAATAGGTATATGGAAAAATGTTCAACATCACTAATTATCAAGTAAATGCATATCAAAATTACAATAAAATTTAATCTCACCCCAATTAGAATGTCTATCATCAAAAAACAAAAAAATAATAAATGCTGGTGAGGATGCAGAATATAAGTAATACTCATATGCTATTGATGGGAATGTAAAGTAGAACAGCCATTATAGAAAATAGTGCGAAGCTTCCTCAAAAAAAACTAGAAATAGAATGAGCATATGATCCAGCAGTCCCACTGTTACATAGCTATCAAAAGATAGGAAGTCAGTATATAGAAGAGATAGCTATACTCCCATGTTTATTGTAGCGCTATTCACAGTAGCCAAAATATGGAATCAACCCAGGTACCCATCAACAAATGAATGGATTTTAAAATTTGATATATATGCACAATGAGAGTATTATTCAGCCACAGAGAGAATGAATTCCTGTCATTTGCAGCAACACGAATGAAAGTGGAGGCTATCATGTTAAGTGAAATAAGCCATGCTTAGGAAAACAAATATTTTATGTTCCCACCCATATGTGAGAGCTAACAAATAGATTTCAGTGGGACAGAGCATAGAATGGTGGTTACCAGAGCTTAGGGAAGGAAGGGTGTGAGGATAGAGTTGTTTAATGGGTACCAAAAAAAAAAAAAGTTAGAAAGTTAAGTACCAGTATTCAATAATATAGTAGAGAAATTATAGTTAACAATAATTTATTGTATTCCTCAAATAGCTGGAAGAATTATAATGTTCCCAATACAAAGAAAGGATAAATTTTTTGAAGTGATGAATATCCCAAATACCCTTACTTGATCATTACACATTTATATATGGATGAAAATATTACATGTACCCCCCAAAAATAAGTGCAACAATGATATATCTATTTAAAAACAAACAAACAAAAAGAATGCGGCTAATTATTTACCCTAGATCAGAATCAGTGACTTTATGCATAAAAAAAGGAACAGTACTGAGCCATCCCCTAATTCCATATGTGTTTCCTACAACGTACTTAAAAATTATACAATTCCAATCTTTTCTTCTGCTTTTAAATTGGATTTAAAATACTGTATATTAATTTTTCAATGGCATTTGTTTAGTCTCAGCTACTGTTGAGATCAAATTTCTGAATACTAAAATAATATTTTTTCAGAAAATGAAGCAATTACTTTAATTCATTCTGATGTATTTTGAGTTTCATGCAGACCGATCTGTGTAAAATATTATGTGCATGTGTTCAATAATGACAAAATTATTTGGTGAGGAGTCATAAGACTGTTTCATTCAAAGCTTTGATACTGAGTTGGTCAAATGACCTTTAGCTTCACTTTCTTCTCCTGAAAACTAAAGAAATAGCAACTGCATTGTCTAGAACTCTCTATTAATGTGAGACCAAATGAGGTAATGCATACCAAATGGATTTTAAAGTATGAAATTATACACTAATGGAAAGGATTAAAGGGTAATGTAGATATTGCTCTACATGAGATTTTTCTAAACATAATTTTTCATTTAATGAATATTTACAGTATCTCCCACAGCCTGACTTCTGTGGAGTCCTGAAAAAGGGTGAGGATGTATGTAAGAAAGGAGTGGATATATAAAGCATCATACTCCCTGGCTCAAAGAGCTTGTAATAATATAAGAATCAAGACATAAAACAACTGAAATCCAAAATAACAATTTACAGAAGCATAGAACTAGATGATAAGAAACAGGGGAGATCATTAGTGCTAAAAATAGGTCTCTGGAGAAAGGCCATAAAGTTCTAGAAACCCCAGGTCCCTCCAGGCCTTGAAATCCCTTAATTAACATTCCCTGATACATTAATATATTTTCAGCTTTTAAAGTCTGTATATTTTACACATGAAATGGTTGAATATATGTTCACGATTCAACAAATTATGCAGTACAATGTAAAAATTCCACACTGTTCTGTGACTAGCACTTAATCTGGCAACCTACAAATTCCATTTCTCTCCCCACTGAAAACCGTAGTTAATAGTTTGGTGGTATTTTGTGTATTGATAAACACACACACACACACACACACACACACACGCTCAATTTGTAGCTTCAAATTCCAAAACTTCCTTTGTCTCAGTGTCTCAACAAACCTTCTGTGACAATACTTTAATATTTTTGAAAATGATACTTTGTATAAATATACCGTATGCTATTTATTCTCCTACTAGTAGGCATTTAGATGCTACTAATTCTCCAGTATTATAAACCACACACCACCACTATCTGGAAGCTCGTAAGCTGTTTGATCCATCGGCAGCATGAGATGTCATATGACATCATGTCAGACTAAGGAACCCACTCTACATAAAGTAGGTTCATGGCCATGGGTTCCACTGATTGTATTACCTACCATACCATGCCCCAAGAGCAGTAAAACAGCCTGCTGAATACACAATTGAAGGACTATCTTGGAGGCACTACTCTGTGAGCATGGAGTCCCATTCTTCTGGATGCAGTAAAGACATTTATACAGAACTGTATCCCCAGTAGAAAGAACACATGGGCCTTGGAACCAAGTGATTACCACCAGGGATAACTTGCTTCCTATCCTTTTAGTCTCAACTTCAGTCTCTGCAGTTGGATGTCGTGGTCCCTAAAGGGGACCATACTCTGCCAAAGGACATACTGAGAGTCTCACTGAGCTATAAGCTAGCTGCACCTAGGCCCTTTGAACTTCTCATGTCTAGAGACTAGGAAGCAGGCAAAGGAATCACCATCATGGCAGGGGTTATTGAATTCAATCATCAGGAAGAGGTAAGCCTGCTGTTACACAGTGAGCTTTAGAGTAATATGTGAGATACCCAGGTGAAGGCTTGGGGTGCCCCTTAGGACTCTCCTGCCCAATTGTGGTGACTAATGAAAAAGTGCAGCAATATCAGACTGAGAAGGACAGGGTGGCCATAGGTTTAGACCTCTTGGGCATGAAATTCTGTGTCATGCCACAGGTAAATCACCAGGCCCAGCCCAGTTACTAAGTGAAGATGAGGATAACTGAGCATGGAAATTAGAGGAGGCAGATAATGAGTTTCAGTTCCAGCCTCCAAAACACCTGCACTGGCAATAGCTCTAGTTCTTCCAGATTTCCCCCAAACAAGATAGACTCACAGTGTTATGGAGCCTCTCAAGTGATAAGTTATTGTGGACATAAAGATTCACTTTCCAAATCCTTCAAGGAAGGCTAGTTTTCCCCAACCACTGGGAATACAGTCAGCATATAGACTCTGGCTGTTAGGGTCTGCCTCAGCTCCCGAGAGCGACTTTTTCCAATGGCACACCCTTCCTGGGGTGGCCCATATCTTATGATTGACTGTAGCAACTTGTGACAACTCTAATGACCCATATTTGGCTTAGAGCTCTTCATGAAATTGGTCAAGGCTTTTTTGAGCTTGCATCAAAGCACACCTTCTTCCTCTGCTCAATTCTGCTTCCATCTTTTTTCCAAAGGTGTTGATCCCTAATAAATATTCTGCTTTCCAAAACAGAGTCTATTCCTAAGGAACCTAACCCAAGACATGTCTATATCAGTCTGCTATTTCTGTAACAAATATGCACTCTCAGTGGCATAAAACAGTGGTTTGCTGACCTATCTACAGGTTGGCTGGCAGTGGGCTGAATTAGGCTGGGCTTGGCTGTACCCAGCTTTATGTGCGTGTTGGGTAAGGTCTGATCCACATGTCTCTCATCTTTCTTATACCAGCAGGATTTAGGGGAATGTCCCTTTCCACGGTCATTGTAGAGATGTAAGGACCAATCCCTCCACACAAATACATTTAAGTCTTTACTTACTTTACATTTGCTAATATTTATCTATCTAGCTAAACATGTTACATGGCTGAGCCCAAAGTCAAAGGGCTGGAAAGGATATTCCCTTTTGGGTGGATGGGTGTAAGACAGGGAAAATAGCGAATGTTTTTGAACAATAATTTAAAATCACAATCTTCTTTTCTATTTCAGATTTCCCTCATTTATTTATATGTACTTTGTAAGAGGGCTATATATATTAAAACATTTGTCTCAGATTTGTTGCAATATTTTCCCAATTTTTAAAGTTATAAATTTATACTTTGTGTGGTCATATTTATATTTTGCACTCTTATTGTTTTCCATGGTATTTATTCTTAGAAATCCCTTCTCTTTCCAGAAGTCAGAGAAGCAATCTTTGCTTTGACTTCAGAGATACTACTTAGTCCTTCTTTTCCTCTATGCTCTGACTGAGCTTTCTCCTGAATCCTCGTTTACTTAATCTTTCCCAAAATGTTAATGTTCTGCCAGGTTTTCTACACAATCTTCCTAACTTCTTACCGTAGGCCACTGTAGTTCAATGGCTGACGTAAGTACTTAATACTTCTCCCTGAACACCTCATTTTTTTTTCAATTTTATTTTATTTTTTATTTTTATTGCTTTTTAGGTTTTGGGAGAGGATGGGGAGGGATTGGAAGATTTGGATAATAGCATTGATGTTTACTACTAAATCTTTATGGTTAAAAAGAGGTGTTCATGGATGAACCTGAACACCTCTTTTTAACAATACGGATTTAGTAGTAAACATCAATGCTATTATCCAAATTTTCCAATCCCTCCCCATCCTCTCCCCATCTTTGAAACACATGGTATGGTAGTATTTCGAGTCACTACTCCATTAAAGCTGTGACACTCTATGACTTCCTTTGATCAATTACAGTAGAAAGGAGCATTGTAACTATTAGTGGGAGCTTAAAGAGCTAGCATGTGTTTTGTTACCTTTTCTTCCACCTCAGAAATCATGGATGCAAGGAGATGAAGCCTCCATGAGACCCAGGCCCCTTAGAGAAAATAGTGTGAAGTAGAACTTTCAGCTATTTCCTGATGAATGGGAAGCTAGAGGATGAAATAAATTCACTGACAATTTTTTTTAAATCATGGCATAGTCTAACCTGCTCTAACTGATATTGATATCAAACCTTCCTTTCCTACTCCCACTCTGGCACTAGAATATCCTAAATCTAGGTATAAAGCGTTTTAAAAACTCTCCAGCTATTTCTGATGTTCCTACCACATCTACTTAAAAACCTGTTTTCTAACTGTTTCTGAGCTTAGCCCCCAGTGTCCACTATAATCTATTCGTTCAAATCCAATGTCCAAAATTCCCATATTCAATTTTCCAATTTCTCTGAGGTGGATAGAGATCTCCTGCCTTCTTTACCCACATTACAATTCAAGCTATACAGCTTTCCATAGCCCATCCCCCCACCTATGCTGTGGATGGCAGCCACTCCTACAGTATCAATGACCCATTACTACAGATTTTTCTTACCTCTTTATTTGGCTTTACCTTTAACAGCTCCTTCTCTCCTGGATTTTACTTTTTTTATACTAGGATTTCTCAATATTAAAAAGAAATTTTCCATTGACTTTTTTTTTTACTAGCTAACATCTTTAAAGCCAAACTTCTACAATGAGTTATTAATGACTGCACTGTCCATGTCTTCCTCTCATTTCACCTCGACCACTCCAGTCCAGCCTCCACCTTCATCAGTCTGTTGAAAAGACTCTCACAATAGTCTAAACTCTATCTAAATTTAAGGGAAATTTTATCATCTTAATTGCAAATTCAGTGGCACCAAACACTGTTGATCTCTCCATTCTCAAAGGGGACTCTCTTTAGCTTCAGTGACACTAAACTCTCTTTCCTACTAACACTTTTAGGGGTTTCCCTGTCATTCTTTTTCAAGTTCATCTGGGTCTTCATGCTTTTGTTTAAAGAACTTTATCCAGATTTATGCATTAAGATTGGATTTAGCAATGAGTAAGAAGAAAACCCACGTTGTGGTGCTTAAATAAGGTTCCCATGGACCAACGACATCCACTTCAGAGCTCTCTAATTTCTATGGTGTGATCTGCAACTTTATGGTCCAAGGTTGCATCTAGATTCAAGAATAGAAGATGGGAGGAAGGGAGGAAAACAGCAAACGGGGGTTCACCAGGTATTTCATAAAGTAGGCACACAGGGTGTTCTTACATCTCATGCGTCAAACCTAGTTTCAAAAAAGGTTGGGCAGTTACATACCCAGATAGTTTTTTAATATGAAAGAAAATGAAAGGAATATTGAGGGACAACTAGTGACCTGTGTCTAGACCTCTTTTCTTCATTTATTATATTATTCGTCAATGACTTCAATAATTCCATACAGTTCTGTGACAAGCTTTGTAACTTTGGGTAAATCATGAAGTAGTTCTGTGCCTCAATGTCTTCATCTGCAAAATGAGGATAAATAGTAAATTCTATTTTAAGCATATATTTTTACATATAATGTGCTTACAAGAGTGTGTGGTATACAGTAATCATTGAATAAATGTTAGCTACACAACTCTGAACTTAGGACTTCAGACTTGTTTGTTCCCCCAAGTTTAGACCCATATGATAAATTGTAGATCAACAGCTCTGCTAAGATACCTCAAAGGAATCTCAAGCTTATTCTGCTCAATTCTGAATTCATAACATGATCCCTAAATTGGGTTCCCCTCAACATTCCCTATCTTTATAAATAATATGACCAGTCCATTGTCATCTATTACATACCTAGATATTTATTCTTAACATAGAAGATGAGGAAAGAAACTTAAGAGACTAGCAGTAATCCCAGCCACTTCTCTAAGAAAGTTGACTCATATTATCCACATATATTTATTCATTTTCTCAACCTAGAATTCACGGAAAGTAGTCTCAGAATTGCTAACACATACCACTGCTGAAAGCCAACCTATAAACTAAACGTCGACACTTCCTTGCAGATTCTTCAAAATGCATGGTAAAGTATATAATTTGAAGAGTTTTAACAAATACATACACTTACGAAATAGGTGTGTCCACCTCTATTAAGATAAAGAACATTTTTATCACCCCATTGTGTTTCCTTATGCCCTTTCAAATCAATCCTCCTCCCCCACAGAATGATCCACTTACTGCATATTTTTCTACCATTGATTAATTGTGTCTGTCTTAAGATGAAATATTGCTCAGTATGTAGTACTCTGTATGTAGTACTCTGTATGTAGTTTCTTTTCCTTGGAATATTATCTATGAGATTCTTCCATACAGTTCTCTGCCTCAGTAGTTTGCTTTCTTTTATTCCTGACCATTACTCCATCATCCTAAATATACTACAAATTTTTTGCTAGCTCTCTTACTGATGAACATTTAGGTTATCGCCAGTTTGAAGCAATTTTATTTTTGGATATTATTAAAAATGTTACGAGTCTACAAGTTGGTTTTGTGTATTTGCTTTAATTTCTCTTTGCTAAATATCACATCATAAAATTACTAAAATTACTGGTTTATAGAGAAGTTGAAAACTGAAATTTATAAGAGCTGCCAAATTCTTTTCTAAAGTAGTGGTACCATTTTTATAGTCCCACAAATTAGAGTTATATTGCTTCACAGCCAAACCTACCTTTGGTATTATCATTTAGCCTGAAGTAGGAGGGCTTAGATGGTAGCTTAATTTGTAGTTACTTGATGGATAATAATGTTGACTAGTTTTTCATGTGTTTGTTGATTATTCATATATTTTCCTTTCAAGTGTCTTTTCAAAATTGTATTGCATTGAATCTATGTTATGGAGGGTGTGTGTGTGTGTTTGTGTGTGTGAGAGAAAGAGAGAGAGAGAGAGAGAGACGGGTTGCTCCAGGAATTATAATACACATCTGTGATTCTTAACATTCCAGTTAGAGTTAATATATTATTACTTCATGTTAGCTTTAAAAATTTTGCAACTATATAGGTTTATTTAACAGTGACCCTCCTTTGTGTTATTACAGTAATATATATTACACATCATAAACTGTATAATACAGTTCATATTTTTGGTTTAAATGGCCATATTTCTTTTAGAAAATTGGGACAAGCAAACATATATTTATATGTGTGTGGCTTTTTGCAATTATTCACATGTTTAGTATTTCTAGGCTTTTTCACTTTTTCCTGTAGAACACAAGTTTCCATCTGAAGTGTTTTTCCTTTAGTCTGAGTAACTTTCTCTAACAAATTTTCTTCTTCATTTTTTTTTCTTCTTCTTGTTTTTATTTTTAAAAGGTCATAGAAGTCTTCCAGCTAACATTTCTTATAATGCAGTCTGCTGGCAACAAATTTCTAGGGTTTGTTTTTTTTTTTTTTTTTTTTTTTTTTCCACAGGATGTGAAATTCTGAGTTGACAGGTTTCTTACTTTCTCTCATCCCTTTAAAAGTTGTCATTCTGATTCTAGGATTGTCAAATGGTCTGATTCATCTGTTCTAATAAAAAACCACCTATCATGTCTATTCCTATTGCTCTGGATGTAATACATGACTTTGTCTAGCTGTTTTTAGAAATTTTTCTCTCTTTGGTGTTCAGGAGTGTGCTTATAATGTGCCTATGTATTTTTTTCCAGCTTAGGGTTCACTTATTTTCTTGGATTTATGGGTTTATCATTTCATCAAACTTAGCAAATTTGGGAACATAATTTAATTTTTTTTAATTTTGGTATGAACACACATGAGATCTATTTTTTAACAGATTTTTAAGTGTACAGTACAATGTTGTTATCTATAGGCACTATGTTATACATCAGATCTCTAGAACTGATCATTTTGCACAACTGAAATTTTATACAAATATGTCACACAAATTTTTACACAAATAATTTTTGTCACACAAAAAAATTTACACAAATATTGATAATTAGCAACTCCTCATTTCTCCCTCCCTCAGCCTCTGGCAATCATCATTCAATTACTTGCTTCTATGAGTTTGATTATTTTGATACCTCATATAACTAGAATCAAGAAGTATTTTTTCTTCTGTGACTGACTTACTCAACACAATGTCACAAGGTTTATGTTGTTGCTTCTGCATACCACGTGTTCATTATACATATATATACTGATGAAAGTTTTGATTGCTTCCACATCTTGGTTATTGTGAATACTGCTGCAGTGAACATGGAAGCACAGATATCTCTTCAAGACCTTGATTTCAATTCTTTTGGATAAATATCTTGATGTGGGGCTGCTATCAATGTATCATCTGGTAGTTCTATTTTTAAATTTTTAGTAACTTTCAAACTATTTTCCATAGCAGCGGCACTACTTTGCATTTCCACCAATACTATACAGGGATTCCACTTGTTCTACATCCTCACAAACACTTGCCTTTTGTTTTTCTGATAGTAGTCATCCTAACATGTGTGAGATAAACACCTCATTGGGGTCTTGATTTGCATTTACCTGATGATTAGTGACACCAAGAATCTCTGCATATACCTTATAGCCATTTGTGTATCTCTCCTTTGGAGAAATGTCTATTCCACACTTTATCTCATTTTTAAGTGGGTTATTAGCAAGTCCATGGCTGATATGATTTGGCTGTGTCTCCACCGAAATCTCATCTTAAATTGTAATAATCGCCATATGTTATGGATACCAAAAACGGGGACAGATGGAGATAATTGAATCATGGGGGTAGTTTCCCCCATACTGTTCTCAGGATTTCGAATAAGTCTCAGGATGGTTTTATAAATGGGAGTTCCCCTGCACAAGCTCTCTTGCCTGTCACCATGTAGGATGTGAGTTTGTTCCTCCTTGTCTTCTACTTTGATTGTGAGGCCTCCCCAGCCACATGGAACCGTGAGTCCATTAAACTTCTTTTTCTTTATAAATTAACCAGTCTTGGATATGTCTTTATTAGTAGCACAAGAACAGACTAACACAACAGCTAATATCATACTCAATGGGGAACAACTGAAAGTTTTTCCGCTAAGATCAGGGACAAAGCAAGGATGGCCAGGCTCATTATTTCTATTTAACACAGTACTGAAAGTTCTAGCCAGAGCAATCAGATAAGAAAAACAAAATTTAAAAATCCAGTCCAAGATCTAATCCAAATCAGAAAAGAAGTAGAATTGTCCCTGTTTTCAGGTGACATGATTTTGACATATAGGAAAACCTAAAGCTTTCCCCAAAACTGCTAGAACTAATAAATTTAGTAAATTGCAGAATACAAAATCAACATAGAAAAATCAGTTGCTTTTCTACACACTAAAAACATACTATCTGAAAAGGAAATTTAAAAATAATCTTATTTAGAATAGCATCAAGAAAAAATAGTTAGACATGGCCTGAACTGGGGCCATTATTTTTTAATATTTATCTTCCCCATTTTCTACATCCTTTCTTTCCTCATTTTTCAGATACCCCAGCTTTTTTGATCTTCATCTTACCACTCTAGTTAGATTGTGATTTTCTGCCTCAGTTGTCGCTGCCCCAAGATGATGCAGACTAACAGAGAGCTCTCAAAATATTATCCGTAAAACATTTTACCTAGGGAAGTGTTCCTCTTTCAAGGGTCTATTCCCTTCCAGTCTCTGCCTCCTTCTGGTTGCTCTATAATGCCTTCCAGTGGTTGGATGGCTTTTTTCCTCCAGAGCTTATAATAGATGATCTCTGGGAGAGATCATCTGGTACAAGTTCTTTCACCATTATCTGAAGAGGATCTCTCCACCTTCACCTGTACCAATTTCTCTACTTTGTAGTCAACCAAAAGAGCCTGGTTTTAGCTTCTCAAACATGGTATCTACCCCTTCCTGTCTCAGGCTCCTTACAATTATTCCATCTTGTTGGAATGCTTGCTCTGCATACCAACATTCACACACACACATGCACTCACATGCACAGACTCAGCTGGTGTATCCCCCACCACCCACATCCACCCCATGCACTCTTCAGACCTCAGGTCAATTATTTTACATATTGCAGTGAAGCTTTCATTTTCCACTTAACTCAGAGCAGTTCTTCCTCTTATCTGCTTCTAACTCTTCTCGTCATTTTACCTCATGGCTCTTATCACAGTTTATTATTTAGGCTTTCTGTCTGTGATTACTTGATTAATGTTTGAACTTAAATTAGAACTTAAATTGTAATGATTTGTGCTCACAAATTTCTACATAGATAAGTCTTGCTTGTTTTACTTACAACTTTGTAAGTAGTGCTGAGCAAGGGCCTGATACTTTAGTGTATGCTCTCAACATATTAATTTAACTAATTAATTTATTAATTAAAGCTCCTCACCTGTACTGCATCTGGACTGTCTCTAATTAAATACCTCACTGGTACCTTAAACATCATATGCCTCAAACAGAATACACTTTCTGACAGTACCCACTTGTCCTCTTTTACTTCCAATAAAAATTAATTATAATCCTATATATCCAGGTGCTCTAAGTAGAAACTTCAAACCATTTTTAGAGGGTTTTTCTCCTCTCTAAGCAACACTTCCCACACATGTGCTTTCTTGGGACCTCTCATTAGTCAAAAACGCTATCACCTTCTTTTCATTCTCTAACTGCCCCAATTAGTTAAGGGTCTTTTTTGTGTATTATTTCTCTAGGTTTCCACCATATGTCACTAGTTTTAGTCCTTTCCCTAGCTGCTTTATCTTTACTATTCACCTTCACTCTCCCAAAAGACAGCTATTCCTAAAGCATAAACTTTCAATGCCCTCAATTAAATATCTTTCCAGAACTCTCATTTTTAATTAGAGAAAGTTCAAGAATCGTAACATAGCCTACATTTTTTTCTAACCTAGCCCCACACTTATGGGATAAGCTTACAAAATTAGACACTAAACTCAAGGAAGAACTCAGCTACTTTATATAACTAATCACAACTTTCCCTTACCCCAGCCTATTGTGCAGTCAGCGTTCTGTGCTCTGTATTCTGACCCTAGGTCCCTGTCCAGCCACACATATTCTCAGATCCTCCACTCCCTATTCCTGGGCACTAAGAATTTACGGGGATCCTCTACACTCCCTGTAGAATATGAGGAGCCTCACTATCCCTCTCAGCGTGTCAGTCTCGCCACCTCCAACATGATGTGAGAAGTGGTCCCAAGCCAAATACCAAGCTGCCCTCAGGGCCAGAATGATGAAGGCTAGCCTTTAAAGTAGACCACAAACATGATGTTCTCAGAAAATCCCATACCATCCTGCATGGTTTGCAGCCCTCCACCCTTCTAGATCAGCCCTGGATTGGGAGTGGATTAAATCTGGCATTTGATCTCCTTGCCTTTCTGGGTTTTTTTCTCCTTTCCCTGCTTCCCAGAAAAGGTGAAGGAGCCAGCTTTCCACTTGCTTTTTCTTCTTCCAAAGCCAATGTTCGTTTTGCCCACTTACTTGTCAGACAGAGTGAAGGTATATAAAATGTCTTAGCTGTAATCAATGATCTAAAAATATTATCCCTATTACACCAAATTTATAGAGTTTTCACTTTCATTTCTAGTCATGTCTTCTTGTCACCACCTCTAGGCAGAATTAATTGCTATCATATCTCCCACAGCAACTTATTCATATTTTTATTTTATTATTTAGCACATTGTAATTATAATTAGCTACATGTTTGCCTTTCCCATTAGACTGTGTGACAACCTCAAGGACAGGGACTGAATCTTACTCATCTGTTTATTTCCCTAAATCCTGCCAGAGGGCCTGACACAGAGTAAGTGCTTAGTGAAAGTCTCTGTTCAAAATGTGAGCAAATCTGCTTAAAGCTGAGGCTACCTATGAAGAAACAATGACCAGAGAGAGTTGGGAGGACAAGTTGTAATAGTTTATAGGGTGCCCTGATTTGGGTCCTAAATCCTATGATAGACATAAGTTTAATTTCAGAGACTGAAAGTTTTTGAAGATTTTTCAGGGAAAGGTAAATGTATTTCATTCTATAAAGTGATCAAGGCACTTTGATAATGTAAAGGAATTTTTTGATAATGATTTCAAACATACTAAGCTTTTCTTAAATACTGTGCCTTTAACCACTTACTTTTTCACAATGTCAGGGAGCATCCATCTCAGAACATGAGGAAGGAAGTACAGAATCATCTCCCTCTTGTCCCGTTAGCTATACACATCTGCCTTGGGTCCATTATCTCAAGAGGATATTTTAGATAATTTTCTTCATTCAACTGGATTTTTGAACATATTCTATCAAAAAGGATTTTGGTCCTCTATAGAATAATTTTATAGATCAGTGGGAATACAAATTTACATCATAAAACCCAGGGAGGACATAGTTCAACAATATAGCCACATATTCATAACATCACAAGTGCATCTATGATTTAATCATACAATGCCTGTGGTATCAGAGGTAAATTCATGAAAATTTATAAGGAATTTCCAATTCTTATGGTATTGCTAACATCAGAGCTTGCACAAAAAATGATTGCACAAAATCAATGTGCAGAAACCACAGCATTCCTATACACCAACAACAAACAAGTGAATCATGCATGAACTCTCATTGATACTTGTCACAAAGAGAATAAAATACATGGGATGACAGCTAACAAGGGAAGTCAAGGACCTTTTCAAAGAGAACTACAAACCATTGCTCATGGAAATCAGAGAGGACACAACAAATGGGAAAATATTCTATGCTCATGGACAGGAAGAATCAGTATTGTGAAAATGGCCATACTGTCCCAAGCAATTTATAGATTCAATGCTATTCCTGTTAAACTACCATTGACATTCTTCACAGAATTAGAAAAAAAAAATTTTTAATCATATGAAACCAAAAAAGAGCTCATATAGCCAACACAATCACAAGCAAAAAGAACAAAGCTAGAGGCATCATGCTGCCCGACTACAGCTATACTCCAAGGCTACAGTAACCAAAACAGCATGGTACTGGAACAAAAACAGGTGAATAGAGCAATGGAACAGAACAGAGCACTCAAATAAAACTGCATGTATATAACCATCTGATCTTTGACAAACCTGATGAAAACAAGCAATAGGGAAAGGATTCCCTGTTTAATAGATGGTGCTAGGGGAACTGGCTAGCCATACACAGAATATTAAAACTGGACCCCTTCCTTACACCGTATACAAAAATTAACTCTAGGTAGATTAAAGATTTAAATGTAAAACCCAAAACTATAAAAACCTTAGAAAAAACCTAAGCAATACCATTCAGGAAATAGGAAAGGGCAAAGATTTTATGGTGAAATCACCAATAGCAATTGCAACAAAAGCAAAAATGACAAGTTGGACCTAATTAAACTAAAGAGCTTCTACACAGCAAAAGAAACTATCTCAGCACAAACAGACTACCTACAGAATAGGAGAAAAGTTTTGCAATGTATCTGACAAAAGTCTAATATCCAGAATCTACAAGGAACTTAAGCAAATTTACAAACACACACAAACACACACACACACACACACACACACAGACAACAACAACAACAAAATTAAAAAGTGGGCAAAAGGCTGGGCACAGTGGCTCATGCCTGTAATCCCAGCACTTTGGGAGGCCAAGGCAGGCAGATCACTTGTTGTCAGGAGTTCAAGACCAGCCTGGCCAACATGGTGAAATCCCATCTCTACCAAAAATACAAAAATTGGCTAGGTATAGTGGCTTACACCTGTGGTCTGAGTTACTCAGAAAGCTAAGGCAGGAGAACCACTTGAACCCAGGAAGTGGAGGTTACAGTGAGCCAAGATCACACCACTGCACTCCAGCCTGGGCAACAGAGCAAGACAGAGAAAGAAGAAAGAGAAGAAAGATAAAGAAAGAAAGAGAGAAAGAAAGAGGGAAAGAGGGAAAGAAGGAAAGAGAGAAAGAAAGAGAAAGAGAGAGAGAAAGAGAGAGAGAAGTAGAGAGGGAGGGGGAGGGTGGATGGGGCAGGGGAAGGAGGAG
>NW_022436947.1:31860259-32013904 GCF_009761245.1 Sapajus apella
GGTAGGGTAGGGTAGGGTAGGGTAGGGGAGGGGAGGGGAGGGGAGGGAAGGGAAGGGAAGGGAAGGGAAGGGAAGGGAAGGGAAGGGAAGGGAAGGGAAGGGAAGGGAAGGGAAGGGAAGGGAAGGGAAGGGAAGGGAAGGGAAGGGAAGGGAAGGGAAGGGAAGGAAGAAAGAAAAGTGGTCAAATGACATGAATAGACACTTCCAAAGGAAGATATACATGCAGCCAACAAATATATGAAAAAAAGCTCTAAATCACCACTGATTATTAAAGGAATGCAAATCAAAAACACAAGATACCATCTCATACTAGTCAGAATGGCAATTATTAAAATATCAAGAAACAACAGATACTGAAGAGGTTGCAGAGCAATAGGTATGCTTCTACACTGCTGTTGGGAATGTAAATTAGTTCAACCATTGTGGAAGACAGTGTGGTGATTACTCAAAGGTTTAGAACCAGAATACCATTTGACCCAGCAATCCCACTACTGGGTATATACCCAAAGGCATATACAGCATTCTATTATAAAGATACATGCACACATATGTTCATTGCAGCACTATTCACAAGAGCAAAGACATGGAATCAACCCAAATGCCCATCAATGGTAGACTGCATAAAGAAAATGTGGTACATATATGCCATGGAATACTATACAGCCACAAAAAGGAATGAGAATATGACCTTTGCAGGGACAAAGATGAAGCTGGCAGCCATTATCCTCAGCAAACTAATGCAGGAATAGAAAAACAAACACCTCACATTCTCACTTACAATGCCTGGCTTAATACGTAGGTGATAGGTTGATAGGTGCAGCTAACCACTATGGCACACATTTACCTATGCAGCAAACCTGCACATATACCCTGGAACATAAAATTTTAAAAAAAAACAAAAAACTGCAATGCTATGGATTTGAACAATTATGAGCAATGTTAATTTCTAAATAAACCATCAGGATCTAATTGAAATACATGGAACAAATAAAGAAAAATGATTGCACAAAACCATATTATTTAGATGTCAACTTCTACTAACTTTTTGTAAGTATATTAACTTATTATATAAAACAGATGTACTAAAGAAATCAAACCAAAAGTAAAACACTATTTACTGAATAGAAGCCATCACTGTTAACATAATTCTTTTTATCTCCTGTGTCTATGCATATATACACATTCAAAGTTATTAAAGATAAAAATGTAGCAAAACTGGTTTATGTCACACATGCCACTCCAAAGAAAACTATTAAGTATAGTTTTCTTGAATTTTAAGGATAAAAATGCATAAAAGTAGAATTTAGCTGCTGAACTTCAGATAAATGTTTCTTCATCATACAAGATAATAAAACCTCAAAAAATTTTCTAAAGAAGAAACATGATTATGAAAATCATTCAGAGTTTGAAGTCATTATATTTTTGTTTTTAACTATAGTGTCTAGTGACATCATGTACCATATTTAAAAATTAGAATATTTACACATTTAAAGCTCCTTAGAGCTCCCATTTTTTATAATTTTTGAAAGTGATCTTATTATTGTCAACATCTATATTTCATCACCAGTTCTTACAATACTGCTTTTCTCTTTCTGGATATTTTACTTTGATTTATCATTTGCAGAGCTGTACTGCATGGAAAGTTAAACAACTTTGAAAGGCTTTTCTGTGTCTATTGAGATTATCATGTGGTTTTGTTTTTAATTATGTTTTTCTAGTGAATCAGATTTACTGATTTGCATATGTTGAACCAACCTTGCATCCTAAGTCTACTTGATCATGGTAAGTTAACTTTTTGTTTTGCTATTCGATTTGATTTGCTGGTATTTTATTGAGGATTTTTGTGTCTATGTTCATCAGTGTTATGGGTCTGAAGTTTTCTTTTTTATTGTCTCTGCCATATTTTGGTATCCGAATGATGTTGGCTTCACAGAATGAATTAGATAGGAGTCCTTCCTCCTTAAATTTTTTGAAACAATTTTAGTAGAATTAGTACTAGCTCTTCTTTGCACATCTGGTAGAATGTGGCTACGAATCCATCTAGTCCAGGGTTTTTTTCTTTTGTTTTTGGTTGCTAGGGTTTTTATTACAGATTCAATTACAAAACTCATTATTGGCTTGTTCAGGATTTAGATTTCTTCTGGGTTCAATCTTAGTAGGCTTTGTATTACCAGGAATGTATCCAGTTCTTCTAGGTTTTGTAGTTTGTGTGCATAGAGGTGTTCACAATAATCTGAGGACGTTTTTGTAATTCTTTGGGACTGGATAAACAACCTCCTCCTGAATCACTTTTAGGCGAAGAACAAAATTAAGGCAGAATTAAAATATTCTTTGAAACTACTGCAAACAAAGACACACCATATCAGAATCTTTGGGACACAGTTAAAGCAATGTTAAGAGGAAAGTTTATAGCATTGAATGCCTGCATCAATAAGTTAGGAGGATATAAAATTAACAATCTAATGCCACAGCTAGAGGAACTAGAAAAACAAGAGCAAACCAACTCCAAAGCTAGCAGAAGAGAAGAAATTACCGAAAGCACAGCAGAATTGAACAAAATTGATAGACAAAAATTTATTCAAAAGATCAACAAAACCAAATTGGTTCTTCAAAAGATTAAACGAGTTTGATAGACCATTAGCAAGATTAATAAAAAGGGAGAGGATCAAACTAAATACAACCAGAAATGACAAACATAACATCCTTCATTTATCCCACTACTTAACTTACCCTTAATTTATGAGCTTTTCATCATTAATTCATTTACTTATCCAAAATGATTTGATTGGTTATATGTCAGGCAATCTTTAAGTTTGCAGGATACAAATGTTCCTGACTGCTTCAGATTTAAATTCCAGTAAAAGCCAGGGACAAGAAACACATTAGCAAATAAATAAGACATACTTTATTCCCTTTTTGATAGTCAAAAAGAAATTATTTTAATAGTCATCCTTAATATTTACCAGTAATCCTCCAGAAGGCATGGATTTCTCTAAGGAGAAGATCTCAAATCCTACAGAAATGACAAATATCAAGGATAAACAAAATAGGACTTCAAGTTAGAGAAATATGGAAGTGGGATGATGTGTTCTGTAGCAAGGATGGCAAGTGAAAGCTCTTAATGAAAATGATGTCTAAGTGGAAATATTTTAAAAGGGTGTCATTCCTACAGTGATCTATGAAAGGAGCCTCCCCAATAAGATGGACAGGTCCTACAAAGTCCTGAATGCATGGAAGTCACAGTGTTTAAGATACACCCTTCATCTCTGGGTGACCAACTTTTAGAGACAGCTGCTTTGGGTATGAGGTTTAAAGACGTTTGTGTGTGCTCTCAGATTCATGTTTACTTTGGCCCCAAATTTTCAGAATTTGAAGGTGAACTTAATAGACTGTGAACCAGAGAAGTATCTGCTTTCTTTGTTGAATATATGAGCCTCCCCTCCCCCTGCTTCATGTATTTTGCTTTCTGTTTTCTATTTTTATTTTGGGGTTTTTTAAGTGAATTTTTAAGGATGAGCATTGATTAAAATTAGCTTTATGGTAACAAATTTATATTCAAGTTCTCATCAGTTGTAAATTAAGAGTATCTAACTAAAGGTGTGACTCTGCAGAGCCATTTTGATAAGTCACTTGATGTCATTTTGATGAAAATGAGTGACAGAAATACTACCTTCCCAAAAAGCATCAAATATGACTCCTTCAGTAATTCTCTGAAATAGCAGAACACATGCCAGCATTCCTTCTGATAAATGTTTGACCAAATGCATATCTTCTACAGATAATATACTGAACTCATCCATTTTATGTCTGTCAAACTCACGTTAAAAAAAAAAGAAAAAAATCTATTATCTTAGCACTACATACTACAAATAATAATTCAACTCATCAAGTGTATATGTAATGTTTAAGCTCTGAAACTTGATTTCTTAAGAACAAAGTTATGGTATAAATAAATTACAGATACATAGTTTGCCTAGGATTTGAACAAAAACAATATTACATTTGCTTTTAGGTGGTTTCTCTATTTTTCCCTGAAGAGAAAACAGAATAAAATATACCACTTGTTTGAAGCAACCATGGATCTTGAAATATGTTATAATCCCAAGTTACACATCATTTTGCATCTTTTTATCTGTAAGTATAAATTTGGAAATCTTAGCACACACTAAGGTATCACTGTAATATCAAATCTTATCAAGGCCTCTTTTAATTGCACCAGTTTAAATCTCCAAGGCATCAACTTTATCAAGAATGTTTTGCCTTTCCCCACTGCGCTGCTGCTGCTGCTGTGTTGTGGAGAACTGATTCTGGAAGCCAGTTTTCCAAACTAGATAAGCTGCCTACATTTGTTTTTCTCCCAAATACACAAAACAACGAGGACAACAAAAAAGGAGCAGCAGTAAGTGTTCAAGGCCAAGCCACTGACTTCATTCAGAAGGCAAATGATGACTGTATTTTTATTAAAAACAAAGGTCAGTCTAAATTAATCTCTTGGTTTAATCTTAGTCCTTCTCATGCTCAGGTTATTTTTCTATATAAAAAAGAGTATACTGCAAATAAAGGTGCAGTCAACTCCTATTCACTTCCCTTCTCTCCATAGGCAAAGATCATCATGAATTTGGTGTTTCTTCTTTTACTATCTATATTAGTACAGTTTATACATTGAAAATACATATGAAATGTAACATATGGCTTAGTGTTATTTAACATTTACGTAAGGAATTACACATATTTTGCAACTGTCTTATTGTTTACAACACTTACTGCTGCTCCTTTTTTGTGGTCCTTGTTGTTTCGTTTGTTTGAGAGAAAAACAAATGTAGGCAGCTTATCTAGTTTGGAAAATTGGCTTCCAGATCAGTCCTCCACAGCATAGCAGCAGCAGCACAGTGGGAAAAGGAAAAACATTCTTGATAAAGTTGATACCTTGGAGATTTAAACTGGTGCAATTAAAAGAGGCCTTGATAAGATTTGATATTACACAGTGATACCTCAGTTTGTGCTAAGATTTCCAAATTTATACTTGCAGATAAAAAGATGTGAAATGAAGTCTTTCACTCAACATTAGGTTTTGAGATTGTTATTCATGTGGTTTTTTTGCATTCTAATGGCTATATAATATTATATAAACATACATCCTTTTTAAGCTATTACTTAATAAAAAGATTATTTCAGTTTTTTAATTATTACAGATATTCAGTAAAGTTATTCTTCAATCTATCCACCTTTAAAGCAGTTACGGAAATTTATGATATGCTACTTTCAATTCAATCTCTCCTATATCATTTCTCATGCTTTTGCAGTTTGATTTTCTGATTCCTCTTTAATTTTTTCCAAATTACCTTATTTTCACTGCCAATATGTATTTTAACCCTAACAATACAATACATTTACCAATTTATTTGTCAGCATTGATTTTGCATCCTACTCATCTTTCTGGGTTTAGTTTTCTTTTCGTTGAATGCATCTTAAAATAGCTTTTGTCTTGGAAAATATGTGAATTGTAAACTCTTAGTCTTTGTTTATGCATAAAAGTCATGGCTCCCTTCTTATTCTGTAATCATTTGTTTGAATACAGCAGACGAGTTGACAGGGATTTTTTAAAGATTTTTGAAAGTATAATTCCATTGACTTCTAATAGAAGAAGACACAGATAAGAGCCTGTCAAAAGTCTGATTGCTGTTCCTTTGCAGGCAATCTTCCCATAGATTTTCCGTCCCAGTGGAAAGCTTTTAAAATTTGACTGGGTTTTTTCTGTACTATAATCTTACTATGATGTTTCTAGGGGAAATTTGTTTTTGCTTAACGTGTTAAACCTGCTTAGGAATTATGTTTGTTAAAAATATTCTAATGATTTTTTCCTATTATATCATAACTCCCCTTCCATTTTCTGTATCTTTTCTTCCTGAAATTCCTATTACAATTATGTTGGCTCTTCTCTTTCTGCTGCTCACAACTCAAAAGTCTGTTTCTTGTTTTCTATCTGTAATTCTTCATACTGCATTCTGCATGATCTCCTGAGATCTGCAATCTAATTCATTAACTCTTCCTTCAGATGAATCTAGTCTTATATTTAACCTTTCCATTGAGTTTATTTTTAATGTCAAAGATTACATTTTTCATTTTTTTTTTAACTTCTACTTGGTTCTTCTGCATCTTCCTTTTTTTCCAAAAGTACTTTTTATCTTTCTCATTTCTAGCTTGTCTTTCATCTCTTGATTTGCACTGAAGTGTCTTCAGTCTGTTCTGCAATCTCCAGTCTAGGGGGTATCCATTCTTCAACATGTTGCATCTGATGACTCCTCTAATGACATTTGTTTCTCTCATGCAATTTGTTGTCTTACTCTAAACTTTGCTTTAGGCAGAGTTTACTTCATTAGGATTTCTACATGCCCTGGGCTGAGAAAGTATTTCTGCAATGTGGTTTTAGAATTGCTTTTGCTGGGGGACCCAAGAGTCTCAAGAATTTCAGCTTGGGTGTTCTGCACTGCAATTAACATGAATACAGACTCAACCTGGAAAAGGTTTCATGGTCTTTCTTACCTCTCACTGGTAGCTTTTTTTTTTAACTTTTATTTTCAGCTCAGGGGTATATGTGCAGGTTTGTTACACAGGTAAACTTGTGTCATAGGGGTTTGTTGTACAGACTATTTCATTACCCAGGTATTAAGCCTAGTTCTCATTAGTTATTTTTCCTCATCTTCTCCCTCCTCCCAATCTCCATCTTCTAAAAGGCCCCAGTGTGTGTTCTCATCATTTAGCTCCCACTTATAAGTGAGAACATATGGCATTTGGTTTTCCATTTGTGTGTTAGTTTGCTAAGGATAATAGCCTCTACCTTTATCCATGTCCCTGCAAAGGAGGCAACAGGTAGCTCTTCTTTCCACTTTGACGTCTACAATGACAAACTTCCTTGGTCTTCACAGGCCTGAGTGGAAGCCAAGCTTTCCTTGTCTTTATTTCACATATGACCTTATCACTTATGACTCCAAGTTTTATAAAAGATGTTCAGTTCCATGTACCCCATTGACACCGTGCCTGAAGCTGAGACTTTCCTCCTTGATTCAACAAAATAGCTCCCCCAAACATACACATACCTCAGAAAGGTGGTTACTAACTAAATACATGAAAAGAATCCACCAGCATAAGAATTTTAAACTTCACTGATTTTTCTCTATTCAGTTCTGGCTCTATGATATTTTTCCTTCCTTTAATTTCAAGCCCAGTTACGTATTTGCTATTTTTATGTGTTTATATTTTATCCAAATGTATTTGATGACAAAAAAAGATGCAGTCAATTTAGTCTGATATATTACTGAAGAACCCTGTCAGTTACTTCTTGGATTTATAAGTAGATACAACTAATGGCTTCCATAGTTGATTGCCTTGAATATAAAAATATACATATATATTTTAATTAAAAGTATTGCCTAACTTTTTGCTGTTTTAGCATTTATGACTTTGAATACAAAGGAATAAACTTTTTGACTCTGGAAAACAGTGTAAGCCCTTAAAGAAATAGGTATAGCCTTATTTCATATTATCTTCAACATTAAAAGGTTTTATTGAATGACTAAATGAATACATGGATGAAAATTTTATTTGCTTTACAAACATCAGGACCTGAAATTGATTTTTTAACTGAGTTCCTCATTTAAGAAAAGATAAGGTTAGGAATCTCTTTTATTTGCCAGTTCCCTAGTTTCCACTTTTCCACAAACAAAAATCCTTTGATATTCTCTTCTAGGCACTGATATTTGCCAATTTTTATAAATTTACTGTGGAACTCAGCCTGCCCTCTCTAATGCCTAGTGTTTCAATTGTTTTGTCAAAGGAATCTTGGACTTATATTTTCATGATGTATCTACTATTAATAACTTTTGTTCCCTTGTCACTTAAAGAGAAAAGGAAGAAAATGAAAATGAGAATACAAAATCTCCTAGTTTTGACTGAATTTACCTATCAGTGAAACGTACACAAGCATTGAGTGCAACTGGATTGGGATCCAAGAGGGCTGAATAGGAACAGCTCTGGAGTGCAGTTCCCAGTGAGAAGAATGCAGCGGGTGAATGATCACTGCATTTCCAAATGAATTTTTACTGCTCACAGACCAGGAGACTCCCGGGCTGAAAAGTGCCATGAGTTTCCAGCATGGCTGTTTCAGCTGGCACTGTGGGTCTCCACACAAATACTGGCACAAATCCTGGCAGCCATTTCAACAGGCACCTGAAATGCCAGGGATACAGAGCCACCCATTCAATTGAAAAAAAAAAAGGGGGCTGAATCAGGAAGCCAAGTGATCTGGCTCAGCGGGTCCCACCCCCCAACAAAGACCAGCAATCTGAAATGCTCTGGATTGAGAGTTTTGCAGCAAGCAGCTGTACCTGGTACAGTCTAGCTTGTTGTAGGGAGGGAAGTCAGCCATTACCGAGGCAGTCCACCATTACTGAGGCAGCCTGCCATTACTAAAGCAGACCACCATTACCGAGGCAGTTCTAACAGGAAGTTCACACAGCAGCTGGGCAGAGCTCACAACAGCTCAGTAATGCCTCTGCTGGTAGACTATGGCTAGACTACCACCTTGCTGGGCAGGGCATCTCTGAAAAAAGGCAGCAGCACATCAGGAACTTATAATTAAAGCCCCACCTTCCCTGGACAGACCATCTGGGGCAAAAGGCAGTTATGAGTTCCATTGCAGCAGGCTTAAACATACCTTCCCAGAAGCTCTAGATGAAACAATGGAGCTCCCAGATCAGCACTTGAGCTCCTAAATAAGGGTCAGACTGTGTCCTCAAGCAACTCCCTGTCCTTTGTATATCCAAAGAGACACCTCGTAAAGGAGAGCTCAGTCTGACATCTGCTGGGTACCCTTCTGGGATGAAGATAACACAAGAAGAAACTGGTAGCAACCCTTACTGTTCTGCAACCCTCATAGGTGATCCCCAGGCAAGCAGGGTCTGGAGTGGACCTCCAGCAAGCCTACAGCAGAGTGGCCTGACTGTTAGAAGGAAAACAAAGAAACAGAAAGAAATAACTTCAACATCAACAAAAAGGACATCCACTCAGAGACCCCACCCGAAAGTCACCAACTACAAAGACCACAGGTCCATGAAGATGAGAAGAAACCAGTACATAAAGGATGAAGAAACCAAAAACCAGAATGCCTCTCTTCCACCAAGGGATCACAAATCCTCACCAACAAAGGAACAAAGCTGGATGGAGAATGAGTCTGATGAATTGACAGAAAAAGGCTTTAGAAAGTGGGTAATAAACTTCTCTGAGCTAAAAGAACATGTTATAACCCAATGCAAAGAAACTAAGAACCTTAAAAAAGATTAGATGAGATGCTAACAAGAATAAACAGCTTAGAGAAGAATATAAATGACCTGATAGAGTTGAAAAACACAACATGAAAACTTTGCAAAGCATACATAAGTTTCAACAGCTGAATCAACCAAGCAGAAGAAAGGATATCAGAGATTGAAGATCATCTCAGTGAAATAAAATAAGAAGGCCAGATTAGAGACAAAAGAGTGAAAAGAAATGAACAAAGCCTCCAAGAAATATGGGATTATGTGAAAAGACCTAATCTACATTTGATAGGCTAGAAACCACTCTTCAGGATATTAACCAGGAGGACTTCCCCAACCTAGCAAGGAAGGCCAACATTCATGTCCGAGAAATACAGAGAACACCATAAAGATATTCCTCAAGAAGAGCAACCCCAAGGAACATAATCATCAGATTCACCAGGGTTGAAATTAAGGAAAAAATGCTAAGGGAAGCCAGAGAGAAAGGTTGGGTTACCCACAAAAGGAAGCCCATCAGACTCACAGCAGATCTCTTGGCAGAAACCCTACAAGCCAGAAGAGGGTGGGGGCCAATATTCAACATTCTTTAAAAAAAGAACTTTCAACCTAGAATTTCGTATCCAGCTAAATAATAAGCTTCATAAGCAAAGGAGAAATAAAATCCTTTATGAACTAGCAATTGCTCAGAGATTTCATCACCACCAGGCCTGCCTTACAAAAGCTCCTGAAAAAAGCAATAAACATAGGAACAACCAGAACCAGCCACTCCAAAAATGTACCAAATAGTAAAGACCATCAATACAAGGAAGAAACTGTGTCAACCAACAGGCAAAACAACCAGCTAGCATCAAAATGGCAGGACCAAATTCACATATACCAATATTAACCTTAAATGTAAATGGGCTAAATGCCCCAATTAAAAGATACAGACTGGCAAATTGGACAAAATATCAAAACCCATCAGTGTGCTGTATTCAGGAAACCCATCTCTTGTGCAAAGACATACATATGCTCAAAATAAAGGGATGGAGGAAGATTTATCAAGCAAATGGAGAGCAAAAAAAGCAGGAGTTGCGATCCTAGTATCTGATAAAATAGGCTTTAGAACCAACAAAGATCAAAAGAGACAAAAAACGGCATTACATAATGGTAAAAGGATCAATGCAAAAGAAGAGCTAAGGATCCTAAATAAATACACACCCAATACAGGAGCACCCAGATACATAAACCAAGTTCTTAATGACTTACAAAGAGACTTAGACTTCCACACAATAATAGTGGGATACTTTAACACTACACTGTTAATATTAGACAGATCAATGAGACAGAAAATTAACAATTTGATCCTGCCATTTTGATGCTAGCTGGTTGTTTTGCCTGTTGGTTGACACAGTTTCTTCATTGTGTTGATGCTCTTTACCATTTGGTACATTTTGGGAGTGGCTGGTACTGGTTATTCCTATGTTTATTGCTTTTTTCAGGAGCTTTTGTAAGGCAGGCCTGAACCATTTGATCCAGCAATCACATTCCTGGTTATATACCCAAAGGATTATAAATCATTTTATTATAAAGACACATGCACACATATGTTCACTGTAGCACTGTTTACAATAGCAAAGACCTGGAACCAGCCCAAATGCCCATCAATGATAGACTGAACAAGGAAAATGTGGCACATATACACCATGGAATACTATGCAGCCATAAAAAATGATGAGTTTGTGTCCTTTGTAGGGACATGGATGAATCTGGAAACCATCATTCTCAGCAAACTGACACAAGAACAGAAAATCAAACACCGCATATTCTCACTCACAAGTCGGTGTTCAACAAAGAGAACACACGGACACAGGGAGGGGAGCATCACACACTAGGGTCTGGAGTAGGGGACTAGGGGAGGGACAGTAGGGGGTAGGGAGGTTGGGGAGGGATAACATGGGGAGAAATGCCAAATATAGGTGACAGGGTGATGGATGCAGCAAACCACATTCCCATGTTGTATCTATGCAACAATTCTGCACGTTCTGCACATGTACCCCAGAAACTAAAGTACAATAAAATATACATATAAAAAGAAAGAAGAAAGAATGAATGAATGAATTTAGTGCTATCAAAAGAATAAAACATTTCAGAGATTTCTGTGTCTTAATTTTAAACTGGTAGTACATGAAGAACAAGTTGCTCAGAGATGTATACTTATTTCTAGGAATATTTTGAATTTGTCTTCCACAGATCCATGTAATCAATTCTATCTACTTATTCAACTTATTATAGCAAAAATGATTATCCCAAGCATTTCCTTTTTTACAAGGTTATTCATATTGGAATCCACTCCTTTCTTTAACCAAAAATTTTACTATTTACAACTAAGGCTCATAAACCTTTTCAGGCATTTTATGATGGCAGAGCTCTGAGCCAGATGGTCTGAGGTCTAAAGAATATAGATGGCATAAGAACATTCACTGATGATTAGTTGATAAGTTTCATAATTTTAACAATGGCCAATTAGCAAATTCTAATAAAGTTTTCAGAGGACTCATGAAAGTTAATTGTGCTTGAATTTCTGCCATAGGATAACCTCACTTTAAGCAATATGTATTCCTGAAAATTGCATGTCAATTGAACATTTATAAGTAAAAGCATACATTTTCACAGGCCTGGATTATCATTAACATTTTATTTTCATTATCTGATTAATTTGCTATTGTCAATGACTCAACTAAAGTTAGGTGTTTTCTGCTTCTTGCTTCTTTGTTAAATATCCAACATTGCTGTGCTTTAGGGAGATTAAAATTATACTTTAAATTGTTTTGCAATGGGAATAATTATAATCCTTTTAATTAGAAAAGAGGTACACTTACAATATGTAAAGAGCTATTGCTAAAATATTGTAGGAAATTTCTCTGGAAAATGTGAGGTAAAAATAGTAGATATAACTAACAAATGGCAAATTCTTTCATAATTATTTCATTTAAACTCACAACACTTCTAGAGGTAGGAACTCTTGTTCCCATTTAAAAAGTTTGGGTTGCAGGATTTGAGAAGTTGAGTGGCAGAGGCAGAATTTGAACCCACCTCTCTGATTTCCAAGTCTATCCACTTTCTGCTCTATAACAGGCCTTAGCATGACACATATCTGGAAGCTAATTTTCAGAATTTCCTGAAAAACATTCTGAAAATAAACTGTGTTACCTCATAAAGATTTATAAAAATGAAATGGTCCAGATATATATGGATTAAGTCATCTGCCAAAGTCCCTAAATAAATAGAAATTAAGTGGTGTGCATTTCCTATTTACTATGATCATGTTTTTCCATGCAACTGTATTTTGCACTGAAATACAAGTCATTGCCGTCATCTCAATTAGTGAGAGAAGTGACTCTGCTGATGCCGAATCGTGAAAATCCCATTGCACTGCTAGTTTCCTGCTCAGTGTAGCTACCTCATGAGCCCTGCAGTCTCTCCCAATCTGGCTGCTTTTTCTTACTAATGAGTCACCGTAAATGAAATGTCAAGTGGTATGGTCTTCAAAGGGTCTTCAGCCAGACCTTGGCCCAACCCTAAGCCCTAAAATTAGAAGGTATTTCTGGATCAAGAGTCACCTGCACAGGCTTCCTAGCACTGCAGCATCATCTCAGCACAGAAAGTTGTAACCAGTCCTGTGGTTTGCCCAGAGTTTTGATCAATTAAACTAAATAGAAACAATTTCTTGAATTTTTCTGGTATCTAATGATATCCTCCACTAATTTTTGAGTTGGATTCAGGTTTTCCCGTTTTTATATTCCAAATAGGAATCTAGTGATAATGTGTGTGTCTTGTGGGTAGGCAGTAGGGGACAAGGAATTAAGTAACCAAATAATGTTCAAATGTTAATTAAGATTCTTGTGAGCGACACACACAAAGTTGGTTGGTTTTGTTGGGTGGTTGCTTTTTTTGGTTGTTTGTGTTTCTGTGCAGGTGTGGGTTTTTTTCAATGTGTAAAATGAAGAAAAGAGAAGGTAGAATGAAGGAAAAAATGGAATAATTTGATCAGGGAGACATAAGCTAGTAATGCTAACTAAACTTCATTACTAAACATGTGGACTGAAAATGAAGGAAGGGCCCTGATGATCCAGAATTTCAAACCTGGGAGCCATAAGAGTGAAAATACCATTAACAAAGAAAGAAGAAGGAAAATTTTTATTGGTGTGTAAGGGGAATAATGAACAACTGTGTTGGTTTCAACACCTCTTAGGGAGGTAGGATTAGTCCTGGAGGTGATTACATCTAGGGGTGCAGTGATGGTTATTAACTTCCTGAATTGAGGACATCTCTGACCTAAGCATGGTGAGGGATAATCAGAGAACTAAGAGCTGAGTCTCGGGTTTTGGGAAGGAAACTAGAACCACTGAAGAATTTTTATTAAAAAAGAAATAACCAGAGGAGTAGAAGCAGCAATGAGGTACATCCTCATGGAAGTCAGAAGTGGAGAGAATTTCATGATGGAGTATGACGTGTAAGGAACTGAATATTGCAGAACCTTAAAAACATGTTTTCCACAAGACTGTTTCGTATTTAAGATTGTAAGGTTTTATAACAAGTGTCATGACAATCCAAATAATCATACAAATAAGTAATGGTAGAAACTTTTCTCATAATCAATTAGTCAACATTGCTGAAATTGGGAGAATAGACAGACTATGCATTTTAGTAAGACAGCCTTGGAGAAATACAAGAACTTTAGTTAATGAAAAATATGCAAATGTTCCCCATTACATTTTAGTGTTAAGTGAATATACATATGTCACACAAATATACTCTGCAAATTTGGAAACAGTTTGCAATTTGTTTCTAATAGTAATATATAAAAATTATTCCTTAATTATAATACCTAAAGCTCTCAGGACAAGGACTGGGTTCTCCATCTAGCTTCTATCAAAGTATGAGTACTCTTAATTTTGTGCACTTCTGACTTGTGAAAATGAAATTCATTTATGTAAAATAAGCTTCATAGTTTTAAACAATATCCCCAAGTAATACAGACAGAATACATGGATATCAGCTTAGGTAGAACCATCTGCTATCCCCTTTCAACTCAGTATTACACTTCTCAACATACACTATTCAATGCATTAAAAATAAAATAAAAATAACCAGTGACATCGAGCTGAAGATAAGGCTTGTGGACTCCTATCTTAGAAATTTTTCCCAAAGTGCCCAAACTCACTCACACAAGCTATCTGTTTTCTTTATGTCTCTCCCATTGCACCCTTAGCCCCCATGCCAAAGAATGGGGAAACCTATTGTCCACATAACAAAGGAAATTATAATTTTATATTATAATGGAAATTATGCAGCATTAAGCCTGTGAGCATAGGAGGTCATTGGCATTTAAAACTGGTATATATTTGAGCTTTTATATGAACTCTCCAATAAAATACAAGAGAACTGGGTGACTGAGAGAGTCAGGCAGTTTGATTCACTAGATTTTTTATATAGTCTGGGAGCCGTGAAAATACTGAACCATAATACCTACAAAGTAATTCTAATGAAGAATATCAATCTGATAGAAAACTCTTACAATTATATCATGTTTGGCTATTGTTATGTTCAAACATGATTTTAAACAAATACCTAAATCTGTAGGGTTATTTCCATATTGGAAAGTGGATGTCTGTCTAGGAAAATTCATTTCAGCAAGATTTATAACAACCACAACTGCAAATTTATGTTTCTAACATTACACTGTAAATAAATTGCTATACTTTTTTACTTTGATCAGGTGCACTTAAAAGTTCTTTGCTAAATTTTATACGTCCAGAGGGAATTTTGTTTTCATTTATATGCTACACACAAAAGGTAGCTGTAATGTCTGACTCACCATAAAGAATGAGCTAAACCATTTTTAAAATGAAAAATCAAGATGTCCCCAATAGGCAACTAGAAATAATAAATGTAGTTTATAAAACATAATTCTATTTTCTTTACATTAAATCTGTGGAAGGGAATATCTCAGGAAAGAATTTGTTATTTAAGTTTTGTTTTTGTTTTTTTTTTTTTTTTTTCAAATCTATGAGCTACACCTTACATTTTCTCTAAAATTTTTAGGAACTTCAAGCCAGTATCATAAACATTATGTATTATTTAATTATACAAAAACATTATTCATAAAATATTCTGCTTCTTAGAAAATACTCCAGGTATTTTACAAGGAACAATATAGTTAGAGTACTAAAAATATATACAACTGCAGAAGCAATTAAAATCAGTAATAAAAATCAAACATAAAATCAGTGTACCATGCCAAAGGCCTTTTGAAATAAAAGAGCTTTAAACCTATAGAACATAAAAGAAGGCTAATTCAGTGGTTGTCCTCAATTGGGGAAAAAACAAATACAAAAGGACATTCCATAGCCCAAGGCTGGCAGACAGAAATTCCTCTACTTGTGCTTGTAAGCTGTAGATTGAAAATTTATCTTGCCCTGAAAGTTCACCAGTTCTTTAACATTTTGCTTTTTTCCAAAAAGCTCTGCTCAGAGAATAGTATCACCAAAGAGAACTTAACTATTAGGATCAATTATAAGAATAAAGTATACTGCTTTTCTATCACTGGGTTGGACTTTTAAGTTTATGCAGAAAAGACAAAATAACTATTCACTGTTTGTACTTCTAACATCAGTTAGGCTTTTTGAGAACGTAAACATCTGGGCATTTGTGGATAAAATGAAAAATAGAAGGTAGATTTGAACAAACAAATCCTCTTTCTAGAAAAAAAAAGGCAAATGAAAACCTTTTTTTATTTGCAGAAAAAATTTAAAACGGGGGAAAACTTTATGTGAATATTTATAAAATCCTGAAGTCTCTTATTTTTGAGGAAAAGTGTATTGACGTGAAATCTTTTGCAAGAGTTTCCATTTTACTTAAACAGGGAAAAAGGAATAAAGGTGGTTCTGTTATCAAAAAAAAAAAAGAAAGAAAGAAAGAAAACCTTTTCAATATGTATGACTTTCGGACAGGGTAAGAAATGAACCAAAATAACTTATCTAAATAAATTTTTCTCAAATTTTTAAAAGACTGCTTGAAAGCAAATTAGACAGAGCTTCTACTTTATAATCTTTGTAAAAAAAAAAAATCATAGTGCCAGTTTCTTTATATAAACGGCCAAATGTTACTCTAGAGCTCTGATATCGGCATGCATTCATTGGATGGGCTATCAAATTCGTACTTCTCTATAGTAATGAACTATAAGCCATCATGACTTAATACGGCCTGGCATATGCTTGGGATATGAAAAATGGAAGACAGACACTTTTGTCACCTAGAGTATATGTTCCAGTGAATTTCAAACAGGCATATCTTGTTGAATATATTTTTAGTTTAGTGTATTTGTATTTGAAGAAAAAGATTCACACACTTTTTCTCCCTAATCAGAGGAAGCTTTGTAAAATTCATAAGAATGAAAGAGAGAAAAAAGAACATTCAGAGATATGAAAAAAGAGTTTTTCTTTTCCTTTTGCATTAGGAGAGAAGTTGAAAAAGATAAAAAGTCAGAAGTTAGAAAGGATAAAGGCAGCAAACTGGTTTACCTGAAGAAGAACTTGAAGTCCAGAAGAATACTTGCCTACCAATTTCTTCTGATCTGGCTCGATGTCCACACCTGACACTCCTTGACAACAGCCTGAGCGGAATCAGACTCTTTTTCCAGATGACTCCTGAAGTTCAAAATTTGAAAAAGGTAGTTCTGGAGAATACCAGTGAGAAGGGGCCAGAAATTGAAATGATTAAGTTAAGGAATTACTGAAGGCCAATTTGCCTCTCAGGATGCAGAGCAAGGTATAGACTTCCTACCACTTATTTTATGAAGTGCACTTCTGGACAAACCCAGGAGAGTACTTCATAAAATAATGGGAGGCCCAGGGAGAACCCAGGATTCTACTATGTATGTTATAACCGAATATAAAGTTTAGCTTTCAAGATGTATTCAGCCCGCCCTTTATACTCTCAAATGACATATCCACACACTTACACAAGACCGTGGTCAACTCTTTTATTCCAAAGAGATGCAGTGTGTTAACACAGCTACACAATACATGCCAAGTGGCTAATTCTTCATTAAAAAAAAAAAGAAGAAGAATGGGCAGGAAAAAAAAGGAACAGACAGTGAAGAAAAATCAAGAAGAGAAAAATTAAATACCATAGGATAAACAAGCAGAGCAGTTCCTGGGAAGGAGGTGTATGCTGGGGAACTATAAAAACAAAATCTCCTATCAACACAGAAAATCTCTCCACAAAGTTAGAAGAGAAGAAAAATAGTTTTATTGTTAAATAAGCACCAAATCAGACTCTCCATAGGCAATCCACTAAGAGATTGCAAAGACAGGAATAAATTACATCTTTTAATATGCCAAGAAGATATAATCCACTATATACATGTTCTCAAGATAAACAATAACCAGTCCTCAAGCAAGAGAACTTGACAGCACTATTTGTCATATCTAGTTCATCATAGATTTAACTAGTATTTGGAGGGCTATCTGTGTTTCCTAACAAACCTTGGGAGAAGATGTGGAAAGGAGAAGAAGGTTTAGTCTGACTCCTTTGTCATAGTGAGGAGATACTGGACTTTGTTCAAATTGAATGAAAAAACAACTGCGTGAGAACAGTATTTGGTGTTTTTAGTGTAACTATCAGAAGTCTGAACACAGTGGGTTAAAAATAATTACCCACGAGAAGTAGAGCTGGAGTTTAGAAGGAGAAAGAAAGGGAAAATTTCACATTAGTTTCATGTTTTTATTGTTTAAGTTTATCATATAAATCTCTCCTTTAGTTCAAGCAATGCTCTTTGTCTCACAAATGGTTACACCTAGAATCACCTCTGTGAATTTACTTTTCCTGCTATAAAACTGTAGTTGATTTTATTATCCAATATGGTATTTGCTATACAGAGACCTTTGAGATACGTTCCTGTTTGAATGCAGTGTCATAAAAATATCTTTGTCTCTGTAGATAAATTGCGTCTTTTGTCAGAAATAAAAACTATAAGGCCTTTAGCTGCCAGGAAACTTAAAAGTTAAAGGCATTGCTCATTTGTAGTTATCAATTCACCTAGGTGTCTAAGCTTTTAGATCATCTTTATCTTGCTTTTTTTCCTGTTGTCAAATTAGGCATTTTGGAAGCTTCCTCAGATGCTTGAATTTGTGGAAATTTTACTGATGCTAAATATATCAAAAAGATATTCACTCTCCTACTGTAACAGATGTTTGCACCATTCACAGTTGTGCCACATTTCCCCCTATACATTTTAAGTTGCTTGATTATCCCAATTATCTGTAATATATTATATCCCCCATCCCTATCAGAGCGCTGTGTATGTAGCAGGTTCCCAATAAATGCTTCCATGTTGGACTGACTTAATCACGGTTACCACAGCTTTTCAATTTATTGCCAGCAGTATAATTTTTTCCCAAGTTACATATAAACAAAAAGAAAGTGTTTTACCTCTTAGCTACTTTTATATGTGCTAATAAAATTCTTCTAAAAGAAACAAAGCAATATAAAAGACTAACTTGTGATTCATAAACACAGAAATATTGCAGTCATTGTTCACTGGATCACTTTAAATGCAATTTTGACTTTTAGAAGTAAATATGTGATACAGACCAAGAAAAATATCCTTCTGAACTAATCCATTGCAAATGATCCCCAGAAGCAATATGTATTTTTCTCTACATATCCCTGCATTTAACAAATATCTGAAGCTAAACAGGAATGGAATGGGACCAAAGCTCTGATATGCTTTTGAGAAAAATCGATTCCTACATCTTTAGAGTTCAGTCTGCTAAAACCGTCAGCTGCCTCACCAATGGAGGTAAGCATTCGAAGGTCGTCGAGCCATGAGGTTTTCCTGTTGTATCACAGTCAAAGAAGCCTTTGAAAAACAACATTGTACTACTAATTCAAAGTGAAGCCCCTATGTTTCCCTAACACTTATCGCTCCCATGCTTTAGTTTTCTCAGAGGTAAACAAACCAATGTTCCTTACACAGCCCAAAGAGGTGATTCTACCAACAAAGCTGTTCCTTTGCAGAAGCACAAGGAAATGTTGTGTCTGTGGTGTATTATGGATGCCACTGGCTGACATATCTATCTTCAAATTTTTCTCCCATGGGATTGAAACAGAAACAGAAACAACCCACTGCACAGTTAGTCCATTGGGTCATAGAATTAGCGGTAAATGGCTGAAGTTAACATGATAAGTAGCTTACCTGAGACAGTGCAAACATTGGCAGACATTGACATAAACACATGTATTAGAAAAGACTTCAAGCAACAAGTGGAGATGAAAAATAAGGACTGGGCCATTTTCCTGGACTGTAGAGATCAGGACCATCCTGAGAGTAAAAAGGGAATCCCCAGGGATGGTGCAGAATGAAGGACCCATAAGGCACGTTGAGAAGCAGGAATCACTGGAGAGGGAGTGAAACCAAGAAGGGATGGGAAAGGTCAATACTTAAACATCATAGCTTTTTCTGTGGCCTCTCATGCATACCAAAATAGAAGATGGTGAAGGTGATAACAAAACACGGTGCACTTTGGTTCAAATATGCAAATTATTCAAGAGAGGACAATAAATCACAAGCATGTATAAACAGGAATCATTTACTTTTCCTTGTTGAAATACTACTTTACCATAGCAAGTCAACCTTCTGATAGGAAATGGTGAGGCAGAATGATCAATTATGGGTAAACTCCTTAAGAAAATAAAATCTGAAACTGGCTCTCCAAAAGAACACTTAATTATGAGTACAATTATAATTATGAGCAATGATGCTCAAAGCTCACTGCATATTAGAATCACCTGGGAACTTTTAAATCATAATCATCCCTGAGACTCCACACCTTACCAGAGATTCTGATTTAACTCAGTCGAGAGGGGACCCAGGCATCAATATTTTTGAGGTTCCTCAAGTGACTCTAATGGGAGCTAAAGTTGCAAACTACAGTTAAAGCCACAGCATAAACTTGAGCGTTTCAAAAGGTTCAGAGGCTGCTACTGTGGGTTTCTGCATACACAGGATTTTCATTTCTTCTAATCTTTTTTCACCACAAACTGTTGAAGCTGCCATCGTAATATAAATCAGAGCATTTACGGTGCTACTCTAAATACCCCTCTTGTTTTGTAGCAGACCCCTATCTACTAAATTTCAAGTATGTAACAGAACAAGTTAGAGAGGCAAATAATTGATCTAAATACCACACTTGCTGGGATCTCATGAGTTTACTAAGGGCATTTGCCATAAAGGACAGCCTTGTTTTAAAATTCTTACCTTTTTTTTTTTTTTTTTTTGAGATGTAGTTTCACTCTAGTTGCTTAGCCTGGAGTGCAATGGCACAATCTCAGCTTACCACATCCTCTGTCTCCCTGGTTCATGTGATTCTCCTGTCTCAGCCTCCCAAGTAGCTGGGATTATAGGCGTACACCATCACATCTGGCTAATTTTGTGTTTTTAATAGAGATGGGGTTTGACCATCTTGCCCAGGCTGGTCTTGAACTCCTGACCTCAAGTGATCCACCCGCCTTGGACTCCCAAAGTGCTAGGAGTACAGGCATGAGCCACCACACCCAGCCCAATTCTTAGCTTTTTAAATCAGTGACTGGTTGGTTGTGTGGAGGGATGGAAGAAGTGGCCAGAAGCCATGAGAAAGAGAGTTAAATTGCAAAGGAGCAGGAGAGAAGCTTTTGAGAGTGGCATATGTTCACTACCTTGACAGTGGTAATGGTGTTGGGGCCCAGAAAACAATATCCCAATGCATGGCACCCTGGCATGCTGAGTACTTTGAATTAAGATTAGAAGACCTCAGAAGCAAGATCTCTGACCTTCTCCTGCCCTCTTGTCTGCTGCCTCATTTCTCCCGAGTTGAGTAATAGAAACCAGAATTCTTCTTCCCCACAGTAGATCATGGAAACTAGAACACTTCTTCCCCAAAGAAAGCTATAAAACCTACAAAGCTCACTCTGCTCCTTCTCCCATCTTTCTCTCTTGAAGATTTTCATAGACTCATAGCCACGAGGAAGAAATGTCACACAGAGGGGCCAAGAAGAATCTGGACAGGCCTTGCTGGGTCTCCCCAGCCTATTACTATTAGAGCCTATTCCTTTTGTCCAGTCCCATTTCTATATGACTGTAGAACCCAAGTGTAAAAATAGACAGTGTTCCCTGGGGCTTCCAGTCTTCATTTATGTAGACTCCTGTGTCATATAAGCCTTTGAATAAATAAATTTTTTATGTTTTCTTGTTAATCTATCTTTTGAGAAGAAGAAAAAGAATGAAGAAGAGGAGGAAGAGGAAGGAAAGAAGAAAGAAAAAGAATAAAACGAGAGTGAGTCAAGGGGACTGCTCGCAGAAGCAGACTCTCCAGGGCCTTCCCGGGCCCAAAGCTGGTAGGGCTGATTGCAAGGGATGACCAGTTCTAAAGAGTTCAAGCTGAACTGGCCATCCAAGGATGGCATCTCCTCAGTGAACTTCAGCCCCAACACCTCCTAGTTCCTGCTTGTCTCCTCTCGGGACATGTCAGTACTCCTCTACAATGTGCCAGCCATGTGCTCAGGTACCAGCACTCAGGTCCATGTGCTCAGGTCCCAGCACACTGGTGCTGTTCTGTACCAAGCCTTCTACCATCCGGCATATACCTGGAGAGGAGGACTGGATCATCAATTAAAAATGCATGATTTGAACACGAATCAAGAAAATCTTGTTGGAACCCATGATGCACCCATCAGATGTGTTCAATACTGTCCGGAAATGTATATGATAGTTACTGGAAGGCGGGATCAGACAGTTAAATTATGGGATCCCAGAAATCCTTGTAATGCCGGGACCTAGTGTCAGCCTAAAACGGTATATACCTTCTCAGTGTCTGGAGTTCGGCAGATTGTGGGAACAGTGGGCCACAGAGTGTTGGTGTGGGGCTTATGGAACATGGTTTATGTGCAGGAGAGCAGGGAGTCTAGCCTGAAATAGCAGACTGGCTGCATGCAAGCTTTTCCAAACAAGCAGGGTTATGTATTAAGCTCTATCAAAGGCCAAGTGGCAGTTGAATATTTGGACCCAAGCCCTGAGGTACAGAAGAAGAAATATGCCTTCAAATGTCACAGACTAAAAGAACATAATATTGAGCAGGTTTACCCAGCCAATGCCATTTCTTTCCACAATATCCACAATACATTTGCCACAGGAGGTCTGATGCCTTTATAAATATTTGGGATCCATTTAACAAAAGGCAACGGTGCCAATTCCATCGTCACCCCATGAGCATCGCATTACTTCCCTTCAGTAATGATGGGACTACACTGACGAAAGCAGCATCATATATGTATGAAATGGATGATATGGAATATCCTGAAAATGGCATCTTCATTCACCAAGTGACAGATGCAGAAACATAACCCAAGTCCACCTAATCATCTCTTGAAAGTGGTTTCTCTATGGAAAGCTTTGTTTGCTTCCTACAAATACATGCTTATTCCTTAAGGGAGTGTTATAGTTACTGTGGAGTTCTGTTTCCTGTCTTACAAGAAACTTGTATATGTACCTTAATGCTTTGTTTAGGATAAGGAGTCTTTGTGTCCTTGTACAGTAGTCTGACAAATTCCCCCTTCTATCCCCTAGCAAGCCCAGTTGTTGTATACGAACAGTTTGAGCTCTTTTGGTAACATTATATAAACCTGTTATTTTGGTGCTGTCTAATAAATCCGATTCAGAATACTTTTTTTAAGAAAAGGAAAAAAAGTGAATTTGAGATAGAAAGGAAGTGAGAAAACCAGGAAGAGGGAGGCCACCCAGTTTATACTAGGAAGTTCTGGGCATTGGAGAACGGCAGGAGGAAGATGCTGTGATGGAAAAAGTACACAAATGATCATTATGGTCATTAGAAAACTATAAGCCATAAATTGCATCGTATACAAACTAATCCTCACTGGTTTTAGTGGAATTGATAAAATATTTGTCCTTTAGACATACTGATACAAATAATCCTTAAATAATTGACCTGTGAGTTTGCAGGAACACTCTTCACTTACTGATATTCTCTAAATGCATTATTCTCCCTAAATATAGGAAGCAGAATATCGAATTATTGTCACTTTGGTAATAGTGACAATTCTGCTAAATTTCATAGGCACATAGCCAAGCAGGCAAGGGCCAAGATACATAGGCTTAAAATTCCTACATAAATATTAGAGGAAGAACCCCACATAACAGAATCCCCATTGAATCTATGTTAAAAATATTCTGAAGAGAAGGTAAGTTTAAAATGAAGAAAACATTATACAACCAGTAGTTTTCAATTAATACTCTAAAATACAGAGTTTCTGTTACCATTTGCCCTCTAATTTTTTTAAGATCCACGAATTATATTTAAAAGTATATTTAAAGAACACCACATTTCAGATCATTTTGAAATATTAAAGCATTACTACACTATTGTAAAAAAAATCGTGATATTTTGTTAGAAATGCCAGAAAGGTGAATTTGTTTCATTTTTCATTGGTAGACAAAAACACCGTGTTGAAATAGTATCATCTGTCATTACAGAGTATCTTATAGTTCACCCTGGAAATGTCCACGAGGACTAGCTGGTATAAAAGAATATTCATTTATACTAATTGCACTCAAGTAAAAGGAAACACTGCAACTTGGAAGAAAACCAGCTGTCACTCTAGTAACTTCCTAATGGCTTTCCCAGAGTAAAGGTTTTATTGGAGATTTTTTTTTTTATTATTGTTCTTAATTAGACAAAGCACCTCTGGGAAGCTGATCTCTTGTGACTCAGAATCATTTGCTGAGAACTGTGAGAGAATGCAGGAAAAAAAAATGAAAGGGCAGCAGGAATACACACTCTGCAAAGAACTCTTGTTTTCAAAATGCTGAGCTTATTTAGTCATGGGAATTTACTTATAATATTTATTTTCTGGTTTTATAATTGACTGACTCATTTCCACAGCCAACCCTTAGAAATTTTGCCTAGAAAACCCATGGGGAAAGCCACAGGCTTACTTTTTCCAGGGAGTGCTTCATATTACCCAATATTCACCCACTCCTCTCCCTTACCTCATTAAAATGTACCTTTCCTATATTTTACACCTCTGGATCTGTGTTCTGTTGGATAATGTGACTGTTTTTTCCATTTTAACTTAAGATGTAGCTGACTTAATGTGTGAAGCTTACTGAAGAACATTTTTTGCATTTTAACAAGGATCATAAATTCCTGAGCCAAAAGCAATAAAGAATGATGGAAATTTTACATATAATCAAAGGTTACAGAGGTCTCTTTGAGCAAGATAACTTTTCAATCTCTAACAGGACCACAGAGGAGGCACCCAAAGGCATGCTTAGCACCCAAATTAGTTGCAGGCAATAAGTGCTCAGTAAGTATTAATTTAACTAAATGAGGGATCTGTTTAAATGAAAGAGAGGAAAAACGAAGTAAAGAACAGATCCCGTTGAAAAAATGAGGCATTTATGCATGTATCAGAATATCATATTGTGCCCTATAAATACATGTGATTATTATTTCTCAATTAAAAATAAAATAAAATTTCAGAATGTATGGAGCTGGAGGCAGAAGTCTAAGAACTCAAGATCTGAGAAGTAGATAGAAATCTATCAACCAAGATAGAACTGATTTGTAGAAAAAGATATTCAGGGAGAATGAGGACTGCTAATAATGTCAAATCCTACAGCTCTAGAAATCAATAAAACTAAGACAAGAAAGGATATTGACTAGTTATTAGAAACTCATTATAATCTCCAAATGGGCATTTTTGGTGATATGATGGAAACAGAAAACAAACTGTAAAAAAATTGAGGAATTAAAGAAAAATAGTAATCTAATGACAATGAAGCTGTGCAGACTATTCCTACGAAGAATTTGGCTTAAAAGTAGAGGAAAAGAAATGGACAAATATGTAAAGTGTTGACATTAACTAGAAAAGATACTCTGCAGATGGGAAAGATCTAAGAATGTTCATACGGAAGACTAAGCTCTGATTTTTATCTTACCCAAGTTTCTACCAAGAGGTCTAGGGAGTTATGCCCTACAAACTATAAAATCTTAGATGGGTTTAATTTGACCCTATATATTGTGACTTACTTTTCAATCTGACTCTGGCATAGTATTATGAGACAAGGAAAAAAAATACTTAACCCACAAATCTATTTCCCTGCCACACCTTGAAATTTTCCTGCAAAGTCTCTTTTGGGAAAATCTGCATTCTATAGGAATCCTCTTCCTCCTTTGTTTTCCCTCCTTCCTTCCCAGATCCAGAAGATATTCAACTAAGAACCAGGCACCCTTTTAAGTCCAGCAAAAAAACAATTTACAACCTGCTCTCTCTAAAGTCTGCTGTCTAAGAGCTTCCTCTGTACATTAAAACTTGGTATCTACAATCCTTTATCTTTAACCTGCATATTCCTTTCTATTGATCCCAGGTCTTTAGACAAACTCAACCAATTGTCAACAAGAAAATGTTATAATTTACGTATAGCCTGGAAGCCACTGGCTTTGACTTGTTCCGCCTTCCTAAACCAAACCAATGTATTTCTTAAATGTATTTGATTGATGTCTCATGCCTCCCTAAAATATATAAAACTAAGCTGTAACCCAACCACCTTGGGCACATATTCTCAGGACCTCCTCAGGGCTGTGTCACAGGCCATGGTCATTCATATTTGGCTCAGAATAAATCTCTTCAAATATTTTACAGAGTTTGACTCTTCATCAACAATACCCTGAAAAACAGAAGGCAGCTGAATGGAAAAGATGAAAAACATGAAAAACAAAAAGTCCAGGTGATCCAGGTAGGTATAGAAAGCAAGAGTCAGCCTCAGGAATAAAAAAGTAAGCTATATTGTTTAAAAAAATAAGAAAAAAAATATTGAATTTAAAGTTTCATATCTGAAAGAAGGAGGTGAGCCACTAATTCATAAAGTACAAATTGAGATCATTCTCATTGTTTGGAATGGAGCTGGGAGATTGAACAGAATTTAAAATCTTTAGAAAGAAGTACCAAAATATGCAAAGAAAATATTTTCTCAAACAAGAGCTATAAAGCTTAGAATAAATGCAAGCAAAAAAATTTAGAATTTAAGATAATGAAGTATGAAGATGTTTAAGCAACACATCTACACACCAAATGTGTACGGTTAAAATGGTATATGTTGATCTCTATAGTTTTAATTTTAAAATCTGAATTCAATGGCCTATGGCCATGAGTTTCAGAGAAAAGATGAACAGAATATTTTCTAGTTAATATTTTCCTTTGGTGAATGGGCAAAAAACCTGAAACTGCTGTTTTTCACTGTAATCTTTATACACTAACACTTGTGAGTCTAACCATTTCAGCTGGAACTGTGTGTGTGTGTGTGTGTGTGTGTGTGTGTGTGTGTGTGTGTGTGTGTGTTTTATGCTGTGCTTTGTAGCAAAAGACTAAACTTTAAATTCAATTTTTTTTTTTGCTTATTTCTTTAAACAATATAGTTCACTTTTTTATTTCTGAAGCAGACTCACTCTTGCTTTCTGCGCTGACCTGGATCAAAAGGCTAAAAGAGAATTACAAATTTTAAGTCAAATTTACTAATCAAATATTAGGAATTTGGCTAGCTAAAAGCAAAAAGGAAAGTGGGTTTTCAGTAGTGCTTGGGATTAGAGCATCTAGGAAAAGTTCTGTACTGACCTTCAACCACTGGTAAAAGGAAAAGAAAAGAAGGAGGATGTAACCTCTCTGCTCTGAGTTCTACTCAGAGAAGGAGAAAAAAAATGCTACAGGGACTCCCTTCAAGGGAATAAGTGAATTAAATTATCCCTGAGGCTCAAACACAACAGAAACCACCTGCCAACGAAACACCAGTGAAGACACAATGTACTGTGAAGTCTTCAGACAGTGGAAAGCAAAGCATTCTGTTTTGACATATGGACTATTGAGTGCGAGCTTGGCATATCTGCTGCCCAGAACCAGTCTGATAATATTCATAAGTGAGGAGAAGTTTAGAAGCCCATAGGGATCTGTAAACTAGGAGGTGGATAAGCATGACACAGAAATGGTTGTTGCTAACGCACCATAGGGAAAATGAATTTATTGATAATACACACCCAAGATTGTATACTGTCAAATACATCTCCTTCCTTCACCCCTTCTGGCTTGTATTATTCATTCTCCCTCCTAGCCAAAAGTTGTAGTTGATGACTCCCTTTTCTGCTCCTTATTTCTGCTCTTTTCACTAGAACTTTGGGCTTTTAACTGCATACCAAGACATATTTTCTTGGTTACCGTCTCATATATAATATGATTCATTTTTTGCTCACCTCCTCCCATCCTAAATTTCCCAGATCTTTTTTTTTCCCTGATCTACATTTCCCAGGCTTCAGAAAACTTTGGGTACAAATTTACATGGTTAATATTCAAATTTCACTTCATACCTGCATGGACGGGACTTCATAGTGGTTGAGAGTTTCTCCAATTCCCCCAAGTATTTCTAAGAGTCTCCAGAAAATATTTCATGTCTCTGAAATCCTCACAGTACCACAGATAGAAAGTAAGCCCCTTTTCCTGCTCTATGATATACCTTCTACCTGGAGAAATAAATCACATTGATTTTTCACATTACGTTTCATAGAAATCCTTGGTGAAAGCAAGTCCTTATAGTCAGTCTCAGCCTTTCTGTTTTAATGGCTCCATGGTAATCTTTTACTTGACACAGAATGCTGCATCACACCCACCTATCATTGACCCAAATACCATGTTAGTTCCTCAGGCATCTAGGCAGAAAACTTTCTCCTCTAAGCAAGTGAAAATCATAGAAACATTTCCCTGCAGGAGCTACGAGTACCATCTCTATGAGACTGATGTTTAATTTAGATACAGTTGGTGCTGGCCCCCCATGTCTTAGTGACACCCAGGATCTCTTTCCCTCAAGCTGTAAAGCTGAATGCCACTTTTGAAATGTTCTCTTCTCCCTTTTCATATAGCCAAATCATTAAAATCTCCATTCTTCTTCAGTTTCTCTGTGTCTAGAATTAATTTAGTGGTATGCTGAAGCCAGTTCATACCAATTTGCAAGAGCCAACTGTTAAGTTTTCAGGAATTTTGTGAGCCAGCTGATCTTACACTAGTAGCCTGAATTCAGCCATTGTTATTTACACCCCAGAAGAAGCCAAATTCTCAAATCATGGCTTTTCCCCACAGAAAGCCAACTGCTAAATGTTTGTCAGCACATCATTGGATAAATTCAATGTTTTCATGATTGGTTTAATTCATTGACACCCAGATTCTCAGAGTAATTTCTCAGCTGCTTTCTTGCCTTTTCTGCCATCTCATAGCAATTTATCCAAATCAAATCAATGAATGTTTTAAGATTTAAATTAGTTCCTACTGCCAAGATGCTCAACTATAAATGTGAAGTCAGCTAATATGTTATTGACAATCTTTTAAGAAATAACATGAGATAATTCATATAATGCACTTAACACATTGCTTTGAGCCATAGAACTCATTCGGTAAACATTGTTTGTTATTTTTATTAGCACTAATCTCCTGCTATTCATTAAGCACATCTTCACTTACATAAAAAATATTCCATGCTGTTCTTCGTATGACAAATTCTTTCTTATCTCTCCAAGTTTATTTCCCAACTGAAATCTCCTCTCATCCTCCTTTCCCTTAACAAATATTTCCAGATCCAGAGCAAGGCTTACCTTTCTTAAGAGCATTTCCTGAATAACATCAGACCAAAACTCTCTCCCCAGTTTCTAAATCCCTTTAGTGCTTTATTCTACCAAGACCCTAGAACTTAAGAAGACAGTGCCACTAATGTTGTTCTGGGTTTTATAAACATGTATTTCTTTTTCATGATGAATTATGAAGTCCTCAAGAGTAAGATATATAATATGAATCTTTGGGGACCAATTTACACATATTTCTATGCCTCTAGCCTTCATCTATTCTTGTACACTCTCAGCAGAATGTTGGTCATGAGTATGGACACCTATGTACATTAAGCCCTCTCAATGAAGACAATACCAGTCAAACGTAGTGCCTTGACTCTTGAGCCTCCTATGATCTACTCTACATTGTCACTTGGGGGAAAATAGCACTGTAAAACAAAAACGTTTACCTCCTTCCAGGCTATGACCTTTGTGGTACATCCTTATTTTCTTTCATCTTTAAGAACCAATGAAAAATCATTAAGATAAGAAGCGGTTTTCATTTATTTATATCACTTCATAATTCCAGCCATTTATAACTCATTTAAACATTGTCCATACATTTCAAAATTATGTGGCAATAAAAGTAATTTTGAAACAGAAGCTAAAACAATGCCAATGACAAATCCTTTCCAAACTTAATATGAACAATATTAGCAGAATAGATGCCAAACTCAGTGGGACAAGGCGCATTTTACACTGGGATATCAATGTCATGAATGTGTGGACAGCCTCCATCTTTAATAGGAGTGATAAAATTTGCTTTCCATAGCTGCAAGAAAAGGGCCTGTGACCAAAAGGGTCTGACCCACCACAACAGGAAAGCTAAGCACACCGATTTAGCTACATGTCCATTCTGAGGTCTCACCATTTTCCCCCACCAGGGTCTTTTCAGGATTGAATATTTACTCCATGAGCCTGCTCTCTATTCAAACCTAGATGAGAAGAGGTTTATGGAAATGTCAAGGTCCAAAATGGAGAATATGGTATATCTCATTCAACTATTCTGAAAATGAAACATAGAATTTTGCCTGTAGATAGCTTAGAGAGGAAAAAATGTTCCCGAAGGTATGTCTTTTCTGCTGTTTTTATATGTGAGAGTTAACAGAAATTTGAGTATGCATACACGTGTGCATGCATTTAATTCATCGATGCCCTGTTGGTATGCCATTAATGCAGTCTGAGCTACAAGATACTAGATAAAAAGATCATCAGCTTCAAATCATTTCCCTTTGACCAGAATCACTCTTTGGGGTTAAAGTGTTATTTCCAAAAAGAAATTTGCTAAAATTACATCTAAACCAGATGAGGCTGGGTAATGGAAAAGCCACTGGAATCCATTCATAACAATAAAAGCAACAATGGTTTTTACCATACCAGGGAAATCATAATATATTTCTCTATATTTTTGTGATTCAAATAATGTCTACAATCTTAGCTAATAACAAACAGTACATATGTTTCTGGAAATAGTATTTTCATTAAAAAAATTTTCCATAATCATTGGTATGAAAAATGAGCTTTCTTTTGAGTAAAAAGTAGCCATTAATCACTAGCATGCACCATTGGTTTCAATGATGTTGATACCAGCATCTGAAGCAAAGACCAAAGTGAGGTAAAATCAACAGTTAACTGCAGCAACTTAATAAAAAATGGCTGTTTCAAAGATTAGTAGAAAGTGAAAGATGTCATTTGACTTACATTCATGTCTGGTAATGTAGCTGGAGAACATCAATACATATAATTCTTTAGTTAATTAAATTGAATTCTGTGATCTGAAGTTTTGGGATTAGGGTTCTTCTAAGTAAAAAGTCCAGTGTTCTTTCAGGCAATCTCCATTGCCAAGTCTGCAGTTCTCTGCTTTTAGTTACAAAATGTGTAGACTAAAAGGAGTGACGGGGCAATTGAATTTTCATGGATTGGATTAGTGCTGATTCCAAAGAAGTCAGTTTACTACCAGTGTTGTAATCTATGATAATGAAATGAAATATTTAAATTAAATTTCAGGTTGAGCACAGCTTCCCTGCAAGATGGCCCTGGCAGCTGCCTCTGAATTTCTCAATACAGTACATCACCCCCTACATAAATTGCACATTTATGCAAATGAAGCTGCAAAAAGGCAAGAGGACTGAGTACAAATTTGCTCTTTTTCTTCTTTCCCAATTTGAGACATTGACTCAAACCACCATAAGAAGAAAAGTGTTACATAGTACTTACTTCAGGACATCAGCTTTTGGAAAATAATGCCTACATTAATCAAAAAAAAAAAAAAAAAAAAAAGGGAGGAAAAAAAAAAAAAAAAAAAAAAAAAAAGGAAGGGAGGAAGAAATGAAGAAAAAGCAGAAAGAATGACAATGAAGGCTTTTCTTAAAACTAGCTCAGTCTTCCATGTACCTCATTCAAATGTAGGAAAAAAACGAAGGCAGAAGCCTTTTATCAGAGGAAAAGCTAAAATTGCATTTTAACATCCTTAGATTCAATCTATAACTTTTTCTTCTTTTCTGCTCTTGTTATTCATGGACTCTTTACAACTTCACTCAAAATATGTTACCCAATCTCCAACTCTACAAACAGAACTTTTCAAAGCCTTACAACTGCATTGAGGAAGCAATTCTAAAAATTCAATACAGCAATGAAGAGATATATCCTTTCTGTAAAACTCGATTAGCTAGTGATGGTGCTGGAGGGTGAGGTAGAATTAAGGTTTTACTTCGTCTACTGATAGCGAGAGTTTGTGAGGGAAAAACTGTTACTGCCAAATGCAGTACAATGCAAAACAATTTAAATTTGTTTATGAATAAAAGTTATGTAACTGTAGATCTTTCTGAAAGCTAGCAAAAGGTAAGAAAACTTTGAGTTTGTTTACTTTACCATGCAAAGTTTGGGTTCATAATACCTCTAAAATCATTCTAAGTGACACTGTTTTTGCATACCCATACTACCACTTTCCACTTAACCCATATTTTCAAGAATCCATTCAATGAGCACTTATTGAATACCTACACTGTGCTGGTATCATGCTCCATGATCTAGAGAGAAGACAGGCTTTGAAACAAACATTTATAAATCCAAATAGGATGCTATATTTGTTTCATGCACAAGGCACAAGGAAAAGAGTAGAAAACAAATAAATGAATATGTGCATTTGTGGTGGAGCTAATTTCAGACGATCTAATTTTTACACTGATTGAGTCATTAACACTAAATAAAATTACGATTAAACATCGGGCACAGTGGCTTACACCTGTAATTCCAGTACTTTGGGAGGCTGAAGCAGGCAGATCACTTGAAGACAGAAGTTCGAGACCAGCCTGCCCAACATGGCAAAATCTGTCTCTACAAAAATATTAAAAAAACAGCCATGCATGGTTGGTGCATGCCTGTAATTCAGGCATGGATTACAGGTGCATACCTGTAATTCCAGCTGCCTCGGAGGCTGAGGCTCAAGAATCGCTTGAACCTAGGAAGCGGAGGTTGCAGTGAGCCGAGATTGCTCCACTGCACTTCAGCTTGGGCAACAGAGCAATCTTTGCTGTGCTGCAGCCTCTGCTGCTGATGCCCAGGCAAACAGGGTCCACGGTGAACCTCTAGCTGCTGGAATTTAAGGATACTTTATCCTTAAAGTATTTTTAAGAAAATGAAATAAAATGTTCAAAAAAAAAAAAAACGGAATTGTGACTTTAAGACATCAAGCTGATGAGGTAGGACACTTACATGAAATAGCTCTTATTGCCCCTCAGATAGAAAAAAGAAATATTTTAATTGGTGAGATGGATGAGGGTGAGGTCATATTATTTTATTTATAAAAGAATTGTGATTTTCTTTTGTACTTTAATGAAGTAGCACATTTATTTTCCATGAAATAGTTCTTATTTTTTATTCTTATTGACGAATATATATTTTTCTTCTAATTCTCTAATACTGTAGAGAATTAAACAGATATATACATATATACACAGAGCTATATATAATTATATATAGCTATTTTATAATTACTATACTATATAAAAATATGTATTATACATTATTATATATTATATTGTATATAATTATATGTAATTGTACTATGTACACATATAGACATATATACAGAGTATACAGAATCTGAATAAAAAGAGTATCTTCAAAGGAACTGAAACTTACATTAGAAAAACAAAATATACACAAGTGTTTACATGTAGAATTTGACTGCATTACTCTGAATTGTATTGAGTCATTTAAAAGAGTAAAATGGTCAAACAGGTTTATGAGATAAAATTGTTAAAATTTCTGATTTAAGCTTCAGAGGTCACAGAGCCTCTAACACTAATTTCATTTCTTCCAAAAAATCTTCTAAATTGTAAATCCAAAAGCCACTAATAAAGGTTTGATTTTAGCTCAAAACCAGTCATTACAAAACCACACCCAATGCGAAAAAAAAATTCTTTCAAAAATTTTCAAATCCCCATAAATTTTAATTCATAATGTTAAATGAATACTTTTAAAATTGACAAAGAATACTAATATGAAATATTTCAAAGAAAATATGTAATTTTCCCCTAACGTCCTCAAATGTCAAGGATTTTGCAGTTTTTAAATTATGATTCAACTCAGAGAAATAAATCTTGTTTAAAATATAACCACAGAAATACAAGGAAATACTGAGGAACTTTCAGAGATTGTAAGAGACCAAGTAGACTTGACAACTGAATGACTATGGGATTCTTCTGTGATAGAAAAAAAGGACATTAATGGGAAAACTGTTGGAACTCAAATACCATCTGTAGTTTAGTTCATAGTATTATGCCAATAATAATTTCCTGGTTTTCATCATTGTACCGTGTTTATGTAAGATGTTAACATTTAAGAAAGCTGAGTGAAGCCTTTACAAGAATTCTCTCTATGACTTTTGCAAATTTCCATTGTCTAAAATTATTTCAAAATTAAAAGTTTAAGACAAATCCCTGAGTAGAAATGTATGTTGTTTCCTTAAACATTTGGGTAAATTTTAACTATAGATGAAATACTTCTCTGCAGCATACTTAAGAGAAGGTTTTGTGATGAGGAGAATAATTCCTCACTACCCACAAAACACGTATTTGATGGCATTTTTGCATAAATAAAAACATTGTCTTAGTAAAAAGTGCTTAAAAATTCAGCAATTAATGACTTCCCAAAACTACGATAATGATAATGATTGAACTTACTTCACTGCAGTCTGTCTCCTCTACATTATTATGCTAAGCTATAATTACCATGTTTTTTTCTCCAGAGTAATTTTTGATTCTAAAATTCTAGGTAAAAAGTAATTTTACAGATTGCCTTGCACAGTGTTCTCTGGGACCTTGTCATAACACTATAAATACAGCAGAATCAGGAAAGGTAGGCTGAAGGGGCACTACCCTAGAGGGTTTATAAAGGAAATGACTAATGGCTTTCAGTATGAAACAGTTTCACTTTAAGTTTATACCAAAAGTATTACCCCTGAGGGCTAAGCTATTGAGAAGTTCAAGTTCCATGTAATATCATTGTGAATAAAGTGCAAAGGCCATAATTAAGGCCTTTATTTAGATCCCTAAATTTCCATTTCTCCAAATTATTCTTGGTCAGCCAATATGACTCTTATCCTCAAAGGGATAATATAATATCTAAGAAATAGGATTGCCTTGACTCACGTCTCCTCGGGCCTTCCCCCATGACATAAACTCTACCTTCCAGACGCTCATTGTGTTTAAAATTGCTGATAGTAGCCGGGTCAAAGGAAAAGAAAATATATCACTTAAGGAAACCCATGCACATAGTTAGTCCACTAATATACAATCCAACAAGACTTAGTTTTTTAGATCGGTTAGTTTTAAACTCAAGAGGGAAAGAGAACTGGTATAGGATAAGAAGAACTTGAAATTCCAAGAGTATCAGCTTCCTTCCAAAGAGAAGAGTAATGCAAAGAGTAATAGGAGATTTAGGGTCTGGGATGAGAGGAAGAAGATGGTAGAGGCACTAATAAGAACTTCAACCGCTTAAAGTTGTTCAAGAGGAAAGTCTTCTGGCCAGGCGCGGTGGCTCACGCCTGTAATCCCAGCACTTTGTGAGGACGAGGCGAGTGGATCACGAGGTCAAGAGTTCGAGACCATCCTGGTCAACATGGTGAAACCCTGTCTCTACTAAAAATACAAAAAATCAGCTGGGCATGGTGGCACATGCCTGTAATCCCAGTTACTCAGGAGGCTGAGGCAGGAGAATTGCCTGAACCCAGGAGGCGGAGGTTGCGGCGAGCCGAGATCGCGCCATTGCACTTCAGCCTGGGTAAACAAGAGCAAACCTCCGTCTCAAAAAAAAAAAAAAAAAAAAGAGGAAAGCCTTCTAAGATAACATACCAAGGATGATGATGGCTCATCTCTGAAGCATTTGGGATGCCTGAAAGTCATACTATGTAGAAAAACAAAAAAACAAATTTACAGCTGTGAGTTATCTTATTCTGGACTTCAGCTGATGCCAATCAAAAGATACGATCTGAAACATTTACACAATTTACTAAGCTTAAATAAAAATATATGCCAAAGAGACCTATCATAAAGTCAATTGATACAGAATAATGGGTACTTTTGGAGGGAAAAAATAGCACCAACGTTTTTTTTGAAACGCAATGTATGCCCCATCAAGGTTTCAACACAGGGTATTCATTTCCAAGCTAACTTTTCTCCCACTGGAATAATATCTTTATTTGAAATCAGAAAAATATAAGATACTAGGGAAAAAAACACACAAAGAAATCAGATAGTTGAACATTGCATACTTCATTTTAGTTATTTTAAGGCTGTTGGTAGGAGAGGTACACTAAATGCTTCCAGCATTTGAAAAGCCTCCACTTTGGCAGCCCCTCCAGGAAATTTGTCACTGTTTGTGCCACTGTTTGTATCTCCAGCTGGCTTTCCAATATCTTGAAACTGTTTGGAAGAAACCATCACATCTTCTCAGATTGAAAATTTTTAATTGATATAAACATAATTATTATATGATATCGACACCTCCCCTTTCAACAATGCTTTTTCCAAAACTATTTAACTAATTTTTTTCCTAAGGATTTGGCCCAAACACAATCACAGCTTCTTTGTTGAAACAATTTCGCACCTTTTAAAAAAGAAGCTGGCAGGAGTCATTTGATTTGTATTTTATTTATTTGTATTTGTGGTTTTTCGGTGAATAATACTTTTGGAGTCAAACTTAGCCCTGTGCATCTATCTTATTGAACCCCGGGTCCCCACCTCTCCAGGCAGAGCCAGCTTCATGAGTATGCCAACTGTGCAGTCACATGGGGCACCACACTCAAAAGGGCACGGTGCTTGGTTTCATACTATACTATCACCATCTGAAAATAATTAAGAATTTTTTTGCAGGCTCCTCACAAGTTACGTAGCTGGCTGGAGGGAACACCTTCATTCCATAAAACTCAGACTGAAGATGCTGCTCCATATCCATCTACTTAGCCATCATTCCCAATGCAGGATCGGCTTGTGCCGATCCCAAAGAAATTCAGCCTCCTAGCATCATTTTTCAGAATGCTACTACAGGTTTGCTTCTTAGGAGCCAACTTTGAAAGGTAAGTAATGAGAGGAGAAGAAAGTGTGTATGGGGGTGGGGGGGAGGTATAGAAAAACTCTTAGAAAATGTTTCGTGGATTTTTTCGGTTAGACTCAGCACGAATTTTGTGCTTCTAAATGGCAGAGCTGAACTCTAACTATTGCTTTCTATGACTATATACCATAATCAGTTAGTACTAAAAAAATTAAATAAAAAATTGTAACTTGATAGCTTAAAAGTTAGAGGGGACTGTAGAAATCATGTAGTTCAATCTTCTACTTCTATTTCAGCAGGAACATAAAGATAAAAAAGCCAAAAGGCTCACATGCAGTTAGGACGTCAGCTGTGACCAAAGCCCAGGTATTCTGATTGGCAGTCTAGGTGCTGTCAAGTTCACCACTCTGCTATAGAATATCCAAGTGCCCTTTACAGAGTTGGTCTGACACACACACACAGTTGTGCTGTTGCTAAGGATGGGGCCAAGACGCAGCCATACCTTTTTACAAAGTCCCCACCTTGCCATTGGTCACCCAAAAGCTTGCTGCACAAACTCTGTCAACGTCAGATCCAGATTATCATTAGAGCCTGCTGGGCTGACCTCAATAATCATCAATAATTGCTGAGAGCCTACATTCTTATTGTTGGAGGATGGAAGTGGGGAGAAGTTATAAAGAATGTATTTTTATATAAAAGATATACTGAGGCTCTCACTGCATATAATCCTGTGTTTTTGACTTATTTAAATATTGCCAGGTGTAAATAGCAGTCCTGTATTCTTCATTTATGATCACATGTGGTATATGATGTCCCAAAAAAGACATTTTTTCTTTTTTGGACTCTTTTCATATTTATTATTGATTTTTAGGGGGTGGGTCCTTGAGCCATACATGAAATTTGAGAACAAAAGAAAAGTTCCTTTCTGCTTTGTTGTGAAGTTAGAGCTCCCTCCAGTGATCTATCTCATTGATTGAACTTCAAAACACCCCTTCTTTCCAACTATTCTATACATTCCAATCCATCTAAGCTTTAGCCTTCTCAATGCAGATTTTTTCCTTCTAAAATTTATACGTTAACTACATACATAGAAATTGCTCCTAAAATCTTGTTAAATATCCATTTTCATTTATCTTCTAATAGTATATCTAAAGGACAGTATGAACAAAAAGAAACCTGGTCAAGAAATTTTCCTTTTGACAGAGAGACTACCCATTTTTGGTTATTATTTATACACTTTGTGTCTCTGCAGTTGAATGTTTACTTTCATAATTATTAACAAACAAAGAAAATGCATAGGGTAAGTGTCGTACCATTTACATTGGAGTTGTTATTTATATTTCAAAGACTTTATTCAGGAATTGAGAAACCTTTTTAGATTTTTGTCATATTTTCATTCTTTGCAGAACTACCTCCAATTTAAGGGCTTTTACAAGCCAATGACATTGCCCATATCAGTGATGCCATATAACTAGATTAACTAAAGATAGTACCCAAAGGGATACATGATTAACCAAATGCCAAGTGGACATTAAATCACTTTTGACCAGTGAGAAAGCTGGTTAAAATTTATGTAGTTTGTTTAGTCACTTATTTGCTTACTGAATACCTTTGAATACCAGATGAGATGTTTTCTTGCTCTATATCATTGAATCACCTCCAAGGTAATTAATGTGATGCTCTTTCAACCATGTGTATGTCTATTCTCTTTCTCCTTTTGTTTCTTCCTCCTATTTTCCATTTTTTCATCTCTCCCTTCCTCCTTTCCCCTTTCTCATATGTTTCATTGAGACTCAAAGCCTTAGAGCTTACAAACGCATTAAAGATAATCTAATACAACACTTTGATTTTATAAACGAGAAATTCAAGGAGGTTAAGAAGCTTGGCTCAAATCACACCAGAGTTTTCTTTTTCTTCCTCCTTTGCTTGTGCCAAGGCAATAAACACCCATTAGATTCAGCGAACTTCTGAGCATTGCTTAGACAGTTGGCCCTGTTTTACTCCAGTTCATTGTCTGAGGTGTGGGTCAATGCTCAAAATATGTATGAAAGAATGGAAATAGAGCTGATAGAAATAGCTTTGTGGTTAAAGAGACCTTGGGAGATTGAAAAACAGGGGACATTGCATCAGCTTACAATATTTCACAAATATGGAATCTAGTATTTTAGGAATTTTTTTCTGAAAAATGGCTTGTTTTTGCCCCTTTAAACAAACATAAGCAAGAGAATTTCATTTTACATCACATTTCTTGACAACAATGTCAATAATATTGCATGATATTTCTCTAGCTTACTACACTTTACAAAGTTTTTTTTTTGTTGTTGTTTTTTTGTTTTTTTTTTGTTTTTTTTTTTCATTTCCTTTACTGCTTCAGGTAACCAGAACATCACCCCTTAGAAAGTCAAGGAACAGAATTGCAGAGGGCAGAATCCAAGGAAGTAATGGAGACTTGAGTGACCCTGTACATTTCATGCCTCCATTAGCTCTAGATTAGCATGTGGCTGTGCTCTGCAGTCACTAAAATTTTGACACAGTTTAATGAAGCTTCCATATTTAGCACTTGGAATAAGGAGGTCATCGATATACGGAAAGTTAAAGCAAATTGGCTAGCCAAAGAAAAATTACTGCAGCCTCTACAAGAAACACAAGTGTTCTGTCACCATTAGCCACTGCCTGGAAGTCCAGTAGTAGGAATAAATCTAATGATAGTCCCAAGTGTTTAACCAAGAAGCAAAGTTTCCTTTAAATAATTTCATCCACCTGGGTTAAAATGGTAAATGAGAAAGTTTGAGGAACATCCAGCCATCTTGCTAACCTAGATTTCTTATGCTGTTCCAAAAGTTTTACTAGATATAATCTTTTTTTAAAAAAAAAAAAAAAAAGCAATTGAAAACTTTTATTGAAAAAAAATCTCTGTAGAGAAACACAGCAATGTCGGCGTTACTTACAAGTCTCAGTTTGTATGATCAAAAGATTAGTTTCTACGAAAGAAACAAATCAAACCTCTCACTCAGGTGCTATGGATCTCAAATGTTAGTAATCATGAAAATCACCTGGAGAGCTTGTTAAAGCACAAATTCCAAGACTGTCCCGCCACCAAAATTCTCTTTCAGTAACCTCAGGGCACAATGAAGGCATATTTTTTAATCAAGAGCTCAAGGTTATTCTGATGTTGACTGTCTAGTTACCACACTTTGAGAAAACAATTACGTAAACTATGAATTTAGTGAAATATTGTATTAATCCATTCTCAGCCTGCTATGAAGAAATATCAAGACTGGGTAATTTATAAAGAAAAGAGGTTTAACTGACTCACAGTTCTGCATGGCTGAGGAGGCCTCAGGAAGCTTATAATCATGGCAGAAGGCACCACTTCACAGGGCCGCAGAAGAGAGAATGAGGGCAAGCAGAAGAAATGCTAGATGCTTATAAAACCATCAGATCTCATGAGACTCACTCATTATGAGAGCAACATGGGGAAAACTCCACCGTAATTCAAATACCTCCACCCAATCCCACCTTCACACGTGGAGATTATTAGAATCCAAGATTGAGATTTTGGGTGGGGACACAGCCAAACAATAGCAAATGTATATTGAGTCCAGGATTACGGGTTGTTGACAAGTTACTTTCAGTTACTTCCTTTGACATAAAAAGAGAATTGAAGCAGAAACCACAATAAGTGAGCTCTATTCCTGCCTCTACACTGAGAGAGTCTCTTTAGCATTCCGAGCAAACGCTAGTAGCCTCATCTTTTAAGATCTGTTTTATAGAAAATACAGGGCTATGGAGAAGATTTTTAAAATATCTGCATGCAAAAAAATGTTTCCCAAAGCATGAAACACCAAAGTAAGGTGTTTATTTTACTAAAGAACCAAAAGTCAAGGGAATTCACTGTGATTTACAATGTACAAATATATACTTCAATTAGAATCGCAATGTCTTCTCTCCTTTACTTGATTGTTGACAATTACTGAAGTAAAATCGTCCAAAATAGTGGTCCTAAGTATGAATTATTTGAAGGAAACAAACAAAAGGTTAAAATATCCAAAAAAATAAAAATAAAATAGTAGCCCCACAAAACTAAACTTTGTCCATCAATCTGATGAAGCAATATTGCTAAATTTACCTCACTGTTCTAAGTGGTTTAAGTCAACTTTTGAAAATTGATTCCACGTTATGCATCAAGATAAGCCAAAATAATAAAAGCAGGCACCCTGGAAAAAATAAAGATGAGGGCTTTGGACTGAGACTAAAAAATGCAAGTGTTGGCTAAACAAAGCTTCAAGCCATAGAAATACCTCAGTCCCATCATCCATAAAGTGGGGATTAACCATGATTTTCTCTCTTCAAGAGTTGCTTTAAAGGAATTACCAACACAGCAAATGATTTTAAATTATTCTGAAGGCCTGCTGTGTTTCTACCAAATAGGAAAAGTTTGATTTAAAAGCTGGGATTTTTAGAAGCTTCATAATATTACAAAGCAAGTCACATTTCATGGCTAATTTAAAACATCAGGGGTTTTCACAAGTTACTTATAATGATATTTTCCAATTCTCATGTTACTTGATAACTTATACAGCTTCAGCTTTTGCACTTGAACCCAGCTGTTCCTCTCTGACCATGGTTCTCTTTTATCAATACGACCCAGTCACATAACTGTCTGTATCTTCAGGGGATTAAGCACTACCTTTTATCTGGACCTGGGAAGAGTAAATCAGAAATGATAAGAAATTCTGGTTGAAAATTCAATGTGTTATTTATTTAGATCAGAAAAAGAGCTGTTATATACAGGTGGAGGAAGACTTTTTAAAGCACTGATGGTCTCTGTGTGTCAAATGGAATAACACTCAAATTATTTGAACAGCTTAAAGCTCTGAGGAGTTGAATTAAACTTGCAGCAAAAGAGTTGGATTCTCCTATAATTTTAGCCTTCAAAAGCAAGAAACATATTGAGCAAAATAACAAAACCAAAAAAACATCTAAGTGCATCAACTCTTTAAATTACAATATTAAGATAAACAATATTTGTAAGTTTAAAAGGAACTGGGAGACATCAGAAACTGGACAAAAGCAGTATGAGAAATATTTAGTGTTTGCCAAAATTAATGTATCCTAAAAATTGCCTATGATATTAGATAAAAATATAAATTCCTAGACTCCACTCTAGCCTTTTTGAAACAGAATCTGAGAAAGAAGGTGCTGGAAATCTGCATTTTTTGATAGTGTCTGATATTCTTGCTATATAAGGTTTTGCTGGTGGACCAATAGTATCAGTATCATCTAGAAGATTTTTAGAAATGCAGAATTCCAGGTTCCACAGTAGACCTATTGAATCTAGGCCTGTCATGTAACATGATGCCCAAGTATTTGTATACACAGAGATGTGATAGGCACATCAGATAATTTTTATATTCTAACAAGTTTGGGAAACAGTTGTCATGGAAAGAATCAGACGATTTAGGTTGGGGCCAAGCCCTGACTCTCCTGCTAATCAACCCTGTGTCTCCTCCTATCAATATCTGAGAGTAGAGAATGAGGTTTAGTATGAGTTCTGCATCACTAACCAGATGATCTTTTTAACTGTGACGAGTCATCAAAGATCAAGAGTTCTAAGATGTTTTTCTGGGAAGAAAAGAGATAGGAAATATTAGGTAGGCAAAGATTGTTATCAAATGGTTTTTGAGGAACTACTACATGATAGACGCTGTGCCAGATAATTAAAAACTACAAGCCAGCATAGAACAAAACATACACGCGCGCACACACACACACACACACACACACACACACACACACACACAAAACTGGTGAAATCAGAATAAAGTGAGGGGATTGGACCAATGTCAATTTCCTGGTTGTAATATTGTGCTGTAGTTATACAAGGTGTTGCTACCAGCAGAGACTGAGTGAAGGGCAAATGAGACCACTCTGCATTAATTTTTAAAAATGCATGCAACCCTACAATTACCACACATTAAAAACTTAGGAAAAATAACTCCCAGTTCAACAAGGATCCCCATTTTTTGTATGAGGAATGTCAGACTTAGCAAGGTTAAATAACTTTGGCAACTGTTCCTACTCATAAGATATGTAAATTTGAAAAACAGTAGCCTTTGGTCCATGGTGCGTCAAAAAACAAATTCACAGAGTGAAATGTATCTCTGTGTCTTCTATTTTATAATATGGAGTATAATATAAATGTCACTGCTTTTAACCTATTCATTTTTAAAAAACATTATTGAGGCCGGATGCGGTGGCTCATGCCTGTAATCCCAGCACTTTGTGAGGCCGAGGCGGGTGGATCACAAGGTCAAGAGATCGAGACCATCCTGGTCAACATGGTGAAACCCTGTCTCTACTAAAAATACAAAAAAATCAGCTGGGCATGGTGGCGCGTGCCTGTAGTCCCAGTTACTCAGGAGGCTGAGGCAGGAGAATTGCTTGAACCCAGGAGGCGGAGGTTGTGGTGAGCCGAAATCGCGCCATTGCACTCCAGCCTGGGTAACAAGAGCAAAACTCTGTCTCAAAAAAAAAAAAAAAAAAATTATTGAATCCAGGGTCTGTATTAATCGAGCATAAGTCAAAGCAGGAAGGAAAAAGGGGGAAAACATATCTCTCAATCATCAATAATATTAGATCTACTATCAAGGACCATGAAATCAGGAGTTTAAAAAAATAAATTTTAACTTACTATTAAGTTTCCATCTCTTCCTTTCTTTTATACCTTGAAGATAAAATATTTTGTTTTCTAAGAGGGACAAGTAGCATAAACATATTCCAAATTGTAAATCAAAATCAACAAAAAAATCTTTTCAACTTGCAAGTACTGTTTTTAAATGATATTTTAAAAAATATTTCTAATGAAACTTTTTTACTTTAGAGAGAGGGAAACAGAGATAAAGAAGAAAGAAAAAATGAGAGAGGGAAGAAGGGGAAGGAAAGGAAGAAAGAAAAGGACAGGGAAAGGGATGAAAGCAAGGAATGAAGGAAGGAAGAAATGACAGGAAAAGAATATGAATGAATAAAGAAGAAAAAAGGTTGGAAGAAAGGAAAAAAGAAGGGGAAGAATAAAGTAAAATGCTAAAAAAAGAAGTAAAAACTATGATCAGGGCTTAAAAATACTCTTGACACTTTTTAGTGAGCAAAAGACAAAAACTAAATTCACAAAGTAAGCACTCACTAGAGGCTTTTCAATATCCCCCCTCAAGATTAGTATACACATTCTCTACCTATGAAATTGGAAAATATACCTTAAAAATAGTTATTTCTGCTAAAGATGGAGATATTCATACTAGTGGAAATGGAACTGGTATAACCTCTGTGGCATACATTTAGGTAGTACATCTCAAAAAGTGCAAAGACTTCTATGCAAAGATATTCATCATGTCATCATTTCTTTTTTTTGTCTTTCTTTAATTGTACTTTGGGCTCTAGGGTACATGTGCACATCCTGCATCCTGCAGGATTGTTGCATAGGCACATACATGCCATGGTGGTTTGCTGTCTCCATCCCCCCGACCTCGTCACCTACATCAGTCATTTCTCCCGGTGTTATCCCTCCCCATCCTTCCTGCACAACCCTCACTCCGCTGTCCTTCCCCTCCCCTCCCCTCCATCCCCCCACCTAGCCCAGCGAGTGTTGTTCCCTTCCTTGTGCCCAAGTATTCTCATTGCTCATCACCCGCCTATGAGTGAAAACATGGGGTGTTTGGTTTTCTGTTCTTGTGTCAGTTTGCTGAGAATGATGGTTTCTAGATTCATCCATGTCTCTACAAAGGACACAAACTTGTCGTTTTTTATGGCTGCATAGTATTCCTTGGTGTATATGCGCCACATTTTCTTTGTCTAGTCTATCATTGATGGGCCTTTGGGTTGGTTCCAGGCCTTTGCTATCTAACAGTGAATGGCTCGAGGATCTTCACTGGAAGAGAAAGCAGGATATTTCTCCACTAGTTAGGTAACTACAGGAGTAGAATGAAAATGAAGCTGGGAACAGTGCAAAGACTGAACAAAGGGCTTGAGGTACATCCCCACCCAGAATTTTCAAAAGAAATGAGGTATGGCTAGTAGAAAGGCTAAGCTCTGTCCATCATGTGAGCCTTGCCTACTCAGCCCCTTTGTGCACCTTAGGTAACTATCAGAAATAGGAGGGCCTTTTTTTTTAGATTCGTCCTTGTCAGTGTTTTTTTGTGTTTTTGTTTTCCTAAGTTTCCTTTGGAAAACTCTGTTTGAGAGAGTTTGACCTCATTTTGCCCCCGTCTCAGTCAAACTAGAAGAAAAGCGATACTATACCTGAAGTAGGCCGGTGAGATGGCAGTTTCAGTTGACATCTCTGCTGGGGCCCAGGAGAGGTTATTACAGACGGGAAAATATTGGAAGAGGTTACCTAGCTGTGACTGCACATGTTGCTTCTTTCTCATTTGGAACTTGATTTCTATTTTACATACAAAATAAACTAAACTGTGGCTGTAATTTGCACCGTCATAATACTAAAACAAGCTATGCCTTTGTATATGAATCAAAGGAGTTTCTAAACACAAATGGCTATTTCAGCACCAAAAATCTATTTACAGACTATATTTTTACAAAGCAAGTGCTTTGAGTCCCTATATGTGGAGGAATGCATGTGTGTAAGGGTATCTGTGTGTGGTAAGCTATAAGATTTCTTCCTTCCACATGAGCATAAAACAGAGGACTAAGTTCTCATAAAGCTTTGTAGCTCTTCTTGAACACAAAAATCCTTTATGAGCAAGTCAGCTCACAGAGAAGAAAAGGAGAAATATAGACAGTTGTTTAAAAAATTAGGCAAACCTGAGATAACCACCAGGGATCTTACTGCTTCCTGCATGGCAACAGACAAGACTGGACATTCCCCTTGCTCTCAGCCCTAAAGGGAGTAGGCGCACAAGCCTCACGTGATTATCCATCATCTATGCATGAGCACAGTCGATAATCTACAGCTATGAACCAAAGCCAAAAGCAGAATTCTACTTCTGGATAATAAAGAATTTAAGGAGAATAAAGGTTAAGGAGAGGAAGCATCCCATAGCCATCTATGCTAGCTATGGTTTCTACACGGTTTCTATACAAACAGCAGAGAAAGTGTTCCATCTGTATTTTTGATAAAAAAATCAATACATAAATAAAGCAAATTCATGCAACAGTGGTAAAATCTCATCTGAGAACATTCAATATCTTTGAAAACTTCAGCCCATAGATGTGTGACTCAAATTGTTTACTGGATTGTGATAGTTAACACTGAGTGTCAACTTGACTGGATTGAAGGATACAATGTATTGACCTTGGGTATATCTGTAAGGGTGTTGTCAAAAGAAATTAACATTTGAGTCACTGGACTGGGAAAGGCAGACCCACCCTTAATCTGGGTGGGCACAATCCAATCAGCTGCCAGCGCAGCTAGAATATAAACAGGCAGAAAAATGTGAAAAGAGAGAGTGGCCTAGCCTCCCAGCCTACATCTTTCTCTTGTGCTGGATGCTTCCTGTCCTCGAACATGGGACTCCAGGTTCTCCAGTTTTGGAACTCGGACCGGCTTTCCTTGCTCCTCAGCCTGCAGATGGCCTATTGTGGGAACTTGTGATCTTGTGAGTTAATACTTGTGAGTTAACACACTTTGATTTGATGTGTCTATTGAGAACAATAACAACAACAACAACAAAAACCCTCTACATTATCTTGTTAAAACAAATTCGATGTTGCTCCTTAGAAAATAACTTTTTCAGCATAAAAGTATGGCTTATTTCCTTGTTGATTTAGCAGGGCCATCACTCACTGAGCCCCAATCTAAGGTCAAAGTCAATAAGGTTGACAGAGGGTGGCAATACAATTTATTGACCGAATTGGGACACTTTTGATCATAAATAAGAGCTATAAATAGACAGGCAAGGCTGAATGCCTGGCCACCCTAGTTATGTCCCGGACTGAACAGCTGTTTCTTGGTGTGTTTATCACATTGCAGTCATTGGAGTTACAGCTTAAGATATAATTTATTTTTCCCAGAATGTAAAAATTTTAAAGTCCAAAATGCAACAAAGACAGAAATAACAGTAATGTAAATGATTATAAGACAGCAGGAAAATTCTTCACTCTTTACCTACTCTGTGTTTGCTCCTGTCTGCCTCAGTAACCCCTGGTGACTGTGCTGTGTGCCCCCGTCATGCTCCTGCCAGGTTGCAGGCTACACACAAGAGAGCATTAGTCCAGTCACAATATCAGCAAAAGCCTCACTAGGTGATTATTTCAAATATAAATTGGATATTAGATCTCTCACAAAGCCACTGTGGAGAGCAGGAGAGCATGTTACACTGAGAAAAAAATAAAAATTTATCTCCATATCTGTTTGCAGTTCCAGTGGTGGAGAAACCAGCTTTCAGAGTACCTTGTCATTCCTTTACCTATTTTCCCCTGCTCATTCTATGCTCACTCTACCTAAACCTCCCCTTTACTTTCTTAAAGCATTGATATTCCTGCTCCTGTTATTTTTTTTCCTTTTTATGACTTTCAGAAAATCCCAGCTCTAAAACTTTCTGATACACACTCATATTCTTTTTTTTTTTTTGATATGATACACACACTCATATTCTTAAGAGTCACAAAGTAAAAAAAACGAGTTCATGTTGTGCCTTTTTCATTTTCATATCTGATTTTCCGTAGGCATTTTATATATATCCAGAGGCATGAATCCGGGTGCTTTCCGCAAACATAAATTAATCCAGAGAAAAGAAGGTTACATTTTTTGTAGACTGACCACATTTCTGGTAATGGAAGGGAAAAATAAATAAGCTTCTACTTTTAAAGCAAAAGTAAAAAATAACACGAAAAATGGAATCAGAATTACATTCTACATATGAACCTCTCTGTACCTGGCACCAAATAGATCTTAAAAAGATGTTGCCCCCAAGCCAAAACATTGATTACAAGAAAAGATTGTATCTAAGTGTAATGTACACATATATACTACCCAATAAATTACATGTGCAAAGTGAATGCACCTGTGTAATCAATTCCAAATAAGTTGTATCAATTTTCACTCCCCTCAGAGTGTATAAGAGTCCCTGGGCTAGGCATGGTGGCTCACACCTGTAACCCCAGCACTTTGGGAGGCTGAGGTGGGTGGAACACTCAAGGTCAGGAGCTAAAGACCAGCCTGGACAACCTGGTGAAACCCCGTCTCTACTAAAAATACAAAAATGAGCAAGGCATGGTGGCACATGCCTATGGTCCCAGCTACTCAGAAGGCTGAGGTGGGAGGATCACTTAAACCTCCCTGGGAGGTAGAGGTTGTAATAAGCCGAGATCACACCATTGCACTCCAGCCTAGGTGACAGAGCCAGACCCTGCCTCAAAAAAAGAAAAAGAGAAGAAAGAAAAGAAAAGAAAAGAGTTCCCATTGTTCTATTTATAGTCTCATCAAAATAGGTACTGCCAGTCTTTCAAAATTCAACCATACTTGCAGGTGTTTGGTATCTTATTTTAGCTTTAATTTAGATTTTCTAGCTTACTAGTGAGATCAAAGTATGTTGTCATATGTTTTTCATTGTTTGGATATTCTCTTTATGAAATTTTTGTTCAAGTATTTCGTCCATTTTTCTACCTGATTGTCTTCCTTTTTTTTTTTTTTAACTGGTTTGTAGGAATTCTTTACAAATTCTAAGATCTCTTAAGACTATGTAGGCTCACATCTGTAACCCCAGCAGTTTTGGAAAAGGAGATGGGAGGATCACGTAAGCCTAGAAGTTCAAAACCAACCAGGGCAACATGGCAAGAACCTATCTCCATTAAAAAAAAAAAAAAAATTTAAATTTAGCCAGGCATGGTGGCATGTGACTGCAGTCCCAGCTACCCTGGAGACTGAGGTAGGAGGATCCCTTGAGCCCAGGAGCTCATGGCTGCAGTCAGCTATAATCACACTACTGTACTCCAGACTGGGCAAAAGAATGAGACCCTGCCTCAAAAAATTACATACATATGCACTAAAAATGTATTCTTCAATTCTGTTTCTGTGGTTTGCCTTTTTATTCTTATTTACCATTTTATTCCCTTTCTTATAATTAATGTAGTCCAAGTTATCAACCCTCCCTTTTGGTTTGTGCTTTTTGTGTGCTATTACATAAAGACAACATCTTTCAAATTTTCCTTTAGAAGTCTTATTCATTTTATATTTAACTAGAATTTGACTGTATCTTTATGTAAGGTAGGAAGTAAAGATTATTTTTAAAATATAGATATATGATTTACTGAATTTGTCAATTTCCACAAAAACTCATACTTTTTTCCCTGCATTGTAGAGTTACTTTGTAATAAATGTGCATATGTGTGTAGCTTTATCTTTAAGATATCAATAGAAGATTTTCTTCTTTTGATATTTATGCATTCCACAGTTTATGCCTTATCTTTTAATGGTAATTAAAAATACCTTCTCACATCCTTGTCTTTGTATTATTCATCGTTTTTTTCTTTTTCTTTATTTTATTGTATCTTTTTCTGAGACAGTCTCACCCTGTCACACAGGCTAGAGTGCAGTGGTATAACATCGGCTCACTGCAACTTCTGCCTCCTGGGTTCAAGGGATTCTTCAGCCTCAGTCTCCCAAGTAACTGAGATTACAGGCATGTGCTACCATGCCTGGCTAATTTTGTATTTTTAGTAGAGGCGTGGTTTCACCACGTTGGCCAGGCTGGTCTTGAACTTCTGATCTCAAGTGACCCACCAACCTTGGCGTCCAAAAGTGCTGGGATTGAAAGCATGACCCACTGCACCTGGCCTTTATTTTTGTTCTTTTTAAAAAGTGTTTTTTCTTCCCAACACTCAGACATTTTCTACTTCTTTTGCATTTGGTTCCTAGTTTTAATTCTTATATACTCAAAGAAGATAGTTTTCATGATTTCATAGTTTAAAATGTATTAAACCTTTCTTAATAGCCCAGCATATTTCATAAAAGAAAAACTTAAAGCCAGTGTATAAGGTGTAAGGAAGGGATCCAGTTTCAGCTTTCTGCACATGGCTAGCCAGTTTTCCCAATATCATTTATTAAACAGGGAATCCTTTCCCCATTGCTTGCTTTTGTCTGGTTTGTCAAAATTCAGATGGTTGTACATGTGTAGCATTACTTCTGAGGCCTCTGTTCTGTTCCATTAGTCTATATCTTTGTTTTAGTACCAGTACCGTGCTGTTTTGATTACTATAGCCTTGTTGTGTAGCCTGAAGTCAGGTAGGGTGATGCCTCCAGCTTTGCTCTTTTTGCTTAGGATTGTCTTGGCTATGGGGGCTCTCTTTTGATTCCATATGAAGTCCAGTTCTGTTAAGAAGGCCAATGGTAGTTTGATGGGGATAGCACTGAATTTATAAATTACTGTGGGCAGTATAGCCATTTTCACACTATTGATTCTTCCTAACCATGAGCATGGAATGTTTTTCCATCTGTTTGTGTCCTCTCTAATTTCCTTGAGCAGTGGTTTGTAGTTCTCCTTGAAGAGGTCCTTCACATGCTTTATTAGTTGTATTCCTAGGTATTTTATTCTCTTTGTAGCCATTGTGAAAGGGAGTTTGCTCATGATTTGGCTCTCTTTAAGTCTGTTATTGGTGTATAGGAATGCTTGTGATTTCTGCACATTGATTTTGTATCCTTAGATTTTGCTGAAGCTGCTTATTATCTTTTTTTTTTTTTTTTTGAGACGGAGTTTCACTCATGTTACCCAGGCTGGAGTGCAATGGCGCGATCTCGGCTCACCACAACCTCCGCCTCCTGGGTTCAGGCAATTCTCCTGCCTCAGCCTCCTGAGTAGCTGGGATTACAGGCACGCACCACCATGCCCAGCTCATTTTTTGTATTTTTAGTAGAGACGGGGTTTCACAATGTTGACCAGGATGGTCTCGATCTCTTGACCTCGTGATCCACCCGCGTCGACCTCCCAAAGTGGTGGGATTACAGGCTTGAGCCACTGCGCCCGGCCTGCTGCTTATTTTCTTAAGGAGATTTTGGATTGAGATGAAGGGATCTTTTAAATATACAATCATGTTGTCTGCAAATAGAGACAATTTGACTTCCTCTTTTCCTAACTGAATATCCTTTATTTCTTTTTCTTGCCTGATTGCTCTGGCTAGAACTTCCAATACTATGTTGAATAGGAAAGGTGAGAGAGGGCACCTTTTTCTAGTGCCAGTTTTCAATGGGAATGCTTCCAGTTTTGTCCCATTCAGTATGATATTGGCTGTGGGTTTGTCATAAATAGCTTTTATTATTTTGAGATACGTTCCATCAATACCTAGTGTATTAAGAGCTTTTAGCATAAAGGCTGTTGAATTTTGTCGAAGGACTTCTCTGCATCTATTGAAATAACTATGTGGTTTTTGTCTTTGGTTCTGTTTATGTGATGGATTACATTTACAGATTTGCATATGTTGAACCAGCCTTGCATCCCCAGGATGAAGCCTACTTGATCATGATGGATAAGCTTTTTGATGTGCTGTTGCATTCAGTTTGCCAGTATTTTATTGGAGATTTTTGGATTGGTTTTCATCATGGATATTGGCAAGAAATTTTCTTTTTTAGTTGTATTTATGCCAGGTTTTGGTATCAGGATGATGTTGGTCTCATAAAATGATTTGGGAAGGATTCCCTCTTTTTGTATTGTTTGGAATAATTTCAGGATGAACAGTACCAGCTCCTCTTTGTACAGTTGGTAGAATTCAGCTTTGAACCTGTCTGGACCTAGACTTTTTTTGGTTGGCAGGCTATTAATTGCTGCCTCAACTTCAGACCCTGTTATTGGTCTATTCAGGGATTTAGCTCTTTCTGGTTTCATCTTCGGAGGGTGTAAGCATCCAGGAATTTATCCATTTCTTCTATATTTACTGGTTTATATGCATAGAGTCATTTGTAGTAATCTCTGATAGTAGTTTGTATTTCTATGGAATCAGTGGTGATAACCCCTTTATCATTTTTTATTGCATTAACTCCAGATGGATTAAAGATTTAAACATAAGACCTAACACCATAAAAACCCTAGAAGATTGAGCAATGTTTCAGCCTGGATGCTCACCTAAAAAAAAAAAAAAAAAAAAAAAAAACTAGAAGAAAACCTAGACAATACCATTCAGGACATAGGCATAGGCAAGGACTTCATGACTAAAACACAAAAAGTAATTGCAACAAAAGCCAAAATAGACAAGTGGGATCTAATTAAACTTAAGAGCTTCTGCATAGCGAAAGAAACAATCATTAGAGTGAACTGGCAACCAGCAGAATGGGAAAAATTTTTTTCAATGTACCCATCTGACAAAGGGCTACTATTCAGAATCTACAATGAACTAAAACAAATATACAAGAAAAAAAAACAAACGACTCCATTAAAAAGTGGCTGAAAGATATGAACAGACACTTTTCAAAAGAAGACATTTACGTGGCCAACAAACATGAAAAAATGTTCATCATAAATGGTCATTAGAGAAATGCAAATCAAAACCACATTGAGATATCATCTTACACCAATTAGAAGTGTGATCACCAAAAAATCTGCACACAACAGATGCTGGAGAGATTTGGAGAAACAGAAACACTTTTACCATGTTGATGGGAGTATAAATTAGCTCAACCATTGTGGAAGACAGTGTGTTGATTCCTCAAGGATCTAAAATAGAAATGCCATTTGACCTAGCAATCCCATTACTGAGTATATACCCAAAAGAGTATAAATCAATCTATTATAAAGACACATGCACACACGAATGTTCATTTCGGCACTGCTTACAATAGAGAAGACTTGGAACCAACCCACGCGCCCATCAAAGATAGACTGGATAAAGAAAATGTGGCATATATACACCATGGAATACTATGCAATCACAATAAAGGATGAGTTCATGTCCTTTGCAGGGACATGGGTGAATCTGGAAACCATCATTCTCGGCAAATGACACGAGAAGAGAAAACCAAACACCGCATGTTCTCACTCATAAGTGGGTGTTGAACCATAAGAACACATGGACACAGGGCGGGAAACATCACACACTGGGGTCTGTTGGGGGGTGGGGGGCTAAGGGAGGGATAGCAGGGGGTGGGGAGATTGGGGAGGAGAAATACCTAATATAGGTGACATGGGTACATAGGCAGCAAACCACCATGGCATGTGTATACCTATGTAACAATCCTGCAAGATCTGCACATGTACCCCAGAACTTAAAGTAAAATAAAGTTTTTTTAAAGCCCAGAGTAAATCTGATATAAATATAGTTATAATGACACATTTTTAGTTAATGTATACTTATAATTTTTTCTAACACTTGATTTTCAATATTTCTGTGTCCTTTATTTTAGGCATATGTCTTTTAAGCAGCGTATGGATGTTCTGGGTTTTTTTCATTCTAATAATTTATTTTGTTTACATTTAATGTAATTACTTCTATATTCAGATTTAAAGAACCCATTTTATTACTTACTTCTAGTTTTCCCCATGTCTTATCTCACTTTCTTACTTCTTTCTTGCAAGAAAGTCTAACAGTTATACATTCTTTTACTTACAGTGAAAATAATTGAGGTTACAACATTCTTAGCCTATTATAATCTAACATAAATTAGAGTTGCATTATTTCTCAGAAAATGCTATGTTCCTAGAACACTTTAATCTTATTTTCCTTCTTCCTGCCTTTTGTGTTATTATTGTCACAATTTTGATTCACATTTGGTTAAATGCCATGTGACCTTACTTGTATTTTTGTTCTCATCATCACTAAGATTTACTCACATTTCCATCTTTTCCATTTGTCTTCTAAATTTTTAAATTTTATCTTTTTTCTTTTGCCTGAAGAGATTTCTTTCATATTTATTTTTAATTCAGGTCATCTGGCAACAAATTTTCTCAGTTTCTTCTTGTATAAAATATCTTTGTTTTCTTAAAGTATATGTTTACTTAGTTCAGAAATCTAAATTGGCAGCTATTTTTTATACACACTTTAAAGATGTCATTTAATTTGTTTTTTACTTCCATTGTTTCTGTTGAAAATTCAGCTCTGCTTAGCTTTGTTTAGGGCTTCACTTAGCTTCTAAGTCTCTCGCTGCCCCAATGAGAACAACCATCACAGATCGTGGGCTCTCTTTGTTGCATCTCCTTCTATCTGTGACTGTAGGCTTTCAAGCCTTGGTTGTTTTAGCACTCTTGAGCTCTAACTTTTGTCTCCTCTGTGCCATGAGATTGTTGTATCTCTGCTGGTTTTTCAACCTCATCAACTGACCTGTCTTTGGATTCTCAGCCTCTCACAACGTGCTGCTTAAGAACCAGCAAATGCCTTCCAGCAGAAATCAATGTGCAAAATGTTGGTACAACTCAATGAGCTTCTCTTCTCTCCTCTCTCTAGTATCTTAGGCTACCAGGTCCTGTCTGATTCAGATGCTTTCTGATATTCTTTAAAATACTGTTTTTTAAATCCAGCTATTTTAGTGGCTCTCACAAGAAATATTCTTCTATGACAATCCATTCCATCAGACATAGAAGCAGAAATCAAATATTGTTTCTTGAAATATACTCCAAAACAGTTTTTCATTTTCAAGACGGTTATGGTGGGTTTTAATATTTACAATTATTAGCTTTCTTTCCCAGCAGCAACAAAATACATCCCTGCATTGACTGACATCAGCTTGGCCATGTTACTTCTTTTCACAAATGAAATGTGCTCAGAAATGAATTTGGTTATGTCCAATTGGTATCTTTAAGAGACAGTTTGTAGATTACCCTGTTGTTTTCCTCTGCCATGACACCAACAGTAATTCAGGGTGAAGACAAAAAGAAAGCAGAATTGGGGCCACTGGATAAAGACATACAACAGATGTTAAGGGCCTGAAATTTGGGTGGTTTATACTGCAGTACCTAGCCTATTCTGACTAATACATAGTCACACAAAAGAAGCTTGTTTCTCCTTCATCGTGTGTCACTTTACTAAGAACAGCTTCTTAGTAAAGCAAGAATGGACTAACACAAGAGTCTTAAGATTCTCAAAGGCAAGGAAGATGGAATAGATCTCAATGCAGTTTTGACTTTGACCTATTCCTAAAAACTCCCATTATGAGATTTCAAGCCATTATGTAAATTCAACCATTAAAGAAATAGGTTCTTTTACCAGGAAAAGTAATTCAAAAGATTTCTAAGCCTTCTTTTATGTCCAATGACAATAAAGGCTTTATCCTTGACCTATTCATTTCACATCATTTCTATAACGCTTACGTGAGAGAAAATACTTTGAAACATTAGAAAACTTTATACAAATGCCAGGTAGTAAAAAAAAAAAAAAATACCATTTTTATATTTATGATCAAATTAATGGCCAAAGGGATACTTTATTTTCTAAATGTATTCATTCAATTAATATTTAAGTATTTACTAAAATAAATTCAAACTATTAGAATTCAAACTTGTTAACTAAATGGTTTCATCCTTACAATTCACAAGAGAGCAGCATTTCTTCCTGGGCAATTAATAAAATTAAGTCACAAAGCTAACAATTCAACAAATTATTTTATTACATAGGTAGTGGTATCATAGTTATAGTTCTCTGCTATTTCACATGAATCCCTGGCCTTGCCCTATAATTAAGCTCTGATATGATAAGTAGATTTTACAACCATGAGAAAGTGATTTCACATTGAAATAAACCTGTGACAAAAATCATATTACAGAAAATAGGAAGGAAGCAAATTCTAACTAGTATATTGTTATGTAATGTGAAAGAGACTGCAGTTTAGATTAAGAATATATTATCTAGTAGCTTTAAAAATACTTTTTTGTTTCTTAACTTTGAAGTGACCTGTTAAATTGATCTGTGAACATCTTGGGTGCCCTTGGAAAGTGGTGCTTAAATTCTGTTCAGTAGCAGAAAGTCCTGGCTGAATTAGTGCAGACCCCAAGGAGACTTCAGAGGCTGTTGATAAATCATGTTTAAGAGCTTTTCGGACCAAAGCTCAGCTGTAAACTCAGGCAAAGCCATGAACAAATTTGCAGGTGGCAATGCCCCATAACTATTCCCTTCTAATCCAAAGCAATCCCTTCTGAGCCACTTCAGCACCAAGCAGCCCATTTATCAAATTAGGCTTAGTCATGCATATGTATTCATATATGTCTTCACTTACATTCACATCCTTTGTACAGTCAGATCTGGACCAGGTAGAGAGCAGGCAGAGTGATTCATCAGTGAAAAAGAAAAATGTAAATACATGAATCAAAAACCAACATTTAGGGATTTTAAATGTTAGACAAGGGCAACAATGATAATTTTAGGGGTGGTTTATACTGCAGTACCTAACCTATCCTACTACTGAAATATATATTACTCCTCACCAGTTTGACTATACACCAAAGTCAAAGAAAATACTGTAACTTAAGTCATTTCTACCTGCTTTCTTATATTGAGTACTTTACCTTTCCACAATGTATCTTTTCTCCAAACATTCAGGAAATACATAAGTAAGAAACTTGTGTCAATAAAAAAGTATAAGCTCAGTACATTTACTATTATCTAATAAGATTCCAGACCCAACTGGCAGCAAGACAAATGGGGGTTGGCCCCTGAAGCAAATATAGCTGAGTTAGTATTTGAGCCTCTAAGGTGAGTAATTTGAACTGTAAGCTTAAAGGCCAGGAGTGGTGGCTTATGCCTGTATTCCCAGTGCTTTGGGAAGCCAAGTCAGGGGGGCTGATTGAGGTCAAAAATTTAAGACCAGCCTAGGCAACAGAGTGTGGCCCCATTCCACGACAACGACAAAAACATAAAAATGTAGCTGGGTGTGGTGGCATGCAACTGTAATCCTAGCTACTCAAGAGGCTTAAGGCAGGAGGATCACTTGAGCCTAGAAGTTTGAGGTTACAGTGCACCATGATTGCGCTACTGCACTCCAGCCTGGGTGACACAGAGAGACACTGTCTCTAAATAAATAAATAAATAATAAAAGATTGTAAGCTTATGGAGGGTAATGATCACAGTTTTACACTTTAAGGCTTATGGCAGTTTGTTCAAATTGAATTTAATCCACAGACTTTCTCTTGCATTACATTTTATGATATAAAAATTATAAAGTGTATAAATAACGGAATACTAAGGAACATTAATAATGACATTTGATAATTTTAACTTATTTGGAAAAATTTCCATAATATACAGTTAAGTGAAAATTAGTATATTAATCTGAATTTATAATCATGAGCATAAATGTAAAATATTAACATATGTAGTATATATGCAATGAAAAGATGTCTAGATCAAAAGTAGCTAGCAATAACGTCACCTTACATGGATAGGAACAAGAGTAACTGATTTTTTCTTTTATATTTTACCTTCTTTTTATATTTTTGACAACAAATATGTATTGATTTATCATAGGGGAAATCAACAAGCATAAAATATAAAAATTAAAGTTTTCTGATGACTTCAGCTGCCTTAGGAAAAATGCATTAACCTCACGTAAATTTTCTCCCTCTTTGCCTTCTATACTTTAGCATAATAATCTCCCCTTACAATAATGTACCCAGGGAAGGTGATGAGGGTGGTGGACTTTAGTTGCAAGCAGTAAGTAGGAACTTTTTCTGTAGAAAATTAAAGTGCATGATTAAACCTACTAAAAGTACGTCTGCTTCATATTATCATCATGTACCAGCAATTTTTTCCAAGACACTGGTAAAAATACTCTTCTCTACCAAAACAAACAATAACAACAACAAAACTCTCTTGTTATAAGTTCTAAACAGCTGTCTGAGCCAGGGTGAAATTCTCCCAGAGTTTGCCATGGGTATACCACTCTTCCCCTACTTTCCAGTAATTGCTCAAATGCTCCTCTAGATCTGCATACATCAATTCATCAGACATTCTCTCCGTCTTTTTTCTCGGCAGAACCTTCTTACAACACTTAGATCCAATTCATATGTCTTCTAGGAAAACTTTGCCAACACCCTCAGGCAAAGTTCTTCAGTTCTGTACGTGAACTACCTTCATTCCTCGTTTATACCTCTATTAACACACTTAGTACATGATGCTGTATTTACTGATATGTGATGTTGTATTCATTTCCTCTTAATGATGCCTTTTTTCTATCTCTACCATCACTACTACCCTTCATCCTCCTCAAGGTGAAGCTCCAGCACACAATAAGAAAACATAGGCAAAACAATGAGGCCAATAGGCTGGGCTATGGAATTCTTGGAGACACATCAAGGAAGCCAAATCTGAAAGACCCAGGGAGGGATCATCTTCTACTAGAGTGGGTGACTTCCTTCTTGAAAAGCAATTTTTGAGGTTTTGATTCCATGAAAGAGAAACCTAAAGGAAATCATTTTGAGAAGAGTTGCTTTCCCATAGCTGTTTTTCAACTGCCCATCCTCATGCCCTTAAAAAAGAGAATTTTTAAATGCCCATCAGGAGAGAAAATATCTACATTTTTGGTACAGAAGCCCTAGCCAGGAATAAAATTGATGTATTTTGAGAGGTCATTTTCTATCTTTGGGGACTAACCCTAGTTTCAGGAACTGGGGTTAAGGAGGATAAACAGATTCATTCCAGGTGATAGATCAGTAATATATGGCATTTCAGCAGAATAGAAGTCTCCCACCTGAGAAATAAAATCAACATCACATTCATGCCGATATCCCCTGCTCCCATCATGGGACCTTATGACTTAACAGTGAATACTCAATATATGATTACTGAACTAATTTTTAAAATAATCTATGTATTCTCAGGTAATAGAAATATATATATATAAATGCATTCCCATTTGGAAATATCATCTCAATTTCTCCACTAATTGATAGAAATCATGAAGTCAGTAAGAAAAAAAAAACAAAAAACAAAAAACATGCAAACAAACCCCACTGAACTATGCAGCTGAATCTGTTTCTATTTCTGAGCCAAATGAAACTTAATTTTTGTCATAAGCCCCTACCCTAACCCCTCAGCCTTGGTTCTTCACTTGTCAAGAAAAAATATTGGAACAGCTATTGACTAATATCCAAGTCAATGTGGCTATGGCGTCTCCAAGGAAGAGATGACAGGTATTCTTCCCTGAGTCTGGCAATGAGAAAAACAGAGGATGAAGGCTATTAACACAGCTTGATTTCCTCACTTTTTGGGGCCTAGGATGCCTGGGTTGACAACTGCTCATAATTTGCTCACAAAGACTTTGACCCTGCTCTGCTCTGTAACCCTTGCAAGTCTGAAAACTTCAGAACTATGGAAAGTGAATGAGACTTCGTTTTTGCTGCCTTATGAGATTATAGTGCACAGGCACTGAAATCAGACAGAGTGTGACTTCCTTTAGACAAGCCTTTCTGTTTCTCTGTACCTCTCTCTCTTAAGAAAAGAGTAATAATGATATTATCTACCAGATAGTGTTATTGTGATGATTCAGTGAGGTTACGTGTGAAAAGGGCTCACCATAGCTCCTGGCACACAGTAAAAGCTCATCAGAAAGTAACTGTTAGAATTTTTACTGGATGTATTAGTTTCCTAGGGCTGCTGTAACAACATGCCACAAACTGAGAGGCTTAAAACATGGAAATGTATTGTCTCACAGTTTTGGAGCCTGGAAGTCTGAAGTCAAGATGTTGGTGGGGACATGCTCCCTCTGAAATCTGTGGTAGAGAATTCTTCCTTGCTGCTCCCAGCTTCTGTGTTTGCTGGCAATCTCTGGCATTCTTTGCCTTCTAGACACATCAGCTCCATCATCACATCTCCCTATGTGCCTTTGCTTCTGTGTCTCTTCTCTTCTTCTCATAATGACCCCTGTCAAATTGAATTAGTACTCATCCTAACAACCTCATATAAACATCTGCATTTCATCTGCAAAACACCTACCCACATAATGTCACATTCACAAGTACCGAGGGCTAGAATTTCAACCCATTGTTTTGGAGAACACAATTCAATCCAAAACACTGCAGATAGCCTTAAAGGCTGTCACTGTCTAAATGTACACAACATGATTCAACGGACCATCTCTGTAGAAATTTCCATGCACAATCTTCCAAGATTTGGCAAGAACTATTATTCCCTGTTACCTACATATGGAAGGATTAGGATCTGCACAGCCTGTGTTATCATTGCATTAGAGGCCTTCTTGGTCCATTGTCCAGAACAACTTCTCTATCCACTTTAAAATTTTGGATTGGCTGGTTGTTGTTTGTTTGTTTGCTTTTTGAGACAGAGTCTCACCCTGTCACCAGGCTGGAGTGCAGCAATGCGATCTCAGCTCACTGCAACCTCTGCCTCCTGGGTTCAAGCAATTCTTCTGCCTCAGCCTCCCAAATAGCTGGGACTACAGGTGCTCACCACCATGCCCAGCTTTTTTTTTTTTTTTGTATTTTAGTAGAGACAGAGTTTCACCATGTTGTCCAGGATGGTCTTGATGTCTTGACCTCATAATCCACCCACCTCAGCTTTCCAAAGTGCTGGTATTGTAGGTGTGAGCCACCACGCCTGGCCTTTTTTTTAAAAAATCATAAATAACATACCTGAACATTTGGGAAACTCTGCCCATTTATCTTTTCCTTTCCAGTGTTTCCCATCCAATCCTATCTTCTTATTATAAACGGATTGATACTCCCAAAACAAGTCACTCTCCTCCAGAAGATTAGGGGCTCATTGGCCTAATTTCTTGCCTGTCATTCAAGGTGAGCCTTACACTGGCTCATGTACACTCAAAATTCTGAGACCCAATGCTGACAACTTGCAATGTAGCTTCAGCTTTGTTGAACTGACTAAACTTCATTCATTTTTAGGCCTGTTCCCTCTCAGATTCTTACATCTTTATACACATGATTTCTACATGCTAACTGACTAGCAATCCATCAGTCCAAATCCATCCATTTTTCAGGATTTATCTCAATTTCTACTTAATTGAAGAAGAGACCACGACAACTGCAAATTATTCTTCTTATGTATTCTGTAATTCTTATGTCAATTCTACTTATCCGGCGTTTAGTCATTTGTTACCAGGTAATGGCACATACTTTTAAGCAAAATATCTTGTTCTCAGAATTATAAAATAAAATTCTCAAAGGGAATAAAAATGTTTGTGTTTCTACCTGTTATAACGTCCTGTATGTGGTAAATATTTAAGAGTTCCTATGTTTTTAGGCAGAAACTAACCTCTGAAAGCAAAGGGGTCAGAGAGGGAACACCACAATTTGGGTCACCTGGGAAGAATGTTTATTGCTCCTAACTTCCAAAATGTCAACAAGCTAAGCCTGAACTTGCTCAAGGCAAATCATGTGCACTACAGACACCATCATGCCTTAGCAAGGTTTCGTTCCTGGGTCACTGTGGTCACTACCAGAGAAAACTAATTGGCTAGAGAAAAAGAGAGTAGATTGTCCTAATCATTCCTTATGTGTAATATTTGGTTCTCACCATGAAGTCAATTTAAGGACTGAGGTAAAAGAATCAGGAATCTGACAGATCTTCCAGTTGCTCCAGTAAGTGGCAATAGAGATTATTCTGCCCAGCATCTGAGCTTTTTCAAGGCTGGAAATGCACCTGGCGTGATTGATTAATTTGGGGAGTTTTTCTGGTGTTCTCTGTGTGGTGTATTTTAATCAGCATTACAATTTAGCAGCTGCATTAATTAATTAGCACATTAATCAGGAGAGCATTTTAGCAGCTAATCTCTAGAAAACTAGCAGTTTGTGATAAAATCTTAGCAGTAGGAGAGCAAGCAGCATACCAAGTTATTTTTCAATGTTATCATCACCCTGGGCCTAGCAAAGGCTGAAATTATGCAACCAAATTGAAACTTTTCTTAAAATACACCTAGGCAGGGCATATTTGAAAAATTGCATGCTTCATGCAGAAAGGTTTTACAATTACTATTTTCTCTACAAAGCAGTAGTTCTGAAGAAAACTGTCAGGCATTCTAGGAAACAATCTCTCCAAGTGATCTTAAAATAGTCCTTGTGTAATTTCAGAAGAGGTCAAGGTTTCTCTTCTATTAGCAAGATTATATATGTAATAACGAGAAGTTTCAAGAAATAATTTTATCGTTACATGTGTTATAGGGATTTAAAAGAAGGAAATACTTGCCTTAGCAAAGAAAATATTACAAGTCTAATTTTTAGCTCTTTAAAACCTTTACAGTGAACCTTATACTTGTAAGAGGAATTGAAAAAAAATCTCTTCTAATACAAAAAATTTAGAGATAAATGCTTGTAGCAGCACAGCCAAACGTAATATAATTTTAATGAAATATAAATTGGAAGTCTTCCTAGGATAGAAACATTGCTTTATTATACCCAAGCTGCAGCGACATGTGCTTTTACCAAATCCATGCATATTGAATTCCACATGTTCCCAAATTCAAAATTTAATGGAAAAATCCCTTAGGCTGATATTAAAACTTCCCTTCATTTACAAAGCCTTCGGATATTGAATTCTTATACACAGCAATCTATTACTTTGAATTATTAAGCAGTTCTTAATCCTCACAGCATTTTCCTCAGAGAAATTAGTGGTCTTTCATGACTTCCCATCACTTTTTCAACCTCAGAAAAGAGAGGGTCAGGATAACTGAGCGAGCCCATGCTGCATACGCATTTCCACACATTTCAAACTCTTGTGACATTGACTTTTTCTTCTGGTTCGTGGAAATTGCACTCTATTCAAATAGCATATTACGACCTAAAAGAATTTTAATTTCCACTCTACTTTTTGTCTCCATTTATAAATCACACGTATATCTCTCAATCATCTGCCCTATCTTTTCTAAATGTTCAACTCTTTAAAATCTACTTTATCAGCAGTTTCACTCCAAGTTGAAAGATGTACCAAAACTTTCTGGGAAAAGAAAAATGAGAATTGGATATTTCTCTACAAAAAAGTTATAAATTACAATATTTATTAAGGGTCCTTTCAAGTGTGATATTAATGAGCTTATTTATTATAACTTTCCCATAACAAAAACCCCACCTATGCAATGGCTACCCATGCAATCGTATCTTCAATTATTTTGAGCAATGTCAAGTCTTAGTCTTTTGGATGCTTAGGTTGAAATTCACATATACCTTTTTCCACAGCTGAAATTATTGTAATTAGTTATTAATGCATTACTTGGCTTCATTTGTGAGCACAGTATTTGCTATCAAAAGATGCCTAATGGATAAAACCTTCATTTAACTATGAGTCACCCTCTATGGACACAATCCTTTTTATCTTTATAAACTTTAATAATTAATATAAAGTTTGGCCTCAGATTTTCTCTCGCTGGCTGAATTTCCTATTCTTCCCTCCATCTCTAGTCTGCTTGGATGGGTTCGCACACACACATACTCTGACATGCATGTGCATACAAGCACACATGCACATACACACATCATCCTTCCTCTGTAGTATCCATTCTAGGAAACTCTGGTAGAGTATTGACTAGTGTTACTCTTTGTTAAAGCACTGAACGTTATTGCAGCATACTCAATTGCCCTCTTGCTGGTGACACATTTTTATATTAAAGTCTACAATCAATCTAAACTGCCTGTCCTTCAGTCATACGATCAGGCATCTCAAAGGGGCATGATTTAATTAATTTATTTATTTGACTGTTATCTCTTTAAAACCTATTATATGCATGACTTTTTCTCTTTAGGCCCTTGAAATTTATCAGGATGAATACAATATTCCTAACTGGTCTTGTTGACTTTAATAAACTCCCTTCACTGGAAAACTATCATCTCTCATACTGTTGCTACAGTAATCACTCTTCAAACAGCATAAATCTGTTTGTTTTACTCCTTTACTTGAAATTATTAAGTGATTTCTTATCACCTTTAGGATAAAAAATAAACCTTGAGGAACAGCCTACCACGTCCTTCTTGATCTGGTCCCTGTGCCCCCCTGTGATACCATTTCTAGTCACCTACCCACACAATTCCTCCAGTCCAGTTCATTCTGCCATTTTGCTTCCCAAACAGACTCTGCTTTCTTGCTTCTACGCCTTTGTGGATGCTTTTTTCCAAATATAAAATGTCTTCTTTTCTCCTTTTCCTGGATAACATTTGTTCAAGGTTCACTTCCAATGTCACCACACCCTGTCCTGTATTGGATCTGTTAGTTGCTGTCTTCCTTGTGCTAATAAAATCCTAGGTATATTCCTCTTCTTAGAACTTGCCACATTTGGTATTTGTGATTACCCTGTAAGTTTTTCCCAGGAAGTGTGTTTTGTCACTTTCCCCCAGTGCTTCACAGAGGGGAAAGGATGTTAAATCTTGAGAATGTTGGTTGAATGAGGGTAACTTTTGATAACAAGTAGAGGGTGAGATTGATGTGAGACACAGACTGTTGGAAAAGCCTTCGGGTCTCAGAATGGAAGCAATCAGGCAAGAAAGAAGTCTTTAAACACATATTTTCAAAACCCCAAAGTGACGATAAGAACTTGGACTTTTACAAAACTCATGACTAGAACTCGTAATTAAGTAAAACCTTCCAGCTCTTATGAATTTGTTTCATAGCTTCTAGACAAATCAATCTACTTTTCAATTCATTAAGGGATGGCATGACTTCCTCATGCCCAAGAAATGGCAATTTGGGAACACTGGAATTTGCATCACCTTGGTGGTCAAATGTCTCAGAATAAGCAGCGAAAGTCATGAGATGCTTGCAAGAAAAATCTCTTATGAGAGAGAAATAGACCTATAACATAGGTAAAATATTCATTACCACTATTTTTTATGAAAAAAATTGAAGCTCAGAATCATTTAATGACATGCCCAAAGTTGCACTGCTAATAAGTAGCAGATGTTGGTGTCAAACCTAATTTCTGAAATGAAACCACCATGCTCTTTATCTATGCTATTAACCATGAACCAACATCTTAAAAGGCGCAAAAGTAACCAGGCATTTGGGCTGATAGCAATTTATAACTGCTACTGATGCTGCTGATTGTGTGTGTGTGTCTGTCTGGGGGAGCAGGAGGTGGAAATAATTAGCAAATGTCACTGTGATACTGAATTGCAATTATTATTTTCACATATTGAGGTAAATTATTTTTGGTACTAATTGTGAAGTATTACCCTATTAGAAATAATTATGTCTTTTCAGCCAAAGGTAAAATGTCAACCAACCTGAGTTGTCTCTGTCTCAGTCAACTTCCTATGTCTTCTGAAATTAATCTTTTCAGAAAATTGAAGGCTGCTAGTGGGCCTAAAGGAGAAATGATGGAGATGTTACACTGGGAAAGTACATTGATTAGCTAATAAAACAAAGTTACACACAGCAATAAATGTAGGTTTTATATGGTTCACTTAATCTACCTTGCCACCAAATACTTTATAGAAAAAAATCTGTCATAAGATAAAGAACACCAAGAAAATACAAAGATGTTTAGTAACTCAGGGGGAAAGCAAGGATGCTATAGGAGATATCACAAAATTGCAAAAGGCCACTAAACAAGATAACATTCTGTCAACTCAGAAGGAAGAGGGCATTCAATTATTTATAATGAAACCTCATGTTAGGAATTAGATACAAATAGTGGGCAAGAGGAAGCCACTTGAACAGTTACACTTACCAGATAGTGCTATGGTTTGAATGCATGTGTCCCTACAAAATTCATATGTTGGAACTTGATCCCCAAGGTGATGGTATTAAGAGACAGGCCCTTTGGGAAGTGATTAGGTCATGAAGGCTATGGCCTCATGAATGGGATGTTTTTTTCAAGAGACAGGGTCTCACTCTGTCACCCAAGGCTGTAATACAGTGGCATGATCATAGTTCACTGCAGCCTCAGATTCTGGGCTCAAGTGATCCTCTCTCCTCAGCCTACTATGTAGCTTGGACTACAGGTGTGCGCCACTATGCCTAGCTAATTTCCTCTTATTTTTGGAGAGACAGGTTCTCATTATATTCCCCAGACTGGTCTCAAACTCCTGACATCAAGCAATCCTCCCTCCTCAATCTCCTGAAGTGCTAGGATTACAGGCATGAACCACCACACCCAGATTGAATGGGATTAATATACTTATTGAAGAGGCTTCAGAGGGCTGCTTGGCCCTTCCATCTCTTCTGCCATGTGAGGACACAAGGTTTGCCCCTTTGCCTTTCTGTCATGTGAGGATGCAGCAAGAAAGCACCATTTTGGAAGGTGAGATCCCTCCCCGGGCACCAAATCTATCAGCAATTTGATGTTGGACTTCCTAGCATCCAGAACTATGAGAAACAAATTTCTGTTGTTTATAAATTACCCACTCTGTGGTATTTTGTTACAGTTGCATGAGCAGACTAAGACAAGCTGCTTTGAGGAGATAGACTATCCTCCAAAGAAGGAGAAATGTGGACTCTGCCTTGAGTGCTAAAGAGCCCTGAGAAGCTAAAATCATTCAAATATTCTTGGGAGGATGCAAATTATTTGCAGACTTAATTGACTGGCTTATTAGGGGAAATTTGTTCTTTTGAGATGCACATATTATAGGTTTAGAGATTTACAAATAGGCTCTGTTATTTGGGACATCAACATGAGATTGAAGAAGCATTCTTCTCCATTTAGTCCATATTCATAGAAGCGCGATGTGCACAGAAGTCCAGTGGAGGAAGGGTGGAAATAATAACCATCAGCACAGCTCTTCTTTAGCTGATGTCACAAATATTTTCAAACCATCACTCAAAATACTGATCTGAGGAAAAGTTTAGGGAGTGAGGAGAATTTGGAAGTTCTATCAGTTGTTATTAACACATATGATAGACTCTTGCCAGGGCTGATCTTCACTAATAATCAACCACGGTGAAAATGAGACTGTCTCCACAGTTCAACTGTAGAGAAGAATTCCAGTGAGCAATAACATCTCTCCTCAAGTAGAAGCAGGGCAGTAATGTGTACCTTAGAGTTGCCATGGAATCAATCAACCTTTCCTGCATTTTCCTTTTATAAAGACTGCTTGGTAGTTATTATTCTGACGTATCTAAATTTGATAGCAACGGTACTCTAATGGGTGTTGGTACTGCCTTGTAGGCATAAACATATATAATTTCTGATCAACCATCTGTTACTAAAAAGCAGGATCACCTTGAAATCCACAGAAGGAGTGTGTAGGCAAATTATAGTGAAATAATTGAGCAATTAATTTACTTGGAAAGCACTTTTCCTACCAAGTAAATTTTATAAGTCAATCGACTTTATTAAATTGAGGATAAACAGCAAATAAGAGGGCACTGACTTCAACAGGCTCACTGTTGTGGAGTGCACTCATCATCATCACCTATCACTCCTTAATAATTAGAGGCAATGAAAGTATCACTTTAAATTAGCTTCAAAGTCTTTAGGAGATTTCAGTGGGACAGTGGAAGGAGACCATAATTTAAAGAGTAGAAAGGATGAAGCACAAATGAAGGCAAGCCCTGCCAGCAATTACACTGCTAAGACAAAAGAATAAGAACCTTGAAGAGGAAAAGAGTAGGATGTTAAAGTCAGAAAAGAGAATTCTAATAAAGAAAAGCAACAGTGGGTAAACTAAAGATGAGTCAAAGATGTGTAATTAATAAAAATCATCAGTTTCAATTAACAATGTAGTGCTTAACCTCAAAATAATGCCATTTTACTTAATTAACAACAATTATTTCTCTTTTACATATATGAAATGCAGGGTTGATGTTATCTCTGTCTTCTCTTCTTGTTATTTTTGACTTTTTAATAACACCGTCTCATTATTCCAACTACAGGTTGCATTTGTCATTCCATTTTCTTGACCCACATTAAAATTAGGCAAGTATGAAATTAAAACTCCAAACATTTTCAAAAGCTACTTTAAATTCAGAGATTTATATCCCTTGCAAAATGGGATTCTGACATTGATGCTGGTCTGGGGAACATTAGATCCCTAAGCACATTTCCACACAGTTATGGAATAGTTGTGGGAGTGTGGGGGGAGAATATTTTTAAAAAATATTTGGAAGTCCTTTGTGACTAACTTCTTTGGGTTATTTACATGTACAGCATTTGACAAATTCGAAAAAATTTCCACTAAGTAAAGCAAAAAGGACTCTATTTTCTGAATAGCCCTTAACTTATATAATGACATGCAGGTACTAGGTAAAAATTACCTATGTGACTCTTTTTACACTCAGAATCTAATATAAGAAATGTCATCCAAGGTCATAAAATGCCTCTAAGCCCAATGACAACATGAAAGGCATAGAAAGAATCAGTCAATATGGAGATGCTATCTCCAGATTGCTCTAAAATCCATGGCAGAGGGACTGTTTCATTAATACATAGATTATAAGATACCACCTTGATTAATATTTAGGGAAAACAAATGGCTAGAAAAACCTTTTGTAAAGAACAAAGATTTACGAAGAGCTTACAGTGTAGCAACAAAAATTCTCTGTTTCATACAAATAAGGGCAGGGCCCCTTTTCACAAGTAGCTTTTAATTAAGTTGAGAAGAAAATCCATACATAATAAATCAAAGAACCCTTTTTTCACACTCATACACACGCAGATGGAATTAAGGTTAAAAGATAAGTGTTTGCTTAAACCCTAAAGTGCATCTTTAGAAGTGGGAGTTTGTAGGCAGACCGACCTGGACCGAATCCGAGGTATGACACTCCCTAGCTATGTATCTGCAATCAAGTGACTCAACCACCCTGAGCCTTGGTTTCCTCACCATTAATTTGGGAGAACAGCAAAAGGTTTTACCGACAACAAAATATTGTTGTAAGATTTAAATGAGAAGATGTACAGTGTTTGGTATCCAGGAAATTGTCTAAAAATATTAAAAAGAGGATGCTGCCTTTTCTTCTAGGAATGTTTTACCACCTTTATTGACATGTGGTTGACCTTTCGTGTGCATGAAAGAACACTTAAGATTTAATCTCTCAGAAAACTTCAAGTATACAATACATTATCATTATTAACACAAAAACCTGTATGTAAATGTTCATAACAGTACTATTCAGAACAGCCAAAGAGTGCAAATAACCTGAATGTCCATCAAATGATCAAAGGAATAGAAAGCATGGCATATTTATGCAATGGAATATTGTTGGGCCATAAAAAACAAAATTAAAAAAGGGAATAAATTCATGCTACAACTGAATCATGATGGAAGCTAGAAACCATTATACTAAGTAAAAGATGGCAGTCACAAAGGCCCATATATTATATGAAATGCCCAGAAGAAGCAAATCTTTAGAGAAAGATAGTGTATTGGTGGTTGCTGAGGGCTGTAAAGGAAGGAAATGGGAAGTGATTTCTCATGGATATGGGCTTTTAGGGGTGATGAAAATGTTCTAAAATAGATTATAGTGATAGATGCACAACTTTGAATATACCAAAAACCACTGAATTGTACATTTTAAGTGGGTGAACTGTATGGTATGTGAGTTATATATCAATAAAGCTTTTGTATGTATATCTAAAAAAAAAAAAAAAAAAAGTCACCATGTCACATCTGAGATGGCCAGAACTTAGTCATCTTTTACCTGATAGCTTGTACCCTTTAAATAACAAAATCTGCTTATTTCCCCACCTCCTAGTCCCTGGCAACCACCATTCTGTTTGCTGTTTCTATGGTTTGACTTTTTTTTAAGATTAGATATAAGTGAGATCACGCAGTATTTGTCTTTCCGTGTCGGCCTTTTTTTTACTTAGCATAATAGCCTCTAGGTTTATCCATGTTGTCACAAATAGCAGAATTTCCTTCTTTCTTGAGGCTGAATTAATATCTCATTGTGAATTGTGAATTAATATTTTAATATTTCATTCAACACACACACACACACACACACACATATGACATTTTCATTATTCCTTCATCTGGTGGCAGACATTTAAGTTGTGTTCATATTTTGTCTACTGTGAATAATGCTGAAATGAACATGAGAGTGAGGGCATCTCTACCAGGTGCATATTTCATTTCCTTCTAATGTATACCCAGCAGTGGGATTACATTAGAAGGAAATCTATGCTGGATCATATGGTAGTTCTATTTTTAGTTTTATGAGAAACCTCCATACTCTTTTCCATAGTGACTGTACTACTTTACATTCCCATCAACAATGTTTGAGCATTCGCCTTTATCCACATCTTCATAAGCATTTATTACTTTTTGTTTTTCGATAGCAGGCATTCTGAGTAAGATGATATTTCATTGAGGTTTTGATTTGCATTTCCCTGATGATTAGTGATATAAAACATTTCTTCATGTACTCCTTTGACCATTTCTATGTCTTCTTTTGATAAATGTCTATTCAGGTATTTTGCTCATTTTTAATTAGGTTTTTTATTTTATTATAAGTTGTTTGAGTTCCTTATATATTGTGGTTATTAATGCCTCATTGGATGAATAGCTTGAAACTATTTTCTCCCATTCTGTGGGTTATCTCTTCCCTTTGTTAATTGTTTCCTTTGCTGTACAGAAGCTTTTTAGCTTAATGTAATCCTGTTATATGAAGTTTTTGCTTAACTTGTAACTTTTGCTTGCCTGTGCTTTTGAGATATATTACTCCCAAAATCTTTGCCCAAACCAATGTCCTAAAGCATTTCCCCAACATTTTCTTCTGGTAGTTTCACAGTTTCAGGTTGTACATTTAAGTCTCTATTTTGTTGTGTTGATTTTAATATATGGTGAAACATGGTGTTCTAATTTTATTCTTCTGCATTTAGAGATCTAATTTTCTTTTTTTTTTTTTTTTTTTTTGTCATACTTTAAGTTCTAGGGTACATGTGCAGAACATGCAGATTTGTTGGTCTAGTTTTCTTAGCATCATTTATTAAATAAAAGAGACTGTCCTTTCTTGTGTTTGCTATTTAAGTAGTATGAGTTCATTTTATATTTTGGATATTAGCCGTCTATTGAGAACATGGTTTGTAAATATTTTCTCTCATTCCAAAATTGCCTCTTCATTTTGTTGATTCCTTCCTTTGCTTTGCAGAAATGTTTTTGTTTGCTGTATTCTATTTATTATTTTTGTTTCTGTTGCATGTGCTTTGATGTCATATTTTAAAAACTATTGCCAAGATCAGTGTCAAGGATCTGTTTTCATCTAGGAGTTTCACAGTTTCAGGTCTTACGTTCACATCTTTAACACATTTGGAATTGCTTTTTGTGGGTGGTGTAAAATAAGGGTCCAATTTAACTCTTTGGCTTGTGGAAATCCAGTTTCCCTAACACAGTTTACTGAAGAGACAATCTTTTTTTCCTTCTGGTGCCTTTGTCAAAGTTTATGTGTCTGTTTTCATGCCAGTACCATGCTACTTGGATTACTACAGCTTTTTAATATAATTTAAAATTAGACAGTGTGATGTCTCCAGCTTTGCTCTTCTCTCTCAAGACAGCTTTGTCTATTCAGGGTCTTGCTTGGTGGATTATTTTCCTATTTCTGTAAAAAAATTCTATTGAAATTTTTATAGAGATTGCAGTGAATTAGTAGATAGCTTTGGGTCAATGTAGACATTTTTAGAGTATCAATTCTTCCAAACAATGAATTCAGCCTATCTTTCCATTTATTTTTGTTTTGAGAGTTTTTAATCATGAAAGCATGTTGCATTTTATCAAGTGCTTTTTCTGCATTTATTAGAAGGATATAATTTTAATCCCTCCTTCTGTTAGGGTGGCACATCACATTTATTTATTTGCATGTGTTGAACCATCCTTGCATTTCAGAGATAAATCCCATTTGATTATTGTGTATGAATCTTTGTAATGTGTTGTTGAATTAGGCTTACCAGTCTTTTTTGAGAATTTTTACGTTTATATTTACCAAGAATACTGGCCTGCAGTTTTTTTCCTTTCTTGCAGAAAAAATAAATTAACATTAAATTTATTTTCTGTACTCACACTCCTCACTGCCACTGCCACTCTCATCATCTCATATATTCTTTTTTCTCCTTTTCAGACAGTGACCTATAATTTATCAAAACATGCTCAGAAAAGGTAGAATGCCAACAGCATTTAAAACTTCCTTCAAAATTTACCCTTTTGGTTTGTTGTTCCTCTACTAAATTCTCCCTCTCAGCCTGCCATCATTTTCATGATTCCCCAACTACAAATGAAAAAGCCAAAATTATTGCCTTCATTCTGCAACCCACTAGTTACTATTACGTTTTCCTTTTCCTTACAACCATTCCCTACATCAGTCCTTCTCTGTAATGAATTCTTACCTCAATCTCAAAACTTTTCCCTTATGCTCAGGATTAGCTTCTCTATATCAGGTCCTTCTAAAAGAATTTTCACTTTCACACTGTTCTCCATCTTGTCACAACATGAGTGACTACATCATCATCAGCCATTCACTTGTCCTCATACATACATATATACCACCTAAATGCAATGCTGGATAGAGGTTTTTATTTATATTCAGTCCACTCTGCTAGTTCTTGCAGCAAAGTTTTCTAGCCCTGGCACTCTCTCCTCTTGATCTCTCCAATTACTTTTGCTTCAGTTGTTATTTTGTCCCTGGCACTGTATAACCACCTTCATCACTGTCAGTTAGGGCTTCTCTAGTTTCTGCTCCATTTACCTAGTGAGGAAAGCGCCTCAGAGCCATTTATCATCACTATAGGCTTTCTGCAGGCTACATGAATAACTCCCTGACATGATGTCCTTTATATTTGCAAATGAACTACAGCCTGATAGATTTTCATGTCATTTTTATCAAGTTCCAATGATATTTGAAGAGCTATCGAAAGAATTATGCATATAATCAAACACAATCTATGACTTTTCTCAAAGTTATTGAAAATGTTCACAAAATGGTATTGTTTGCTATTATGAATTAACTGACCTTGATTACAATATTTTCAAATATGTAACATCATATAACATGGTTCTCATGCTCAAAAACAGGAGAAGGGGATGGTGAAGGTAATATAGGTCTACTAGTGGTATCATAAATGCTTTAATTCTGTTAGTAAAAAAAGCTGGAGCTGGTGTTTATCTCTACACAGACATGGCTGGCTGATCTAGGAGCTGAATCCTTTGCTACAAGGAAATGTCTTATGAAAAAAATATACTTGAAGCCCAACTGCAGAGATAGTACTTTGGTCTACACCACAAATTAGACATAATCCTGGCCTTCTGGGAAATTTATGAATTAATATCCTAATAAATTCAAATAGTATTACTCAAAAATAAGTTCACTGCATTTTTTGAAATTAGTGTTTTCATATTTCATGCCTCACATGTGGGGCATGTCCTCTGACTCTTTGTGAGGTGTGATGATGAAATAAAAGTCCCAAATGACTTATTCTCAAATCTCATCATCTATTCTTAGGAAGAAATATGAAGCCCAATTTTATAGCTACATTTATTCTATTATGAAAATATTTCTAATTTTTGCTTCATCTTATAAAGAAAACCTGTTCTATTAGTATCAATAGAGATTAATATAAAAGTATTTTGAGTGGAAAAAATAGAGAAAAACAATTTTTATAGACATACATTTTATGTATTGAATTACCTACTTGTAAAAAATGCTGTATTACTACCAACCATCACATTCTTAACATCACATATTAAAATGTAAAAAAAAAATGAGACTTAATTATGTTTGTGAATAATTTCTTTAAATTGGGTTGAAAATTGTCATCTGCCTAGAATTGTATGCTGAAATAACTATGAAATGTAATTATATAATATTTGCTAGACAATATTTTAAAGTTTTTATTTCAATTGTTGGGCCTAAAAGTCTTTAATTCAGGTTACCATTTTTCACACAATAATCATATTTAAAATCACATTATTTACGCCGAAGGTAGAGTAAGATGTCTGAATAGAATCTTCCACCTATTGCCTTCCCCACAGGAACACCAAACTGAACAACCAACCACAGAAAAAATGCACATTCATAAGAATGAAAAGCAGGTGAGCAATCACAGTACCAAGTTTTTACTTTATATTGCCAAAAGAGGGACTGAAGAGGGAAAAGAAGTACAGAGAGTCTTGAATTGCCAATGCTATGCCTCACTCATCTCTCAGCAGTGGCTGCATATTACAGAAAGAGAATCTCTGTGCTTACAGAAGGAAGAACGGTACAATGACTGTGAGACTGCATTGGAATTCAATTGTTCCCTGTCACAGCAAAAGCAACACCAGGCAAAACTCAGCCAGCACTCACAAAGGGAACACTGAGGCCAGCCCTACCTAGAGGAGATTTGTCCATCCCAGCAGTCTGAACATGAAAGGCAGTCTAGGCAATTCCTGAACAAGTCCCAGTGCTGTGCTGGGCTGGGCTTGTAGTCGATGAACTTGGTGGGGCACACAACCTAGTGAGATACCAGCCAGGGTAGCCAAGGGAGTGCTTCTGCCACTGCTTCCCCAACCCCAGGTAGCACAGCTCATAGCTCTGGGAGAGACTTCTTCTTTCCATTCAAGGAAAGGAGAGGGAAGAGTAAAGAGAACTTTGTCTTGCAACTTGGATACCAGCTCAGCGTCAGTGGGATAGGGCAACAAGCAGAGTCAGGAGGTCCCCATTCCAGGCCCCGGCTACAAAATAACATTTCTAGACATAGCCTGGGCCAGAAGGTAACCCACTGCCTTAAAGACCAGTCATGGCAGGGTTCATCACCTGCTAACTAAAGAGCCCCTGGGTCCTGAATAATCAACAGTGGCAGACCGGCAGTACTCACCATAGGTCTTGGGTAAGACTTAGAGATGTGCTGGCATCAGGTATGACCCAGGACATTTCCAGCTGTGCTGGCTATGGAGAGAGGCTCCATATGCTTGAGAAAAGGACAGGAAAGAGTAAAGGGGACCTTTTTGCCTTGCAGCTTAGGTAATACCTCAGCCACAGTGGGGTAGAGCAATAGGCAGGATATTGGGGTTTTAAATTCCATGTCTCGGTTCTTGGATGGCATTTCTGAAGCTCTAGGCCAGTGGGGACCCCACTTCCCCCTAAGGAATAGTTTTATGTCTGGCATTGATATAGTTTGGTTGTGTCCCCACCCAAATCTCATCTTGAATTCCCACAAGTTGTGGAAGAAACATGGTTGAAGGTAATTGAATTATGGGGGCAAATCTTGCCTGTGCTGTTCTCATCATAGTTAATAAGTCTCATGAGATCTGATGGTTTCAGAAAGAGGAGATCCCCTGCACAAGTTCTTTCTTTGCCTGCCACCATCCATGTAAGACATGACGTGCTCCTTCTTGCCTTCCACTATGATTGTGAGGCTTCTCTGACCATGTGGAACTGTAAGTACAATTAAACCTCTTTCTTTTGTAAATTGACCAGTCTTGGGTATATCTTTATGAGTAGCACGAAAATGGACTAATACAGGCATCATTCACCAAAAGCTAACTGAAGAGCCCTTGGGCCTTGAATGAACATTGGCAATAACCAGGTAATATTAGCCACAGGACTGTGGTGGTTGTGGCCATGGGGAGAGACTCCTCTGCTTATGGCAAGTGGTGGAAAAAGTAGGAAGGATTTTGTTTTATAGCTTGGAAGTCAGCTAAACCATGGTAGAATAGAGCATGACGTACATTCTTAGGGTTTCTGACAGCAGGCCCTGGCTTTAAGACAACACCAGGGAGAGGGGTGGCAACCATCTCTGTGATTTGGTCAACTCAGCCATTCTAGCCCATCAGCTATGGAGAGTCCAACTGGTCCAGATGAGGAAGAGTTCCCCCAACACAGCACAGCTATTTGACCAAAAAGCAGCCAGGACGCTTATTTAAGCAGGTCCCTATTCCCATTCCTCCTGACCGAGTAAGACCAAAGGGGTCTCCAGCACCCTCCTATAGGTGTGTTTGGGCTGGCAACAGGTACGTACCTCCCCGGAGCTTCCAGAGGAAGGAGCAGGCTGCCATCTTTGTTGTTTCACAGCCTTCACTGGTGATAACTCAGGGTACAGAAGAAAGTGAGGAAACTAGGGTCTGGAGCAGACCCCCAACTAACCACAGCAGTACTACAGAAAAGTGGCCTGACATTGAAAGAAAAACAAACAAACAGAATACAACAGTAACAACGACATCAGCAAAAACACTCAACAGAAAAACCCCATTCTAAGATCAGCAACCACAAAGATCGAAGGTAGATAAGTCCATAGAAATACAAAAATATCAACACAAAAACACTGAAAACTCAAAGCCTCCTCCAAATGACCACAACGCCTCTCCAGCAAGGGCACAGAACTGGGCAGAGGCTGAGATGACCAAAATTGACAGAAGTAGGCTTCAGAAGGTGGGTAATAACAAACTTTGCTGAGCTAAAGGAGGAGGTTGTAACCCAATGCAAAGAAGCTAAGAATCATGATAAGACAATACAGGAACTGATAGCCAGAATAGCCAGTTTAGAGAGAAACTAACTGACCAGAGGAAGCTGAAAAACACAATATGAGAACTTCATAATGCAATCACAAGCATCAGTGGCAGAATTGACCAGGCAAAGGAAAGAAACTCAGAGCTCAAAGACTATCTTTCTAAAATAAGACAGGCAGACAAAAATATTTTTAATAGAATTAAAAGTAATGAACAAAACCTTCAAGAAATATGAGTTTATGTAAAGGGACTGAACCTACTATTAACTGAAGTATCTGAAAGAGATGAGAACAGAACAAAGTTGGAAAACAAATTTCAGGGTATCATCCAGCAGAATTTCCCCAATCTAGCAAGATAGGGACATTCAAATTAAGGAAATGTAGAGAACCTCAGTAAAATATTCCATAAGAAAATCAACCCCAAGACACATAATTATCGTTCTCCAAGATCAAATGAAAGAAAAAAAGTGTTAAGGGCAGCCAAAGAGAAAGGCAGGTCAGCTACAAAGGGAAACCCATCAGACTAACAACAGATCTCTCAGCAGAAACTCTACAAGCCCAAAGAGATCAGGGCCAATATTCAATTTTCATGAAGAAAAGAATTTGCAACACATAATTTTGTATCGAGCCAAACTAAGCTTCATAAGTGAAAGATAAATAAGATCCTTCTCAGACAAGCAAATGCTGGGAAGATTTGTCACCAGCAGGCCTGCTTTGCAAGAGCTCTTTAAGGAAGCACTAAATATGGAAAGGAAAAGCTATCATAAGACACTACAAAAACACACTGAAGTACACAGACCAGTGACATCATGAAGTTACACATAAAAAGTCTGTAAAACAACCAGCTTACATACATCATGATGACAGGATCAAATTCACACGTGAAATCTTAAGCATAAATGGACTAAAGACCACAATTCAAAGACACAGAATGGCAAGTTGACTAAACAACCAAGACCCCTCAATATACTGTCTTCAAGAGATCCCTCTCACATGCAAAGACACACATAGGCTCAAAAGAAAGGGATAGAAAAGAATTTACCAAGCAAATTGAAAATGGAATAAAACAGGGGTTGCAAACCTAGTTTCTGGCAAAATAGAGTTTAATCAAACAAAGATCAAAAAAGAATATTATATAATGGCAAAGATTCAATTCAACAAGAAGAGTTAACTAACCTAAATATATATGCACCCAGTATAGGAGGACCAACATTCATAAGACAACTTTTAGAGACCTACAGAAAGAACTTAGACTCACACACAGCTATAGTGGAAGACTTTAACACACCACTGTCAATATTAGACAGACCATTAAGACAGAAAGTTAACAAAGATATTCAAGACATTAACTCAGCTCTGGATCAAGTGGACCTGATAGATACGTACAAAACTCTTTACCTGAAAACAAAAGTATATACATTCTTCTCATTGCCACATGTCAATTACTCTTAAATTGATCACATAATTAGAAGTAAAACATTCCTTGGTAAATACAAAAGAACTGAAATGATAATACTCTCTCAGACCACAGCACAATCAAATCAGAATTCAAGATTAAGAAAGTCACTCAAAACCATACAACTCCATGGAAAGTCAACAACCTGCTCCTGAGTAACTCTTGGATAAATAATACAATTAAGGCATAGATCAAGAAGTGTTTTGAAAATATTGAAAACAAAAAGACAATGTACCAGAATCTCTGGGATGCAGCTAAAGCAGTGATGAGAGGAAAATGTATAGCACTAATAGCTCATATCAAAAAAGTAGAAAGATCTCAAGTTAACAAGCTAACATCACAACTAAAAGAACTAGGGAACCAAAAGCAAACAAATCCTAAAGCTGGCATAAAACAAGAAATAACCAAGATCAGAGCTGAACTGAAGGAGATAGAGACAAGCAAAATTGTTCAAAAAATCAACAAATCCAAGAGCTGATTTTCTGAAAAAAATTAATAAATAGATATACCACTAGCTAGACTAATAAATAAAAAATGATAGAAGAATCAAATAAGCACAATCATAAATGATAAGATCACCACTGACACAACAGAAATACAAACAACCATCAGAGACTACTATAAACACCCCTATGCACATAAACAAGAAAATCTAGAAGAAATGGCTAAATTCCTGGACACATACACTCTCCCAACACTGAACAAGGAAGAAATTGAATCCCTGAAAAGACCAATAACAAGTTCTAAAATTGAGACAGTAATAAATAGCCTACCAACCACTAAAACTCCCAGGACCAGATGAATTCACAGCTGAATTCTACAAGAGGTATAAAGAAGAACTGGTACAATTTCTACTGAAAGTATTTCAAAAATTGAAAAGGAGGGACTCCTCCTTAACTCATTCTATGAGACCAGCATCATCCTCATACCAAATCGCGGCAGAGATACAATAACAACAACAACAAAAAAAAAAAAAAAAAAAAAAAACACTTCAGGCAAATATCCTTAATAACATCAATGCAAAACTCCTCAGTTAAATGTTGGCAAGCCAAATCTAGCAGCACATCAAAAAGCTTATTCACAATGATCAAATTGGTTTCATCACTAGGATGCAAGATTGGGTCAACATACAGAAATCAATAAATGTGATTCATCACAAAAACAGAAACAAAAGAGAAAAACCATCACACCATTATTTCAATAGATGTGTAAAAGGCCTTCAATAAAATTCAACATCCCTTCAGGTTAAAAACTCTCAATAAACTCGATATTGAAGGAGCCTACCTCAAAATAATAAGAGTCATATATGACAAACCCACAGTGAATATCATACTGAATGGGCAAAAGCTGGAAGCATTCCCTTTGAAAACTGGCACCAGACAAGTTGGTTCTCTCTCACCACTCCTATTCAACATAGTGTTGGAAGTTCTGGCAAGGGCAATCAGGCAAAAGAAAGAAATAAAGCATATCCAAACAGGAAGATAGGAAGCCAGATTATCTTTGTTTGCAGATGACATAATCCTATATCTAGAAAACCCCATTATCTCAGCCCAAAACCTTCTTAAGATGATAAGCAACTTCAGCAAAGTCTCAGGATACAAAATCAATGTGCAAACATCACTAGCATTCCTATATACAAATAACAGGCAAGTAGAGATCCAAATTGTGAATGAACTCCCATTCACAAAAGCTACATTATGAATAAAATACCTAGGAATACAGTTAAAAAGGAAAGTGAGGAGCTTCTTCAAGAAACTACAAGTCACTGCTCAAAGAAATCAGAGAGGACACAAGCAAATGGAGAAACATTGCATGCTCATGAACAGGAAGAATCAATATCTTGAAAGTGGCCATACTGCCCAAAGTAATTTATAGATTTAATGTAATTCCCATTTAACTACTATGACATTTTTCACAGAATTAGAAAAAAATATTTTAAAATTCACATGGGATTTTAAAAAGAGCCCAAATAGCAAAGCCAATCCTAAGCAAAAAGAACAAACCTGGAGGCATCATGCTACATGACTTCAAACTTTACTCCAAGGCTACAACAGCCAAAACAACATGTTACTGGTACAAGAACAGACACATAGACCAATAGAACAGAATAGACAACTCAGAAATAAGACTGCACACCTACAACCGTCTTCAACAAACCTGATGAAAACAAGCAATGGGAAAAGGATTCCCTATTTACTAAATACTGCTTAGACACTTGGCTAACCATAAGCAGAAAATTAAATCTGGATCCCTTCCTTACACCATATACAAAAGTCAACTCAAGATGGATTAAAGACTTGAGTGTAAAACTCAAAGCTATAAAAACCCTAGAAGAAAATCTAGGCAATACCAATCAGGACAGGCAAGAGTAAAGATTTTATATTGAAAACACCAAAAGCAATTGCAACAAAAGCAAAATTTGACCAATGGAATCTAATTAAACTAAAGAGCTTCTGCACAGAAGAAACTACCATCAGAGTGAATGGACAAGCTGCAGAATGGGAGAATATTTTTGCAATCTATCCATCTGACAAAGGTCTAATATGATGCATCGACAAGAAACTTAAACAAATTTACAAGAAAAAAACCACAACCCATCAAAAAAAAGGCAAAGGACATAAACAGACACTTCCAAAAGAAGACATACATGCAGCCAACAAGCATGAGATAAAAGCGCTACATCACTGATCATTTGAGAAATGCAAATCAAAACCACAATGAATACCAGTCACAATGGTGATTATTAAAAAGTCCAGAAACAACAGATGCTGGAAAGAATGCAGAGGAGAAGGCATGTTTTTACACTGTTGGTGGGAGTATAAATTAATTCCACCATTGTGGAAGACAGTGTGGAAAGTCCTGAAAGACCTAGAGGCAGAAATACCATTTGACCCAGCAATCCCATTATTGAGTATATAACCAAAGGAACATAAACAATAGTATTATAAAGATACATGCATGCAAATGTTCATTGCAGCACTATTCACAATGGCAAAGACATGGTACTAACCTAAATATTCAGAAAAGAAACAACTAACATACAGTGGAGCTCCAATACATCTGGCTGTTTTCAGTGGAAACCTACAGGCAAGGAGAGAGTGACGAGACATATTTAAAGAACTGTAAGAGAAAAAAAAAAGAAAAAAAAAGCTTGTATTCTAGAAGAATATATTCAGCAAAATATCCTTCAAACATGAAGAAGTAAAACTTTCCCAGACAAATAAAAGCTGGAGGATTTCAACACTAGGCCTGTGCTATTAAAAAAATGCTAAAGGGAGCCCTTAGATCTGAAAGAAGAGGACACTAATGAACAATAAGAAATAACCTGAAAGTATAAAGCTCACTGGTAATCGTAAATACCTAGAAAAACACAGAATATTATAGCTCTGAAACTGTGGTGTGTAAATGACTCATAACTTGAGAAGAAACACTAAAAGATAAACTGGTCAAAAATAACTACAGTAACTTTTCAGGACATAGACAGTATAATAAGATACAAATATAAACAACAAAAACTAAAAAGCAGGGGACAAAGTTAAAGTGCAGAGGTTTTCAGTTTTCTCTTTGGTGTTTGTCAGTTTGTTTGCTGGTTTGTTTATGAAATCAGCATTAAGTTGTCATCAGTTTAATACAATTAGTTTTATGATATTTGCAAGCCTCATGGTAACCTCAAGTAATTTTTAAAACATGCAACATGTACACACAAAATAAAAAGCAAGAAATTAAAACATACTACCAGAGAAAATCACCTTCACTAAAAGGAAAACAAGAAGTAAGAAAAAAAGGAAGACCAGAAAACAACAAAACATCAGGAATAAGTCCTTATTTATCAATAAAAAGGTGAATTTAAGTAGACCAAACTCTCCAATCAAGAGACATAGAGTGGCTGAATTAATAAAAAACAGAAAAGCAATACCAAGTTATCTGTTACATACAAAAATCACACTTCACCTATAAAGATACACATGGACTGACAATAGAGGAATGAAAAAAATCTATTTTATGCAAACAGAAACTAAAAAATTGCAGGAGTACCTATACTTATATCAGACAAAATAGATTCCAAGACAAAAACTATGATAGGGACAAAGAGAGTCATTATATAATTATAAAGAGTCAATTAAGATAGAGGATATAGTAATTTTAAATACAGATGTACCTCCAAATATATAAAGAAAATATTATTCAAATAATATACAGAGATACACCCCCAATATAACAACTTCTAGAGACTTGAAGACTACACTTTCTGCATTGGAGAGATGATCCAGACAGAAAATCAACAAAGAAACATCAAACTTAATCTACACTATACATCAAATGGACTTGAAAGATATTTATAGAACATTTTATCCAACAGCTGCATAAAACGTACTCTCTTACTTAGAACATGGATAGTTCTCAAGGATAGGCCACATGCTGCACCATGAAACAAGTTTTAAAACATTTTTAAAAATTGAACTTCTATCAAGTCCTTTTTTTTTTTAACTCTTATTTATTTTTTTTTAATTGTACTTTAGCTTCTGGAGTACATGGGCAGATTATGCAGGATTGTTGCGTAGTTACACACATGGCAATGTGGTTTGCTGCCTCCATCCCTCTCTCACCTACATCTGACATTTCTCCCCATGTTACCCCTCCCCAACCTCCCCATCCCCTCACTGTCCCTCCCTTCACCCCACAACAGACCCCAGTGTGTGATGCTCCCCTCCCTTTGTCCATGTGTTCTCATTGTTCAACACCCCCCATGAGTGAAAACATGCAGTGTTTGATTTTCTGTTCTGTGTCAGTTTGCTGAGAATGATGGTTTCCAGGTTCATCCATGTCCCTACAAAGGACACAAACTCATCGTTTTTTATGGCTGCATAGTATTCCATGGTGTATATGTGCTACATTTTCCTTGTCAAGTCTATCGTCGATGGGCATTTGGCTTGGTTCCAGGTCTTTGCTATTGTAAACAGTGCTGCTATGAACATACATGTGCATGTGTCTTCATAATAGAATGATTTACAATCCTTTGGGTATATACCCAGTAATGGGATTGCTGGGTCAAATGGAATTTCTATTTCTAGGTCCTTGAGGAATTGCCACACTGTCTTCCACAATGGATGAACTAGTTTACACTCCCACCAACAGTGTAAAAGTGTTCCTATTTCTCCACATCCTCTCCAGCATCTGTTGTCTCCAGATTTTTTAATGATTGTCATTCTAACTGACATGAGGTGGTATCTCAATATGATTTTGATTTGCATTTCTCTAATGCCCAGCGATAAGCATTTTTTCATATGTTTGCTAGCCTCATATATGTCTTCTTTTGAAAAGTGTCTGTTCATATCCTTCACCCACTTTTGAATGGGTTTGTTTGTTTTGTTTCTTGTAAATCTGTTTTAGATCTTTGTAGATTCTGGATATTAGCCCTTGGTCAGATGGGTAGATTGCAAAAATTTTTTCCATTCTGTTGGTTGCCAGTTCACGCACGCAAATTTTTTTTCTTTTTTTTTTTTTTTTTTGCTGTACATAAGATCTGGAGTTTAATTAGGTCCCATTTGCCTATTTTGGCTTTTGTTGCCAATGCTTTTGGTGTTTTAGTCATGAAGTCCTTGCCTATGACTATGTCCTGAATGGTTTTGCCTAGGTTTTCTTCTAGGGTTTTTATGGTGTTAGGTCTTATGTTTAAGTCTTTAATCCATCTGGAGTTAATTTTAGTGTAAGGTGTCAGGAAGGGGTCCACTTTCTGCTTTCTGCACACTGCTATCCAGTTTTCCCAACACCATTTATTAAACAGGGAATCCTTTTCCCAGTGCTTTTCTTTGTCAGGTTTGTCAAAGATCAGATGATTATAGATGTGTGGCATTGCCTCCAAGTCCTCTGTTCTGTTCCAATGGTCTGTATCTCTGTTTTGGTACCAGTACCATGCTGTTTTGATTACTGTAGGCTTGTAGTATCGTTTGAAATCAGGTAGCATGATGCCTCTGTCTTTGTTCTTTTTGCTTAGATTGTCTTGGCTATGTGGGCTCTCTTTTGGTTCCATATGAAGTTTAAGGTGTTTTTTTTCCAGTTCTGTGAAGAGGGTCACGGGTACCTTGATGGGGATAGCATTGAATCTATAAATTACTTTGGGCAGTATGGCTATCTTCACAACATTGCTTCTTCCTAACCATGAGCATGGAATGTTTTTCCATCTGTTTGTGTCCTCTCTTATTTCCTTGAGCAGTAGTTTATAGTTCTGCTTGAAAGGGTCTTTACATCCTTTGTTATTGTGTTCCTAGGTATTTTATTCTCTTTGTAGCAATTGTGAATGGCAGTTCGTTCTTGATTTGGCTCTCTTTAAGTCTGTTATTGGTGTATAGGATTCCTTGTGATTTCTACACATTGATTTTGTATCCTGAGACTTTGCTGAAGTTGCTTATCAGATTAAGGAGATTTTGGGCTGAGATGATGGGGTCTTGTAAATATACAATCATGTTGTCTGCAAATAGAGACAATTTGACTTCCTCTTTCCCAACTGAATACCGTTTATTTCTTTTTCTTCCCTGAATCCTATGGCTAGAACTTCCAATACTATATTGAATAGGAGTGGTGAGAGAGGGCATCCTTATGTAGTGCCAGATTTCAAAGGGAACGCTTCCAGTTTGGGCCCATTCAGTATGATATTGGCTGTGGGTTTGTCATAAATAGCTTTTCTTATTTTGAGATACATTCTATATATACCTAGTTTATTGAGAGTTTTTAGCATAAAGCACTACTGAATTTTGTCAAAGGCCTTCTCTGCACTGAGATAATCATGTGTTTTTTGTCTTTGGTTCTGTTTATGTGGTAGATTACATTTATAGACTTGGGTATGTTGAACCAGCCTTGCATCTCTGGGAGGAAGTCTACTTGATTGTGATGGATAAGCTTTTTGATGTGCTATTGCAATCGGTTTGCCAGTATTTTATTGAAGAGTTTTGCATCTATGTTCATAATGGATATTGGCCTGAAGTTTTCTTTGCTTGTTGAGTTTCTGCCAGGTTTTGGTATCAGGATGATGTTGGTCTCATAAAATGATTTGAGAAGGATTCCCTCTTTTTGTATTGTTTTCAATAGTTTCAGAAGGAGTGGTGCCAACTCCTCTTTGTATATCTGGTAGAATTTGGCTGTAAACCCATCTGGACCTGGGGTTTTTTTGGTTGGCAGGCTATTAATTGCTGCCTCAACTTCAGTCCCTGTTATTAGTCTATTCAGGGTTTCAACTTCTTCCTGGTTTAGGCTTGGGAGGATGTAAGTGTCCAGGAATTTCTCCATTTCTTCCAAGTTTACTGGTTTATGTGCATAGAGTTGTTTGTAGTACTCTCTGATGGTAGTTTGTATTTCTGTGGAATTGGGGGTGATGTCCTCTTTATGGCTTTTTATTGTATCTATTTGATTCTTCTCTCTTTTCCTTTTTATTAATCTGGTTAGTGGCCTATTTTGTTGATCTTTTCAAAAACCAGCTCCTGGATTTATTGATTTTTTGAAGGGTTTTTGTGTCTCTAATCTCCTTCAGTTCTTCTCTGATCTTAATTATTTCTTGTCTTCTGCTAGCTTTTGGGTTTTTTTTTTTTTTTATCTTTCTCCTTAGTTCTTTCAATTTTGATGATAGGGTGTTGATTTTAGATCTTTCCTTGCTTCTCATGTGGGCATTTATTGCTATAAATTTTCCTCTATACATGCTTTAAATGTGTCACAGAAATTCTGTTACATTGTGTGTTTGTTCTGGTTGGTTTTGAAGAACATCTTTATTTCTGCCCTCATTTCATTGTTTATCCACTCAACATTCAAGAGCCAGTTGTTCAGTTTCCATGAAGTTGTGTGGTTCTGAGTTAGTTTCTTAATCCTTAGTTCTAATTTGATTGCAATGTGGTATTAGCGACTGCTTGTTATAATTTCCATTCTTTTGTATTTGCTGAGGAGTGATTTCCAATTATGTAGTCAATTTTAGAGTAGGAGTGATGTGATGCTGAGAAGAACATATAGTCTGTGGATTTGGGGTGGAGAGTTCTATAGATGTCTATTAGGTTTGCTTGGTCCAGATCTGAGTTCAAGTCCTGGATATCCTTGTTAATTTTCTGTCTCATTGATCTGTCTAATATTGACAGTGCAGTGTTAAAGTCTCCCACTATATTGTGTGGGAGTCTAAGTCATTTTGTAGGTTGTTAATAACTTGCTTTATGTATCTGTGTGCTCCTGTGTTGGGTGTATATATATTTAGGATTGTTGGCTCTTCTTGTTGCATTGATCCTTTTACCATTATGTAATCCCCTTCTCTGTCTTTTTTGATCTTTGTGGGTTTAAAGTCTATTTTATCGGAGACTAGGTTTGCAACTCCAGCTTTTTTTTTTTTCCTCTCCATTTGCTTGGTAAATCTTCCTCCATCCCTTTATTTTGAGTCTATGTGTTTCTTTGCATGTGAGATGGGTTTCCCAGCTACAGCACATCAGTGGGTTTTGACTGTTCATCCAGTTTGCCAGTGTGTGTCTTTTGATTGAGGCATTTAGCCCATTTACATTTAAGGTTAATATTGTTATGTGTGAATTTGATCCTGCCATTTTGATGCTAGCTGGTTGTTTTGCCCATTAGTTGACGCAGTTTCTTCATTGTGTCGATGCTCTTTACCATTTGGTACATTTTTGGAGTGGCTGGTACTGGTTTTCCTTTCTATGTTTAGTGCTTCTTTCAGGAGCTTTTGTAAGGCAGGCCTTGTGGTGATGAAATCCCTAAGCAATTGCTTGTTTGTAAAGGATTTTATTTCTCCTTTGCTTATGAAGCTTAGTTTGGCTGGATATGAAATTCTATGTTGAAAGTTCTTTTCTTTAAGGATGTTGAATATTGGCCCCCACTATCTTCTGGCCGGTAGGGTTTCTGCTGAGAGATCCACTATGAGTCTGATAGGATTCCCTTTGTGGGTAACCCAACCTTTGTCTCTGGCTACCCTTAGCATTTTTACCTTCATTTCAAGCCTGGTGAATCTGATGATTATGTGTCTTGGGTTTGTTCTTCTTGAGGAATATCTTTGTGTTGTTCTCTGTATTTCCTGGACTTGAATAAGGCCTGCCTTGCTAGGTTGGGGAAGTTCTCCTGGATAATATCCTGAAGAGTGTTTTCCAGCTTGGATTCATTCTCTCCGTCACATTCAGGTACACCTATCAAACATAGATTAGGTCTTTTCACATGATCTCATACTCTTGGAGGCTTTGTTCATTTCTTTTCACTCTTTTTTCTCTAATCTTGCCTTCTTGTTTTATTTAATTGAGTTGATCTTCAATCTCTCATATCCTTCCTTCTGCTTGGTCAATTCAGCTATTGAAACTTGTGTATGCTTCACAAAGTTCTCTTGTGTTTTTCAGCTCCATCAATTCATTTATATTCTTTTCTGAGCTGTTTATTCTCATTAGAATTTCATCTAACCTTTTGCCATGGTTCTTAGTTTCTTTGCACTGGGTTAGAACATGTTATTTTAGCTCAGAGAAGTTTGTTATTACCCACTTTCTAAAGGCTGTTTCTGTCAATTCATCAGACTCATTCTCCACCCAGCCTTGTTCCCTTGCCTGTGAGTAGTTGTGATCTCTTGGAGGAGAAGAGGCATTCTCCTTTTTGCACTGGTTTCTTCCCATCTTTGTTGATTTATCTACCTGTGGTCTTTGTAGTTGGTGACTTTCGGATGGGGTCTCTGAGTAGATGGCCTTTTTGTTGATGATGAAGTTATTTCTTTCTGTTTTTTAGTTTTCCTTCTAACAGTCTGGCCCCACTCCAGATCCTGCTTGCCTAGGTATCACCTGCAGCAGCTGCAGAACAGTAAGGGTTGCTGCCAGTTTCTTCTTCTGCTATCTTTGTCCCAGAAGGATACCTGCCAGATGTCAGCCTGAGCCTTTACAAGGTATTACTTTGGATATATGTGGGTTGGGGAGCTGCTGGAGGAGACATTCTATCCCTTATAGGAGCTCAAGTGCTGACCTATGAGCGCCATTGTTCTGTTCAGAACTGCTGGGCAGGTATGTTTAAGTCTGCTGCAGCAGAACTCATAACTGCATTTTTTTTCCGAGGTGCTCTGTCCTGGGAAGGTGGGGCTTTATCTATAAGTTCCTGACATGCTGCCGCCTTTTTTCAGAAATGCCCTGTCAAGCAAGGAGGTAGTCTAGTCACAGTATGCCAGCAGAGGTGTGGCGGAGCTGCCGTGGGCTCTGCCCAGCTGCTGTGTGAACTTACTTGTGGTTTTGTTTATAGAGGTATAGTTAGAACTGCCTCTGTAATGGTGGTCTGCCTCAGTAATGGCAGACTGTCTCTGTAATGGCAGACTGCCTCAGTCATGTTGGACTGTCTCAGTAATGGTGGACTGCCTCAGTAATGGTGGACTGCCTCAGAAATGGCGAACTGCCTTGGTAGTGGTGGACTGCCTTGGTAATGGGGGATACCCTCCCCCCAACAAGCTGGACCATCCTGAGTCCAGCTGTGCTTGCTATGAAACTCTCAATCCAGAGCATTTCCAATTGCTGATCTTTGCAGGGGTGGGACCCAACAAGCCAGATCACCTGGCTCCCTGTTTCAGCCCCCTTTTTCTCTGTTGAATGGGTGACTCTGTCTCCCAGGTGTTCCAGGCACCAGTTGAAATGGCACCCAGGTTTATGTGAGTTTTCGTGCGGAGACCCACAGTGCTGGCTGAAACAGCCGTGCTGGAGACTCATGGCGCTTTTCAGCCTGGGAATCTCCCAGTCTGTGGGAAGTAAAAATCAATTTGGAAATGCAGTGGTCACTCACCCTCTGTGTTCTCGCTGGTAACTGCACTCCAGAGCTGTTCCTATTCAGCCATCTTCTTGAGAATCTCAAATTATGGCATAATTTTGATTATGAGGTGCAATGTTCATTTTATAAGGTTTGCACACTTTTATTAAGTTTCCATTAAGATTTATTTATTTATTTATATTTTAGTAGGTTTTTTTCTCATATTTTCAGGCAACTCTCAGTAGGCTTTTGACTGTTGTTACTCTTAGGGAAAATGTTTCCTTCCATGATTCATTGATAATTGTTATTTCCTATATTTGAAGAGAAATAAACCAACTTTGTTAGCACACAGCCTAAATTTTTCTCACAGCTACAATTACCCCCAGACCAGTATTTTCGAATGTCTATAATATGGTTAGCTGGACACTGGTATGGGGAGTTAACCAGTACAGCATAAGGTATAGAAGAAGGAATTAAACTTTCCAAGGCTTTTAAAATTATAACACAATGCCATCCTCCAAGACAATACAAGCAGGAAAACACTCTGCCTTTCACATATGTACTCCACAGGCTGTCAAATATGGCTGACTTTTCTTTTTCAAAATGCCTTTGATATTTATCTTAGATGGGTTCATTGGTTAACTAACATTTGGGTCGAGAAAGGAGGATCAATAAAAGGGCCCTGGGCAATAACATTAAATATTTCACCTACCATTTGCATATCAATTTACCATCTCTGCGTCTTACAGAAGAACAGGTTAAATGACCAGCAAACTGAGTCAGACAGATAAGGCTGGCTTCAGAAGGGATGTAGGCATAGAATGATTTGTCAAACCAAGTAATAAAATTAGTTATTCAGTTTTCAGTCAGCCAATAAACTTGTTAGCCAAATTCCATCAAGCACAGCTTGACTATGTACAAGAGGGCACTGATTAAAATGAAAGAAACACATATAGAAATACTAGAGGATAATTGGTGGTAAAAAAAAAAAAAAAAAAAGGCAGATACAGGTGGTTAGAAATAGAGCTCATATTTATTGAATACCTCATTTAATCCTGACAGCTATAGTTTACATTATGCTTAATGCCTCCATGCCTATATAAATATTTTCTAAAATAGCAGATAATGTTTAGAATAAAATGAGAAAATATACCTCTTCATTTGTGGCTTTAAAAAAAAAATCCCTTCTTCCCAATAATTGATTCAATTTTTTTCATTAAAAATAGTGACTCTAAAACAGTCATTGAATCTTAACTTTTTTCACATAGATCACTTTTTGAATTTGAATTAGAAAATTGTGGGCCACAAGTATAAGACATAAGTTCAAGAACTCAAAAACTATTGTGCAGCATGGTGACTATAGTTAATGATAATGTATTGCATTCTTGAAAACTACTAAGAGTAGATTTTAAGTGTTCTCACACACAAAAAAAATAAGTATGTAAGGAAATTCATATGCTAGTTAGCTCAGTTTAGTCATTCCACAATGTATATACTTCAAAGCATGCTGTATGTGATAGATATAATTTTAGTAAATCCAATTTTCATTCATAAATTTAAAAATAAATAAAGAAAAAAAAATTATGGATCTTCTTTCCCAGAAAAATGTGTGTAGGATATGTGCATATCTACCCCTAAATTATTGATCAATTCCAGAAGATTCATGGAATCTTAAGCAACTCTGTACTGACTTCAATGCCTCGCACATGCACATACATACTCAAATTCTCAAAGACTACAGCCTCCTTCTTTCTCTAAATCTTTACTCTAAAATCTAAAACTTAATATCTAATTTTCGTCTTTCTCCACTAATATATTAGAATATAATTATTCCTTTGTCAGTCGTAAAATAATCTCTTCAGAGAAATGTATCTTTTATATTCCAGTTGGTACATAGAAGATGTTAAATAATCACATGGTAATTGACAGAAAAGAAAACACAAGTAAATGAAATTCTTGATTTTATCACCCTTTACAGAGTGTCCCTTGGAATGCAGAATGTTTCCATTTGCAAAATGCTTAGATCATCTCTAATTATTGCTTCTTCTGCATCTTTTCCGTACTACATCAAGGATTACTGCACGACCCTGTGAAGTTTTATACAACCACTACCATGTTCTGCCCTACAGCTAACTGAATTTCAGCATCAGTGAGCAAAATCCACACACTTACAAGGAGCAAAGTTTGAGCCCAAACTTTTTGGAGCTTTAAGGAAAAGCCATGCTTACCTCTTTCTCTATTTCTGTTCAGCATGAAGTCCCTTGTTTGATGTCTTCACACTGCCTGGTCAAATCCCTTTGCCTTTGTGTCTGACCTAAAGTCATCTAAAACTACCAGGCAAGGACTAAGACTGCCACTGGCTTCCTTAAATGGCGCAATGTAATAGAGAAAACATGCTTATCTTGGAGATAAGTTTTGTCATGCTTTGGTTACAGCTAAATTGGCCAGTTATATGCTCAGTTTGCCACCTTCTAAAGTTTCCTGAAAACACAGTAGAAAAATGGTATCTGACACTAAGAATCACAGATATCTCAACAAATGTTTTTTTTAGTCAGAGTTCATATCTACTTTATTAAAAAGAAAACAACAAAGTCAAAAAGTGTAATACATATGCTAATATAATTATAGATATATAATGTCACATGATTATTTCAGCATCCTTGAACTCAATCATCACATGCAAAAAAAAAAAGTCCTTTAAAAAAGAAGTCTATGCTATTGATTGGTTTCTACGAGATGGAATTAAAACAAAGAATTTATGATGCATATATCTAGTTCTTTGCTATCCTTTCCTGGTTTTATTGCAGATATATTATAATCAAAAAAAATAGAGAAAAAAAAGCTTTTCCCAAATTATTATTGGCCATATTCTTGTTTTTATAGATGCTATCTCTCTCAATCTTATTTTCTCAATAAATATATCACATCCTCATTTAGATAGTACTGAAGCTATAATTAATAAGGTAATTGCAGAATTTATTATTTTAAAATACAGGACAAATGTGTGTGAGGTTTGTGTTAATATCAGAAATGGCCAAGTGCACCTTGAGTTGTAGCTAACAAAACACCTTCTAGGAAATACTAGATAGAAGAAGGGGCAGTTTTTGAGACATGAAGCTTCTGAAAAAGCCTCAGAGTAAAATATTGTTCAACTGCTGTCATAAAATGAATGACTCGTCTTGAATGCTGAAGTTGCTAACTTCGGGAAGAACTCCCAATAGTAGATTTAAAAGGGATTCCTAGGCAAAGCCAGGGCGAGTGTTCTAGTTGCACATTCACCCACCACCTGCCACGGAAAAATCATCAAGTGAAAATCAAAGGAGTGAGTAAAATGGGAGGGGGAAGGATCAAGAAGTGGGGGATGGTGAGTCAGAACAATTGCACCATGTAAGAAGCAGGTAGAAACCATGAAAAATCATAAGAACATAGAAACTATTCGAATACTATAATAGTAGAGCCAAAGTTGAGGAGATGTGAGTGAGAAAATATCATCCAAGAGACCTTATTTGAGGCTTGCTAAGGCCCTGAGGATTAATCATCAGAGGAAATTTTCCCTTTTCCAAAGCCTGGTGAGGATCTAAGGGGTCATTTTACTTACACAAAGAGCCTGGTGAAGCAATCAGAAGTTTGAAAAGAGGCCCTGTCCCACTAGGCCAAGGATTAGATATTGTTATGTAGGCCATTATTAATTAATTTCTTTATTGCCCACATACCTGAATGGACTCCTACAATCTCCCGATGAGGGAGAAAGTAAAATAGAGAAGCTAAAATGGACATTTCCCAGCAGGGGAAGAACACGAAATGTTCTTTCTACTTTGTATTTCTAGCCCCTTTAGTAAATGTGAGTATAACTCTGTGTCATGTAAAACCTGTCATCTGACCCTTGACTAAGGAGTTTAATATTGCTATCTGGGGTAAATACGTTTCATCAGTTTGGCCATATGATGTCTCTTAAGGATACATGAAGCAATTAAGTGAAAAAAATAGTTATGACCTGAGTCCAAATATGGCTTCACTCAAGTGAACCATTTATTTAGAATAAAAACTAGCCTCAATAACTGTACCATATTTAATTCAGCCTCCAAAATCTCTAAAATGAATACAATTTTCCCCTGCAAAGCTTTACTATGACCAACATAGTTCTCTCTCTCTCTATCTCTATCTCTATCTCTCTCTCTCTCACTTTCTCCCTATCCCTCTCTCTGAAACAATTGTTTCCTTTTGGTCTTCTATTCTGAGATTAATCCAAAGTTAAAAACTGAGTACTGATGAATTATGAAAATTTTATCTTTCCTTCCAAAATATTCATATCTGGTCTTTTAACTTCTGCTGTCATTTTACAGAAATTAACAATAAATAACAACAAAAGATATCAACTTTGGTATAGTTTCCATTCCTAAAGCTTGCCATTTTCACACTGGTTACTCCACAAGACAAAAACCACCCAAATATCAGAGGAATCACTATCAGCTCATATTGCTTCCTGAAGTGTTCATTTGTGAAATAATAAATCAGTTTCATTCCTGCAGCTACTGTTTTTTGCTGTCTTCCTTTCATTTGCTCTCAGCTTGAGTGAAAAATTTATTTTTGACAGTTTGTTGTTATATGGTGAGTTAGTTGTTTGAATTATAAAATACCGAAATCTTTTTTAGAGTTAGTATTTCTTCTAGAGAATGTAGCCTGAATCTTTACAAAATTCATGTTAAATATTTTCATTGTTGGATCATCATTGAACAATATTGAAATGTGATAAAAAGCAGATGATTCAACCTGCCAGGTAAACAGCAGCTTCTGTATGAAGGAATCAGGATTTGTGTGTGTGTGTGTGATTTAGGTTCTGGGGTACATGTGCAGATCATGCAGGATTGTTGCATAGGTACATACATAGCAAGGTGGTTTGCTGCATTCGTCCCCCCATCACCTATATCTGGTATTTCTCCCCTCACTATCTCTCCCCACCTGGATTTAGATCTTTTGTTGTTGAAGAGGAAAAAAAAGTCTCATTAGAACTCCCTTGACGATCCCCAACCTTACCTAGTTAACCTATAGTGTGAGTGAGAGGGCTTTAATACTCCACTCAGATTGATTAAACTTTAGACAGGCTTCTACCAGACTCTGGGCACTTGCCGTCCCTTTTATTACAGTGTTTACTTTAGAAAACATAAATTCTTTCTCTACCCCTTTAAGACGTACATTTTTTAAAAAGCTTCTTGCCAGTTTTAAAACACAAGAATGTCTTTCTCAAGTACCTGAGAGCCATCTCTTTTAAACATAAACATCAAAGAAGATAGTGCCAATTATATCCCTTAGTTTCTGTAGGAGGGTAGATGACTAACTTTGCTCCAAGTTGTAAGCTACCTCTTGTTATGAAGATTACTTTTCCTGTAAAGCTGGTTGGCAAACACAGATGGTCTAGCTCAACTCTTAGAAACTCTTCTGCCGCTTGTTTTAGGGCAGTTGAGCTCAGGCTGAATTCTAGTGTATTTCTTTACAATAGCTTTGAATAAAGTATTCCATACTGGTTTAACTTTGTCTTGCACAATTTTTGCTTTGACAAGTGTTTATGGATATGCTATTCTACAGCATTGGTATACTCAAGGTTTTGCCAGACCAATTTTCTGGTAGATTTTAAGTATAATATATATATATATATATATATATATATATATATATATATAAAAACTAGAGTTAAGGCTATCATGAGATATCAGAAGAAGTCTAAAATTAATCAGGATGCTAATAGAACTATTAAAATGTTTATGAAGCCCAGGACCAAAAACCTAATAATTCATTTCCTACATTTTTCTTACTGAGGATTCCAGCCAGTCTAAAATCAATAAAATAATACAACTAAGGTAAAAATTAGGACAGAAGAATATAATAATACAAATATAGATCCCAGAAGAGACAATACAGGTGCTGTGATCACATTTTATATTTGGTTCTGAACTTCCTGACAGCCAGAGAAAGAAGGAAAAGAGTTTCTCAAGGCAACTTTTCTTAATTAGCTTTTAAAGATGTGGTCTTGTAGAATTTTATACAGAGGACACCGACAGATGTAATAGAAAATATTTTCAACATTATTGATACATTTGCATTTACAGCAAATGTTGTAATAGGCTTTTATGGTTATTTCTTTTAATGACCACTAATAAAGGCCAAGGGCCTAGCTCCATAATATAGTGCAGGGAAGGTCATTCTAGAAAGAGTTTAATGGAGTCTCAGTATGTCACACTTTCATGAGACTTAGATTGAGAATTCAGTTCAAAGTGCCTTAATAGATTAAGTATTCTCATTTTCCTTATTTTGTGTTTTAGAAACAAGTAATCCAGTGGCAGAGTTGGTTTTCTAGTATGAATTTAAGAAGCAAAGAAATGTTTCAAACTGGATGCAAGTCCACCCACCTTTGTCCAGAGTAGACCCAGAGGCATCACTACTGCGTTGTACGACTCCAGAGACTCCTTACGTAGAAGACAATGTGATTAGAGCTCCTTGCCATTGTGTAATTTATGGCAGTGCCCAAGGATACAGGGAACAGAATTCAGGATTTTACTCATGAAGCTGCTTTACATGATCTCTAAATCTGAGGCAACAAGAAAATATGGAACAAATATTTCTCACTAGAAAAATTTCATGGCTGGTGATAGTAGTCACCAAGCAAAGTCTAAAAAGAGTTTTATAATGATTCTGAAGTGATTTGATTCTGGGAAACATGACATCTAGGTGTTAAAGAAATGGAACTCTCTAGAATTCTCTGTGGACAGTTATTTTTTTCTCTCAGTTTTCATTTTACTTGTGAGAATTCTCCTAACAGTTTATCTCTTTGCTCACTATTTTAGTAATAATGATGATAATAATACAAGGATAATATTAACAATACTATTATTGGTACTTGTTATTTGCTACACAGTTATGAAATATTCAGCCATATTAACTAATTTATATTTCATAAGACCTCAAGAACATAAGTGCTATTATTTTTTCCATCTTCTGGGGATTGGGGGACTGAAGTACACTATGGTTAAGTTACTTGTCCAAGTTCATGCAGCAAATACATGGTACAACCAAGACTTAGACTGTGACATTCTGACTCCAAAGCCCATTCTTTGCACAGAGACAATGCCCATTAAATATAATATGGCCTCCCCTGTGATCACCAGAACATTTTGCTAAGAAAATGAGAATGGGGCCAAGTGACTTTTTCACCAATATTAATATAAATATAAATGACATGAATCACTTCCAGGATGAGGCAATTAAAATCTGATAGATCTTCTCTATTTTTATCTTTTTTTTATTATAGTGACTTGGGAGCCACCTGCGGGGCGGCAGTGCCACAAAGTGGAAGAGGTCTGGATCTCAGAGTCACCAAACGGAGAATAGCACCCACCAATCAATGAAGAGCTAAATTTCAGGTTTCAATTTAGGAGATTATTTCTTTTCTCACATAGCCTTTCCTACTTTTACTAATTCAGTACTCTTAAGGACTACCCTATGGGTCCTCATTCACAGTTCTATATCCATTCTCTAGCTAATTACATCCACTATCTTCATTCCAAATTTGCGAAGCTAAATCTCTTCCAAGTTTGAGGTTGTCATACCTGACTACCATTTGGAGGATGGAAATTCAGCATTTCTAAGTGTTTTTATTAAATCTTCTCAATCAAAACTTATTCATCTTCCTACGTTATCTGTTGAATTTTGAGTGACTATAATCACTCAGCAACTGGAACTGAAAATTTATGAGTTGTATTTCACTCTTCTTCTCTCTCACTGTCCATATGTTTTAAGAAGTCTGTGAGCCAAACAAAACCTGTTTAATTCCCAAGGTGCAAATAAAAATGTGTCATCGCAGCTACCCAACCAAATTGAGAAAAAGAAAGTAATCGAGGTTAAGATGATGGTTCTATAAAAAGGAAGCCTGGGCTGGGTGTGGTGGCACACGCTTGTAATCCCAGCACTTTGGGAGGACAAGGCGGGTGGATCACAAGATCAGGAGATGGAGACCATCCTGGCTAACACAGTGAAACCCCATCTCTACTAAAAATACAAAAAATTAGCTGGCTGTGATGGTACCACTACTAGTATTCTTAGCTACTTGTAAGGCTGAGATAGGAGAATCGCTTGAACCAGGGAGGGGGAGGTTGCAGTGAGCTGAGATCATGCCACTGCACTCCAGCCTGGGTGACAGAGTGAAGCTCCATCTCAAAAAAAAAAGGAAGCCTGACTTCTCTATTCTTCAGTCTTCAGTAAGGTAGACTTTGTAGCCTGAATGATCCTCCTGATACAAACACATAGAAGGCTAATTTAAAAACATTGAAAATATATTTAAGTATAACATTTAGCTGACACAAAGGCAAGGAATCCAATGAAGCCAAATATTAAATAAATACAGGAGCTTGGAAAGTCAGTTAGGTTTTTGAGGATTTCTGCTGAATCCCAGCAATTTTGCACTTTGATGGCTATACAAGGCTCAGAGTAGACGAAAAAAATAATAAAACACAAAATTTACCCAGGTTAGATAATGTAATAGACATCTCTTGGATAAGCTGGGTCCTTGGTGATAGGGTTATTCTTTAACAAACATTCACCACCCCACTGACATCAGGCTTGGCCAAGTGACTTACTTTGGCCAAGAGGGTGTTAGAAGATAAGAAGAAAGCAAAAGTTTGACTGATTCTTGCAGTGTGACAAGTTCTCCTTTACTTCTACCACTGTCATGAGAAAAATAAGTGTTGGGCCTTGTTGGCACCATGCAATTAAAGACTTGCTGGTGGGAGCCAACCCAGCCATATACAGCCTTGATTACCCAACTCACATCTACAGATGGAGAAGAGAAAACCATTAAGTGTTATTCCTAGCCACTGAATTTTGGGTGATTTGTTATGTGTTATTGCATTATTGTCTTAATAATGGATTGATATCCATCCCATGGGCTACATACTCTGTGTAGAGGGGAATGAGAAACTCTCCACTGAGAAGGGGACTATAAAGAAAATTATCAGCCTCAAACTTTAAACTGGATGGAGGGAAAAATTTATTTCCCCTGAGTATTTGTAACTACAAGTCAACCTCGCATAATTTGGTAGTGTGAATTTTTTATTGCCTGAATTATTTGCCTTACTTTTCCTATGTTCTCTTTTAGCTTTTCTAATGCCTTTTCAACTAATTCCATCAGTAGAATCACCCGATGTTGGTTTTATTTTCTTGACTGGACCCTGACTAATACAGTCCCAAGGAAAACAATCTACAGCCTATGCCAAAGATAGAAAAGAGAGGAAACTCCAAAACGAATTGATAATAATGAAGATAAAGTGAAAATCTCTGACATATTTAATCAGCATTCTAGAAGAATATAATAGTTATATGATGGCAGTACAGTTTATAAAGAGAAAATGGCTGAGCATTTTTCAGAATTATTGAATTCTATCAATTCTCAAACTCAGGCAGTCCAATGAATCCCAAGCAGAACAAATAACAATTTTTAAAAATCCACACCTAGGCACATCCTAGGGAAGCTGAAAATGACAAAACAATTTTAAAAGCAATCAGAGAGAAAATAGAATACCCCTATAAAGGAGTTACAATTAGCATGATAATGGACTGATCAATAGGAATAGTGGAAGCTAGAAGACAGTGCAATAACATCACAATAGGCCAGGAGAAAAATAACTACTGGCATAAAATTCTGTATAAACAGTAGAATAATCTTTCCAGAATGAGGGTGAAATAAAGCCGTTTTCACACAAAAAGAAAGAAACTAATCTTGAACACTACCAATAAACCCTCTTGTCCTTTAGATGGAAGGAACATGCCAAAAGTTGAAAGATGCAAGAGAAACAAAAGATGAATTAAAAAATGATAACTACGTAGATCAATATTCAGCAAGAATTGACTGAGGAGTGCTTCTCCTCCAGCATTTAAAAATGTGTCTGGTAGTCAGTCGCAAAGCAAAGTTTCAGCACCCCTGAAGCCCAGGCAATTTAAAGAAGCTGCATACTAGATCACCTTAAGATGCAAAACTGTAAAATAAGAAGTGTTATTATCACTAATACAGTTAGTAGTATTAAAATTTAAGCATTTCTCCAATGTCAAAGCAGAAATTGTACCTTTTTAATGCAATGTCAAAACAAAAAAAAAAAGGAAAATAAAACTTCAAGCCTATTGCATGCAACTAAAAACACTGCAGCCCTTAATAAAAAAAAACACTCCAGGTTTCTGGATCACTTGAGCCCACGAGGCAGAGGTTGCAGTGAGCCAAAATCGCACCACTATACTCCATCCTAGGCAACAGAGCAAGAGTCTGTCAAAAACCAAAACCAAAAAAAAAAAAAACTCCAAGTCTTTAATTGCTGAATCGCTGAAATGGGGGAATGAGAGGGATGACTGAGAGATAATAGGTCATCTGCATCTGCTAATTGGCTTTACCCAATGGAAAGTAGACTTTTCTATATCTTTGTAACAAAAAGTAGCTTTACAATTTGGAGCAAGGGGCTCACTTTACAATTTGGAGCAAGTTAGGCTCACAAAGACTTGGAGATGGGTGTGACCTTCCTTGATTACCTTTCAAAGGGACCGTGGACCTTGAGGAAAACATTCTATGGTCTTAACTCTGATAAGAGATTTTAAAAATTTACAAGTCAGAGAAAGGATATCCAAAAGTACCAGTTAAAAGTACTTGCTCTAACTACACACTGGGGTCAGTTGGGGGGAAATAGGGAAGGGACGGTGGGGGGGTGGGGAGCTGGGGAGAGACAGCAAGGCGAGAGATGCCAGATGTAGGTGATGGGGAGGAAGGCAGCAAATCACACTGCCACGTGTGTACAGATGCAACAATCTTGCATGTTCTTCAGCTTTTAAGGAAGTATTTAAGGTTAAACGAAGTCACAAGAGTGGGACTCTAATCTAATAGCCTTGGTGTCCCTATAAGAGGAAGAGATGGATATCAGAGCTCACTCTCTGGATGCAAGCACAAGGACAAGGTCAAGGTCATATAAACGTGCAATGAGAAGGCAGCATCAGCAAGCCAGGAAGCAAGTACTCACCAGACATCGATCCTACTAGCACCTTGACCTTGGACTTCTAACCTCCAGAATTCTGAGAAAATAAGTTTCTCTTGTTTAAGTCACCCAGCCTGTGGTATTTTCTTATGGCAATCCAAGGAGACTCATACAGCAAGTATGAATTTTAAAAAATGAATATTGCCTCCCATTATTAGGAACCCATCTTAAGGCAATTCTAGTGAAGTCTAATTAAAACATCAGAGTTAGGCTGGCAAATTTGGCATCCATCTGGTACACTGATGTAATTCAGGGAATGCCATTAGTATAGTTTATAGCAACGAATTAATTTAGAAATGGTGCTAGTTTCTTATAATTTAATACTGCAAATTAAATGTGGCAAAACTGAAGAGGTGATTAGTAAAAACACAAGATTATAAATCAAAAGGCTCAGAAAGTCATGATTAAGCTCAGTAATTTGAGAAATGTACTAAGAGCTATGACTACCAGAACAAAAAAAATATATATATTCTCTCATTTATAAAAGTAAACTCTAATGGAAGCAATGGTTTGGAGATACTTTTGATCTGATGGAATGCAGCTTTTAAATCCATCTTTGCTTCAGTTCTTCTTGCCTTTAACTCTTGGCATGCTTCATTTATGCTGCTGAAGCAGGAGCGGCCACAAGAAACCGACCTCTCAGACACTGAACTAGAAAGGACGGGGTTTTATTATTACTGCCCAGGAGCAAGGCTTTATGTTTTGTCCAAACGGCCAAGCTCCCCTAACAAAGAGAAGCTCTGCCTTTATATAGGCTTATACTCTAGGTATTACACGTGAAAGGATCTTAAGTTTACAGCCTTAGAAATGACAAGTGAAAAGGTCTTGGGTTTACACCTTTAGAAATCACATATGAAAGGGTCTTGGGTTTACAGCTTTAGAAATCACATATGAAAGGGTCTTGGGTTTACAGCTTTAGAAATCACATATGAAAGGGTCTTGGGTTTACAGTTTTAGGAATCACATGTGAAAGGATCTTGGTCTCCAGATAAAAGAGTAGGGTGAGGGTTTGATCTTGTTTAAGTAAAAACAATGTCTTCTGGAGAGATTCCCCCATACCACACCTGCTTTCTTATAGGAAGGTGATTCAGGAGGTGCCACCAGTCAGCTGGCTTTTCTTCTATTGAAATGCAGTGTGGAGGTCAAGGGGGAGGTGATCCCAGATGCCTGGGTCTCCTTCCTCACTGCCACATAATATACTTCCTTATCATCTGTTTCCATGTGATTAAGCATCTCTTCTTAAATTTTTACTATGAATTCAAACTCCTAAACTTATTATGTTTCTGATATTCTAGGTTAAATTATCAAATGAAAAAACTGATAATTTGTAATTGCCTTCTAATTAGTTCTCATACTGTATTGAGCCAGCCAACAGCCTTCAAAACTCCTAGATGTGTAGTTGACATATAATTATTATTTTATTAACTCATTGAAGCACTATTTATTTGGCCAGATCCTATCTTGAGTTGCTAGAGCAGCAGTGATGAATTTGACGTACTCTCAGCCTTCTATGAGCTTATCATTTATCAGAAGACTCATAGGTGAACTGAAAAGTAAAAGGAGAGGGGATAGCCAGTTCAACCTGGGTGGGGAGATATGTCCTAGATAAAACGATGAACACACTGGACATTAAATGATGAAAAGTGTTTACCAGGGATAAGACGCATAGAAACAATCCAGCCTGAATCAGGAAGAACAACAGCCCGGGGATAAAAAATATAAAAAATTATTTAGAAAATGTTTATCTAACTTGAACAACTAAGACACATAATACATTAGTTTGTAAAGTTTATTAAGAAGTTTTTGTTTATATCTCCCCTGGTCCCTGTAAGAAACATTTACCTGTCTGCCTCAATATATCAACATTAGGCAAATACTTCCAAAAATGGTTTTAAGAAGAGTATTTGTTTTTATCAAGAATACTTTAATGATTCTTGTCACTGATTTAACTTTTCATTCTTGTACTGTACTCTGCATTACATCATTTCTTCAACCATTATAACTTAATAATACATATTCACATCTGATGGCTTAAATGATAACATGTATTCTGATGTTATACTTTCAATTTATGTGTTTTTATTATGTTTTCATCAAAAATATTTGTTTTACCTTTCAATGTAGCTGTGTATCAGCATCTAGAGAAACAACTTAAAATAATGTCAGAAAGGAAATTGATGTATCTATAATTTGGGCATTTTGATCCCAGAGCTATTTATAACACTGTAACATATCTGTTTTTTTAAAAGGCAAAGTTAAAGTACCCACTAGGAAATTTATTCCAATTTTGATTTCCACCAGAAACATAATCTTGTATTTAAAAACAAACAAACAAACAAAAACACAAATAAAAACAGTAAATTGGATAAGCTACAATGTCATTTTATTATGTTAGTGTACATTTTTTTGATCATTTGTAAAACCGGACTTTTTAATGTAAGCTCATTGACCTTTTATATTTTTTCTTTTTTTCAAATACTCAAATCTTTTGCCCTTCTTTCTAGAGTGGTTTTCTTAATGATTTATAAGAGCTGTTTATTACTCATTAAATTTTAATCTTTATCTTTTATCTACTTTGGTAATTTTTCCCTGACTTGTTTTATATTTTTAACTTCACTTATAATGTTTTTAGCAAAGTTTTTTTTACTTGTCAAATCTACCAATTTACCTTTATAATGTCATTTTTTAATGCCACACACTTCTCATATATTAACTCTGATAATGAGAACCACATTTTCTTCTAGTTCTTTGATTTCATTTTTGCATTTAAATATTTAATTTATTTTTGGCCTACCATGTAAGATAGAAGTTCAATCACGTTATTGCTCACTGATTACAGTATCATTCCTGAATAGTCTCACTTCTATTATATATGCCTTTTCCCCCAGACCTTTAATGCATTGTCACTGATTTAACTTTTTATTCTTGTACTATGTTCTACATTACATCGTTACTTCAACCATTATAACACATATTCACATCTGATGGTTCAAATTATAACGCCTATTTTGACATTAGATTTTTAATTTAATGTGTTATACATTACCTTGCAAGTAAGGTAAAAAAAAATGTTTTGTATAATTGTAATATTCCCCTTTCATTTGCATCAGTTCATTATTGCCCAAACATTTGTGAGAGTGAACAAACAAGGCAGATACCAAAAAATACAAATAACAAAACATCTTTTTTTTTTTTTTAAGCTACTTGGATGTTTCAAAGGCAAGTAGCATAGAAGTCTGAATTATGTCAATTAAATTATGCTTTCATATTCTTTGCAGTTATAGCAGCTGGTACACATAGAACATGGTAGAAGTGGAAATAACTGAAGTGATAAATACACTAAAAACATTAGAATATAAATGTTTAATTAAACTTTGCTCATCCTATCCAATATTTTCATTATCTAAGTAGCTGATAAAGCAAAAAGAAGTAGAAAGAGGATGTGACCAATAGAACTTAAAAAAATATTTCAATCATTAGCTGTTTACCATCAGAGCTCTTTTTCAAGCATACCAGATCAACTCCATTAATTATTTGGGTTCAGAGTCTATTAACACATTAGCAATAAGCCAAAACAATTAAAGTTACTTGATCATTTCTAATAAAATTGATTTGCAAAGCAGTCATGGAAGGTTCCATTTAACTGGTAAAAATGATACTACACATAAGAGATGCTTGCCAAGATGTAGCTTCAATTAAGTACATTCAATTACTCAATTTGAGGATAATTTCAGTAATTGTAAGCAATTAATAAATGCCATACTTTGGACATCCGAAAGGGTACCCTATTATGCTTCAGTCTCTTAAAGACATCACTGAATTTGCTAGTCTTGCACTGTAAAATCATGCAAATATTTGGATAACAAACAAACTAATTATGCAGCTCCAACTTCACCTTAGAATATTTTTCATCTCAATTATAGTTACTAAATAGGTAATCTGTATTTTAGATATATTAGACTTTCTAACTCATGAGCTATACATTAAGATATGTATTTGTGTATCAAAATATATTTAATTTATTTTTTTCTCTTAGTGACATGGGAGGTAGTGAGTCTCAAGATGGTTTGTTCAGGTATTTTCCAAAGAGCTTACTAGAATAAGGCAGCCAGGAGAATCATTTAGGGACAGAGTGCTCCATCACCCAAGATTTCAAAGCTCCTTATCTAAAAACAACCAAAGGATAAGATACTCTAGATATTCTACCCTAGGAGGAAAATACAATGCATAGCTTCCTTTTCTTTTCTTTTTTTTTTTTTTTTTTTTTTTAGTAGCAATGAAATATTTATATTCTGTGGATTTGGGGTGGAGAGTTCAGCTTCCATTTCTTCCTTTCTTTTTTTTCTTTCTTTCTCTCTCCTTCTTTCTTCTTCTCTTTTTTTTTTTTGTTTTTTTTGTTTTTTTTTTTTTTTGTTAAGGGATTAATCTCATTTTCAGAGTGGTAAATATTTCCTTTATTAAGGGTTTTATATAGTAGTAACCAGTAACAAAAAGGGAAAGGGGGATAATCTTTACGTCGGACTGCGTCTTTCTTTGGGTAGTATATTTTTCACATCATTCTTTTGGCTTTATTAAAGAATATTGTCCTCAAAGCACAGTAGACTTCCAAATTTTCAATATATCTTGATATAATACTTTAGAAATGGGTCTTACTTTCTAAAATGGAAAACATGGAAGTTTTAAAAATTTAGTAATTTCTATTTCTATCCTATGTGGTCCACTTACTTGAATTGTGTACTTAAACAGAAAGAATTACCTATCAGGTGCATAGCCATTTTGGAAATTTTAAAAATTGGCTGATTTTTAGGCAAATTTTTAATGGGAAAAATTAAAGTCATGTTAAAATCATGTTAAGTAACTGCATTTAAGAAAAAATTATCGTGCAAAATAAGTTTATTTCTTAAAAGATAAAAATCAATATTTTTGTTGAGCATAAAAAAGGTTTAAAAGCTAAGCAGGTAAAAAGCTAACCCAACTTTTCAATTTTCTGAAAGTGAACAAGAATGTAGCTATCAATATACAAGAGAAGGGATTTGGGGAAACCCTAGGGATCCAATTAGTTTAGTACCTCCAACTCTGTTTTCTCTATTGGGAGATCTATAAAAATGACAAGTGACATGCTTCTACACAAACAATTGTGCATGTGTATATGTGGGCACCTATATCAGCATATATAAAGCCAGACAAGATCGTGTTCTTGTTGCTTGTGATAGTTTGAAATCTGACATGTGAAAATCCCATTGCCAAATTTTGTCATTTTTCTTTTTGTTGGCCTGTTTTAGTTTCAAGGCTGAAAGAAAATGAAAGCAAACTTAACTCCTTTCTCTAAAAACTACTATTGGAAAGCTTATGAAATAGAACAATCAAGCTCAACCATTATAGTTGATCAATACACATGTCTTCATAGGTTTCCAGTGGGGATGAAAGTGCAATTCACTTTAAAATGGCAAATGTTTGTAAGAGTTGAAAAGAAAGAAGAGGTATAATTCAGAACTATGTTCTTATAGTCACATTTTAGGTTCCATGTAAATGCTACAATGCAGAATTACTCCTCTGCCAGCCATTAACCTTATGCCTAAAAATTATCTTATTTGGAATAAAAGTTCATGTGATTTCTTATGCTCCAGGGTTCCCACAAAAATAAGTTATTCTTGTAAAAGCTGCTGTTGTCTGTTAGGTCCATCACTTGCAATTCTAAAAGAACCAAAGTTGTATTTACAGAGAAAAATAGGTTTATAACTTGTTGGTTGCTCAACTATCCTTATTTCCGAAACAAAGGGAGAACACTTTACATGAGATTTCAATCAAGAGAAAAAAAAAAAAAAGAGCAACTGCTGTCACTGCCTGTTTCTTTCCACAGTGCTAGGAGCAGCAGGAGGACAGCTCAGGAACATACTAGAACCACTCACTGGAAATGAAATCTTGATGCAGAAATAAAGCACCTGATTATATTTCCCACTTAAGGAATACTGTTTCCTCGTTGCAACTAATGACAATCAATAAATTATTTCAGTGTGTTTTATACTTAGAAATAAATTATATAATTATATATACTTTTATATTATATTACATTTATAGATGATATATGCATTACATTTAGCCAGATGTAATTTTTTTGCCAATTTAAAGGTAAACATAGACATTCAAAAGTTTTGACTTTGCTTAATGTGGGCTATAAATCAGGAAACACCCTAAGTGCTGTGAAAAGCCTATAATCCACTGTAAAGACAGAAGCTATTATAATTCCCACACATGTTAGCTTGAGTTCTCTAGAAAATGGAGCCTGAGCCAAGGATTAAAGTACTGACGCCTTACCTGGAAAGTGCAAAGCAAGGACAAGAAGAATGAGAAGAAGGGAAGCAAGGAAAGAAAGAAAAGATATAAATCAATCCAATGGAAGGAGGCTTTGTGCGCTATCTAACAGCACAAGGGGTAAGGCACAGAGTGAAGAAAACGCAGCATGTTCAAGAGGCCTGGCTACTTAGGAGGGGCCCTTCTTCTTCATATTGTTTCCCAATGCTCAGGTGTAATGAAATGTGCTTAACATTATTAAACATCAGAAAAATGCAAATCAGAAAGACTATAGGACACCATCTCCAACTTGTTAGGATGGCTACTGTCAAAAAGTCAAGAGATAACAGATTTGGCAAGAGTATAGAGAAAAGGGAACTCTTGTACGTTGCTGGTGGAAAATACAGATTGGTATGGCCATTATGGAAAATATCATGGGGATTCCTAAAGAAATTAAAATTAGAACCACCATATGACCCACAATGCCTTTTTCAGACATATATCCGGAGGAAGTAAAATCACCGCCTCGTAAAGAAATCTACACTCTAATGTTCATTGCAGCATTATTCAAATAGCCAAGATACGGAAACAACCTAAGTGTCGGACAACAGAGGAAATGAATAAACTGTGGTACCTATATACAGTGGAATATTGTTTAGCCCTAAAAATGAATGAGATCTTGCCATTTGCCTCAACATGTATAAGCCTGGAAGACGTTTACTAAGTGAAAAAATCCAGAGAGGAAAAGAATAGTTCTAGAAATCTAATGTACAACATGAGTACTCTAGGTAATAAAATTATACTTTATATGGAAAAAATAAAGAATGTAATAATATTTTCTATTTTTGTAGAGACTTGGGGGGGGGGTCTCACTTTACTGCCCAAACTACCCTCAAACTCATGGCTTCAAGTGATCCCCCCACCTCAGCCTCTCAAAGTGCTGGAAGGTGTGCTCAAATTACTCACAGGTGTTAGCCACTGCGCCCAGCCTTGATTTTTTTTTCTTTTGAGACAGAGTCTTGCTCTGTCACCAGGCTGGAATGCTGTGGCCCAATCTCTGCTCACTGCAAACTCCACCTCCCGGGTTCAAGCAATTCTTCTGCTTCAGCCTCCCAAGTAGCTGAGATTACAGGCATGTGCCACCATGCCCAGCTAATTTTTGTATTTTTAATAGAGACAGGATTTCACCATATTGGCCAGGATGGTCTCGTTCTGTTAACTTTGTGATCCACCCTCCTTGTCATCCCAAAGTGCTAGAATTACAGCCTTGATATTTTTAAAGAAAGGAAAAATTCCCGGTCAAAGGGTGTCCTTTATACTATCTTCAGTCCTTATTTAAAATGTTGACAGTTGGGGCCTCTCACAGTTCCACTGAATCATATTTATGTGGGGCGTGATCTCGAATTCTTCATGTTGAATTTTAAAAAGCAAGGTGATTCCAAAATAAAGGTTATTAAACAACAGTTAAAATTATTTCAAGGAAAAAATATCTACTTGGTACTCATCAATGCCTTTGAAAATTGAAAAAATCATCTCCTGGTATCTCACGGTTCCTTTTTAATAGTAAAGGTGGTAAGGCTTCAAGCAGAAATTTCCATTACAGACCTAAGGAGACAGAAATACTCCTGTGCTGTTAATTAACAACAGACCTATGATCTCCCCAGCAATGAAAAGCTCCTAAGTAGCTCTAACTTGATCTCCCAGCACTAATAACGTAATTGGACGCATAAAAGACCATGGTAATGGAAAATTAGGAAAAAATCTTATGCAAGTATTACTCACTAAGTACAGCTGCTAATTTGCTCTATGTTCCCTGAGCACCAAAATGTTAACTGTAGTTTTCATTGAGAGGTCCACCCACTTTATGTCGCTATTGACAGATAGTTATCATCTGTCGGTTGTTTAACGTGTCCTTGAACTCAGATATTTATAAATGTTGTGGGAGTCTCTGATGAAGAGAAGATTTTGTGGATGGCAGAGAAAACTCATTAAACTTGTACTTTGTATTACTACATATTAAAATGGAAGTTTGGCCAAGGAAAATAACATAATTAATATACAATAATATAACAGATGTTGTATTCAAAAGGAGTCGCTAGACTGTATACAGAATTCAAAAAGGAGGTTCTTGAAGCTGGTTACATATCTTTTAACCACAAACCCACTGGAAGAATTCAAATGGATCAAGAGTTCAACATCTGAAGGGAATATGGAATTGAAGATTTCTTTGGGAAGAACTGTGGCTGAGTACCACCCATCCCTCCCAAGGAGAAAGTTAGGGGAGTAGCTATCTCCTTTCACCATGAACCTTGTAAGAGTGGTTAACAAGACCACCTGAAGAGCTTAATATGTGTCCCTTGATGTTTAGAGACACAGTAGGCAACTGTCGTACTCACATGTAAGAAATCAAAAGGACAAGGGAAAAGGTAGCTTGCTGCTGACAATGAAGCAAAAGAATTGGGATTGGCTTGCAAATCCAGACTCAGATGGAATAGAAAATGCATGAATACTTTCCGTGGATCAGATGGGAGACTCACACAGAAGACCTAGTGCAGACAAGTCCTGCCAGAGACAACTGCATGGCAGTTGAGAATTTGAAGATATCAAGCAATGTTAAAGGCCTGAGAAAAGAGTGAGAAGTTATCCAAAGTAGCCATGCACTTATTGTGGTCAAAGAAAAAACTTCCTGTCCTCCAAAGCTGAGAAAATGGAGGACTTCTTAAGTACCCTTAACAGAGGAGTTTAATCTCTTTGCAGTCCCAGACAGTGTGGTACCAGCTACTGATAGCATCGGTCAGTTAAAAACTCTCCATCCTTCTTTCTCTGACTACACTCTGACTACAAAGTGGTCAAAAACCAGATCAAGAGAAGGGGATGAAGATGAGAAATAGGAGAGCTAGAGAGGTAAGCAACCACATGTTTTCCCAACCATAGGATTCCTGCCTGCAGGCTCAAGGTCAGAATGGGTAGAAATTTCAGCTTTAAATTTAGAGTTTGGGGCCAGGTGTGGTGGCTCATGCCTGTAATCCCACCACTTTGGGAGGTCGCAGTGTGAGAATCACCTGAATCCAGGAGTTCAAGACCACTCTGAGCAACATGGTGAAACCCCCATCTTTAGCATATATATAAAATTTAGCTGGGTGTTTTCCTGGCATGGTAGCACACACTTGTAATCTCAGCTACTTGGGAGGCTGAGTAAGGCAGGAGAATAGCTTGAACCCAGGATGCGGAGGTTGCAGTGAGCTGAGATCTCACCACTGCACTCCAGCCAGGGCAACAGAGGGAGACTCTGTCCTACTCATTCCATACCAAAAAAAAATTAGAGTTTTGATTAGTACTTGAGGCTGAATATTTTAATTATTAACTAGAGACCTTGTCTGAACTTAAAGCAGCTATTCAGAAGAACCATGAACATGTCCTTATTCTCAACAGGGGCAGGAAAAGAACTAGCCCTACAAAACAGATTTAAAGAAATAGTGAAAGATAAAAAAATTGTTTTATAACTACATCTCAGGAGTAATTTTGGTTCAATGTAATGATTCCTTTTACTGAATAGTTAATACATTAAATCTACATATTTAAAAAGTAAAACTTAGAAAATAATTTTTATACAATGACTATTTTTTACAAAGTTAATATTTCATTTATTTTTTATTAACAAAATAACTTTCATTATATTTATTATTTTACTTTATTTTTTAAATTTCAACTTTTATTTCAGATTCAGGGGGTACATGTGGAGGTTTGTTACATTAGTATATTGGATAATGCTGAGGTTTGGATATGATTGATTCCTGTCACCCAGGTACCAAGTATAGGACCCCAAAGGTAGTTTTTCAGCCCTTGCTTCCCTCCCTCCATGCTCTAGTAGTTCCAAGTGTCTATTATTCCAATCTTTCTATCCACGTATACCCGATGTTTAGCTCCCACTCATAAATAAGAACATGCTATATCCAGCTTTCTGTTTGTCTGCATTAAATTGCCTAGGATTATGGCCTCCAGCTCCATCCATGTCCCTGCAAAGGACACAATTTGGTTCTTTTTTATGGCTGCATACTATCTCATGGTGTATATATACCATATTTTCTTTATACAATCCACCACAGATGGGCACCTAGGTTAATTCTGTGTCTTTGCTATTGTGAATAGCACTGCAATGAACATAAAAGTAAGTGCATGTGTGTTTTTAGCAGAATGATTTATTTTCCTTTGGGCATATACCCCGTAATGGAATTGCTGGATGTAACAGTAATTCTGTTTTAAGTTGTTTGTGAAATCTTCAAACTGCATTTCCATAGTGGCTGAACTAATTTACATTCCCAGAGATAGTGTGTAAGTGTTCCCTTTTCTCTGTAGCCTCACCAGCATCATTTAAGCTTTTTAATAATAGCCATTCTAACTGATGTGAGATGGTATCCCACTGTGATTTTGATGTGCATTTCTTTAATGCTTAGTGATGTTGAGCATTTTTTTTTAATGTCAGTAGGCCACTTGCATGTTTTCTTTTGAGAAGTATTCATTCATGTCCTTTGCCCACTTTTTTATGGGGTTGTTTTTTGCTTGTTGATTTGTTCAACTTTCTCATAGATTCTGGATATTAGCCCTTTGTTGGATGTATGTTTTGTGAATAATTTCTCCTGTTCTGTAGGATATCTGTGTACTCTGTTGATAGTTTCTTTTGCTGTGCAGAAGCTCTTTAGTTTAATTAGGTCCCACTTGTCAATTTTTGTTTTTGTTGCAATTGCTCTTAAATTCTTAGCCATAAATTCTTTGCGTAGGCTGATTTCCAGAATGGTATTTCCTAGGTTTTCTTGTAGGAACTTTGTAGTTTGAGAACTTACATTTCAATCTTTCATCCATCTTGAGTTAATTTTTGGATATAGCAAAAGGTAGCGGTCCAGTCTCGTTCTTCTGCATATGGCTATCCAGTTTTCCCAGAAGCATTTGTTAAACCGGGGATCATTTCCCCCATTGCTTGTATTTGTCTACTTTTTCAAAGATCAACTGGTTGTAGGTGTGCAATTTTATTTCTGGGTTCTGTATTCTGTTCCATTGGTCTGCGTGTCTGCTTTTGTACCAGCACCATTCTGTTTTGGTTGCTGAGGTCTTACAGTATAGTATGAAGTAAGGTAATGTGATGCCTCCAGCTTGGTTATTTTTGCTTAGGATTGCCTTGGCTATTTGGGCTCTATTTGGTTCCATATGACTTTTAGAGTAGTTTTTTCTGATTCTATGAAAAATGATGTTAGTAGTTCGATAGTATTAGCATTGAATCATTAGACTGCTTTGGGCAAAATGGCCATTTCGACAATATTGATTCTTCCAATTCATGGGCATGGGCTATACTTCCATTTGTTTGTGTTATCAATTATTTATTTTAGGAGCGTTTTGTATTTCCCCTTATAGAGATCTTTCACCTCCTTGGTTAGATGTTTTCCTAGATATTTTTGTATGTGTGGCTATTGTAAACAGGATTATATTCTTGAATTGGTTCTCAGCTTCAACATTATCGATGTATAGAAATGCTACTGATTTTTTGTACACTGATTTTTTTTTCTTTTTTTTAATTGCATTTTAGGTTTTGGGGTACCTGTGAAGAACATGCAAGATTGTTGCATAGGTACACACATGGCAGTGTGATTTGCTGCCTTCCTCCCCATCACCTATATCTGGCATTTCTCCCCATGTTATCTCTCCCCAATGTACATTGATTTTTTTATCCTGAAACTTTATGAAAGTAGTGTATCAGTTCTAGAAGCCTATTGGTGGAGTTTTTAGGGTTTTATGTTGTAGAATCATATCATTAGTGAAGAGAGACAATTTGACTTTTTTTCTATTGGGATACTTTTTATTTCTTTCTCTTGCCTGATTTCTCTGGCTAGAACTTTCAGTACTATGTTCAATAGGAGTGGTGAGAGTGGGCATCCTTGTCTTATTCAGTTTTTTTTGTTTGTTTTTTGTTTTTTTTTTTTTTTTTGAGACGGGGTTTCACCATGTTAACCATGTCTCGATCTCTTGACCTCGTGATCCACCCGCCTTGGTCTCCCAAAGTGCTGGAATTACAGGCGTGAGTCACCATGCCCAGCATCTTATTCAGTTCTTAAAGGGAATGCTTCCAGCTTTTTCTTCTTCAGAACAACATTGCTTATGTGTTTTTCATAAATGTCTCTTATTGCTTTGAGGTATGTTCCATTGATGCCTGGCTAATCAAGAGACTTTATCATGAAGGGATGTCAAACTTTGTTGAAAGCTTTTTCTGCTTCTATTGAGATAAATCATATGGTCTTTGCTTTTAGTTCTCTGTATGTGGTAAATCACATTTATTGATTTGTATATGTTGAACCAACCTTGCATCCCAGGAATAAAGCCTACTTGGTCATAGTGAATTAACTTTTTGTTGTGCTGCTGGATTGGGTTTGCTATTATTTTGTTGAGGATTTTGCATCTATGTTTATCACATATATTAGTCTGCAGTTTTCTTTTTCTGTTGTATCTTTGCCAGATTTTGGTATCAAGGAGATGCTGGCTACATCAAATGAGTTATCAAAGAGTCTCTCCTCCTTAATATTTTTGGAATAGTTTCTGTAGAATTGGTACCAACTCTTCTTCATACATTTGCTAAAATTTGGCAGTGAATCAGTCCGGTCCAGGGCTGTTTTCAGGTGGGAGGTTTTTATTGCTGATTCAATTCCAAAACTCAATATTGGTCTGCTCAGGGTTTTAGTGTCCTCCTGATTCAATTTCGGAGGGTTATGTGTATCCAGGAGTTTACCCATTTCCTCTAGATTTTCAAATTTGTGTGCACAGAGCTGTTCATAATAGTCTCTGAGGATCTTTTGTATTTCTGTGGGATTAGTTGTAATGTCACCCTTGTCATTTCTGATTGTGCCTATTTAGCTCTTCTCTGTTTTTTCTAAGTTTAGGTAGCGGTCTCTCAGTCTTGTTTATCCCTTCGAATAGCAAACTTTTGGCTTCATTGATCCTTTGTATGGATCTCTGGATCTCAATTTTGTTCCATTCTGCTCTAAAGAATATCAACTTTTGTGGCATTATTGACTATAAATTTGATTAAATTCCTTTAAATAATTTTAAATTGTAATTAGTCTATGTGTGGCTGACCCTTGAATATTTAAAATACACTCTGTAGCAAATAAATATGAATAAACATGATGGTTCAATGATGCCATAGCTAATCAAAACTACAAAATAATACAATGGTATGAAAAGGAATGAAATAATGGCATTTGCTACAACTTGCATAGAGTTGGAGATCATTATTCTAAATGAAGTAACTGAGGAGTGGAAAACTAAACATCACATGTTCTCACACATAAGTGGGAGTTAAGCTATGAGGATGCAAAGGCATAAGAATGATACACTGGACTTTGGCACTTGTGGGAAACAGTGGGAAGGGAATGAGGGATAAAAGACTACACATTGTATATAGTGTACACTGCTCGGGTGATGGGTGCACCAAAATCTCAGAAATCACCACTAAAGAACTTATTCATGTAACCAAATACCACCTGTTTCTCAAAAAACTTTTGAAATTAAATAATAAAAAAATATTAAAAATAAGTAGGAATACAACTTACAAAGAATACAAAGGACCTCTTCTAGGAGAACTACAAACCACTGCTCAATGAAATAAGAGAGGACACAAACAGACGGAGAAACATTCCATGCTCATGGGTAGGAAGAATCAGTATCATGAAAATGGCCATACTGCCCAAAGTAATTTATAGATTCAACGCTATCCCCATCAAGCTATTAATGACCTTCTTCACAGAACTGGAAAAAAACACCTTAAACTTCATATGGAACCAAAAGAGAACCCACATAGCCAAGTCAATTCTAAGCAAAAAGAACAAAGCTGAAGACACCACACTACCTGACTTCAAACTATACTACAAGCCTGCAATAATCAAAACAGCATGGTACTAGTACCAAAACAGAGATATAGACCAGAACAGAGGCCTTGGAGACAACGCCACACATCTACAACCATCTGATCTTTGACAAATCTCACAAAAACAAGCAATGGGAAAAGGATTCCCTGTTTAATAAATGGTGTTGGGAAAACTGGCTAGCCATGTGCAGAAAGCAGAAACTGGACCCCTTCCTGACACCTTACACTAAAATTAATTCCAAATGGATTAAAGACTGAAACATAAGACCGAACACCATAAAAACCCTAGAAGAAAACCTAGGCAAAACTATTCAGGACATAGGCATAGGCAAGAACCTCATGACTAAAACACCAAAAGCATTGGCAACAAAAGCCAAAATAGACAACAGGACCTAATTAAACTACAGAGCTTCTGCACAGCAAAAGAAACAATCATTAGTGAACCAGCAACCAACAGAATGAGGAAAAAATTTTTGCAATCTACCCATCTGACAAGGGCCCAATATCCAGAATCCACAAAGAACTAAAACAGATTTACAAGAAAAAAACAAACAAGCCCATTCAAAAGTGGGCAAAGGATATGAACAGACATTTAACAAAAGAAGACATAGATGAGGCCAACAAACATGAAAAAATGCTCATCATCACTGGTCATTAGAGAAATGCAAATCAAAACTACATTGAGATACCATCTTATGCCAGTTAGAATGATGAACATTAAAAAATCTGGAGACAACAGGTGCTGGTTAGGATGTGGAAAATAGGAACACTTTTACACTGTTGGTGGGAGTGTAAACTAATACAACCATTGTGGAAGACAGTGTGGCGATTCCTCAAAGACCTAGAAATTTGACCCAGCAATCCCATTACTGAGTATATAAGGATTATAAATTGTTCTATTATAAGTATACATGCACATGAATGTTCACTGCAGCACTGTTTACAATAGCAAAGAATTGGAACCAACCCAAATGCCCATCGATGATAGACTGGACAGGGAAAATGTGGCACATATACACCATGGAATACTATGCAGCCATAAAAAATGATGAGTTTGTGTCCTTTGTAGGGACATGGATGAACCTGGAAACCATCATTCTTGGCAAACTGACACAAGAACAGAGAATCAAACACCACATGCTCTCATTCATAGGCAGGTGTTGAACAATGTGAACACATGGACATAGGGAGGGGAGCATCACACATTGGGGTCTGTGGGGGGAAACTAGGGGAGGGACAGCAGGGGGTGGGGACATGGGGAGGGATAACATGGGGAGAAGTGTAAGGTATAGGTGATGGGGAGGAAGGCAGCAAACCACATTGCCATGTATGTAGCTATGCAACAATCTTGCATGTTCTTCACATGTACTTTAAAACATAAAACGCAACAAAATATATATTTTAAAAAATAAGTAAAATAATGCTAATGGCAAAAGTACTAAAATCATAAATGAAATTTTGATTTAATTCCTATTTTTCACCATGCCAGGGTTCTAATTTTTCTAATATTTTTGTAAACTTTCTGTAGTTTTACCACAACCAATGTTCAAAATCTTTCTAGTGAATTTTTGTAAGTTTTTCCAGATCTAAAAGAAAAGAAAATGCTATCTCAGAATATCAGAGTCCAGGTTGTTGGATAGTTCATTTATGTTTCCAGTAAGAGACTTGGTAGAATGGCCCAAAGTAAAGAAAACTTCAGCATCCACAATATACCAAGTGCCTTCTTATATCAAACTTTCACTTATTACATACTGAATCCCATATATCTTTGTCTTTAATATAAATTTGAATTTTTAAGGATTTAATATCTTTCCTAAGATTTCTTATAGCCAGAAGTATCTGTCATTGTCTTAAAATTATATTGATCCAGTTTATTTTAATTATTAAAATATATGTATTTCTTATTAGTATGTATTAACATTCATAAAGGTTTATTTATAATTAGTAGATGTTTAATTTCTTAGGAAATGAAGGACTGAATCTCTGTGCTGACTTTTCCTTTTCAGAACATTTAATCCATTTATAAGTTTTCCACATTCTGTTTTGCCATGGTCATTGTGGATACCTCTATGCCATAGCTGTAATCAACTATAATAAACTTGTAAGTCACTATTCTATAAGACCATTCATGCTGATGAGTCCTTTAGTATTTAGAATATCCCTCCTTTTATGATCTTTTCTAAAATGGGTAAAAGGTCACCTCATTTTGCAGAAATTCTATCTCATACTGGTTCATTCACATATCTTCTTTCTTACACAGATATAAACAAGTATATGTGCTAAACATATGGAAACATACCCTAAACATAAAGAATAAAACATCATATTTAAATACTCTCCTACTTCTTTAAATCAATAAGGATGGAAAGAGCCTGTTAGAATCTGTTATTGTAATGCAAGCAGCTCTTTGTATACCTTGTTTCGTCTTTTGAGTGTCACTGTGAAATTAAGGCTTTTTAGAGACTTAATCTTTTCCAGTTTAGCAATTAGCATTATTACTTTTGTTAGTATTTGCTGTTTTTGTTATTGAAGCACTACTCTCTAACATTCCAAGAAGCAGCCTTGATTTCTGGTTAACAACAGGTTGCTTTGACTCCATCTTATTTTGTCTTTACAACAAACTTGAAGCCAGTTACCCTCCAGGGATCAAAATTTATGTGCTGGGGTGCACATGAAGCTTGGTAATACATTAGAGGAGTGTCCCTGCTGCTGGGCCATTTATAATAATGATAGAGCTGGAAAATAAGTCTTTTAAAGACATGAATTCACACTGATTTTTCCAATGTAACATATTACTGAAACCAACTCTTTTGTAGACTTGCTTTTATGGTTATATTAAATATGTAATAAGATGGAAAAAATGCATTACCTTCACAGCTGATAGCAGAATTCCTCCACAGGAAAGATCAGTCGCTCTTGGGAAAAATGTTTTAATTTTTTAGAGTAGAAGGTAAGATCCTCTCTCCTCCCCATTTCCACCATCAAGGCCTAAAAAAACTGACCCCCAATGTTTCAGTGAAGAATTTAGTTGTTCAAGGCCAGGAGGAAGAGGAGATTTGAAGGTAACAGATGAGAGTAGGGGAGGAAATAAGGGTTTGAGGTGTCACTGTTGTTCATGATGATGCACCAAATAAATAAACAAAACATCAAATTCTTGCATGTATGTGTGATAACATTTCTTCATGAAAACTAAAGAAAGAGCTGAATTTCATGTCAGATGGAGGAGTTGTGAGTCAGATATAGTATGCCAGGAAGCAGAAACACAAAGACCTGGAGAGGCCTATGAATACAAGCTCCCTGTAAACTTTTTAGAAATATGAAGACCTCCTGGGACTTTCATAGAGTGGAAACAGTAGGCATCAACACCAACTTTACTTAGATACTGAGAAGTAAAAATACGTTTCTGTATTAAAATTGAACACAAATCAACTTCTTAAGAAGAGGGTTGCCAAATTTAGAAAGGAAATCACAGACTATCCAGTTAAAGTTGAACATCAGATAAACAACAATTTTTTGTAAATATGTCCCATGAAATATTTGGGACAAACTTAGGCCATCTTCAACCCCAACAATGGGAGTTGTGATGTGTGTGTGTGTATCATAAACTACAAATATGCTCACTATAATTATAAATATATAAAACATATATTAGTTATAAGTATTGATATATTTTAATGTATATAAAACCCTTAGTTGTGATAGATAGAAAAATCTCCTCCCCCTTCATTTTTTTGTTTATTTCTGTCTTGATCATCCCGATTTTTCATTTTCTCTTTACCCTTTGTTTTCCATGTGCTCCATGCTAGTATTTAACATTCATGATTTTTGAAGCCTATTGTTCAAAATTCTCACAGTACCTGTGTGTGTGATTGCAAAAAAAAAAAAAAAAATCAAGTTGAAGGTCTTTATAAACTTCTCCTTCAACTATAGTTAATTCTGTTTCCCACTACAGAAAACATATGTTGATCTCAAACATGCCATGACACCTATATAAGCCATGCAAAATGATGGCTGTGATGTCACCCAGTATGGTCTTTCTCAACTCCCTGTACTTCATCTCCCTCATCAGAGCCTTTGGAGCCTCAGTTGCTTTGCAATGATGTTTCAGGAAAGGCGGGAATATTTTTGTTAGAAATAAAGGAGCATCCATGTTGAGGAAGGAGGCTGATTCATTGTGCATGAACCTGGTGCCCTCCTGTGAGACATGGTACCTTAACTGCTGTTGCTCAGCATTGAGTCTCTTTCCTTTTCTTCATTACACATAGGCTGTACTCAGCCTTTCTGCACCACAAATGTCATGCCTTCTCAAGTGTTTTTATGCCCTGTACCCATTGCATCCAGTGATGTCAGGGGAATTCTCAGCTTAGTATAGTCACATGATGGATCAGAGATACAGAACTAAGAATTCATGAGGGATACATATCTCAAGCGAAAGGTGGATATCTAAGGATTGTCCTCAAGAAACCAGTGAGTTATACAAAATCTTTACCAAAGGAAATAGAAAATTGAAGAAAAAAGTGAATAAAAATTTACAAAAATAATTGTGCAACAGTGAAGTGAATGTGTCAAAAGTATAAAAATAGCAAGAGCTAACTGAACTACAGTCACCTGTCATCAGATATTTAAAATCATCCTAAGCCTTAGAAGCAACAAACTGAAAAGGGGGCATAAGGTTGCCTTGAGTTTCTTAACCTATCCAAAGGTGGTAAACATTCTTCAAGTTTCACTCTTCTTTTCTGTACAGAAAGGGGATTGGACTAAATCAGTGATGTTCAACCTGTGATCCAAGTATCCCTGGTGTTTCTGTGGTGACACAAGGATGGGAATGGTGGGCCTGGATATCACATTCATGAGTCAGAGCAGCTCTAATATTTTTATATATTGGAAGTCACAGAAAATTTTCATTGAAATAAAGTCTTCATATCTGTATTAGATTCCTAGGTTACTGTAACAAATTATCACAGATTTTCTAGATTAAGACAAAAGAAATGTATTCTCTCATAGTTATGGAGGTCAGAAGTTCAAAATCAAGGTATCCAGTAGGCTACATACTCCCTGCAGCAGGCTAAGGGGAGGTTCCACTTCTTGCCTCTCTCAGCTTCTGCTGTCTCTTGGCAGTCCTTGGGATGTGGCTCTCAGTCCACCTTCTCCCTTGGCCTTCACATAGCCATAGCCTTCTCCTCTTTGTGTGTCTTCTCCTCTTTTCTTCCCTTATGATGACACTTGTCACTGGGTTTAGGATTTTGCAAGATGATCTCCAATGGAGATCTTAATTTAATTTCATCTGCAAAGACCATTTTTCCAAATAAGGTCACATTTACAGGTTCTGGGTGAACATGACTTTTGGGAAGCCACCATTCAAACCCCTGGACTGTTAAAAAAGTCTAACTTAACTCAGTATTTTAAAGGTTCTTTTATAGATGCATTTTTCAAACTATGGATTTAACACATTTGTTGAAATAAGTAAAATGCACAAAGATGTATAAAGTAAAAGCTAATTATTCCCTACCCAGCTCTTCTCCAGTCTTACCTCTTTCCACTATTTCTCTCCAACTCATCCAGATTCACTGTTCTTCTGTCAGTCAAGCTGGTAACCTATGTTAACAACACTGTGTTTGTACTTCTATGCTTTACTTCAGGATCATGTGATTACACACACACACACACGTGTGTGTGCATGCACGCACATATGCATTTGCACTGATAAGGAGTTTAAAATTGACTATACAAATTAGATCACATAATATACACTCTTCTTCATCTAACTTTTCTTGTTCAAAAATGTCTTGAGTACGTTGTTCTAAATCAAGTAGTATAGTTCTAATATACTATTTATAATCAATGCCTTATAGCACAGTATTCCCCAATGCACACAAACCTCTTATTTCAAGCCTTCCCCATTAATATGTATTTTTATATTTTCAAATTTCCATATTTTTTCCCATTTGAAAAATTCTGTGATACATACATATACTTGTATGCATAATTTTACGTGCTGATGCTTTTATTACTATAGGATAGATACCTGGCAGTAATACTGTGGTGTCAAGGATACATATATTTTTGTTAGTAGATGTTATCAGATTGCTTTTCCAAAGGCCTGCAAAATTGCATTTGTCTGTCAATACATGAAAGTATCCAGTTCCTTACATTACAGCTGGCAATAATGCTTTTTCTTTCCACATTTTTGCCAATCCAATGGGTGTAAATAACACTAAACTGTATTTGATTTACATCTCTGACTACCAGTGATAGCATCTTCTAAGATGTTTATTGGCCACGTGGATTTTCTCTCTACTATGAAATATTTGTATTTTTCTTGTTTAATCACTTAGATTGTTGTTCTTGTCCACTTGTATAGTATAGATACCAAAACTTCATAATCGTTAGTTATGGATTTGTTTTGTGTTGTTTTTGTTGTTGATATTTTATGTTTTTTGGAGAGACAGAATTTTGCTGTGTTAATCAGGCTGGTCACGAACTCCTGGCCTGAAGCAATCCTCCCATTTCAGCCTCTCAAAGCACTGGGACTATAGATGTGAGCCACCATGCCTTGCCTTAATCTTGTCTAGCTACATACATCTTTTAGAACATCCAGGTTTTTTTTCTTACCTAAGAAAGTCATTCCACCCTGGATTACATGTGTAGGCTATCTATAATTCTAATCTATTTAAATTGTTTGCATTCTTTTTTAATTCATTTGAAATGTATTCTGGATATCATGTTAACATAAGATCCCAAATTTATTCTCTTTCAGTTGGAGTGTCAATGGTTATAAAACAATTTACTAAATAATTCATCCTTTACCAATGAAATGGAAATGCTGTTGTATATTAAATGCTTATATGTACTGGAATCATTTGACCAATTTTTATTTTTTAATCTACTTTTTAAATTTTTTTATTTTGTTTTTGACATTATAATCTAATTTTCTAATTCTAGAACAATGTCATTGTACTTCTAACAATAGTAAGGTAGTTCTTCTATCTCAGCTCTTCTCTTTCTATTTTTCATAACTATTCTCAGGCATTTATTATTTCATATTTATAATCATCTTATAAAATTTCTCCCTGAATATGACCCTCTGGAATCTAAATAAAATTACATTAGGCTGGGCATGGTGGCCCACATCTATAATCCCAGTACTTTGGGAGGCTGATCCAGGTGGATCACAAGGTCAGGAGTTTGAGACCAGCCTGATCAAGATGATGAAACCCCATCTCTACTAAAAATACAAAAATTAGCCAAGTGCAGTGGTGGGCACCTATAATCCCAGCTACTCAGGAGGCAGAAGCAGAAGAATCACATGAACCTGGGAGGCAGAGGTTGCAGTAAGCCAAGATCACACCCCCACACTCTAACCTGGGAAAAAGAGCAAGACTCTGTCTCAAAAAAAAAAATAAAAAAATAAAAAAAATTAACATTAAATTGTTATTTTGAATTTAGCAGAATTGACATTTTAATCTTCCTGTCTAAGAATATTGCCCTTTTCATTTTTTAGCACTATTTTATGCAAGGCAAAGAATTTATAATTTTTTGGGTAAAAATTCTATGCTATTCTTGGCAAGAGTAATTCTATGAATTTTATGCTTATATTGTTATTTAAATAGACTTTCCCTCATTTTTGTTTCTAGGTCTTAATTGCTTATAGAAAATCAATTTATATTATATCTTCTATCTATTTATCTATTAATCTCCTTGTACATCTTCAACATAGCTCCTGGGTCACCAGCAATCTTGTTTTCCAAGCAGTAGGTCTTAACAGTGGGCTTAAAATATTCGCTCAGCCATGCTGTAAACAGATGTACTGTCATCCAGGCTTTGTTGTTTCATTTATAGGGACAGGCAGAGGAAAGTTAGCAGAATTTTTATTGGGCTCTAGGATTTTTGAGATGGTAAGTGAACATTGGCTGCAGCTTAAATTTAACAGTTGTGTTAGGCCCTAAGAAGATGGTCAGCCTGTCCTTCGAAGTTTTGAAGCCAAGTGTTGACTTCCACATTCTAGCTATGAAGTCCTAGATTACATGTTCTTCCAATAGAAAGCTGTTTTGTCTATGTTTAAAATCCATTGTTTAGTGTACCTACCTTGATCAATGATCTTAGTTAGATCTTAAGGATAACCTGATGCAGCTTCTATATCAGCATTTGCTGCTTCACCTTGCATTTTTATGCTATGAAGATGGCTTCTTAAATCTCATGAGCCAATCTCTGTCAGCTTAAAACTTCTCTGCTGTAGCTTCCTCTCCTCTGTCAGCCTTCATAGAACTGAATAGAGTTAAGGACTTGCTCTGGATTAGGTTTCGGCTTAAGGGAATGTTGTGGCTGGTTTGATATTCTATCCAGACCACTAAAGCTTTCTCCATATCAGCAATAAGGCTGTTTCACTTTCATATCATTTGTGTGCTCACTGGAGTAGCACTTTTAATTTTGTTAAAAATGTTTTCTTTGCATTAATAACTTGACTATTTGACTCAAGAGGCCTAGCTTTTACCCTATCTTGTCTTTCAACATGCCTTCCTCACTAAGTTTAATTATTTCTTTTTTTTTTTAATTGCATTTTAGGTTTTGGGGTACATGTGAAGAACATGCAAGATTGTTGCATAGGTACACACATTGCAGTGTGATTTGCTGCCTTCCTCCCCTTCATCTATATCTGGCATTTCTCCCCATGCTCTCTCTCCCCAACTCCCCACTTCCTGCTGTCCCTCCCCTATATCACCCCAACAGCCCCCAGTGTGTAGTGCTCCCCTCCCTGTGTCCATGTGTTCTCATTGTTCAACACCCACCTATGAGTGATAACATGCGGTATTTGATTTTCTGCTCTTGTGTCAGTTTGCTGAGAATGATGGTTTCCAGGTTCATCCATGTCCCTACAAAGGACACGAACTCATCGTTTTTGATGGCTGCATAATATTCCATGGTGTATATTCTAGCTTTCAATTTAAAGTGGAAACTTTTCCTTCTACTTAAAACACTTAGAGGCCATTATAAGGTTACCAATTGGCCTAATTTCAATATCGCTGTGTCTCAGAAAATAGAAAGGCCTACAGAAAGGGAGAGAGATGGGGGAAGGGATAGTCAGTGGAGCAACCAGAACACACACAACTGTAAAGTTTTTTGTCATATAGGAGTGCATTTCGTGGAGTCCCAAAACAATTACAATAGTATCATATCATCAAAGACACTGATCACAGATCACCATAACATATAATAATAATTAAAACATTTGAAATACTACAAGAATTGCCAAAATGTAATGAAAAGACACAAACTGAGCACACGCTGTCAAAAAAATGGCACCAATAGACTTGCTTGACCAGAGTTGCTACGCAGCTTCAATTTGTAAAAAGCACAATATCTGTGAAGTTTAATAAAGCAAGGTACGCCTGTGCACATGCTCACAATGACTTTTCTAATGATATATTTTCTTTTTCCCCCAATCCCTGGTGGTAGGTGATCTAATTACATATCTTTAATCACCTTTCTCACTTCTTCAGCCCTAATTGTTTGATTCTACTTTTATACTTCTTTATGAATTTTCTTTAGGCTTTGAAATATGTTCCATTCTCTTTCCTTTTTACTTTACCATTTATAAAATAAATGTAAGGCTATAAATTTTCTCAGTTTTGTTGTGGTCTATTTGTATATTCATCCTTTTCTGTTGTTTTCTAGATGGTTTGTAATTTCAGTTTTCATGTTGTCTTTGATCCATGGGCTAACAATGAGTGCATTCTTAATTTCCAAGTAGTTACTATTAGGGAGGTGAGCAAGGAAAGAGGATCATTATTTCATTATCTAATTTTATTTTATCGTGTTCACAAAAAGTATCCTGTAAAACTTTTTGCTTTTTAAATTCTATAAAGATTTGCTTTGAGGTCAATTACATGATCTGTTTTTGTAAAGTTTTCATGGATATAGAAAATAATTTGTACTCTCAATTAAAAGAATATACATTCCTAAATCTTTTCATCTTGCTATCTGTACTTGAGAAAATATATTTATATCATTTTTAATTTGCTTATCTTATTTTTTATCTAATTCTTAAAACTTAATTTTAAGATATCCCATTATAATTTGTTTTATAATTTATCCTTGATTAACAGACATTACTTTTTCTATTTAGCTGTTGTACGGCTTTGTGGTGCTTTTGTTATGTGGTGTTTCAGTACCTTCATATATTGTTAATTTTGTAATTTTATAATTACAAAATATCTTCCCCTATTTTGATTAGTACCTTAAACTTTACCGGCCTCTTTTCCTACTATTAAAATTGCAATGCCTTTCTTTTTTTCCTTTTGTTCTTATTTTTACAGTTTCCTGGTATCTCTTTACTCCTTCCTTTATTTTAGGCCTTGTGACCTTGATTTGTGGGTGCCCTTCACCAGTACCCTCTATCAGAATTAGACCTTCACCTGTGACCTTGTTTTCATCGTTTTTCCTCCTTTGGCTCTAACAGCTAAGAAGCTCCAGAAAGAGGGTGACTAAGTGAGAACTGTGTCTCCCTTAAGCCAAATATTTCCATCATCCTCTCATCCTTTTTTGTTTTGCTACTCAGTTATGCCTCTTTTTTTCTGTCCATTCTTAAATTATTTTACCGAAATAAGGGAGGTGGAAGAGAATAATCTTTATAGAGTGTTAGTGAGATAGGAGAATTCTCTGACTCCCTTGTGGGACTTGCAACAGAGGTGTGTTACAATTAATGTTCTTTTAGCAGTTGTTGTTCATGGACAGCTAAGTGTTAACCAGCTGTGTCTACAGTCAGAGTGACAACCTTTTATACTCTGTTCTCTTGGTACCGAGGTCTTCGTCTAGCATCCAGGAAAAATCAGACTTGAAAGATGGTGAGTGCAGGCATTTTACTGAGTGATGGAGGTAACTCTCAGCAGGATGAATGGGGAGCTGGAAAAGGGGATGGAGTGGAAAGATGATCTTCCCCTGGAGTTAAGCCATCCCATAGCCAGTCTCTCCAACCGTACCCAGTCAAACTCCTCTCGACATTCAGATACTCCACTTTTCTCCTTCTCTGTTGCCCTGACACTGCCTCTCTTCTGCTTGTGGAGCCTGGGGTTTGGGATTTATATGAATACAGGATAGGCGGGTTTGGTGGGTCAAAAGGCAACACATGGGCATGAAAATAGGAATGCCTATTCCCATTCAAGGCCATGGGTTTCTAGGCTTGAGAGCAGGGGCTTTGTGGGGAAACCTCCCATCTCTATCCAGTATTTTCCTCCCTCCTGTTCATATAATTTCCCCTCTCTGAAGAGGCACATCTGCCATTGGAACATGGATGATGACCAATCTTAGCTACTTCCTGCTGACAGGGGGAGTGGTTTTGGGGAAAAGCACAAATTTCTTCCAGATGTCTATCTAAGGGTCCCTGGCAAAAGGGAGCCATTGTCTAGGCTCCACATGCCTGACCATTTGGAGTTTGATGGCTTCTAGGTGAGAGAGAAAAAACAAGTTCTATAAGGTTAAGTATGCATGTGTTAAACGTGCCTTATATAAGGAAAGAATCTAGTGCCAAAGATTACAGAAATAAGAAGTGAAATATACTAACAACATTTTACCCTGAGCTGGTTCACCCTGGTGAAAAAAATTAACCTTGTATGACAGCAGTGAAACTATAGAAGAGTGTTAACTATTCTTGCCACATCTGTAGCATTTAAGAGGTGCATCTTGGGAATTCTGGGGTTTGTGGGCTTGCATGTGGCTATTAAAGCTTCTGCCTCTTTCTTGTGTCTCCCTATCTCTATTGTAAAAGATCAAGGTGGCCACTTTCAGGAGGTCCTCTAAAGTACTATCTGATTCCAGGGCCCATTTCTGCAACTTCCTTCTGATAACAAGAGCTTTCTGAGTAATAAATGTATCCTTCAGGATTCGGAATCCCTGGACTGAATCAGGAGATAAGGAGATGTCCTTTACCAAGGCCTCCCTTATCCTTTCAAAGAAGGCAATGGAATTCTCATCAAACCCCTGGTCTATCATGGATAACTTGGTATATTGAGAGGCTTGGTCCTAGTCCTGTATAAGACCTCGTTATGCACACGTGAAAGTGTCACCTCTTCCAGTTTCCCATCTCATCATTGGGATCCCATCCAGAGCCATTCACTGGTACTGCTTCTCTTTCAGTTGGATAAAGTTCACCCCCTTCCTTGATGCCATATATTATACAAAGCTCATCCCCAAAATCTCTCTGCCGCTTGCAGATCAGCCATCTTCTCAGTGTTCATCAGGGTCTGATTCAAAAGTAACACAATGTCTTTCCAGGAGAGTTCAAATATTTGGGTTAAATTCTGGAAAGCCTCTATATATGTGTGAAGCTCATCTGAAAACTTGCCAAAATCCCCCTTAATTTTCTTTAAGTTCTGTAGAGAGGGCTTTATTGGATCCAAATTCACCAGGCATTTATTGGAGGGGCAAGAATGAGACTTTCTGGGAGACAGGACAAATGAAAGACTAAAGTTGGGTAAGGAGGTCAGGGTGGACCCAGAGGAGCAGGGCTGGAGGGAGCTGGCTTCTCTGCTAGGGATGTCTCTGAGATTTAGTTCCCTGAGATTGACCCTTGCAGCCTTTCCTGAGATGGCAAACAGGTGGGGGGATCAATCCCACATTGATGACAAAAATCTGGGTTGCCCTGCAAGATAAAGAAAGCCTGCACATATAGGGCCTCAGACCAACTGTCTTCACGTTTCCAAAAAAGGTCCAACTGCTGGAGGGTATCAAAATGAATGGTGCCTTCCTGAGACCAAGCCAGTCCTTCCTGTAAATCATAACTTGGCCAAACTTTTGTGCAGAGGGCTATGAGGTGTTTTTCCTCCAGGGTTGGAAAGTCAAAGTAATCCCAGGAGTTTAGGATACACTGTAGAGGAGTATGAGCTGGGGGTGGTGAGCGCAGCTGGCTCCTCATTCCGAAATACAGGGAAATAGAGGTGTCCCTTATTTCTCTTCCTTCTTTCAGTGATATCCCAGGGGATGATGGAGAGAAAGCGCGCATCCCCCCTTTCTCTTCCATCTTCTTGTGCCCAAGTCCCAGTAACCTTGGCAGGTGCCACTCATGGGTGCCAAAGTGGCTTTCACCCATGTTAACAGGGGAGCCTGGGGGTGAAAGCATCCACTCTCACGCAGGGACGCCCTATACCCCTGGCTGTCAACAGTCTTTGAGTTCCTTGGTCCTTGTCTCTGTCATGGTGCATGGCTTCCTTTCGTGAAGCAAGGATTTACTCCACAAGAATTGGTCTTGCCCATTTACGTTGTGCCTATTGCCTAGATTTGTATCCCTCAAATCTGGTGTTTCCTTCTAGGACCTCAACCTGAAACCTGGAATCCAGACTGGGACAAAAAGTTATTTCGGGGGCCATATGTATCTGTTTAGATTATGTCTCAAATGGGCCCTGCTCAATTTGCAGTTATCAGCCAGCAGGGGTCGCTCCTCTGTTGTTTTCCCCATCATAAGCAGAGTGCTGGGGAAAGGAAAAGAATCTTCTCACTTAGAAAGATAATGGAAATAGCTTAAAGTACAAAAAAGGGTTGGGAGAAAGAACTTACTGCTCTGTGCAAATGAGTTTCTTCAATTACTGTATTCCTCCCCCAGTTCAAACCAGTGAGGACCCTTCTGAGCCAAGCATACACTGTAGTTAGTAACATCTCATGAGTTTGCTGAGATTATAAAACGCTAACATTATAAAAGAGATGGGAGCCATTTCAAGCTATGAAAGGAGAGAAAACACCATAGCAAAGTCTGAGGTTCCTGGCCTACAGAATTCAGTCTTGGGACCTTCCAGCAACCAAAGATCTTTACTTGCCCCAAGATTTTACTCCAGTCCCACGTGACCACTTGACTTCCGTGAAGATCAGTGTCAATATTCCTTTTACCCAAAGGAAAGAGAGAGGTGGCAGAGTCTTTGAAAAGAGGCAGATCTGACAGTTCCTCATCTGTATTCACCCTTGTGCTGGATCCCAGACAATCTCCTACATGACACAGGAGAGTTTTTGACCCCATCACAGGATGTGTGACAGAGGTGTGTTACAATTAATGCTCTTTCAACAGTTGCTGTCTGCAGATGCCTGAGTATTAACCAGCTCAGCCGAGAGTCAAGGTGACAGCCTTTTACACCCTGCCCTCTTGGTACCCAGGTCCTTGTCCAGCGTCCAGGAAGATCAGGTCACATTGATGTTCTCTGTTGTGCTGTTCTGCTGCTCTTCCACTTGTGGAGCCTGGGGTTTGGGGTTTATATGGGTACAGGATAGGGGACCATGGTGGGCCAGGAAGCAACATTTGGACACAAAAACAAAAATGTCTGTTCCCATTTAGGGCTGCAGGTTTCCAGGCTTGAGGGACGGGCCTTTGTGGAGAACTGCCCTCTTCTACCCAGTATGTCCTGCCTCCTGTCCATATCATGAGGAAACCTGAGCTCTGTGAATAGCTGTATGGTCTTGAGCAAGTCAATTAATGTCTCTAAAATAATGTTCTAGCTTATAATGTGTCCAAACTGACGAGATCGCTTCTAAGGCCGTTTCAAGTTCTACAATTCAGATACCACCATCTTAGACAGGAAAACTCAAGGACAGGAAGAGAAGATACAAAAGTAGCACAGGTCAAGTACTAAAAAGTTCGATTGCAAATTATCAGGCCTAAGGACAAAGATAATCTTTTTGTCTTAATAATATAACAAAACATTACATGCGAGGCTACTATATAGCATCACTAACTTTTAAAATTATGAGTAGTAGTGAATAGGGCTATGTTTTAAAGCTAATTCTATGGTTCATTTAGATATCTATTAACCTAAATTGAATACCTTAAAATTACATATTGCTCTTCATAACTTTCTAATTCAACCCATAAGTAATGAATAATCATGCATTCAAAATGTACTTATGTCTGAGAGCTAGAATTATTTTGCATTTGTATTCATTTCAAGTTACAGTATACTTCTTATCAGCCATTGCATCAAAAATCAGCAACATATTCCAATGTATAATAATCCTCATTTCTCTAAAGTTTAATGGAGAGAGCAGGTTAAATTGTGCACTGTAAGTTTTCACGTCTACTCACAAGAATCGCAATATTTCTTCTCTTTTATTTGAAGGAAAGAGAATGTTGCAGGAATAATCCCATGGATTTCTGGTAAATCTTAACGTTCAATTGACTGTCCCAAAGCCTCTCTACAACCCAACAATTCTGAAAATGCTGGAAAACAAGTCACATTCTAATGCTTTGCTCTAAGTACATTGTTTCTAAGATAATCTGGATGTTTATGGAATCAAGTCAAAGCTAAGATTTTGTCTGTCCTGGAATGTAAGTAGATAAGACCTAAGCCTCGTTTCTGAAGACTTTCTGATTTAAATCAATACACTTTACTAAGTACCTATTACAAGCGGATGTTTTGCTTTTAACATGTGATATAATCAGGTAGGAACAGCCTAAAATCTTAGAAGACCTGATGTCTGCCCTTGAGGAATTTACAATCTGATTGAGAAAATATTAAAAAGAATGCTGTATAAAAATGATGTGAAAAATAGCTACAAGGCAAATTCAGACAATCGAAGTGCCATGGTGGCTGCTAATTCAGGGCTCCCCAAAGATATCCAAATCCTAATCTTTGGAAGAGGTGAACATGTTGCCTTACACAGTAAGAGGGACTTGGCAGAAGATTACATTGAGAATGTTGACATGGGAGATTATCCTAGATTATACAGATAGGCCCAATGTAGTCACAAGGATCCCTAAAAGAGGGAGGCAAGGTCAAAGGCAGCAGAGGAGATGTGATGATGAGCATGCGTTGGAATGAGGCAAAGAAGTGGCCACAGGCAGCTAAGAGCCTCCAGAAAAAATCAGCCTTGTCAACACCTGCACTTGAGCCCAATAAGACTGATTTTGGACTTCTGCCCTCCACAGCCGTAACAGAATACATTTGTATTGTTTCAACCACTAACTTTGTGGTAATTTGTTACAGCCATATTAGAAAAATGAACAGTCATATGACTTGAAAAGATAAAGGTAGGAGGTAATACCAAATTAAATAACAGAATAAACTAGATGGAGTAGCTTATGCCTGGGAACACTTTATAATCCCTGCACTTTGGGAGCTGAGGAAGGAGGACTGCTTCAGGCCAGGAATTTGCAACCAGGTTAGGCAACATAGCCAGACCCTCCATCTCTAATTAAAAAAAAAAAAAATTTTTAATTAGCCAGGTGTGGTGGCACACACCTTCAGTCCCAGCTTTTCAGGAGGCTGAGGCAGAAGAATCGCTTGAGGCCAGGGGTTTGAGACTGCAGCGAGCTATAATTTTGCACTTCAGCCTGAGTGAAAAGAGCAAGACCTTATCTCTAGAAAGAATTTAAAAATAACAATGTAATAAATTATAATGGAAATGAATTATTGATAATGATTATGATAGTAATGGCACACTATGTTAGATATATCAGATGAGGACATCTCCTCCACAGTCCTGGTTTCCATGAGGAGGACTTTTATCTGACACCCTGCTGGCCTCTCCTAACCCTTGTATCTCTTGGGGCTTGGTGATAGGAAGTGATATCTTTGGTCAATATGAAAAAATACCTGTGCATGCTCAGCCAAGTTACACCACTCTTCTTGGAAAACAGCTTCCTGTAGGAACTTCCTTCTCTTTTTACGGTAAATCTACCCCAGGTGGTACTGCTATGAAAGGAAGCATGAGTCTACCTAATTCTAGGGTATATTTAGCAGGCCAATTTTTTTTTTTTTTTGAGACGGAGTTTCACTCTTGTTACCCAGGCTGGACTGCAATGGCGCGATCTCGGCTCACCGCAACCTCCGCCTCCTGGGTTCAGGCAATTCTCCTGCCTCAGCCTCCTGAGTAGCTGGGATTACAGGCACGTGCCACCATGCCCAGCTAATTTTTTGTATTTTTAGTAGAGACGGGGTTTCACCATGTTGACCAGGATGGTCTCGATCTCTTGGCCTCGTGTTCCACCTGCCTCGGCTTCCCAAAGTGCTGGGATTACAGGCTTGAGCCACCGCGCCCGGCCTAGCAGGCCAATTTTTCTCTCAAACTAAACTGTATTCTCCAACCTTTTTCGACAAGTAATGAGGTAATATTTTGCTTCTATATTTGCTTTTCCTAAATTTCCCAAATTGTTCAGAAATTGGGTGGAAAAGAAGGATACAATTTTGGGGGTTAGTTTCAATATCTCAACTTTTAATATGTATAGAGTGCATATCATGTGCCAAGCACTGCAAAAATATTCTGCATACATTATCTCATTTTAGCCTCACAAAAACCTTACTAGTGATAGGGATGGGAGACAGGGAAACTCTGAGCAGAAGAGGGCAGCCCTCTTGGGCACCCCCTTTAAGCGTGGAACCACAGCCCAAAGTGAAAACATGCATTTCTGTTTTCATACTCAAATGTTGCCTTTTTTAAAACCACCCATGGTCCTCCCTGCTACCCATCCTGTGCCCAAAAAAATCCAGGCTGCATCAGCAGAAAGCAAATAAGAGGAGGAACAGCTGGGCCGGGTGCAGTGGCTCACGTCTGTAATCTCAGCACTTTGGGAGGCTGAGGCAGGTGGAATACTTGAGGTCAGGAGTTCGAGACCAGCCTGGCCAACAAGGTGAAACCCCATCTCTACTAAAAATACAAAAAATAGCTGGGCGTGGTGGCAGCTGCCTGTAATCCCAGCTACTGGGGAGGCTGAGGCAGGAGAATCACTTAAACTCAGGAGGTGGAGGTTGCAGTTAGCCGAGATTGCACCACTGCACTCCAGCCTGGGTGACAGAGCAAAACTCCATCTCAAAAAAAATTAAAATAAAAAAGAGGACTAGCTGGACATTGGAGACTACAGTTAGATGTCGGAGAGAAGCAGCTTGATTTCAAAGGGATGGCTTGATGGCATTGCTTTGGAGAGGAGTTTGGCCAGGGACAGCCAGAATCTGGGGGAAGATCACCTCCCCACTCCATCTCCTTTTCAGCTTCCCTTCCCACTAAAAGCCACTTTCATCCTTTCATCGGCAATAAAATCCTCCACATTCACCACCTCTCAATTGTTTGTGCAACCTTATTCCTCCTGGACACCAGACAAGAACTCAGGTATGGGTGCAAAAAGACTGTCATACTGACCCTCCACTGAGCTGTCAACACTTAATCCATCTGCAGACAGCAAAGCTAAAAGAGTGCTGATTTTAACACTCCTTCTGGGCCCTTGGGGCCACAGGTACTCCTCCCTAGACACTGCCATGGGGCCCAGGTGAAGCTTTGCTCCTGCTGGTGCCCAAAAGCACTCACTCCTGCTCCTCCACCTGCTCACCTGCAGGTGAGCACAACAGGTTGAGCACAATGGGTTGGAATGAGTGGGGTTTGCCCCTGCTGGCACTGAAGCAGCTGGCTAGCTCCAGTGCCTGCCTTTCAGTTCCTACTTGCAAAGGAGTCAGGGAAATTTTTCTGCTTCATTTGTATTACCTGCATTTTACAGATAATGAAACTGAGGCATGGAGAGTTTACGTAACTTACTCAAAGCCTCACAACTTGGAAATAGCAAAGCTGTGATTCATGTCCAGGTGTTTCTAACTTTCAAACCTGTGCTTTTGAACACTACATCTTGTCCTTCTTCCTGGAGGGTGTGGGGTTAGAACTGAATACTAATGATGATTGCTAAAGAAAGCTCTGTCTTCCTGGAATCAATCTTGGTTTGACTTCTAAGAAAGTTGCTAGATATAAAGCTCAAATAAAAAATAGACCACCATAGATCATAGCAGTCTTGTTTTATACACTAATTTAAATGCAATTAATTGTCTAGGTCACTTGTAGCTTGCCTTTCACATGTACACAGCCTAGAGTTGATTACAAAAACAAAGGCCTCTTTGATAAAGATTGCACCACTTAAAATACAGCCACCCAGAAAGCCTTTAATCTTTCATGGCGTGGAACAATCCCCACTTAATCAGAAGCTGCCTAAGGGGTAATCTCAAAAACAGATGCCTGCAGCTGAAAATTAAAATATCAGACTTTCGTCTCATTTGACCAGTTTTATTTCACTTTTGATTCCACCTCCTTCCCCTTCTCTTATCCTACAGGCAGTGGACCATATATTTCTTGCTTCACAGAGGATTTAATAGGTAGTCAAAACTCTACAGCTGGACATCCCACAAAGCAATATTCTTCATGATAAATTTCAGCCATTTTTGACCCTCAGCTTTCCTTTGAGAGCCATATCAACCATATTGATAAGACCTCGTATTACCGTCTCAGGAGTATAACAAGGTTAAGACGATTGCTGTCTCAGCAAGATGCTGAGCTATTGATTCATGCCTTTATAACAACAAGGCTGGATTACTACCATTTATTGTTGGCTTCCCTCCCAGAATGTTCACTGCTTTGACTTGACTTTGTAGAGGATTCAGCAGTCAGGTGTTCAACAACTAATACAGAAATGGCTGCACACATCACATCAGTACCACAAACATTATGCTGAAATATAGAACTGGCTTGAAAAATTGTAGGTTCAGGTCCTGCTTTTAACCCTATGAAACACAGTGAACATTTTCCTTCCAGGAACAAGGCTTTTATATAAGACTCCGGAATTGAACTGGCTGTGGCTCAAGGGGTCTAAGCCACTTTATGAGAATGCCACATTTCATTTGACTTAGGATCTGATTAGGAACCTGAGGAAAATCTCTCTTTGGGGGAACCTAATAGGCCAACAGTCAGTATGGGCTTACTATAGCACACTAACTAAACCATATCAGAAGATATTTTCACTTTTAAAAGAGGAATATCTACAATACAGTAATATTCTGTCACCTACATTAACATCAGGAACTCAAATCACATAATGTCCCTGTGTCTCAAATCTCACTGAGAAGTTTTTCTTATTGTCACATCCTGTCTAGACGAAGTCTTTTTCCATCCAGTAGACCAATGCGTATCTGCTATGGTCTGAATGTTGGTTACCCCCTTCACCACCCAGTTCATCTGTTATAACTTAATAGCCCATGTGATAGCATCTTAAAAAGTGAGGCTTTAGGAGGTGATTAAGTTATAAAGACTCTACTTTCAGGAATGGCATTTCTGACCTTATAAAAAAAAGGCTGAAGTCCACTGCTTTGTCTATCACAGCAAAGAAGGTGCCATCTATGAGGAATGAGGCCCTCACCAGACACCATATCTGCTTGCACCTTGATGGTGGACTTGCCAGTCTCCAGAACTGTAAGCAATCAATTTCTGTTGTTTATAAGTGACCTAGTATAAGGTGTTTTGTTATAGAAGCACAAATGAAGACGATATCAAAGTATGCTTAGGGAACCACTTGCTTCAAAATTATCTGTAATGTGTATTAAAGAATAGGCTTTAGGGTTCTAATCCTAGAATCATAATCTCTGGAATTGGGACTACGAATCAGCATTTTTAACAAGCTTCCCAATGTTTTTAACAAGCTTTAATGTAAACTAAAATTTGAGAACCACTGTACTAGACACAGTAAGTTCTAGGATTGAATGCCCCCAAAGCCTCATTCTGCCTGGCTGAGGTAAGTGCTGGGTAGGCATTGTTCCTATGTATGATGTATAATTAAATGAACAGGTGCTGAATCTAAGTGGGATTCATAAAGTCCAAGCCAGGGTCTCTCTTCTCATGATCTGCTCAGCACTCCAGAGACATAGAGAAGCCCGAGGTAGACTTATGAGATTTAGATTAAGAGGAAAAAAGACATTGACACCCAGGTAAATTTGAACTTCAGATAACACAGGCTTTTTAGTATAAGCATGTCCCATGCAATACCTGGCCACCCTAGCCCAGATTACATAGTCCTAGACTGAGCCGTTGCTTTCTCTTGGTTGGTGTTCCCTCAAAATAAGAGAGGTGTCTCTGGGTACAGAGGTTATCGACAGGAAGCCAAAGAGGGCCTCCTCCGTAACTCCAGAAGAGCTGTCAGCTCTACCCTTAAGAAGCAGAGTGAGATTTTCCTTCCAGGCTCACTGTCTCCGCCCAGGCAGGCTTTATCCAAGGGTGGGGTTCTTATTTCTCTGATCCTCTAATAAAAAACAGAATGAAATGTTCCCTCCTAAGGTTGCTATGCTGGCTAAGTAAAGTTACAAATGTAAGGTTAACACCGGTATTTACTTGCTCACCTCCAGTCTCTTTCAAGCTCTTTCACGTTCATCATTAACACAGTACCATTGCCACTATCAACCCCACATTCATGCACATATGTGCACATGTGCTTACCCGTGCACACACACGTGAGCATGCACACACTCACACATGCATGCACGTATGCTTTTTGTAGTTCTACTTATTCTCTAGACAGGAGATTTTCACAGTATATCTCAGAACCTTAAGGAAAGATGGCTCTGATGCCAAGCATTCAAATTCCATCTCTGCATTTATGTTTTCTTTGTGACATTAGCAAATTATTCAATATCCTGCCTGAGAGTCCTCATTTGCAAAATGTAAATACTAATGCATACTTCATAGAGTTGTTAAGAAGATTAAATACTATAGAGTGACCACTTAGAACAGTACCTGTACATAGTAACCACTATATACATTAAGCTATTGTTATTTTATCAATGTCATCATAATCATCATCTCCACCCCACCCAGATAATTTCCTGAATGTCAGCAATTTCATAGGGCCGATAATTATTGTCCAAAGGAATCTCTCTCTCTTAGGACTAGAAAGGTCCTTAGAAGCCAAAATTTTACCCACATTACCTGGAGGAAATTGCTAAATTATATCTAAGGCCCAAATTTTACTCCCATTATCTGGAGAAAATTGCTAAACTATATCTAAGTAAGCTAATTTCTATCTCCTGGTAATTTATAAAACATACATGCCATTGATATTGTTTTTTAATTGATGAAGTAAATTGATATAGCAATTATCCCTGAGTACAGGAATAATTTAGAGTTCTTATTTTGGTAACTAGTTGTTTGGCCCAAAAGTTACTTTTTGGAAATTGCCTAAAGAGCAAAATATGTAACCTAGTATATTTGAAATGTCTCATCTAAGCCTGCAAGACCAAAATGTGTCCAGATTTTGTTAAAATATGACTCCCATTGTCATTACTAGTTTAGACTTTTGTGAGGAACATACCCAACTCTTCTTCATATCCCATCACTATCTCACCCAATGCCTTTTACACAACAAATAATTTAACACTACATATATAAAATATTAACATGAAAGGCATTTGTACATTGATCCATCTGCTTAATAAATATTTACTGTCTTTGTGTATAAGATGCTGTAGCTATAATAGCCAATACAACAGATAAATAACCTTGCTTTCATGGAGCTTACAGTCTATAGGGAATTAGGAAAAAAAGAAAGAGAAATATACATGTCATTTGGTGACGAAGTCTATGAAGTCTGTCTTAGTCCATTTGTGCTGCTATAACAAAATACCTGAGACTGTATAATTTATAAACAACAGAAATTTATGTCTCATAATTCTGGAGGCTGGGAAGTCCAAGACCAAGACACCAGCAGGTCCAGTCTCTGCATCCAAGATGATGTCTTGTACTCTGTGCCCTCACATACTGGAAAAGCAGAAGAAAATGAACCTACTCCTCCAAGCTCTTTTATAAGGGCCCTAATCCCATTCATGAAGGCTTTGTCCTCAAGACTTAATCACCTCCTAAAGGCTTCACCTCTTAATACTATTACATTGGTCATTAAGTCTCAACACATGAGTTTTGGGGCCATGCTGAGATGATGGCAAAGACAAATAAAGCAAGGATGGGGCTTGGACATGCAATAAGTTCTGTAGTTTTACTTAGTGCTATCTGGGAAGACCTCACTGATATTTGCACAGAAATTCAAGACAGGTGGTGAGATGAATGAGTCCTGCATGTAGCTAGGTGGAAGAGACAATAATGCAAAGACTTTGAGATAGGACCATGCCCAGCATGCTTGCTTGAGATAAAAGAGATCAGTGTGGCTGACATGGAGAGAACATGAAAGACAGTAGTAGACGGTGTCAGACAGAAGCCAAATGTTGAAGAGTACTGTAAGCAATTATATGCACTTTTGCATTTACTTGACTGAAATGGGAAACTAAGGGAGGGTTTTGACCAGAGGAATAACAAGAACTGGATTATCTTTTAGAAGGATCACATTGGTTGATGTGCGGGCAATGACGGTAGTAGAGCAGGTATAATAAAATGAGCAGACATCATAGGAGTAATTACAATAATCCAGATGACAGACGATGATGTTTTAGACTAAGATGATGGCATTGAAGTAGGTAAGAAGTGGTTGGATTCTCAATATACTTCAAAGGTGCAAGAGAACATGGTTTATGCCATTCAGAAATCTAAGCCTGCATATTAGAGTAACACAAAATAAATGAAAGTATTAGAAATTTTATTTAAATATTTAAATGTTGAATTAACAACAATTTCCAAATGTATGAAGTTCAAAAGCTTCCCTGGGGAGTAACATCAGACCACTGGAGGGATTAAAAAAGGATGCAGAGAAACAGGAAGCCATTGTGGATTTTCTCAACAGGAAAATGAAAAATGTAGAAGAGGAAGATGGTTGAATTTGTTGTTAAATATCAGCCACCTCAACTTTTCTCAAATTAAGCCTGAAACAATAATACATACCTTTAAATACTTTGTGAGGCCAAAATACTAGTCTATGTGTACTACCTCAAGCTATATGGACAAAAGTAAAATTGTGCCTTTTACCCTGGCAAAGGTCAAATTCTTCCTAGAATGGAGTACCCAGTTCTAGGTTAATATTGTAACTCCCCAGACCAGGTGTGCTTCTGAGGAACACCATCAGTGAGCAATCACCACTCTGATTTATGTTTGCTGTACCTCTTTGACTATTGAAGAAACATGAATTATGTGTGAATTGAGCCTTATCTGGTAACATCTCAATTCAAACATAATCTTTTCTAAAGAAGCGAAGAAGTACAAACTTGTATAGGAAATGAATTTAGAAGTGAAAGACAAAAAGGCCAGAACCCTCCAAAAAGGGCTCTCAAAAGACAAATAGGCAGGAAGCAATGATTAAATTCGGAGATGTTTAAATTTTCTCAGCATTGGACTTTCCCTGGGTTAAAAACTAAAAGGTTCAGAGAAAAATAACAAAGGTAGTTAAAGACTTGGAAAGTGAATTTTAAGGTATTTTAAGAATACTAGGTAATTTAATCTGAAGAAAAGGTAACAAATATGTGACACGAATTTGCTTTTTTAAATGAACATATCAAAAATTAGGATTTATTTTTGATATGTTGCAGTGTTTTTCCTGGTCACTTAGCCAGAGACCTATAGCTGGCAACACCACTTCCCAGGCCTTGCTCAAGACGAGGTTCACCATAGATGATACCCTGTCCACCTGGCCCCTTGGGCTGTGCCAGGTCTGCACTCTAGCATGGATCCTGCAGTCACCGCAACGGCAGCTCAGCCTCCAGTGGGAGGGGATGTATAAGCCAGTGAGTGCAGGGGCCAGCCAGCCATTCCATGCACCAGCACAAGAACAGGCTCCATGCAGGGCTTGCAGCTGGACCAGGCATGTCACAAGTGGACTCCAGTGTCCAGAAGAGTGGAACACAGGATGCCCTAGGAAGAGGTGCTCATGACCCTGAAGTGCCAGAGCAGGGGCGTTACAGCATGCTAATTAGCTTTTTTAGTCAAAAAAGGGGGGTGCTTGTAGCTTTTAAGGAAGCCAGGGTTTATTTTCTAAGAAAAAAAAAATAGTTCAACAGATAGAAGTGCATTAACATCTCTGTCAGCGCCTTGTCCTGTTCCAGCCCATGGTTCTGGGGATGGCTCAGCTCTGCCACTGCTTCCTCTTGCATGGGGCAGCTGCCCTTCACTGGCAGAAGCCAGGGAGCCAGGGTGTTACTGCCTTTTCTGTACCCACCTTCAGTGGGTCCTGAGCCCTTGTCCCACATCCAAGAAGAATGAGGATACACTGACAATTAAAAAATGAGGAGGGTGGAGAAGAAGTTTACTGAGTGAGGAAACAGCTCTCAGCAGAAAGGGGACGTGAACATGGTCCACCATCTGAAGTCCAGTGGTCTCTTTCTCAAAGTCACTGACTTTGAGCCTTTTATGGGCTCAGAATGGAGAGTGCATGCTGATTGGTTTATGAGTATGCAAAAAAGGTTAAATCAAAGTTACCACTCAAAAGTGGGCATGACAGTATAACAAACCAATTAGGGAAGGGTAGGTGGGTATGACAGTGTAAAAAACCAATTAGGGAGTGGTAGGTATATGTAAAATATGTGAAGGGTGAGGATTAATCGGAGTAAAGCATGCAAAACAGGAAGAGAGGTTCTCAATCTGGTCTGTGGATTTAACTGAGACTTGTAGCTTGGCCTCCAGGCCTTAAACTGTCTTTGGTTTGAAGGTGGGGTTTCATAGGGAACCTGTCTGCCTAGGATTTTTCTGCCTCCTGCTGCTATCAAAATCATGTGCACTAAGAACTCATCAGACAAAAGCTGTAACCCATCACCTTGCCTGAGCTTAACCCTCTATGACCCAGAGTGACAGTTTCAAAAGTTTCTGTAGGCAATCTCAGTATTTTCAGACAAATTCATGTCGTTATTATGAATTATTATTCATAAATAATAAAATGTTACCTAACACCCTTTATCCGGCTGTCCCATTTATTTCTGATGCAGAATTGCTTTCTCAACACAAATCCAACAGGTTTTTCTATGAACTTGTCTGAAAGGGGATTCACTGATAGTGAAAACTCTTATGAAAAAAATGCATCCAAAACTAGGGAAAAATTTTGGCTAAAAATCTACATTAAAAGGATCAGATCAAAATTTCTAAGAATGCTAGTTTGTCTTGAATAACTATTCATGTTAAAATGAATGAAACAGTTTCCTATAGGGAAGGCCAAGTCTTCTGGGGGAACTACCATGCAAATAGATTGAGTTTCTCTATAAAAATTCACTTGTGACAAAGACTCTTACAGCTCTTGAAAATGTGTATAATTAATTGTATTTTGCTATGCTCTAACTTCTAAGTACACTCCTATTACAGTGTTTGGAGCTGGGAAATGCGGTAGCACAGGCTTATAACACTATTAGTGTGCTCATATACTCTTATTCTTCAGGATAAAAAAATATTCTATTGATATGTTTCTACTCCTCACACTGTTATAAATATAATTTTGGGAAGAATGTTACAAATTCACTTAATGATAATATGTAACAGGATTAATTAACACAATTTTAGTCACAATGAAAACCTGAAATGAAGGTATGAAAAATTATTGTAATAAAAATAATTACATTTATTGAGTCCCAATGTGTGCCAGACATTTTATGTATATTATTCTTAACCTCACAACAGCCTCACTGGTCTTTATCATTATCTTCATTTTCACATGAGGATTTATATAAACTTAATTTCTTGAAGGAAAAAGAGCCAGGAAGAGATAATGCTGATATTTGAAACCTCATAAATTTGAAGTAAAAACTGTTGAACTTACTACTATTCACATCATCTTTTCAGCAGCATTTTTCAGTTTATTTGTTTAGATTTGCGTTTCAGTCATTCTTGTTTAGTTTATGACATTTAAAAATATTCAAAACTGAGAATTTGGTTTGTTTAAAATGCTGTTTTGATATATTTTTACAAAATGAATGTGGATGGGCAGAATTTTTAAATGATATTTTGGGAGCTTCTGTAGTGTTATACTATAAATGTCATTTCAAAAGTTGATAAGATTTTAGCATGAGACTTAAATAAATTATGAATTCTGTTCTACAAAACAAATGACTGTAGGATTTATCTTTCAGCTAGACTTAAAAAGAACAGTAGTTAAGGACATCAGCTCCAACTAGAAAGCAAGGCTTGCTAGGTTTCTGGGGAAGAATAACTGCTGGCATAGCCAAAGCAGGAAAACAGCTCACACAAGAGAGGGCAGCCAGGAGAGCACTATGACTCTGAAATCTGACCTGCTGGCACCACCTAAGGACATTCTGAGAGCCAATTTAAGCCCATGAAAACATCAACATTGATTTCAAATCCAAAGACACATATGCATTTATTGTTTCTGGGAGTGAAATACTTATCAAACAAAATATTTCTCTCTCAGGATTAGGCTGATAATTCACTCCCTCTTAAACAAATGAAGCAAAGCAAACAGTAAAATTCGGAGGCTAGGTTACTTCTGAATTACCTAGATTAAATCAAGCCACAAAGACTGTGTGCTGAGGGCAATTTGTGGGCAAAACCCTAGGGTTATCTACCAGGCTGCCACTGCATTGATTCAGTATTTCTGCTGTAATGAGTAGAGTGAAAAAAAAATTGCAGTAGTGAGCTAAGCTGCTTATGAATCAGAAGACTTTCTTTGATGCATCTTCATACTATTTTGCTGGGATACTTGCCCACATTCCCTACAGTTGTTTCAGGGAGATAGAACCGGGCTACTAGAAATAGTGTCGGTTACACTGAGAGAGAAAATGGCAGGGGTAGGCCTGTCTTCGTTCTTTCTGAAAGAGGAAATTTTAATGGTGACCAGGATATGTTAAAAAGCATATTTATATTTTCATGACTTCCTGAGCCATCATCTTTATATTCAACCTAAGTTGGTTTTAAACAAAGAAAGAAACAAAAATATAAAACACTCAAGAAAAATATGAATGCAGAGACACTTCTATTGGAAAAGAACATTTTCATTTCATGGTTGATTTTTTTCTGTCACTGAGAAGGCAATGAAATATATGACAACACTTCTATGTTTTCCTCTTCTACAACAAGCACAGAGACATACACATTCAGATGCCTTATAATCATACTTGTTAATATTCGCCAACCACAGAATCAAAACCTATAAAGGCTGTATCTGACCAGAATATTTTGATTGCAATTATGTCTCATGTAGACAGAAAACCTGACTTACATTTGCTCCTGAAGGAAATATTGGGTCTTATAGCTGAGATATTCCAGTACAATTTTAGTTTAGATACTGCTTTTCCAGGGCACAAATGATGTCATCGGGGTCAGATTTCTCTGAGTTGAAAAGTATGTAGGATTTTAAGTCAAATCAGGATTCTGAGCCCAGCTCTTTTTATATGGGGAATATTAGGGAATGTATAAATTCAGTGAATCTCAACCAGCTTGTCTGAAAATTAGAGATAATAGCCCTCTGAAGCAGGATCAAATGAAAATGTACAGAAAACTGTGGCTATAACTCCAAGGTATCATAAGAGCATTAAAGATAAATGCATATGACTTTTCTCCTAACAGAGTGTATCAAAGAAATTCCTGCTTTGGGAGCCAAGTGAGCTGGTGGAAGAGATAAAAGTGGGGAAGTAAGGAGGAATGTTTAGAAGAATCATTAAGGAACATGACAGTACCGAGTGGCTGATGGACAAAGGAGCAAGAACACCGAGAATCTGGAGCATGGCATGGCAAGGGAAGTGAGAGCATTAGAAAAAGCCACTGGGGGAGAGTTTTAACATGCCCTTTCTTGTTTATGTAGATGTATGTTACAAATTCAACTATTCAACGATGTTTGTTAAAACGAACATCTCAACCAGCAGCTACCAAATCCAGCAGCTACCAAATCCATCTCTGAAACTCAATGGTCTTTTTCTATAGCCTACACCTTGGACAATAGGCTTTCTCTTTGGTTAACAAAAGAAATCAGCTGAAGTTAAAACTATATAGATAATACATTCTTATAGTAGAAAATATCACCTTAGTACTAACACCTAGCTGGCAAGGAAGGAAATAAGATATTTGCAGGCTTGTATTTCTTCATTCTTTGAACAAATGTGCATTGAAAACCAGCTACTATGTGGTGAGCACTGTGTACAGTAATCTCGCCTTATACGTACTTTCTCTTTCTATGGTTCCAGGTACCCACATTCAACCATGATCAGAAAATATTAAATGAAAAATTCCAGAAATAAGTAATCCATATGTTTCAAATTGCACACCATTTTGAATAGTGTGATGAAATCTCATGCCACGCAACTCCATCCATTCAAGATGTGAATCATCCCTTTGCCCAGGAGATCCATGCTGTCTACACTACCTCCCATTAGCCACTTAGGAGCCATATAGACGATCAGATCAACTATGGTTGAACACAAACACGTGTTCAAAGAATGCTTATTTTATTTCACAGCAGCTGCAAAATGCAAGAGTAGTGATGCTGGCAATTTGACTATGCCAAAGAGAATTTGTAAAGTGCTTCCTATAAGTGAATAGGTAAAGTTCTCAACTATAGAGAAAGCAAAAAGAATTGTAAGCTGAGGTTGCTAAGATCTATGATAGGAATGAATCTTCTGTCTGTGAAATTGTGAAGAAGAAAAAAGAAATGTGTACTAGTTTTGCTGTCACGCCTCAAAGTGCAAAAGTTATGTCCATGGTGTGTGATAAGCATTGAATTAAAATGGAAAAGGCATTACATTTATGATGGTAAGACATGAACAGAAATGTATTCCAACTGATGGCAATCAGTTTCAAGTATCCACTAGGGGTCTTAGAATGTATTCCCCCAAAATAAGGAGGACTACAGTATACAAAGACAAAAAAAAACATTGCCCCTATTTTCTTGTAGCAGACTAGTAAAGGAAATTTACAAATGTACATAATGAAAATATAATGTAAAAAACTGCCTAATAGATATTGACATGCTATAGAGGCATAAAGAAGTATCTGTCTCTGCAGAATTTGGGAAAAGGAGTCACAGAGAAAATGTTTGAGGTGGTCATGAAGACAGAATGGGAGTGTATGGGAAATAAGGGGTGGTCATCCAAGAATAAGGAAGGACGTGCACAAAGTCACATGAACCTGAAAGTGGACTGGTATGTTGCTCAGCATGACTAAAACATGAAAGCATTGAGCCATGACAAGATGAAAATCATATTTAATAGGATCTTGTATGTTTGGGCCTTATCCTGGGGAAAAGAAATGCTAAAAAGTATTTTAAATCAGAAGGGAATATGATCAAATTTACATTTTAGAATGCTAACTCTGGAAAGATTGCAGAATGTGGATTGGCATTTAATGGAAATAGCACACTGAAGCAGATATATGGAGGAAAAAGTACAGTTATTACTTGAAAGATACTTAAGATATACGTTCTAAAGACTATGTGACCATATCAATCAGGGTTCTCCAGGGAAATAGAACCAACAGGTTGTATAGATATAGAAGAGAAGACTTACTAGGGGAATTGGCTCTCGCAATTATGGAAACTGAGAAGTTCCATGACAGGCCACTTGCAAGCTGGAGATCACCTAGGATGCCAGTAACATGGCTGATATGGTTTGGCTCTGTGTCCTCACACGAATACATGTTGAATTATAAGTCCCAATGTTAAGGGAGGGAGTTGGTGGGAGGTGATCGGATCATGGGGCAGTTCTTGCTGTTCTCACGGTAGTGAGTTCTCATAAGATCTGATGGTTTAAGAGTATGTGGCACATTTCTCTTTGCTCTCTCTCCCTCCTGCTCTGCCATAAGACATGCTTCCTTCACCTTCCACCATGATTATAAGTTGCCTGAGGCCTCCAGCCATGCTTCCTCCACAGCCTGCAGAACTGTGAGTCAATTAAACATCTTTTCTTCATAAATTACCCAGTAGCAGGTAGTTCTTTACAGCAGTGTGAGAACAGACCAATAAAAAAGCCCAGTTCAAGTCCAACATCCTCAGAACCAATTGGTGAAACTCTGAATGACGGTGTAACTCTCAGTCCAAAGACAAAGGCCTGAGAACCCAGGGCCTAGGCGCCTCAGGAGGGGAAGTTGTTGTAAATCCTGGAGTTCAAAAGCCAGAGAGCCTGGGTTTCTAATGTCCAAAGACAGGAGAAAAAGAAATGTGTATCCCAGCTTCAGGAGAAAAAGAAACTCACTTTTTGTGTTATATCTCAGCCCACAGCTGATTGGATGGGGCCCACCTACCTTGGGGATGATCTTCCCACTCAGTCCACTGCCTCATAGACCAGTCTCCTCTGGAAACACTGTCAAGATACACACAGCAATAATCCTTTATTAGTTCTCTAGGTAATCTTTAATCCAGTCAAGTTGACACCTAAAATTAACCATCACTGTGATTGATTGGGTTTAGAAGATATTTGGATGGTGCTCAGAATGAATCCCAGGAAATTGTAATAGTGTCATTAATAAAGTATAGGCTTTGAGGAAGGAGAAAATATTTGGAGGTCATTAGAGGTATCCCTGTACTCTTCCAGGTAGTAGTAGAATAAACAAGTCCGGAGCCTAGGAGAGAGTCCTGAGTGAGAAAGATATTTGAGAATCATTAGCCTACAGTAGAAACTATGCAAATCATATAATTTTTATGGAAAGAAAATATGTACTATAAGGAATCTATAAACAGTAAATGAGGGAGGAGTAAATACAGGTAAGAAACTGAAAAGATTGGGAAGAAATGGAGTAGTATCTCCTTTTGAGTGACTCCAAAATGCCTTTATATCCATAGGACCTAGCATGGTAAACAGCACACAGCAGAATTTTCTAGGCTGGGAAATCCTGCAGAAGATAAACTATATGTTTTTTTATCACTTTATCCTTAAGATACAGTTAGTGTCTGGTTCTCAATTAATCAACAGATAAAAGAGGGGTAGGAAGAGAGAGAAAAAGATTATGGGATTTGGGGAAGTAGGATTGCTAAAAAGAAAAAATAAGGCAGAAGAGACATTATTTAGAAAGGAAAATGGAACAGAAGAAGTTGCAAATTTATGGGGCATGAGTATGATATGAATAAATGATTCATATGAAATGATTCATACTAATATGAATAAGTGATTGAATAAACAAATCAATGTGGGAGAAGAGATAAATCTTTCTTACAGAAATATTCCAAATAATATATGGAAATGCTCTTCTTCCCTTGAGCGTAAGCTGGACTTCATCACTCTCTTCCAAATAATTGAGGGTAGAACATGGAAAATAGTAACTTTACAGCAGAGAAACCTGATAAACACTACTTTAACCTACTTTAACCATGTGGTTAATGTTAATATAAGCAGTGATGCCACATTGAGCTCATGTACCTTCTTATATAACATGATGATGTCACTTTATCTCTGTAGTGTTTGCTTTTCCAAAAAGTCCGTAACCTCGAGTTATGAGACTACCACCAGACAAATTCAAATTGAGGAGCACTGTATAAAATAATTCACCATTACTCCTCAAAACTGTAAAGACTGTGAAAAACAAAGAAAGACTGAGAAGCCATCACATATCACAAATGACTAAGGAGACATGATGACTAAACACAACGTGGTATCCCCCCAGATTGGATCCTGGGACACGAAAAGGACATTAGTGTAAAAGCTAGGGAAATCCAAATAAGGACAAGAGTTCAGTTAATAGCAATACGCCAAGGTTGGTTTCTTAGTTTTGACAAACGTATCTGGTAATGTAGGATGTTACATTAAAGGAAACTGTGTGAGATGTTGTGTTGGTTTCCTGGGCCTGACACAACAAATTTCTACAAACTGAAAACCACAGCACATTTTTCTCACAGTTCTGGAGACTGGAAGTCTGAAATCACAGTATGAGCAGGGCTACTCCCTTCTGGAGGCTCTGAGGCAGAAACCATTCCATGCCTTTGATACAGCTTTTGGTGGCTGCTAACAGTCTTTGGTGTTCTTGGTTTGTAGCTGCCCTTCAATCTCACATGACCTTCTCCAAGACTTCTACCCCCGCCCCTACACTCCATGTCTGAGTCTTTTCCCTTTCTGTCTCTTATAAGGACATTCATCCTTGGATTTGGAGTCCTCCCTAGATTCAGAATGATCCCATCTTGAAATCTTTAATTTCATCTTCAAAGACCCTGTTCCCAATTAAGGTCACGTTCACAGGTCCCAGACAAACTTTTGAGCTGCTATACAACCCGCTATTGGGATATTTGGGAAATCTCTGCACAATCCTTGTAACTTTCCCGAAGCTAACAAATTATATCAGAATAAAAATTTATTTATAAAGGGAGAGGGGACAGCGGCTAAGTGGAATCAGTGTAATGGAGGTGTAGCCTTAGATATTTAAAAAGACACTTCCTAGTGACAAAAGGAAAGAAAGGAATAACAGGGTGAATATAGAGGTTTGTAGGCATGTAGGAGAGAGATTGAGACTGTTCATGGCAGAAGAATCCCGTTCTCTCTAAATAGGAGGCAGGATTTTAAAAGAAAACGGAAAGTATTTGGAGACATATAATGGGACCTCTGAGAAAAAGTATACAAGTGTTGGAAAGTAGGAAGTAGTAGTTCTCAGAAACAGAGCACTGAGCAGTTTTGAAGTCTAGTTAAGTTCACAAACCATGAGCACGCAATAATCTAGTTCAGTGTGGTCATTTACACTAGCAGCCCTCCGCAGCTTAGGCAGAATACAGTGACAGATAAGCATGCTGGTAGAACAAACTGAAATGTTTGATCTGGAAACCCAGGCTAGGTGGGAAAGCAAGTGAGTAAAGACTGTCAGTGTCAGAGCAGTCCTCTCAAATATGTACGTGCATACGAAACATGTGAAGACCGTACTAAGTTGCAGACAAGGTTGGAGAGGGCTCAGAGAATCCTGTATTTCCAACAAGCTCTCAGGTAAGGCTGATACTCCTGCTGCTGGTCCACAGGACTCATTTTGAGTAGTAAGAGGTTATAGAAACTAGAGAACTCCAAAAAGTCCAAATGCAGTCTAAGAAGGGCACAGAATTGTAGAAAGAAATAAAACTGTGGAAATTCGAGGGCTCATATTTCTGAAATGGATTAGTGTTAGAGGATGACAAGGTTTAGGGAGTGGCCATGGGCATGAGTCCCTAAAGTCAAGTAGCAAAGAACCTCATTTGAAGCACAGTTAGAGTATTAGGTGGGTCCTCCTTGGAGACACTGAGGTGATGTGTGATGACGACAATTTGAGTTGAGAGGAAAATTGTAAACTGGGTATTAATTTCTTTAATGCATCTGGAAAAGAGAGACCTTGAGACTACTGAAGGGTGATGTAACCTGGGGAGTCTGAAAGGCAGGTAAATGTCTATTCATGTTTTGGAAGAAAAATCATCTGGGAAGAACAATAATACCTGGAGTTCATGATTGACCCAGGAGACACAGGGAGGTGGTAGAATGAGAGGTTCCTGATTAAAGATTTGGAGGAAAGCTTTTCAAATAAGTTTCATTAATAGCCTGAATTTACTAAGAAATTCCAGTTAAAAAAGAAGGTAGTCAGCAAAGACAATGACTGTAAAGAAAACTGAGGCTGCAGCATGAACTCTTTGCAAGGATGTTAACAGAAGGTTGGAGTGAGACAGTGATCATGAAAAGAAAGAGATACCATTTTGTGGCACATGCCCGTCAGGTGAGGACTGTGAAATCCAAATGGAAGAGGAAGAGTTAAGAGCTAGAAAGGAGGGCCATAAGTGAAGTCACCATACTCCTGAGAACAAAACATTACTTCTCTAAGGAAACACAATTTCTAGTTGTCCCCAAGTATGTAAACAAGAAACAGCAAGGACACTTTTTTGACTGACAATCTTTTATTCCACAGAAAAATGGTATCTGTTCAGTGGCAGTGGATTGAGGACTTAACAGTAGTGTGATTATCAGATTTATTTTAAATTCTGATATATAAAACTGTAGAGCTTTCTTTTTTTGCCTCCTGCTGTTGATTCTCATGGAAACTATACTTATCGTAGGTTTGGGAAATGCAGCTCAGGGCTCTGTGATGATTGACAAGAGTGCTAACACTGGATGTAATCCAGGATGGTGGATTAGAGAGAGACCTTTACAGCTCTCTTGCATTCTAATTAGCTGACAGTCATGAAAGATGTACGCTCCAGACATTGACATTGTCACTTCAGGCAAGGACAAAAGTCATCTAATTTATATTAATATGAGAAAAGTTTAAGTCTTCCCATTTAAAATGGGAGAATTTAGGCAAACTTTCATTAGTTTCTTTGGCTGACAAATGAAATGATGCAAGACTGTAAAAGACACATCATTTTTCTGTAAATTAATAGAGATTGGAAATCATCTTATGGTAAATCACCTCTTTTATCAGCAGAAATATCTCTGAACTGGAACAAAAATGGGAATATTTCATTATCTTAAAAATCTTACTCTTGTCATTTTGGAAGCTATTTACATTACTGTCTATCCCATGAATTAACATTAGGAGAAAATATATTTGTGGACAGTTGTGAAATTTGGAGATAAAAGTGAAGATATTTGTATCCTTAAAAATATGCATTTATTTTAATGTTTTATTCTCCCTTATATTAGTTTTTTTAACTATAATACTATATTTATATGTGGAATATAATATATATTTTTACTATAATATATAATAGTACACATTACATAGTTAATATAGTGTATTTATAGTTTTAAACTCTTCAATTCAATCTCCCTTAATTTTATTATATCTTTGCCTGCAGTGATCCAAAGACATAAGATCAAGGTTTAGATTTTATGATTAAGATAAATCTTACAGCTTTTTAAAAATAATCACAGTGCTTTTACCATGTTCATGGGTTAGAATAAAGTACTGTAAGAAGTTTTCTTAAGAATTTAGGATACATTTACATTCTCTAGAATTTCATTGATTGATCTGGTTAAAAGGCAAATCAACAATTATTGTACCTTCAAGAAGGACTAAAATACAATTTGTTTTCTAACCAGCAATGAGTCTTGGACTCAGACTCATTTAACTGTTGTTGACATTTACTGTGCCCCAGAAAGTGTGCTAAATATTTGATTTACAAAAGGGATAAAACATAGCTCCTATTCTTAGTAATATACAGCTTAAAGATTAGAATATATAGGAATCCTGAAGACCATTGCCCATACGGCAGCATATGATTAAATGAGAGACACTGATCTCTTTTCTATTACTGAACATTCAAACTAAGTTTCCTTAAAATATTTTCTCACCAGAATCACTACCAAATACTTTGTTCTGCAGAAAGACCCAATTCATGCTAGGATGAATTACTAAGTCCTACTACTGTCAACATCTCAGTCATAAGCCTTTTGTTTTAGAATCTGGCACATAGCAGGGACTAAATAAGTGATGAATAAGTGACTCAGGAATGTTGACAGAAAATGTGAAATATAAACTATCCCCCAGGTACTGCTTCTTCAACTGAAAACACGAGACAGTCTAAGTACAGATTAAATTAATTCAAATTAAATTAAATTAATTTCATTACCGTCTCTTAAAACAGAAAAAAAAAGTCCAACTAAGGTATCCTGGCAAAATTCCTTCAGAGGCTGTAACATTTTCTCCATTAATTATTCATTTTATTCATATAAATATCTATAAAGTGGTGTTTGAATAATTTTCTCAGTAATGTTATCTTTAATGTATGCCTTTCTCATGTTTTTCATTTATTATCTAATTTTTACAGTAACTATTTTTAAGAAATCAGAAGCAACTTGTAGTGTCCTACATCAACTGATGAGTGACATTAAACCCCAATATTTCCCTCCTCTAGACAAAGCTTACTCTTTAATCTTTCTCTGTTCTCAGAGGATGTTGTCCTTTTCCCTGACAACCTCCTTCAAATAACAATGCAGTGTGCTAAGCCAATCCTTACTATAAAAATCCATTTCTTTCTTCAGGTTATTTCTGCTAATTTAGAATTAATATCTTTAATAGTTTTCTCCATTTTAACATCACTTTTTATAAATCTGATACTGTAGGGTAGTAAGCATAAGTTATGAAAAAATATTTGATAGTCCAATTTACTGATATTTTTCCTTTTTTTTCTCCCATTCACTTGTTCTCAGTTAACGCCTGGGTAACTATGCTGTCTATTTCCATGCCTGCCAGAAGGCAGCTACAAAAGTCAATTTCAAGCAACAACTGAGAAAAGGTAACAGAAGACATAATACATATTAATAGACCTGAAAAATATTCAACCAACAGCCTATTATTATTCTTCACATCAAAGGAAAACATAGGAACTGAGTCTCAGAAGCAAAAATGAGAGGAAAAATATAACAAAAGAACTTGGAAATTAGATGAAACATCAGAAGGCTGAAAGCGGTTCAGGAAAAGAAGTCAAAATACACAGAAGGCAGTAGAAGAAATGTGTATGACCAGACTTATAAATACGCTCTAGTACCAGGCAATTGATAGCTACACTCACGGAGATGTCACATTATCTTTTTTTTTTCTTTTTTTCTGGGGTGGGGAGAAGGAGTCTAGATCTGTCACCCAGGCTGGAGTTGCAGTGACATGATCTCGGCTCACTGCAACCTCCACTTCCTGGGTTCCAGCAATTCTCCTGCTCCACCCTCCCGAGTAGCTGGGATTACAGGTGTGCACCACCACACCTCGCTAATTTTTGTATTTTTAGTAGAGATGGGGTTTCAGCACGTTGGCCAGGGTGGTCTCAAACTCCTGACCTCAGGTGACCCACCCGTCTTGGCCTCCCAAAGTGCTGGGATTACAGGCATGAGCCACCATGCCCAGCCCACATTATCTTATAATAAGTTCTTCTTTACTTTAAAAAAAAAAAGTAATTCCTTTAGGCTTCACCTCTTCAATTAAATGCATGAAGTACTTTTAATGTGTATTAACTCAATAACTAGTTATTCATGCAGTCACTCATCAGAAGTAAAACATCCTAAGTGGTTAAAAAAAATGCGACTGACTCTTAGAAAATTTTTCCTTGATGACTCCAGTGGACCACACTCTCCATGAGGAAAAAAACAAAGATCCAATCATGTATACTGTGGAATTTCCTAATGTTCCAGTTTCTTTTTCATTATAAAGTCCAGCTATTTTATATTTGTTATTATTTCTTTAGATTCCAAGCAAGATCTATAAAATGAGCCACATGCAAAATGTCACCACAAAGAATGAGCAAGATACTATTCAACTTGTTACCGGGGCACTAACTACTTTACTCCACAAGGTGCACAGAGCAGAAGCTCTAGAAAAATCCTGCAAAGGCAAAGACTGTGCCTTGCTTCATCCTGAATTCCCACTACCCATTACTGGAACAGTGCCTGGCACACAGGCATTGCGAGAATACAAACTAGGATCGAAATGCCGTCACAAAGCCATTCACAAAACCAGTTCACTAGTTAGGTGCGTCTTCAGTGACATCTTCCATATTTTTCACTATTCATTATTCACAATTTAAGGAAAACTATATTTATAAAATGAATAAAGTTATACTAGAAATATTATATGAATGGTATATTCACATAACAAGACATTAACGTTGATACAGCAATTTCCAGTCAGAATTAGTGATAAAAATTAATTTAATAGAAGGTTGGTTAAACCTTTAAAAGGCACAAAGAATGTGGAAATTTGCTGGTTCATAGCTCAAAAATATGGAAACATGTAGTAGGTTTCCCAGCTACAAAGCAATGGAAAAAATTTACAGAATCAGGCAAAAAATAAGTGAACTGATATTCTATAAAATAAAAATGTAAAAGACAACTCCAGCAGTCAAGGTAAATCGGATACTCGGCACGTAATTGGGCATAATTTGAAGCACGTACTTAGTACTGGGATACCTGAATAACAATGAAAAGGACTGCCTGAAAATTGATTGCCAGATATAGAAAGGAAGGCAGAGCAAGCCAGGGCAAGCAATGCTCTATTAAGACAGGAGACATTTTAAAGAGCAACATACAAGGAACACTAGGATGAAGGCCAAGTTATGGGAGCACTCATAAGAAGCAAACCAAGAGAGTGGAGTCAGTGCCTGTCTAATTAGAGTGTATGGGTGAGGAGACAAGGGAACGCATCTATGTTTCAGCTATTTTAAATACCTTTTAAAAGTTCTTTTGCTCTACAGAAACGGGTCTCTGAGGGAGGGAGTATAAGAACTTTAAGGGTCTTAATCCTAATGCACACACCTGGGAGATTTTCTCCAGTGAAAAGATTCTTTACTGTGATGAACAAGCAGGCTGTGGATAGGCAGGATGTTTGTAACATCTCTTTTGCCCTGTTAAAGTAGTTCACAAACAACTTTGACAAATCACAAGATGATGATGGGAGAAAGTATAAGAACAACTAAATAAATCTGGCATAAAATGTTAAATACATACACTTTGGAAGGGAAGTAATAGACAAGAGCTGAGAAAGAAGAAAACAGAAAAAGGAGAAAAAAGAAGGTGAGGGAGGAGAAGTAAAGAGAATGAGAGTGAGGACAGGAGGCGAGAGGAAGGGGACGGAGGGGACAGTGGCAGGAGGCAAACAAATGCACAGGCAGAAGGGGGCGGGTCCCCACTGAAACCCCACCTGCAAACCAAAGAAAGTTTAAAGCCTGAAAGGCAAGCTACAAGTTAAATCATCAGGCTGGGCTGAGAACTTCTCTTCCCATTTGGCACGCTTTCCTCTGATTGGTCCCCACCCTTCACCAATGTTTCATTTATCTATCCATTCCTAACTGGTTTTCCACACTGTCATGCCCACCTTTGAGGGGTGTCTTTGCTTTAACCTTTTTTGCATACTCACAAACCAATCAGCACCCACTCTTCGTTATGAGTCCCTAAGAGGCCCCAGACCCAGCCCCAGGAGGAGAACTTTTGCACCTTCAGGTAAGGGACCAACCCCACACCCACCTCTGCTAAAAGCCATCTTCATCACTCAGTAAAATTCTTCTCTGCCTTATTCATCCTTCAATGTCCCAGGCATCCTTATTCTTCATGGATGCTGTACAAGAGCTAGGGAACCACCAAACGTGGATACAAGCTATAACACAGACAAGCTGAAACACACAAGCACGCCTGAGCGAGGCCCAGGTGGAGTGTCGCTGCCTGGGTGTCCCCAGGTTATAAAATGACCAAGAAGAAAAATGCTGCATCAGAAGCAGAAAGGAAAAGACCCAGATATTCTTAAGATTCCCCTCAACTTGACCAAATTTCAGATAGGTTTCATCAGGACCTCTCTTTTTTGAGAGCATTTACGCAAAGCCAATTAGCAAACAAGCCTATGTTCTCCCTCTCAGCCCAGCATATAAAAATTCTCTCATCCTTTTGGAGTTGAGCTCAGAGTTCTGGCCTCTCTCTCCTATTGAGATAGGCTTGAATAAAGTCTTCCTTGCCTGTTTAACTTTGTTCAGTGCAATTTTGCTTTGGCAGAAGAGAAGACAGGGGAGGAGAGGGAAGAGGAGGAAAGGGGAGGGGAGGGGAGGGAGAGGAGGGAGAGGGGAGGAGAGGGGAGGGGAGGGGATGGAAGGGGAAAGAAGGGGAGGGGAGGAAGAAGGGGGGAGAGGGGAGGGGAGGGAGAGGAGAGAAGGCCCAGGTGGGTGTTGCTGGCTGGGCCAACAGAGGGGAGGGCAGGGGAGAGGGGTTGGGAGAGGAGGGGAGGGGAGGGAGGAGAGGACAAGGGAGGAGCAGGGGGAGGGGAGGAGATGGGTGGTAGGAGAGGGGAAGGAGGGAGGAGAAGGGAGGGAGGGGAGAGGAGGTG
>NW_022436947.1:32014304-32056046 GCF_009761245.1 Sapajus apella
TGGGCTCAGAGATCTTGATCAATAATTACTATTTTAAAAATGATAAATGATAGCTGTTTTAACTGAATGGTTTTAATGCTTATTCAGTAGGTAGTAAAACTGCAATTCAATCAAGCATGCTAACCCACTGAAAATATGAATGCATTACCAAGTATGAATAACTTGTTAATAATTCGTTGAGCCTGCCATAGGGCAGGCACAATTAAGGGGCATTTGGCAACCAAAGCTATGCAACCTGGTTGTGAGGAGAAAGAAGCTAGGATGGGTAAGAACAGACAGAAAAGCCTACACACCACTGACTCAGGTGCAGAGCTAGTCACTAAACATGACCATTGGTCTGATGTTTACCGTCCCAACATGGCTCACACTTGCTTAGGAAGGTACTGCAGTCCTGGCCAGCAAATGCAGTATTGAAGCAGAAATCTGCAGCACATGTGTGTTGAAGTTTAGCAGATTTCAAGAGCACTTTCAACACTGAGGGAACAGAGAACTGAGTGGATCCTCCTGGAACAAAGGCTCAGCAAAGACTCAAAAAATAACTAACCTGAGCAACGGGAGCCAAACACCAGTCAGCTGGTCTGAACAATTCCAGGGGGTAAAAACTGCAATTCCATGGGCACGTCGGTAAATTTGGCTTGCTTCAGGTATCCTTGGAATTTTGATTCTTTCAACAAGACTAATTCCAGATCCTAAATGCTGGTAGACAGAGACTGTAAGTACACATCCCACTGCAATGATGGTCTTAGATGCTGGGCAGTAGGGATAGGAAACAATAATGGGCTGATGAAATGGGCTGAGCCTTCAGGTACAGAGAATCAGGGTTAAAACTGGAAAGAACTGGAAAAGACTGCACCTAAACTGTCTTTATCCCTACTCCAAGATTCTGGTCACTTTTCTTATAAGCTCTATAAGAACTTTTGAAAACTCCTGCTACTTTTCTCTCCAGGCACAAGGATAGACATTTATTTAAGGGTGTGATACACTAAACTTTTTCATCAACTCACCAAATGTGAACCCTTTCCAGAGAGCAAAACAGCACACTTCTATTGTCTTTCATTTCCAAGTGCCAGAAGGGAATTGCTTTTAATAAATACTTTTACACTGCACTTCAGTTGAATTGCTATCTTGTGAAAACAGGCCTGAGGAGAATAACACATTGCCAAATTCCCTCCAGCAAGTGCAAAATAATACTGTAGGTTCTGGCAGAGAAATAAAATGGAAATCTGATTACTTTGTTTTAGTCTATATGGAGATAACGTGTAAGCACATTTAAATACATAATTCAACATATTTCAGTGATGGCCTTAGATGATGATTTAATGTCAGCCTTACACTAACCTTGTAACATGAGAGTTGCATTTAGAGCTGACAACTCAAAAAAGAGTTGATGAAATTACACTTTATTTTATTTTCAGCTGAGCTAAGCAGACCTGTTTATTCCATTCTCAATGCCAACTACTGCCATAAATTTGAGAAAACTAAACCTACCCAGAGAAGGCCATACATATTAATAAAGCTGAAAGAACTGTCTGTTTGCCATGTTGGGATAGACTCTTCCCAGGAATAAAAAAATAAATAAAATATGAAGATTATTTTCATGAGTCAAATTATAGTAAGTGATTTGAGGTCCAAACAGATTTGTCATACCTACTTTTTAATGATACAAAATCCACAACTGTATTAGAGATACATAAATAGCTACTTTTGGGGAAATACAGAAGGGCTCTGAGAAAATACAGCGTAGGGATATTTTACATAAATGGTTAAAGAGCTAAGGGGGCCAGTAGTAATTTATTAGGGAAAGAATATTAATATTCTTCAGTGATATTATGGAAGAGCTCAATATTTTACATTGGGAACTAGTGTTAATGGTAAAAACTTTAAGCTGATAATTTTAAAAACTGGTTCCTTCCATTTTATGTATTTTACTTACCTCTTTGGCAACAAGCATAGGCTAGCCCAGAAAATTGACACATTGACTATTTTTAATCCTAACACTAATTTTCAGGCAACAGATATAGCAGATGATGCATTATTAGCAGGCTTCCAAAATCCCATAAACCAATATGATAAAATGTTTCGTAATATCCATGTAAAGCAATATTCACATCTGAAAGGCAGTATCTTTTCAAAGGTCAGTTTTATAACTGCTACTTTGTGACTTAGGGCCTAGAAGACAATTATATTACTTCCCACAAGAGACGAATAAAAATGAAAATTTTAGGAGGTCTACATAGTCTACCTGTTTTTACTTCTTTTCCTGAATAATATTTTAGCATGGACATTTGTACATAAAGAACTTAATTAAGAACTAATAAAAATTATGGAATAAGCAAAGCCAATTTTGCTAGATCTATACTGGATTATGAAAGAATATATTCTCATTTGTGTCACATTTCTGTTCACTTTCTTCTAATCACAGGAAAAACAGAGGCTCTGTCTTAAAGCAAATTATGTTTGACATTATCTACCTTTGAGAACCAAAGCCCTTCTTTTTACTCTCTTTTGCTTACAATGCAGACTTCAGCAGCAGTATTTGTCTATTTATGTTTAATTAGTAAATTATAGCCTTCCAAGTTCCAAAAGAAAAGAATTTGAAGCATCACTCTCCAGCATTGTGCTGACTGTAGGTTTCTGTTTGAATTCACTTAATTCCAGGTTGTAATCTACAAGACTGTCTGCCCTAATTGTTACTGTTGCTACTGTTTCTGGTATTCTGCTACCACTACTTTTCATGTTGGGTCCGTATTTGTCTCTTTATAATTATACAAACTGCACTGAATTTCACAAGGGGCTTGGAAATGCCTGTGGTGTTTGATTAGGATTTTTCTTTTTTGAGAAGAGATTTCACTTTATTGACCAGGCTAGTGAGGTGGCTGTTCACAAGTATGGTCATAGCATACTGTGGTCTGGAACTCCTGAGCTCAAGTCATCTTCCTGCCTCAGCCTCACAAGTAGCTGGAACTACAGGTGCACACCACTGCGACTGGGTGTACTAACTGCACTGGTTATACTAACCTGCTACCCAACTTAGGGTTCTTTTTTGGAGACAGAGTCCCTCTCTATCACCCAGTGGCATGATCTCGTCTCACTGCAACCTCTGCCTCTCTGGGTTCAAGGGATTCTCCTGCCCCAGCCTCCTGAGTAGCTGGGATTACAGGCATGTGTCACCACGCCTGGCTAATTTTTGTATTTTCAGTAGAGACAGGGTTTCACTGTGTTGGTCAGGCTGGTCTCAAACTCCTGACCTCAGGTGATCCACCTGCCTCAGCCTCCCAAAATGCTGGGTTTACAGGAATGAGCCACCGTGCCCAGCCAGGGTTTCTCTTTAAGGCCAAGGTCTCTTTGTTCCCCTAGGGTAATGGGTATGTCCCCCAAGGGTCATAACTGACTTTATCAGTGAAGGCCATTGTTCTCACTAGTCACTTCCACTTCTAGGGTCCTTCTCCAGAGGACTCTGACTTTCTTATTAGTGATTTTAGCAGTCACATTTTCTTGATGGCCACTTTGGCTATATAGAAAATTTTCATACTAAACACTCTGGACCCATCCTGTGGCCTCTCCTGATTCTCTCTCTCATGGTTCTAGTTTATTCTCTTACTTCTCACAATGAGCAAAACATTTTGGAATTTGGATCTTAAAGGTGCCTAATGGGCTGGACACAGTGGCTCAAGCCTGTAATCCCAGCACTTTGGGAGGATAAGGCTGACAAACTACTTGAGTCCAGGAGTTCGAGACTAGCCTGAACCACATAGGGAGATATTGTGACCATAAAAAATCAAAAACTTCGCCAGGCATGGTGACACATGCTTATAGTTCCAGCTACTCAATAGGCTGAGGTGGGAAGATCACTTGAGCCGGAGAGGTTGAAGCTACAGTGGGTGGTGGTTGTGCCACTGGACTGTAGCCGGGATGACACAGTGAGACACTGCCTCAAAAAAGAAAACACAAAAGGACCTAAAAAAAATTGCAGTTCACATAATTTACATGCTAGTGACTGCCATGTTATTCCAGAGTTGTCAATGTCTTAAACCTGCTCTACTTTTATAAGAATTATGCTCTTAGATTGAGTCTAGATGATACCAAACAAGACGCCTAATACAGTGTTTTCATGTGCCACAACTCTTGAACATTGCTATTATATCTTTACATATCAACTCTGCACCGTCTGCCGTTCCCCATGTAGAATCAATCCAGTGGCCTGTCTCATATAGCTGGAGGAGAGCTGTGAGGTCCATCTGACCTCATGTGTATCTCCTATCTCAAAGCATCTACGAATTTAAAAAAATAGGGAGTTAAAAGTCAAATCAGTTACAACTTATAGAAAAAGCAGTGCAGTTAGCCAGTGAGCATGCTCAATGTCTCTCATAACATGAGATGTAAATTAAAATGCTTTGACTATCAAATTCATTTAAAAATTAAAATATTCTAGAACATGCAGTCACTTTCTATTTACACTAGGAATTGGTGAAACCATCTAAAAATATGATGTAGAAATATTTGTTTTTATAAAGTATAACAATTCTGTGCCTCTGTTTATTTAACTGAAAGTATAGATAATATCTACTTATAGTGGATGGTAAGAAATAAATTAGCGTTTTCAAAGTAATTAGAATTGTGTCTGACACAAAGAAAGTTCTAATTCGTATTTGCTATTATTCTTGTTGCCAACATTTAAAATAAGCAGACCTTTGACTTAGCAACTTTACTCATAGGAATTTGTCCTAGAAACAAAGGCAGATCTAGGCTTTGTGAGGCCAGAAACTTACGTATTTTTGGAGGTCTTCCTTAATATAGCAATGTGAATTATATTTAGCTAAGCTCATTTCACTGTATTAAATAAACTATACACTTAAACATGGTTAAGATGGTGAATTTTATCTTATGTACATTTTATCATAATTTTTAAAAAGTCCAGTTGGAAAACAAAGGCAAGAGAACGGGACTGGACATCTGAAAGCTCGCTCACTGTCCATCCACATGCAGAGAGAGAGGTCACGTGAGCACACAGAAAGATGGTAGCTGCCTGCAAGCCAAGAGAAGAGAACTCAGAACATTATGTTAAGTGAAATAAGCCAGGCACAGAAAAACAAACTTCACAAGTTCTCACTCATTTATGGGAGCTAAAATTTAAAACTGAACTCACAAAGATAGAGAGTAGAACGATGGTTACGAGAGTCGGGGGAGGGTAATGGAATAGGAGGGGGAAATGAGGATGGTTAACGCATAGAAAAATATAGGTAGACAGAATGAGTAAGATTTGACAGCACGGAAGGGTGATTCCCGTCAACAATAACTTATGGTACATTTTTAAATAATTAAATAAGTATAATTTTAGAATGTTTGTAACACAAAGAAATAAGAAATGCTTGAGGTGAAACACATCCCGTTCACCCTGATGTGATTATTACACATTGTATGCCTGTATCAAAATATCGCATATACCACATAAATATTTACAACTGCTAGGTACACATAAAAACTAAAAAAAAAAAAAAAAAAAAGTAAAGTCCTCAGAAGAAAATGACCTTGCTAGCACATTAATCTTGGACTTTCTAGCCTCAACAAATGTGAAAACTAAATTTCTGTTGTTTAAAGGAAAAAAAAGTGAATATATATAATGGGAAATAAATTAAAACTAATTAGAAGAGTTTTGGAAATCGGGTCCTTTCTTTTGTCTTAAGATCCATTGGGAAATTTTACCAGAATTGCTTATTTAGAAGTGCTTTCTGGTTGAATCCCGGTCTCCTCCACCAAAAATATTCTGCAATTCCCAGTGTTCAGAGATCCTGTGCAAGTGAGGGGTCCTGAAGGCTTAGCTTTAATACTTCCACAAGAAATCCACCTTGCCAAGAATAGTGCTCACAGTGTTTATAAGGTTGTCCACTGTAGCATAGCTAATACTAGTAAAAAAAAAACAGGAAAAAATCAATACCTCAAAAGAGTAAACTCTGAGGACTCCACTATTTGTTGCTGTTTGACTTTAGGCAAGATACTTAACCTCTCTGTTTCTATGCTTCATTATTTGTAAAACAGGGGATAATTAGACTCTATGTCATTAGATTTTTATGAGAAGTCAATGAATTGATATTTGCAAAGTGCTTAAAACAGTGCCTGGTATTTGATAAGTGTTATTTAAGTATAAAATAACAAAAAATCTAACTGGAGACTAATTAAATAAGTCCATATATTTATACAATAGAATATTACACAGGCAATAAATAGGGAAGAAAAATTTATATTAAAAATAAATATTGGTATTTCAAGCTGTATGTAATAAAAGGAAATTGTAAAACAGCAAAATGTAATATAATATCAAGTATGGGGTTAGAAGAAGAGAAACCTGCTTTTACACTACTTATAGGTAGAGTGGCTTGGTATAATACTCTTTACAGATTTTTGGGAGGAGGGTCTTATGTGGGAGAAAAGATACAAACAATTTATTTGAGTACACTGTTCACAAGCATGAAAATTTAAAAAGAAATGATCCCATAGTGTTTCTGTTTGTCTTTTTGTTTTTTGTTTTTGTTTTTGTTTTGCTTTTACCTAGCTCCCATAGAGAAATGGAGTCTCTGTCCTCCTTCCTGGATCTGGGCTCCAAGATCTACTTCATTAATAGAATAGGGAAAATAGTGACACTGGATTAGTTTCCAGGCCCAGGCCACAAGAATCTGGCAGTTTCCATGTTCTGCCTCTTGGTGTACCTGCTCCTTAACCCAGCTTCTGCTCTGAGGAAGCCTAGGCAATATGAAGAGGCCCTTTATAAGTGCTCTGGTTTACAGCCTCAGCTGAGACCCAGCTAACAACCAGCATCAACCACCAGATATGTCAGCTAATGTGCCTCTTGTTGATATCAGCCCTGGCCTTCCAGTCTTTCCTTGTAGAGCAGAGACAAGCCATCAATACTGAATTCAAGCCATGTTCCTGACCCCAGACATTGTGGGAATTAGAAACTGGTTGTTTAATGCCATTATCATTTGTGCTGATTGTTACACAATAGATAAGTGGAATATGTATATTTTTTCCCACGATCTGAGCATTTTGTGTGCTTCCAACCAGGGAGAGTCTCTTCTTAGCAGACTACATATTCCACTTCCAATCACTGAGACCCCATAGTACAAATAGAGTCGATGAGTCTTCAGCTATAAATACAGCCATTGTATCCATAACAATTGTTGAAAGTTTGTTAGTAACAGCCCTGTCCTCCATCCACATAAAAACTGTCTCATTGCTGCTTAAAAACACGTCAGGTCTGGAGTGTTCAAAGAGTTTTTGAGCCTAGGCGTGGTAGCTCATGCCTGTAATTCCAGCATTTTGGGAGCCTGAGGCAAGACATTCACTTGAGCCCAGGAGTTCTAAAACAGCCTGGGAAAGATGGAGAAGCCATGCATCTACAATATATATATAATATATAGAGAGAGACCAGGATTCAAGCAGAAAGCACTTCTAAATAAGCAATTCTGGTAAAATTTCCCAATAGATCTTAAGACAAAAGAAAAGACTCAATTTCCAAAACTCTTCTAATTAGTTTTAATTTATTTTCCCATTATATATATTCACTTTTTTTCCCTTTAAACAGCAGAAATTTAGTTTTCACAAATAATATACATATTATATATATTATGTATACACTATATATGTAGTAATATATACATATACTAAATACATGTATATGTACTATATGTATACTATATACTTACTGTATATCTACATATATAATAGACATTATAATAGACATTATATGATATATACAATATATGTACCATATATGTAGTATATATACACATATGTGATATATATAGTACATATACATATATACTACATATATTACATATATGTGTACTAAATATACTACATTTATGTAGCATACATAGTATATGTAGTATATATGCATATGTACTATATATATTACATATGTATATATACTACATATATATGTAGTACATATAGTACATATATATACACTGCATATATATGTACTATATATATACATACTACATATATATACTACATATATATAGTATATATATGCAGTATATACTATATATACATACATAGTATATATATGTACAATATATATGTAGTATATATAGTACACACATATATGTAGTACATATATATATATGTATATATATCCAGGAGCAGTGGCTGGCCCCTGTAGTCCTAGCTACCAGAGGCTGAAACAGGAAGATCTCTTGAGCCCAGGGGTTCGAGGCAGCAGTGAGCTATGATCATGCTACTTCCCTCCAGCCTGGGTAACAAAACAAACCCTATCTCTAAACAACAGAGAGAGAGCGAGAAAGTTTTTGAAACATTGGTAAAAGTAATCAAAAAAGGCCTTACTCAATAACTGAGAACTAATGGGAGTGCATGGAACTAATAGAAGTGCATGGAAGTAATGCAACGGAACTAATGGAAGTGTCACTGCAATCTGGCAGGATTAGGCAACAATTGCATGAAATCATTGGAAAGCTGGAAGAAACCTTAGCTAGAGGCATGACATGACTCTGGGGGATTAAATGAGCATAGAAAGGCAATTGCTTATGTATGACCTATGAATCAATGTACCTCCATATGGATGACACCCACATTTTTGTGTGTTGATTCACTCAGAACTCCTCCTTCTAGGAACCTTAGCTCACTGTCTGTGATGTTTGGGTCAATGTGTGTGTGCGTGTGTGTGTGTGTGCACATGCATGCGTGTGTGTGTGTGTGTGTGTGTGTGTATGTTTTCTCATGTGCCCTTTAGTATGCATCAAAAATGCATGGAAGCATGTGTAAGAAACTCTTAATAATAGTTAATAATGGCTCCTTCTGGAGAGTTGGGAAGCATAATTTGGGGAGCAGATGGTCTGTGGGAAGGGTTGGGAAACATTACTTTTAATTTCTTTTTTTTTTTACAAGAAGAATGTATTGCTTATATAGTTTAAATTTAGAAAATCAATTTTCAATAAGTGATTCTAATTAGAAGCATGGGGTTTATAACTCCTCTTCTTGGCTTTTTGGCAGATAGCGTGACATTATGTTGTATCCTGGCAGGCTTTCCTCTATTCCCTCTCTGAAAATGACAGTACTGGATAGTAGGTTGTACGCATTCATTTTTAAGGTGGAATGGTTATGAAATGTCAAGCCTTTTCACTTCTCCTTTATATTATTTAGCTCCAAAGATTTTTGGGTTCTGAAAATAAGATAAATTTTCCTCCTGAGCTTATGTATCTTAGGCATGTTTTAAGTATACAGTAGTCATTTGTGAAATGTGTATCTAAAGGTGGACATCAAAACTGTATTTGTGATAATCATTTTTCTTTTCATGCTATCTCAGAGCAATCCCAGGAAATGTTCTTTCATGATCAAAGTAAATCACTGCCTGGAAAAATGCACTGTTTTCAGTTAACTCTGCTACTAGCAAGTGCCAAACGCATTTGAAGACAAAATGTTTCACACTAGAGAAAGTTAAGTACTGCACTAAAAAGCAGCCACGAGATCACTGAGACGCAACAAGAAAACACGTGGGCCGACTGTACATGTTTATTCAGAGCAAAACCACCATCACTGTGCAGAGCTTGGTTTTATATATCTCACAACATGCCCCAGAGTGTAAGAGAGATTCAGAAAAGACAGAAGGAAAATATGCATGGCTCCCCACTGTCAATACAGGCAGTTGGGCAGCTATATTAATCGTGATTTAAAACCCTTGTAACATATTCTACTTCAACGGGATTCTACTTTTCCTCTGTGCAAAGGAATATAGTACCTATAAAGAAAACAGACAATTTGCACTTGAACTAACTTTGTGTGTTAAGGCCCTAACTGAGGACAGGTATCACAGTGTTTTCTATCTCAGTGGATAAGAATTCCTGGTTAAGAAAGCCACAAATCACATAGGAAGGGAAAGTCATAAACACAAGCTTTCAAAGTAGCTTATTTTCAGAGAAAGATAGTAATAAAGGGCTCTCCCTTTCTGTTCTTCCCATCTGAATTAAAATCAACTTAATTATTGCTAAAATTGCTTAATTATTGCTTAATTATTGCACATGCTTGACTACTGGAAGAATAAAGGAGAAAGGGGAAAAAACATCTTTTATATATTATATAATTGTTATGTAGTTGCTACTAGTCATAGTTCCAAAGAGTCATTTCTCATTTGCTGTAGGCAGCTTGTCCCTGTTACTCTGCTGTGAGAGCAGTAATTCTTGAAGTGGGATTTGGGAAGAAATCATTGAACTTCCATTTATTTTATTCCAGAAATAAAAAGGGAAAGTAAGCTTTACTATTTTCTGTTGAGAGAAATTTGGTTCTCACCTTCAGTCAATATGTTACAGAGTCACAGGTCACATACACCATGCACAGGATGTTGAGAAAAGGGCAGTTTTTCCCCAACCTGACCTGTTCACTAGTTCCTTAGCTTTCAGCGTGTTGCATTGAATTAAAGACTGTATATGGCTAATTAAGTAGATTTACAGATTGTTTTTATGCTAAACTAAATCTCAAAGTTGTCAGAGGGCTTTACAAACATCTCTGCGAGGAAACCCAGATTGAAGATAAAACTAACGATGCAAGTTCAAGCAAAAAAAAAAATGGCAAAGTAATCATTTCTATTTTTAGTATGAGATCTTTGCCATGCTGTAAATAAAAATAACAATAATCTAATCACATGTGGCCCTATATCAGCCCCCTGCAAATTTGAAATTATTCAAAGGCTTCCATATACTTTCTCTAATAATGAAGTTCTTCCTAATTGCATATTGTTTCTTGAGATACTAACTAGAGATGGTCATATACAAACATACATATATATATACAAACATATGTATATACGTTTTGTATACAAAACATACATATATACAAACATACGTATATATGTTTTGTATACATATATGTTTATATACAAAACATATATACGTTTGTTTGTATATGAATATTTATACATATAATAGAGAGAGAGAGAGAGACGGAGAGGGAGAGAGACAGAGAGAGAGGGGATGTTCTTTGTTTTTACTGATAGATGTGCATATTCAAAAATATTGAGGCCACTCTTCCAGAGAACAGAACAAAGAGCAAGAAGAGCTCAGTTTAATTTAAAAACAAAACTAAACACAAATTGAGCATGCCGATTTTTAATTTCTAGTTGATTTACTCCGAAATGCTGACAAAACTCATTTCCTAAGGAAATACTCATTCAAACACATACACATTAAAAGCATTGTTGGATTTTTTTAAATTACCTTCTTTTGCTAACTTTGGCCAACCCACCTCCAGAGCCATTTTCCTGAAGTGATTAACCTCAGAAATGCATGAAGACACACTACATTCCAAGTGAAAATACTGATTCACTTAAATAAGTGAGTAATTTCCATCATACTTAAGTAGTTTAAATGCAACTGATCCATTTTATGTGTTGTTTCTGAGTCTTCTCTTAAAAGAAACATGCATATTATTTCACAGTGAGAGTGGAAAAGATTCCGGACAATATTAGCATGTTCTAACAAGAAAAACACTTGTAAAGACTACTTCTGCTCCTTTCCTAAGTACGGTATGCACTGGAAGGGACATCAGAAATCATTCATTCCAGCCTTCTCATTTTACAGAAGGGAAGCTTGGAACGTGGAAGAGGCAGCTGCATCAGCAAGACTGCAAAGTCTGTTACCCATGAAGCCAGGATCAAACTCTTCCTGACTCATCCACCAATCACTCTCCAACTTAAGGAGACTGAAGCAAAAGCACTGTCATATCCTTGTCATGGAATTAACTCAAAAGATTTTTTATTTTTTGTTTTTAAATTTTTTATTTCCAAAAAGTTCTTTCAGATACAATTGTTTTTCCTAAAAGGACTGCCTTCCATGGAATTAAAAAACAAGAAAAAAGAAAAAGAGGCAGGCAGATTACCTGAAGTCAGGCTGGCCAACGTGGTGAAACATCATCTCTACTAAAAATACAAAATTTAGCAGGGGTGCTGGCACACACCGTAATCCCAGCTACTCAGAAAGTTGAGGCAAGAGAATCACTTGAGCCTGGGAGATAGAGGTTTCAGTGAGCCGAGATCATCCCACTGCACTCCAGCCTGGGTGACAGAGTAAGACTCCGTTTAAAAAAAAAAAAAAAAAGGAAAAGAACATAAAAGGGGAAGAAAAAAAAGCTTTAGGATATTATACAGAATATATTAAATGGAGTTTGTAAGTGATTCACAACTGACTCATTTGGCAGTTAGGACCTCGGCACATTTTCATCTTCCATACAAAATCCCTCTGGGAAATTCTAAAATATAAAGAAACGTATTTGTGACAATTTTACCCAGCGTAAAGAATATAGTATACTCTATCTATGTTTAATGTGCTAAAGAAAATTGTGCAGATTATCTTTGACTTTGGTGATCCAGAGACTCTTTTTGTAAGAAACATTTTTGTCTTCAAATATATTTGGCAATTGTGAGCAGCAGAATTAACCAAAAATAATGTATTTTCCAGGAAGTGAATTTTGATTATGCTTTGATTATAAAAAAACTTATCAAGACAACTTCACCAATCTAAACAAATATTTTCTTAAACACTCTGGTTCACTGGGCATGGGAACTAGCATTTTTAACTGCCTCTAATTCTGATATAGAATAACACTTTCAAAAAACACTGCTTCTAAGAATCAAGGACAAAGGTCATATGATCATTTTAATAGATGCTGAAAAAGCATTGATAAAATTCAACATCCATTTATGATAAAACTTTCAACGAACTGGTGTATTCGTCTGTTTTCGTACTGCTATAAAGAACTGCTTGAGACTGGGTAATTTATAAAGAAAATAGGTTTAATTGACTCACAGTTCAACATGGCTAAGGCAACCTCAGGAAACTTACAATGATGTTGAAAGGTGAAACAGAAACAAGGTAACTTCTTCACAAAGAGGCAGAAAGGTGAAGTGAAGGGGGAAGGGCCCCTCATAAAACCATCAGATCTTGTGAAAACTCACTATCACAAGAATAGCATGGGGGGAACCACCCCCGTGATTCAATTATTTCCACCTGGTCTCTTCCTTGACACATGGGGATTAGGGGGATTACAATTCAAGATGAGATTTGGGTGGGGACACAAAGCCTAACCATATCACTGGGCACAGAAGGAACATACTTCAAAACAATAAAGGCCATTTATGACAAGCCTAGAGCAATCATCATACTGAATGGAGAAAAACTGAATGCCTTTCTACTAAGATCTGAAACAAGGATGCCCACTTTTACCATTTTTATTCAACAGAGTACTGGAAGTCCTAGCCAGAGCAATCAGGCAAGAAAAACAAAGGGCATCCAAATTGAAAGGAAGAAGCCATATTATCCTTGTTCATACGTGATCCACCAAAAAACTGTTAGAACTAATAAATGAATTCAATGAAGTTGCAGGACACAAACAATATATGAAAATTAGTAGTGTTTCCATACACCAACAGTGAACAAACTGAAAAAGAATTAAATATAGCAATCCCATTTACAATAGCTGCAAAAAGTATAAAATACCTAGGAATAAATTTAACCAAAGTGAAAGATTTCTACAAGGAAAACTATAAAGCACTGATGAAAGAAATTGAAGAGGATGCAAAAAATAGAAAGATATCCCATGCTCATGGGTTGGAATAATTAAGGTTGTTAAAATGACAATAGTACCCACAGAGATATATAAATTCATTGTAAATCCTAATAAAATACTAATGGTAGTCTTCACAGAAATAGAGAAAGCAGTCCCTAAATTCCTATGGAACCACCTAAGACCCCAAATAGCCAAAGCAATCCTGAGCAAAAAGAATAAAGATGGAAGCATTGTACTATATGACTTCAAAATATACTACAAAGCCATAGTAACCAAAACAGCATGGTGCTTGCATTAAAAAAAAAAAAAAAAAACATACGAAACAGAATAGAGAACCCAGAAACAAACCCATGCGGTTACAGTCATCTCATTTTTACAAAGGTGCCAAGAACATACATGGGGGGGAAATGGCATCCTTTTCAATATATAGATTTGAGAAAACTGGATAGCCATATGCAGAAGAATGAAGCTAGGCCCCTATCTCTCACCATATAGAAAAATCAAATCAAAATAAATTTAATGACTTAAATGTAAGACCTGAACCTATGAAACTACTAGAAACATTTCAGGACATTTGTCTGGGCAAAGACTTTTTGGGTAAGACCTCAGAAGCACAACCAGCAAAAGCAAAAGTAGACAAATGGCATTACATCAAGCTAAAAAATTTTTGCACAAGGGAGGAAATAATCAACAAAGATGAGAGATGATCCACATAGAATGGGAGAAAATAATTGTAAACTATCCATTCAACAAGAGATAATAACCAGAATATATAAGGAACTCAAACAACTAATAATAGAACAAAAAAAATCCATTTAAAAATGGGCAAAATATCTGAATAAACATTTATCAAAGACATACAAATGACCAACAAATATATGAAAATAATGCCTGATATCACTAATCATCAGAGAAATGCAAATAAAAACCACAATGAGATATCACCTAACCCAAGTTAAGATGGCTTTTACCCAAGAGGCAAAAAGTAGCAAACACTGGCAAGGATGTAGAGAAAGAGAAATGCTCGTACCCTGTTGGCAGGAATGTAAATTAGCACAGCCACTATGGCAAACAGTATGGAGTTTCCTCAAAAAACTAAAAAGAGAACTACCATATGATCCAGCAACCCCCTGTTGGGTACATAGCCAAAACTAAGGAAATCAATATATCAAAGAGACATCTGCACTCTGCACTCCACATTCCTATGTTTATTGCAGCATGATTTACAATAGCCAAGATATGGAATCAATCTTAGTGTTCATCAAATCAACATATGAATGGACTAACAAATGTGATACATATACACAATGGAACATTATTCAGCAATGAAAAGAATGAAATCTTGTTATTTGCAGCAACACAGTTGAAACTAGAGTTCATTATATTATGTGAAATAAGCTGGACACAGAAAGACAAATACCACACGTTCTCACTCATATGTGGGAGCAAAATAAAGACGGATCTCATGGAGGTAGAAAGTTGATTGGGATTACCAGAGGCTGAGAAGCAGGGGGATGAAGATAAGTAGATTCATGGGTACAAAAATACAGGTAGATAGAAGGAATAAGTCTAGTGTTTGATATGTTGTTGGGTAACTATACTTAATAATAACATATTATATAGTTCAAAACAGGGGAGAAGAACTGGAATGTTCCTAACATGAAGAAAAAATAAATGTTTAAGGTGATAGATATCTCAATCACACTGATTTGATCATTATACATTGTATGCATATAGCAAAATGTTACATATACCCCCAAAATATGTAAAAATATTATGTATCAATAAAAAATCAATAAAAATACTACTGTTAAATAATAAACTGAGGTACATTAAAATTTAAGGAGTTTTGCAAATGTGTCTTCAGAAGAGTGAAAAAACAAAGAAAAAAATTAAGCAGTTTATTTGAGCAAATGATCATTCATAAGTCAAGCAGTATTAAGTGGGAAGTGATTTGGGGCTCCATGGGAGGAGTTTGAAGGGAAGACTTTTAGAAGACGAATGCAGAAGCAGAGTAGCAGCATTAATTCATTGGTTAAAGTTTGAGAAATTGTCTTATTTGGTTTATCCCAGTGAAAAAGTCCTCATTTTATAACTAATGGTCCCTTGGCCATCTATGATTAGCAAAACTTAACTTTCATTTTGTTTACATAGGAAACCAGGGCGTTGAAGCCATCTCTGCCTACTGGCTTCCATTAAGTTATTTTATTACTGCTTTGTTAAAGCCCTTTTATGCACTTACTGAAGAGACAGTTTCCTTAGAACAGGGCAGGTAGAATGCCTCCACAATGTGCCCGATACTGTACGTGCATGATGTTAGCAAATAATCTGCTTATTTAAATGAATTTCTCATTTGTTGAAGAATTTAAAAAAACATGAATATCTAATAGAAAAAGCATTTTTTAAGATACATCTATCATAGAACTTTTGTCTTAAGATGGAAATGAATAACTCCTAATCAAAAAACTCCTGCACTGTTCCTTTCATCACATCCAGAATTCCTAAAAAGACCTATTGTCTTCTAAATATTCTTTTAAATGTTATCTAGAAGAATAACATTAATCCATCAATGGCCATCAATCTATAAATGAAGATTGACTTAACGGTAGACAACAGTAATGGAATAAAGAACTAATGCCTTAGTAAGAATGCAGCAAAGTGAAGATCTAGATTAAATTGCAGGTTTGATGCTCGGACTTGGGGAGGCCTGCCTCAGATGAAGCTATGTGGCTTCCCATAGCCGGGCGAAGCATGAAGAAACTGAAGCCAATAGGGTGCAAAGATAAGAAATGAAGACAGGGGAAAACCGCTGGAGATAAAGCCGAGTCACCATTTTGGCAATGGGCTAACTTTGTCCTGCAGCCCCTTCATCTGGAGCATTTATAAGCACCTGCCTTCACGGGGTATGCAAGTAGAAGCTGGTTGGCTAAGAGAGGTAGCCAATATTTGGAAGTCAAACAGATGAAAATTAAAACCCAAGCTCCAACAGCAGCTAGGTGACCCTGTACATTACCTCTATAAATCTCAGTTGCCCATTTCTAAAATGGGGGAAATAATTTCTACATAAATACCTGTAAGAATTAAAAGATGGGTATGCAAAGTTCCTGATATGGTGTTGCTTCTTTCCTTCTTCATCTGCTCACTCTTCAATGAAAGAAAGGGGAAAGTGGGAAGCACACCTGAGGCATTCGTAAGTCAGTCACAGAGTTTGCTTCTGAGTGTTTGCATCTTTTTTAGAATTCTGCAGTGATTTTCAAGAATAAATATCACTTCATGAATATAAACTGATTACATCTCATTTTCTGTCATTTCAGTACTTTTGTAGAAAAGGTGAGCATAGATTTGTAATACTGTGCTTCCTTGTGAAATAAAACAACATTAATTTGTTGAAGATTCATTTTGTTTGGCACGGGGGAAAATGCAAAGAAATGTCAGACACAGTTTCTGCACTGCAGGATTAGCAACTGATTCGAGGTTTAAGACAAGTGAAAAGTTTCAGAGTCACAAAAATCTAAATAACTCAAGATATAATAGGAAATATGTCAAAAGGCAGTTTATGATTAGCTTCCAAATGAATTGCACAGAGAATAATTGTTACACAAATTTAGAAGAAAAAGAAATCACCCCTGCAAACATAGGAAGGAAAGTTTGAAGCAGAGGGTGGAAATCGGTGGCCCATGGGCAGAAATCAACCCATAGGCCTATTTAGTTTGAAATTCTTAGTGGTTTTGTTTTGTTTGGGGTTTTGTTTCCATTTTAATAAATCGACAGTGTTAAAAATTGGGAGAATAATGCCTTTCATTCAAAGAAGTTCTTTTTAAAGGCTAAATTGGTTGTCTTGGGAATTTGAGGAAAGAGTAACAAAAAAGGACATCCAATTATAGTTTTCTCTGCAATCAGTGCATTCATTTGTGAATAGCAGCTCCCTTCTATCTGGGCACTTCTAACATGGAAATATATTCCCTGTCTTTCCTGCTGTCAAAAATTCTTTATAACAGCAACCTTAAAGATACTTAACTATTTTTGAGCTACCAATGATAATTAAAACCATCAGGGGAAAAACCAGCAGTTCCACCTCCTAGGTGATTATCAGCTTAGAGCTGGCTTCACAGGCTGACCACTTCATAATAAAGTGAACAGGCAGGTAATTAAATCCTCAGATCTGTAAGAACCCACAGGACCTGAATGCCAGCAAGTAATTTTACATTTGAGACATTTTGGGAATCAGGCAAATGAATAAACAGATACCTTAGATTGGATTCCAGCATACACCCTGACTGCAAAGTAGCAAAACAGACACAAAAGAGCTTTGTTCAGAACTGCTTTTTTATTTAACACCACTATGTTGATAGAACAGTGAAACATTATCATTTAAATATTCAGAAGCCCAGGATGGTTTGTCCTCCAAAACTTTTCTTTGTCATATAAACATATGTTTATCTTTGTGGAATTTAATTGATATTTACTGCCTCAAGTTTCTTCAAAACTTATTTCATTCATTGAAAGCACCAGACGTTCTGTGAACCAATCTGCCTATCCAAAATATTTTTTTTCACATACTATTTCAAAGATGGTTCTGCTCACATACTAACGTTTACTGAGTAATTCAGCAAATTTTCATCTTATCTTAATAGCATTTTAGTCTGGATTTAACTTCTGAATGTTAATTGACAGGAGAATCACCATATCTATTTAATGTTGGAAGCAGTGATTTGAAATACGACAAGAAAAGAAAAATATTCTCTTTTATTATTAATTTTGTAGAGACAGCGTCTCAAAATGTTGCCCAGGCTGGTCTTGAACTTCTGGGCTAAGTGATCCTCCTGCCTCGGCCTCCCAAAGTGCTGGGAGGTACTAATTACAGGCATTAGTCATTATGCCTAGCCAAGATAAATATTTTCTAGCAGAGAAGAGCCACTAAACTACACAAATCATTCCCATGCCCAACTCAAACATCCCAACATATGCAAATTTGACTGTCCATAAATAAGAGATTTTTTTTTGTCACAAAACATTTAATGTTTTTTACAGAGGACCCCTTTAAACAAGCATTGCCTCAGAGTCTTACAAATATTAGATACTTGGTTTGCTTGTTGAACATAAATTAAATGACTAAATGAGATGTTCATCAACATCCAAATTTTATTTTCCACATGATTTCCTAGGAGTAAGGATATTTTATTATCTGACAATGTTTATTCTGTGGTGTTTAAGATCATCTTCACCCACTAATCTCCTTAAGAGAAGATAAAAACAATTTATTTTGGTCAAGCTTAGGGAGTTTACAACCCAGTCATGTTTAGAGTCAGCCCTGAGGATATCCAGGAATCTGCTATAAATTCTTTCAATTTATAGAGTTTTGAGGATGAATGGCATTATTTGAGGATGAACGCCCACTAAACAGGCGTCTCAGCCACTTGGGGTTATCATTAAACAGACTGTAACCTTTTGGTGAAATGTTCATTTTTGCAGATACAGAGGAAAAATTTATGGAGAGAAAAGTGACCTTTGTCACTACATAAAATTAATATATTTTCCACCTAAACTGATATAGGGATATAAATAAATAAAAATAGTGATGTTTCTTGAATTTAAAGCAGATAAGTCTGTGCTATAAGCAATGCTAGAGAAAGGACCAAATATGTCTAATATGTCTCCCAAGGTGTATCGCTCAGAAACTAGGGCAGTGTTGCAATTAGTTTTCTCTGCTGGGCAAATTCAACCTTTTTGAAGAAGCAATGACTTCTCCCAGACCTTCATGTAAGTATAAAACAATATATGGTCACTTCACAAAACTAGGCCAAAGCTGACACAGCCAAAGCTGCCTTAGCATATTTGGAGGATGGCAGGACCTCCAAAGCTCAAGCTTGTTCTATTTCAGTCCCATGACGTCACTCTCTGCAGCACAGAGCTGAACACAGACAGCATACTAGTCTGGTGTTAAAGGGGTGAGTTTAGCCAGACACGGTGGCTCAAGCCTCTAATTTTAGCACTTTGGGAGGCTGAAGCAGGCTGATCATATGAGTCCAGGAATGTGAGACCAGCCTGGGCAACATACAAAACCTTATCTCTACAGAAAAATTCATAAATTAGCCAGACATAGTGGTGCATGCTTACAGTCCCAGCAACTCGAGGGGCTGAGGTGGGAGGATCTCTTGAGCCCAGGAGGTCGAGGCTGCGATGAGCTGAGATCCCACCATTGCACTTCATCCCAGAAGACAGAGCAAGACCCTGTCTCAATCAATCAATCAATCTGTGAGTTTGAACTTTATCTCAGTTTAGAAAAGTGGGAATTTTATTGTGTAGCTTTCTCTTTTTCTGTGAAACCTCCTATTTCCTCGATTGCTATTCATTCTTCAACTCTAGCTTCTAATCTCCTTACTCCACTGAAACTACTCTTACCATGTGACATCACCCGTGACATCCTAATTTCTCAATAGTGTTGACATTTTTATGCCTTATTTTAATACACCTTTCTGCAGCACTTGGCAAGGTGACTACTCCTTCCTCTAGTCCTTCTCCCTAATGGATCTCATGACCTCACATTCTACCAGTTCTCTTTCTACCTCCCGCTTTTGATACTTCTTCATCTTTTTTGTAGAACTCTTCCACTGTCTACTCCTAAAACATCCATGTTCCCAGTATTGTATTCTTTCTGGAAAGTATTATGTTCCATTTCATGGTTTTAATTATAGCTTATTCATTAACAAAACCCATGGTGATTGCCAGGGGCTTGGGGGAAGGGCAAAGGAAGAGTTGTTTAATGGGCGTAAAGTTTCAGATTTGCAAGATGAAAAAGTTCTAAAGGTCTGTTGCACAGCAATGTGAATATACATAATATTATGAAACTGTACATTTAACCATGGTTAAAATGGTAAATTTTTTATTTACCATTTGTTTTTACCACAATAGACAAATAGACACAGCTATCTATCTAGTACAGCGCGGGCAGCTGTTACCCCACTAAATTTGTTGTGAAGTATCAACACAGCTGGCTTCAAGATGGTTGCACCTGCTTTAGGCTTCACATTCTCACTCATCAATGGCCAGAGGCAGAAAAGACAACTCTTCTTTCGTTCTCTTCTTAAACATTAAGGAACTCTTCCAGTACAGCCCAGACAATATCCGTTTTATTTTTCATTAACCAGAATTGAATCAAGGAATAGTATCAACACAACAGGAACTGACCACTGAAGCTGAACAGTCTCTCGGCCTCCCTTGTTGAGGATGAAGCTAGTCTCACCTTCCTAGAGCACATTCCTGCACAGAGGAGGCTGAAAGAGCAAAGTCAGAGCTCTACCAGCAAGGAAGAATAGAAATGGTACAGCTGTAGCAGTGTACCAGCTGTATGTGCTATCCACTCATCTCTCCCCTGAGTAAGAGACCCATAGACACAGCTATTTCCAAAACATCTACTCCATATCAAATTTACATACACTGCTTTTTCCATGAGAATTCTTCTTATGCTTCCTATTCCATTTTATAACACTCCTGTATAATAAAAAGCCTAGTCAGAAACCTGGGCAGGGTCTTCAACTCCTTCTTTTTCCTATACAAACAATCCCAAAATCTGATCGCAGTGCCTCTCCATTCCATTTCTATTGCCAGTGCCTCCTAACTCATCTCCCTGTCTCTAGTGTGGCCTTTCCTCATAAGTCCAACTTGCTGACCTGATAAGAGCAAGAACAATTAACCTGAAACACAGACCTGACCATGTGATTCTGTTTACACATTATCTAAAAGAAGGGTTCCATGACTGTGACTTCCCTGAAATGAGATGCAAAATTTTTTGAATATGTATGTGAAACATTTTTCATGAAACAAATTTTTGAATAAGTACGTGAAACATTCTGATAGATTATTTCAGAAAAGTCCTTGACCTAGTAAAGCTTTAAAAACTATTGACATAATGGACACAAATCTAAGATATTTTGCCTGGGACGTAAAGACCATTCATAATCTTCTTCTTACCTATCTCTTTAGACTCATCTCTTACATATCTTTCCCTTGTATCTTATGCTCCACCAAAAGCAAACTACTTGCAGTTACTCAAGTACGCCTCTGTGCCTATGCACAAACCAGTACATCTTTCTAGATTACCTTCCCCGCCATAATCCATTTAGTACACGTCAAAGCATCCTTCAGAATTCAGCTTGTGTATCACTTCCTCTGTAAAATCTCCTTTTGTGACCTCAGAAAGTATTACCTGCTTCTATTTTTATTTTACAGATATTTTTCAACTTGTGATACATTTGTCACTATAATGTATATTTTCTCATTTCCTCCACCAAACTGTGAGCTGCCTGAGGAAACGATTATCTGATTCTTTTTAGGTGTCTCCATCTCCGAGAAGAGATCCTAATACAAAGTAGGTGTTCATGATATATTTGTTGAAAAGAACTATTTGAAAATACATTACATCCATAGTTAATATATAATAATCTTTTGTGGATTAACCAGATATGGAGAATTATTTTCATAACTGCTTCCTCTTACATAGGTTTGACAGCAATAATTCTAAAATTTCAGTGTGCACCAGACTTATCGGTGAAACTTCTTAAAATTACAGAAAGAAGCTTCAGGCCCTATCCCACACCTGCAGAGCCAGAATCTCTAGGGCTGGAGCCCTGGTGTCTGCTTTTTTTAATAAACCATCCAAATGAATCCAATGACTTCTACTCTCAAGAATTGACAGAAATCACTTTCCATTCCAGGACAGGAGCCAAAAACAAATTCCTATCTGTCTCCTCTTCACGATCTTAGGCAGGACAACAGAGGATGACAATACACTTTAGTCAGTGCTGACTTGGCTGGAGAAGAAATGTAAATGCACTCAAAGGTAGAAAATAAAAGCAGTCCCAGTACTGGAAGTCATTTGGGCAGTTCCAATTGAAAAGCCAAAGCAGAAAATTAACATTCCTGCTCCCAGAAACTTTATTTTCACCTTTCTTCTAGGCATAATTTATAAGTCAAATAGAATTGCTTTGGCCTGGGTGATTTTGCATGGTTCATAGCATGGTATTACGGCCTGCATTCATTTTTTCTGACATTTCCATAGAGCGATGACAACACTATTCCCCAAGCATCTCAACAAAGCTCTCAACCCACACCCAGCCCCTGCCCAGGCCAAGGGACTGTAGAAAGAAAAACAAGAATGATATGCAATAAATCAAAAATGGCCTGGAAGATAAACCTGGCCAAAGAATTGAGTGCCTTCAGCCAGACTACAGCTGTTTACTGTTAGGGCAGCAAGGAGGTAGCAAGTGTGGCTCCTCAGACTCCCTCAAAGCCTGCGGATCAAAACAATGGTTCTTCTCCATTACTCATCCATCTGAAATAGTTCAGACATTGCTGTTTACTTACTAGTAATAAGCCTAATTACTCATCTCATTGCCATACCTTGTCTTCCCAGTTTTATTTCTGCATTGCTTACCTGGGTAAATATGGTGGCCACAGAGGTGCCTCACTTCCATTGCTATTCAGCAGAACTTGCTGTGGGAAGCATAGCTGAATGAAGGCTCCCACTACTGCCACTTCAGACCCACCAGGCAGTACTTTCTTCTGTCTGTCCAGCCAATGACTCAGCACAGTGGGGGTGCTGGATCCAGACCATTTCTGCCTGCCACAGGAACCCCCATCATGGGAAACTTCGGCTCAGAGCTGAGACATAGCCAGAATTGCATTGAAGTTTGAGTGTTTTCCTACTCAGTTCTTCTTTCTCTCTTTTCTTTCTTGGATCTCACACCACACTGTGGTCTGAAGACTCATTCTGCTTCCACCTTCTTTGTTTTTCACAGATGTTTCTCCTCAGTAAGTCTCTTGCATAGCTAGTCCCCATCCTGGCTTCTTGAAGAATTCAAACTGACACCGTGTTTGTGGTGTTAAAGATAATTGTAAGTTCCTTGCAACTACTCTCATTAACAAGGGAAAGCCCTGTTTGGACTAGAACTAACAAAAAAAAAGAAAAAAGAAAAATAAAAAAGTGAAAGCCCTGTAAGACAAGCCTTCCAACCACCCACACCAATATGCTAGACATGCAAGTGAAAACATCTGGGAGCCTTCAGCCTAGTCCATCTGCCAGCTGAGTACCATTAAGTAATCTCAATCAGCATCATGCAGACCACCCAACCAAACTCTCCCTGAATTCCTGGCCCATATGATTTTGAGAAGAGATAAAATGCTTGTTCTTTTGTGGTAGTTTGCAGCAATAGATTACCAGAACAGGTATCATTTTCTTTTTTCTCTCCTGTTTTGTTGAGTTAAAAACCTTATTTACACAATTTCTCACAACAGAAAATGTTTTAAGAGTCTATATGGGAGAGCATTTAACATAGTATCTAAGGCTACAATTTTTAACTAAGATTAGATTATTCTAAAATAACCTGTTGAGTTGAATGGAAACTCCTTAAAATTTCAGGTACCAAGAAAGAAACTTTCAAAAGATTTTCTAGCTATGGGTCTTTAATTCATTGGCTCACTTTCTCACTTAACTTTGTAGAAACCAACTTAATAATCTTCCAGTTAGTATGCAATTCTATAATATATTTTTCAGCTCAAAAGATGTAGAGGGATACAGTGAAAGCATTTCAAAAAATTGCGGCTATTGAAAAGAGCATGCTGCCGCAGGCAGATTTGAAGTGGAACACTGATTTTATTTTGATCAATAAATCTAGTTAACATAAGGCATTACCATTCTCAAACATTGCAATTTTGCTTCATTTTAACTGAATGTGTCTTGTGGAATCTTGCTTTATTCCATAAAACAGAATGACAATATTTTCTCCCCAGCTAGACCTATCTGAAATCAATCTTTCAGCATGGCAAATACATTGTAAATTATAAGGCAATGTGTACACTAAAGCAAGTATCGTAGTTAATTTTAACAATTTTTTAAAAGCATGTCAGGGTTTTGATAATACCAGAGAGATGAAAATTTCTTACACAGCATGCCAGATCAGCACAGTTTTCAATTTGAGATTAGAGGCCATTGGTGAACATATCATCAAGTTCACATGGTATTTATGGTTGATCTGCTCAAGAAATTAAAAGTGTTGAATCTTGGACATGACACATATTTGAAAGACTAAAACAGAACACTTGAAAATATTTCAGTTGTGATAAATATATATCTTTAACAGAGGCTTTGTTTTTCAAGAAACCACACCTGCTTTGAAATTACAGGCCCATGAAAATCTTCTTATACCCTGGTGTCACAATGTTCCTTAGAGTCATCTCCGATATAGGCCACTGAAATGATTTTGCCCTTTAATTAATTGATCCCACAGATGAAAACTGCACAATCTTTGCTTCTCACTGTATCTTTAAAAGCCGTTTTTAATTTTGCCATATCTCAAGGACCCTACTCTTTTGAAGTGTGTATATCATCCACTCCTATATACATACATTCACATATTTCCTATGTTAGAAGAGGTTTTTTAAAAAGAAAAAAAATATCATTTAGGAAAACATAAACTGTTTTATTTTTGCAAAGGAAGGATGTGTGGAGTTTTTTTTTTCTCTTCGATAATGCTATTTATTTTATTGTGGTAAGAACACGTAACATGTGATTTACCCTCTTAAATTCTATTTTTTTTTTTGAGACGGAGTTTCACTCTTGTTACCCAGACTAGAGTGCAATGGTGTGATCTCAGCTCACTGCAACCTCTGCCTCCCGAGTTCAAGCAATTCTCCTACCTCAGCCTCCCCAGTAGCTGGGATTACAGGCATGCACCACCACACCCTGCTTACCCTCTTAAATTCTTAATTGTACACTGTGTTATTGTAAACTATAGGTACAATGTTGTACAGCAGAACTCTAGATCTTGTTCATTTTGCTTAACAGAAACTTAACGCCCATTCATTAGTAGCTCTCCATTCCACCCTATTTTCCTGCCATTATGCTATAGTAGTTCAGCTAGTGATCAAGCTTTGGGATTAAGAGAGCTGATTTGAAATGCAAAGATTTGAAGGTCTGTTTTTCTACTCCTTTCATCTCTTCACTTTCTTTTTTGGTGATTCTATGCACCCTCTTGATTTTAACTACCACTTCTTAGCAAATGACTAATGTAGCCTACAAGTCTAGCACAGACTTCTCTCCTAAGCCCACTTCTGAATTTCCACCTGTCTACAGCACGTTTCAACATAGTTTTTCTCTTCACAACTCAAACCCAACATTTTACACAAGTTTGATAAATATTCATTTAATCTAAAACCCGCGTTTTCAGATGTAGTAACTGAATCCTAGAGTGGCTTACTAAGTTACCCATAGCTGCCTATTGGAAATAAAACTATAATTAAAATATGTTTCCCTAGAAGTAATTAATAAAACCAAAGTATGCTCTTGGAGATGACAACAAAACCATTAATTTATCAAAAAAAATAAGAGAGGGCATTTAAAAAATATCACTATCAGGAAAGAACAATTTTTCATTCCTGAATGTTCATTTATTCTTTATTATAGATTTTGTTTCTCCAGGAAAATTCTCCATTTTCTTATCTATTTTTCTTGAACATAATTTTTAGAGTTATTTTACATTTCAATATCTGAATCACCTTGAGTGTTTCTGTTCTCTATTTTTTCCAGTGGTCTTGTCTAGTAATGTATCAGGCCATTGTACACAAAAGTTATAAATGATCCAAAAGACTGATGTCTGTCTCCAAAGAGCTCTTCTTAAGCTTCTGGGAGGCAGCAGAAGTAGGAGCAAAACCATTAACCCAATCAGAGTTTAAGCTGATTTAGTTAAAGGTTTCCATCTTTATCGGGTTTATTCTATTTCTGGCTTTCTCTTATTCTTTGCATGCAGTTCTTCAGGGTTGTCAACTTAGGATCTGGCCCCGTCTATCTGGCAGACTCTGCCTTCAGTTTTATCTCCACTGCACCACCAGCTGCTGATGGCTGCTGTCTGCTTAGCTTCTCTACCTCCTGGCCTGCACTGCCTCAAGAGAAAAAGTGGCTTACAAGATAAATATCACTTCTCTGCAATTCCCTTTACTCTGGGATTATGACTCCTCAAATCCTGACTGCCTTGGTAGCCATCCAATGACTCTAAACAGATGCCTTTCTGTATTTTATTCAGATTTTCTGGTTGCTCTCACTGGGAGTATTGGTTAGCACCAAGCCAGTTTATCATACCTGGAAGCCTGAGTACATTTTATAGATACAGAGGATGGGATTTGCGGGTTTACAAATTAGATGTGAAAGGTGAGTGAAAGAAACTGCTAAAGAATGACTCCAGGGTTTTCTTTACATGCTTTTGTCCCAAAGGACTGTATGGATGAATTTGCAAGTAACTAAGATGGGGAAGTCAGGAGGAGTAGGATGGGGAAACAGGCTTTGGAGGGAAGTTAACAGACTCAGTTATGCATGCATTATAAGTGAGATGCTTGTTATAGGTACAAGCGGTGATGCTGAATATGTAAGTCTGGAATTCAGAGAAGCCCAAGATGAAGATATGAATTTGTGAATCTTCAGTCTGTACATTCAGAGTTTACAAAGTAGAGACTGAGATACATATAATCTTGGAATGCAAAAGAGTGAGTGGTAATCTTTAAAAGATTAAACAGCCCTGGCCGGGCATGGTGGCTTGCATGTATAATCCCAGCACTTTGGAAGGCTGAGGCAGGTGGATCACAAGATCAGGAGATTGAGACCATCCTGCCCAATATGGTGAAACCCAGTCTCTACTAAAAATACAAAAATTAGCTGGGTGTGGTGGCATTTGCCTGTAATCTGAACTACTCAGGAGGTTGAGGCAGGAGAATTATTTGAACCAGAGAGTCAGAGTTTGCAGTGAGCCGAGATTGTGCCACTGCACTCCATCCTGGCAATAGAGTAAGACTCTGTCTCAAAAAAAAAAAAAAAAAAAAAAAAGATTAAACAGACCTTCCATAAATCTTCTACATTTTAAAGCAAGATTTTCAGATCAGAATGTCTAAAGTAGAACAGGTAAATTAAGTTGATATGATTTGGCCCCAGATCCCCACCCAAATCTCATCTCAAATTGTAATCCCCACATGTGGAGGGAGGGATGTGTGATCCCCACATGTCAAAGGAGGGAAGTGATCGAATTATGGGGGCAGTATCCCCCATGATGTTCTCATGAAAATGAATGAATTCTCACAAGATATGATGGTTTTACAAATGATAATTTTTGCCTATGCTCTCACACACTCTGTCTCTCTCCTGCTGCCCGTAACACATGCCTGCTTCCCCTTCCACCATGCAAGTTTCCTGAGGGCCCCTCAGCCACATAGAACTGAGTCAATTAAACCTCTTTTCTTTATAAGTTACCCAGTCGCAGGTAAGTTCTTTATAGCAGTGTGAAAATAAACTAATAGATATAGACAGAGACAAGAATCTGTACTTATAAACAAATCCTACCACTCTAGTCCTCTAAAATCAAACAGTCATAAAACTTTCTCTTCTCATTCAGGTAGATGGTTTGGCATCATTCATTTCCCTTTCTCTCCTCCTCCCAGAGGATGCTATCAGCAAAGAGGACCCTGAGCAAGGAAAGAATGTTATATATTTATTAAAAGAAAAATTAGAGAGTACCAAAGGATTTGGGGAAGAGAATGAAAACAGAGAAAGGAAATGAAGGTGAAATACAAATAAATGTACACTCAAAAGCAAATAATCCTTGAGTTTTTAGTATTTACTCCTTTCTAAATGGATAAACCTGGTGGGTATTCTGGGAGTGTTTAAGCCTAACCATTTTAATCTATAAGGATAACATTAACTGGTAGTGGACATTATTTGTACAACCTGTTAAAGAAAAACAACTTATCAAAGAAAAAGAATAAAATTTATTTGATATATCTAAGAATCTCTAAATCTGCTATTTAAAATACATCGTTTCTCTATTGGCTCCCACAATTCTCATTTATCATTTCATTCACATTATCGCAATGGAAGGAATGATCCACCCAGAACAAAGTCAGAATCACAAAGGTTGAAGTTTGGGTAGCTACATTTCTCAAATCTTCATAGATTTCAAAGCCTTGATTAGGAAACATGGCAAATACATCAGAAGCCTCTGGTACCATTTTTCCTCTCTTGGTTTCCTTCTGGCATTTTGGCCATATATGACTATGGCCAAAGATATATGGCCATATATGAATATTCTTATATGTATCTTATGGTATATCTTATTCATATATATGGCCAGATATACCATATATATGGGATATGATATATCTTACTCATATATAGAAGATAAGCCATAAGATATATATCTTATGGTGTTCTAGAAAGATAGAATAAACTTTATAGAAAGAATCACATCACTCCCTGATGAAGAATCTACTATTTTGGTTTACCACTAGTCCAAGTTTTTTGTTTTTTTTAATTTGAATCCCCCTAAAATACTCTCATAGTTCTATTTCTTTGCCTCTAATTTCAATCTCTCTAATGTGTTATAGGTCAAAAGTTTAATTTTGGTTATATCTTATTTTGTTCCATAAAGTCTTAATATTACTTATAGCATATAGTTTGTGTATAATGTCTGATGTAATCAATACCAGCTTCTTAAGATGTTGACTTCAAATTGCTGCCAGAGGGGCCACTAAAGAGGGCATTTAGTGTCAGGACATCATAATTCTAGCATCAGACCTGATGATAACCAGTTGTGTGACCATAAGACAGTAATTTCATGTCCTTGAGCCTCTATTTGACCATCTGCAGAAATGCAAGATTGGGTTCAGTTGTCTCTCTCAAGTCCTTACAATTCTAATGCTTTATGAGGTTCTTAGTTCTTTTTAGTTCTCATAGAGAAGGGTAAATTAATGACCAAAAATAAGTAGTATTAGCTTACAAGATAGTGATTTTATAAGAAATATACACCTAAAACAACTTATCAGATGGTACTATATGTGATAGATACATAAATTAGCAATTAATCTTCACAGGGCTTTTAATTTGTTTCTCGTTTTTGTCATTTGTGCAAAGTGTCTTGGCATTTGTTGATAATCTAACACAATCTACCTCTGACTGATGTGTCTGCTATACGCACACTCTAATATATCCAGACAATTCCAATTGCTTGGAGTCTGTTCACATCTGGTCACAATGAAGATAAAACTGTAATAAAATTTCTAAAAATAAGTTGAAATTATCTCAGAAGCCAAAAACCAATCACCATAATAATAGAGATTGCTACATTTGGTGAAAAATGAGGAGAACTCCTGCAGATTCTTCACATCTTGGTCATTTTTCCCTTCAAACGTTGCTCGTATTTTCACCCACACAGATTACTCTGTATCATGCTGTTAGTCCAAATCCATCATTTCTTTCAAGGTCAGCCTCCAAACTCACTTCACTCCTCCTTCCCTCCTAACAACTCCTTTATTTCTCATTAGATAGATGCCAGACTTAGCTTTGCTTTACTCCCTGCCCATTTATGAACTCTCTCTCCCACTTCCAACATCTGCATCAAGGTTCTGTCATCATTGCTCTCCCTAGCTGTTCTCCCTAGCTAGATGTGGATGAAACACATCCAGGTGTGCTCTCTCCAACCCATCATCTCCCTCCCCAGTATGCTATGCCAAATTTTTACTATATCCTATCCTGTTCTTCTAGATTACATGCATATTAAGACCAAAAATACTGATGATTTAATTTGTAGCACATACAGGCAGGAATGAAAATCTACTTATTGAATTAAAAAATTACAGCAGGTTATAGAGACTTTGGCTAGTGTGAAAGAGTAGAAAAAGAAAAAAGACTTCTTCATAGTAGGGTTAGCTTTATCATGTATCAGTTTGACTGGATGTTAAATATTTTGTCAACATACAGGATGATCTGTGTAATTCTGATTGCTAGGTAGAGGACAGAAACCATTCCACATAATACTAACAGCCAAATTTGAAAGATGCTTTGGAGGAAAATGAATCTTTTAAGAGGTAAATGGTGGTTAAGGGCACAGTCTCAGGATTCAGAGTGCCCAGGCTCAACCTCTCTATCAATTACCAGCACAGAGACCTTGAGCAAGTTCCTCCACTTCTCTGTACCTCAGTTCCCCAATAATAAAATAGAGATATCAATAGCTATTCCCTCATGAAGTTTTTGTGAAATTAAGTTGTTCACACACATAGAGTGTACAGAATAAATAAGTGTTTCCCATTATTGTTGCTGTTGTTAAGGGATCCCTCACAACAAACATCTAAAGCAATAAATTAAGAACTGATGGTGCTGGTTACAAAGGCTGTAATTTTTAAATTTAATTTTATCAATAGCAAATAAAGACAATTGAGGGGTTTTTTTGCAATTAATTAAGCCTGACTCAAGAAGGGAAAACACATTATGAAGAAGAATCATGTGGAACACAGAAGAGGATCATCATACACACAAAAATTTCAAAAAAGACCCACACTACATCCAGAAGAGGACATTCCTTTACTGTCCAATCACTTAGTTGCCAGTAATACCAGAACCATTCTGAGTCATAGTACAGTTTGCCATATGTATATATAAAGTTTAATATTTATGTTTATTGAGCATTATATTAATTAAACACAGTATATATATAGATTCAGCTATCTGTCATATTGACAAGTCATATGATTCAGCTTTCTAGTCATGTTGACTAGGCGAGAAGCTGAATCTATATATATATATATATAGTTTTATAAAACATAAACTTACAAGAGTGTCTAAGTGGATATTTGTACCATGTGATTGAAAGTGTCTGCAGCAGCAGTGACTCAGGACCAGAGAATGGACAGAGCGGGCAGGAAGCCCCTCCTACAGAATAATGCCTATTCCTCCATGTGCTGCAATCAAATATGTAATCCTCTGAAGTGCCCTGTGAATTATTACAGAAGCATTTGCAGATTAATTTAAAGGTATGGGTTCAATCATTCCATAGACAACCACCTTCCTTTCTGGGTTTCTTTCCGTGGAGACAGCCAGCTTCTTCGTGCCTTCTTTTGCCCCTTCTCCGTAGCTGCTCCTTACACTCCTCCCCACCTGGGATTATGCACAAACAGCACGACTAAGGAGACAGTGCCAAAAATGTCTTCTTCCAAGAGCAGCCCTTCCTTTCTTCTGGAAGGCATAGGAGACAGGCTGTGTGACCCCTTACTTACTGCTTTTCCCACACCTACAGCAGTAATTCTGTGTCACTTCTACTCTCTCATCTCCTTACACATCATTTTCCGCTCTTCCTATGTCTTTTCTCCCTTTCATTTAACAAGTTATGTTCCTGAACTCAAGTGTCACCCATTAATCTCAAGAAAATATATGTCTCCTCTCTTCATTCGATGTCCAGGTTGAAAAGTTAGCCTAATCTCCATGATTTAACAATAGTGCCAACAACATAGGTGTGGGAAACTGAGATTTTCATCATCTTCTTATATCTGCTTCTTCACAGCAAGGATCCTGAGCTCTGATCCTAGGAGAGTTCATCCTCACCATACCTCATCCCTCCAACTGACTCACAAAAGGAGGGTGATGAGGTGGTTTGCCAACGATAGCCTCTGCTACTTGGACTGATTTTGTCAGATAATGATGAGAATGATGAGACACTGCCCCCTAAGATATGTCTGAAGCTACCCTTTAGGAAAGAGGCTTTTCCCTTACTGTGGCTGGAAGGTAAGGCAGACACCTGAGTAGGGCTATGCTATCAACGTCCCAGTGCTGCATGCCCTGCGGTGCATCAAATCAAAAGTACCCCAAAGAAGATAAGAGGTGTTACTTCATGAAAGGCACAACTTTGGATGACTACCTGGAAAAGTAGACACATTTGCCTTGTAAATAGAGAAGATATGACTCAAGAGGAAAGCTCTAATGCCTATTATAGAAGATACGCTTGTATTTAAAAACAAAGCTGTAGGCCAACTTAGTCATGGAGAACTCTCAAACTCTCTATAACCCCTTTGCCTCAATAGTCAGGAAACATAGGAAAAGCTGTGATTGCCCTTGGTGCAGATATCTACCTGGCCAGCAGACAGCACAACTGAAACCATGCCAGCAGTGGGCAGCAAGCCTAACAAGCCACAGAGCCCATATTAGTGAAAAGCAATGATCTGATCAGGCCAGGAGCAGACCCTTTGGGCTAACAAGCACCTATTGTGGCCAAGTCCTATATTGTAAGCTGTTAACTATGTTTGCATTTATTCCTCATAATGTCAAGAGTGAGGCACTATTATCTCCATTTCAGGCAAGAAAAACCAAGACCGGTCGGGCGCAGTGGCTCCCACCTGTAATCCCAACACTTTGGGAGGCCGAGGTGGACGGATCACAAGGTCAAGAGATCAAGACCATCCTGACCAACATGGTGAAACCCCATCTCTACTAAATACAAAAATCAGCTGGGTGTGGTGGTGCGTGCCAGTAGTCCCAACTAGGCAGGAAGCTGAGGCAAGAGAATTGCTTGAACCCGGGAGGCGGAGGTTGCAGTGAGCCAAGATTGCGCCACTGCACTCCAGCCTGGTGCCTGGCGACAAAGCAAGACTCTGTCTCAAAAAAAAAAAAAAAGAAAGAAAGAAAAGAAAGAACCAAGACCCAGAAAAATTGAGTTACTATCCCAAGGTCACACAGCTCACGAGAGAAGCCAGTCTCATGGGAGTCTGTGTGACTTATTAACCTTTCCACCATACCACACGGTCTCCGGAGAAGACAGGCAGCATGTGGAGGAAAGTGTAGAAAACAATCTCACCAGAAGATTCCCACCATAAGAGGATGGCGAAGAAAATACCTTTGAAGAGAACTTACTGAGAATGGTTTAAACTATAACCTAAACATAACTAATTGTAGTTGTTAAATAGCTATCCTTACTGCATTGTTATTTGTGGATAATTATTCAACAACTATAAATAATATATTCATGGAGTATGGATTAAAATGTCCAGTACCTTCTAATTAAGGAACTTGTGAAGAGAACACAAGGCAGGTACAACCCTCTGTACAAAGGCAGAGATACTCGCCACATTGGTACTGAGAAATGTCAAGAAACGCTTCACAGAGGAATGTCTCTTTAGCTGAGTTTCATAAACTAGCAGAATAGAAAAATGCTGTTGAGGGTGGAGATAAAAATTCTGCATAGGGTGTGAGCAAATGAGTGGAGAGCTGACGCAGCATAACCTGATCTATAAAGAGAAAGTTGTGCTTTGTTGTTGTTGCTGTTTGGTAAAATTTACATATAGTAAAATGTACACTTTAATGAATTTTGGCAAACATATTCAACTGTGTACTTCATATCCCAATCAAGATATAGAACATTATCACCTCCGTAAGAAAGATCCCCTATATCCCTTTAAGTCCGTTCTTCCAATGATAGCCAATCTCTGTTGTAGTTTGTATTACCATAAATTGGTTTTGCCTGTTTTTGAATTTCATGTTAATGAAATCATGTGTCTGGGTATCAATATAAAGTTTCTGAGGTTTGTTCATGTCATATGCATCAGTAGTACATGCCTTTGTGTTGCCAAGTAGTATTCCATTGTATGGATTTAATATGATTTGTTCATCCATTCAAGAAGCAAGTTGTTTGAGATGGCCAATGCACAGAACTTTTGTGGAGTTAGATTGAGGAATGGGGGTGGGGGGGCAGGACTATATCTTAAAAGGAACCTGAAAAGATAAACATGTGTAAAGTCATGGCATATGGTTTACTAAGGAGTGTGAACATTCTCATAAGAACAGTATTAAGAAGTTTCATGGCAGGGGTAGGGGATGTATATAATCAGATATTAATACCAAGTATATTAATCCATTCTCACACGGCTATAAAGAAATATCTAAAAGTGGATAATTTATGAAGAAAAGAGATTTAGTTGACTTACAGTTTGGCAAGCTGTGCAAGAGGCATGGCTGGGGAGGCCTCAGAAAACTTACAATCATGGAGGAAGGTAAAAAGGAAGCAGGCATAGTCTTCACATGGCAAAGCAGGAGAGAGACAGCGAAGGAAGAAGTGCTAAACAGATTTAAACAACCAGATCTCATTAGAACTCTCTCTCACAAGAACAGCAAGGGGGAAATCTGTCCCCATGATTCAGTCACCTCCCATGAGGTCCCTCCCTCAACATTGGGAATTACAATTCAACATAAGGTTTGAGTGGGAACACAGAGACAAACCATACCGTTCTGTCCCTGGCCCCTCCCAAATCTCATGTTCTCACATTTCAGAAACAATCAAACCCTCCCAAGAGTTCCCCAAAGTCTTAATTCATTCCAGCATTAACTCAAAAGTCCAACTCAAAAGTCTCAAATGAGACAAGCAAGTCCTTTATAACTATGAGCCTGTAAAATCAAAAACAAGTTAGTTATTTCCAAGCTACAATAGCGGTACAGGCATTGGGTAACTGCTTCTGTTCCAAAAGGGAGAAATTGGCCAAAACAAAGAAGGTACAGGCCCCTTGCAAGTCTGAAATCCAGCAGAACAGTCATCAAATTTTAAAGCTCCAAAATAATCTCCTTTGACTCCATGTCTGACATCCAGGTCATATTGATGAAAGGGGTAAGCTCCCAGGCCTCAGGCATCTCTGCCCCTGTGGCTCTGCAGGGTACAGCACCCATAACTCCTTTCACTGGCTGGCATTGAGTGCTTGTGGTTTTTCCAGGTGCACAGTGCAAGCTGTCAGTGGATCTACCATTTTGGAGTCTGGAGGACTGTGGTCCTCTTCTCACAGCTCCATTAAGCATTGCCCCAGTGGGGACTACCCCCCATTTCTTCTCTGCACTGCCCTAGTAGAGGTTCTTCATGAGGGCTTTGCCCCTGTGGCAAACTTTTCCCTAGACATCCAGGCATTTCCACACGTCCTCTGAAATTTAGACAGAGGCTCCCAAACCTCACCTCTTACCTTCTGCACACTCATGGGCTCAACACCATGTGGAAGCCACCAAGCCTTGAGGCTTGTACTCTCTGATGTAATGGCCTGAGCTGCACCTTGGCCCCTTTTAGCCATGACTGGAGCTGGAGTGGCTGGGGTGCAGGATGCACATTGCAGCAGGGCCATAGGCCTCAAGCATGAAACCATTTTTCCCTCCTAGGCCTCCAGGCCTGTGATGGGAGGGGCTGCTGCAAAAGTCTCTGAAATGCCCTGAAGGCATTTTCCCCATCATCTTGGCTATTAACATTCCACTCTTCTTATGCAAGTTTCTGCAGCCTTGAATTCCTCCCCAGAGAATGCCTTTTTCTTTTCTACCACGTGGTCAGGCTGCAAATTTTTCAAACTTTTATGGTCTTCTTCCCTTTTAAATAAAATTTTAGTTTCACGTCATTTCTTTGTTTATGCAAATAAGCATAGTTTTTTAAGGCCATAACATGAACACTTTGCTGCGTAGGAATTTCTTCCACCACATACCCTGTCATCTCTCTTAAGTTCAAAGTTCCACAGATCTCTAGAGCAGGGGCACAATGCCACCAGTCTCTTTGCTAAAGCATAGCGAGAGTGACCTTTACATCAATTCCCAATAAGTTCCTCGTCTCCATCTGAGATTTCCTCATCCTGGACTTCACTGTCCATATCACTATCAGCATATTGGTCACAACAATTCAACAAGTCTCTAGGAAATTCCAGCTTTCCCACATTTTCCTGTCTTCTTCTGAGCCCTCCAAACTGTTCAAACCTCTGCCCATTACCCAGTTCCAAAGTCACTTCAGCATTTTCAGGTATCTTCTTTGTTAGCAATTTTTTGTACTAGTCCATTCTCATACTGCTATAAAGATATACCTGAGACTAGGTAATTTCTGAAGAACAGAGGCTTCATTGACTCACAGTTCTGCAGACTATGCAGGAAGCATGGCTAGGGAGCCCTTAGGAAACTTGCAATTTCCGCTGAAGGTGAAGGAGCAGCAGGCACAATCTTCCCAAGGTGGAGCAGGAGACAGAGAATGAAGGGGGAAGAGCCACACACTTTTATACAACCAGACCTCATGAGAACTCACTCACTATCACAGGAATAGCAAGGGAAAAATCTGCCCCCATGATCAAATCACCTCCACCAGATCCCTCCCCCAACAACGGGAATTACAATTCAACATGAGATTTGGGTGGGGTCACAGAGCCAAACCATATCACCAAGCTATCAGTGATAGAACTTATAATCTCTAATCAGTGATCACTTAGTTATCCTTAAGTTCTGAGCCTTGTAGCAGTCATCCAGAAGGCATGAACTCCCTCCAACATGCTTTGTTTTCATATTCAGTTGAGATTTGCTGAGCATTTACTATGTGTCAGTCACTAGATTAGAAAATGTCATATATATGATGGTTTTTTTGAGGTTTCTGCCATCTTCATTATCCCATGAGGGTATTCTTTTTATGTACTTTTTTTTTTAATAGAGTCTCCCACTGTCACCCAGGCTGGAGTGCAGTTGCACAGTCATAGCTCACTACAATCTCAAACTCCTGGGCTCACATGATACTCCTGGGCTTACATGATGCTCCTGTCTTTACCTCCTGCGTAGCTAAGACTAGAGGTGCTCACCACCGTACCTGGCTAATTTTTTTTTTTAATTTTTTGTAAAGATGAGGGCCTTGTTATACTGCCCAGGCTGGTCTTGAACTCCTGGCCTGAAGCAATACTTCTGCCTCAGCTTCCCAAAGCTATAGGATTACAGGTGTGAGCCACCATGCCCAGGCCTACGTGAATATTTTTACATGTTCATAACCTATTTCTGTTACACAGCCTGGCCATTTGATTCTGCACTCTCTGATTATCATCTGGTGAAGAGAGGGCTCAATCTCATTCTTTTGGGAAGAAACATAACTTTGCAATTGGAATTATAGCTAAAAGCAGGTCTCCGCACAGTACAGACACGTGGTTCCAGCAGCTTAGAGTATTTGTGTTTAAACATTTTATGTTCAATCTTGTGTGAGACACCAGTGCCAGTCAGAGAACCAGCTGGCAACCACCAGTTGGACTGCCAGTTGTGGAAATTTTGTGGACTGTCTGATGGAAAGATTTTTCTGAGTCTTTTGATGGAAATTGGGCCAAGAATGCATTCACACAATATACCCAGGACTCCATTTTGTCACAGGTAGCTCCAGCATAAGAAGTATAAAAAGAACAAGAGCCATTAATTTTTAATGATTTTGAAAAGATCCAAAATCATTTGCTTGTTTTATCCTCTTTCATTTAAAACTGATTTTCCTTGAATACAACTATTTGAGAAAAATCAAAGTTTTAGTGAATATCATTAATTTAATAGAGAAAAAAAACGGCTCACTTATAGAGCCCTGCATGCCTCATAAAATGCTTTGTGCGTTGAGTTTTATGTCAGGGAATTTTGGAATGCAGGTTGACAAGTGATGCCAGACATTGTGAGGAGAAAAGAGAGAGAAAAATAGCAATGCCACAGGAAAACAGCTAAGAAGAAATCACCATCCCCTGGTCCAACACGGAAGGTGAGTTATTTGCCAGCAAACTGCCTGGAATTCAAGGAGAAAAGAACACAATGAAGATGGGATAAGGTCAGGGATCCCCGAGGACAACGAATACAGATTTCCTGGCAAGTAGAAGAAGCTAGGACTATGAATACCTAAAAACTGGAAGATACTCCAAAGTCAAAGACCTCTGATGAATGATCCAGGGCAAAAACACTCACCAGCCAAACCTCCTGTGATCAAAGGGCAGATGGACATTTAGAAGACCGATTATCTACCTGAGTTTTTATTTGCCTGTTCCCAGGCTATAGAAAAAAGATATATGTGAGCTCTATAAGGAACAGAATCATGTCAGGATATAACTTAATGGCTTACCATACATTTTCTTTACTTTACTTTGTTACTGAAGCAGTGAGTAGACTCCACGTTTGTCTGTTTCAAGAGACGTGCATGGCAGAGTATCCTGGTTTTTCTTTCCACAAGCTTAGTACCTTGGAAGGAATGTGGTTTGAAAAGAGAAGGATGTCTCCAGGTTGTTATGAGCCTCTGGACTGGGAGTGGTACTACAACCCATAGTCACACAAAATTAAAGGAAATTGAATCTGGGCTTTGTCTCTTAGACTGGCCATAGAGTCCCACAATCCAAGAATAGCACGGAGAAAACACAGACATCTGATATTAAGAGTAAGGCAAGTCAGGATGCTGGTTATTTCAGGGTTCCACTCCTTTTCGTCTCCTGGCAGTCTCAAAAGCTTCAGGCCAATAATGTAAAACAGAAAGAGCATTCACACAGGAGACCACTGCAGTTCCTAGCCAAGTTGACAGGTCAGCAAAGAAAACTGGTTTTTGAGTACAAAGTCCCTTTCAGACTCTAATGGATGGGAAATACAGGGAAGACCACACGGGTCTGCAATTGCTTAGCTGATTAGTGCTGAAACATCGCTCATGCTCTGTGCCCAGGAGTTTTGAAACCTCTAAAATCAATTTGATCCTATAACTATAAAAGTTAAAAATTATTTTCCTCATCATTTTATCTTCTATCTGCAGCAAAGAATCATGAAAGATTTTTTCCTTAAACTTCTCCCGAAAATGAAATAGTAAAATTATGTAAACCTCTACTTTTGTTCACTATTCCACAGTCTTCTCCCTCTTCTTCTCATTTAGTCTCTAATAGTATCCTTTAATTTGGAATAAACCCCTCTCTCTTCAAATCTCACTGGACTTCGGCTTTGTAAACAAAAACCATGAAGTTCCTCTCACAAGTTTCCACAAAGGACAGTAGGCCCTGCTATTTTTCTTGAATTAGGGCAGAAAAGAATTTTTCCCATTATAAAATCATTATAAGATAAAGGTTCATTGCCAGGACAACTGGAAGTAGAAGGTGTACAATTTCACCATTCCTAAAATGTTAATTCTGTTATCTATCAAGTGTTCCAGGATCTTTTTCTTCCTTCCACTGAAAAGATGCAGAGCTTTCTACAGTTTTGACCATACCTCACACAACTGTTCAGTGACACAGCCTGATTTCTTACCTATGACTTCTGACCACGAAAGCAAGTCTTGTACTAAGTCTAGTTTTGTAGCCTATCTTAACATCTAACTACTGTTTATAGCACTTTTTAGAAGAGAAAATAGCTCTGAGCCAAGTAGTATAATGATAAAGTTGTGTTTTAGGAGTTGGAGCATCTAAATTCTTTTCTCAATCTTCTCGCTACATAACTTGTGACTTGGGCAAGTAAGTAATATCTGTGCTTCAGTTACCAGATTGCAAAATGTGAGAGCTTTGTAACTTTACTCTTAACTCTATATAATGTCTTACCAACTACAGTATAAGCTATTCTCAAGCAAGAATCTAGTCTTCAAGTGACAGACAGAAAACCATCTGTCACTTGCCCACATAAAAATAACTCAGTAATATGTGATCTGTTGGACTAGATGACCCCTAAGGTTCTGTAGGAAATGTTTGCTTACAGACAAAACATTCAGAAGCACTCAGTAACTGCCTGGTGAATAAATAAAAGTGCCTCTGATTTACACTGTTTGGTGAATAAATCATTTGATACTTGTGACAATTGAACCAAAAGGAATTGAGATATTCTAGGAAGCAAGGTGATTTAGACAAGAGTCTGGAAAAAAATTATTTTTTAATGAATTTAACCACTGGTAATTAGGATTGGCAGAAGAAATTAGCATAAACACACCATCCAAATGAAAATACAACTAGGACATTGTTATAAATTCTTAATGCCTCTTTTAAGAATAGAAAATGACAACTCATCAAAGAATAATTCATCAGGGTTCACTGAGCACTGACCTCAACACTTCGTTGCTCTGATCTGTGGAACGCATTCCAATTTACCAGGCAAAATGCTTAGAGTAGAGAAAAGAGAATTTTCATATATTAAATGTCTATACTGGTAGGTTTCAAAATTTATTGGCCAAAGAAAATTGTTCCATTTTTAAAAGGAACCAGCAGACAGAAATCCAAAATAATAACAGTGATAATAGCAAGAAGCAATATTTACTAAGCATTACTATGTGTCAGGCACTGTTCTAAATATAGGTATTAGCTTATTTAGATCTTTTAACATAACCCACAGACAGGTAGTTTTATTATCCTCAGTTTACCCCAGATGAAGAAAGTTGGTAATAGTGAAGTTAACTAAGTTGTAGAGATCACCCAAGTTGTGAGAAGGAAGCCAGCTTTTGAATCAGTCTACCCAGGAGCCCAGTTACACACTTTGCTTCTGCATGTAAAACAGATGTGGCAGAGCTGTTCTGAGTGTGAACGGAACTCCCAACTGTTGCCTACTGGTCTAAATGAAATCCACTTTCAGATCATCTCATCTATGGACATCTAGAAAAGTACCTCTGAAGTGGCTCCTGAATTTGCTAGACAGAAGTCTTTTCCTTTATAACTATATTTTTAAATACATTGACCCCTTTGTATTTAATTTTCCAGAGTCAGATCTGAGGCATAATCGCATTTGAATAAGACAACAGTTGATTTTCCAGTCTCCATCCAGGAGCAGGGGTATAAATGTAAACAGAAGTTTTCCCACATGACAATAAATCTTCAGAGCAATCACATGTAACTACAGCAGGTGTGACGTGACTGTGGAGAATAATGACCATGTTGAACTCTATCCTTTATATATAAGAGGTGACCAATGATCATGATAGTTAGAAGAGTGCATTAAAGAGGTAAAAGCCACGGTTTTAATATCCATATGGTAAGTATCTGAACTTCAGGCTATTTCTACACTAGTACTTGCGTCTTTAATCATAACTCTCTTGCAGATATAAGGCCCCTTTCTCCTTCTGAGGCTCCTTCTCTTTCTGTCAAATGAAGTAAAATGTGTCCCCTCATCGCAGCACCCAGTTTGTGACCAATGCAAGTGATGAAGATAGAACAGGTAAGAGTGTATGACCAACAAATTATCACCAAAACTCAGCTACCCAACACTCAAGCATACCACCCTGACTATATACCATTATGATATTTTCTTGTACAAAAGACAGCATAATTTTGTATAGGCAGGAACATAGATCTTATAGAATAGCAGAGACTTCTACATGTGTTTGAAAATCCATCTTAATTCAACCCAGTGAATGTTTATCCAGTTCCTTCTCTGTTTTCATGCCCATGATACCAAGATATCAATGACATAGTATCACCCCTCAGTATAGCGTAGCGTTCTTGATCATCTTTGTTCTTTTTTTTTTTTTTTTTTTTTTTTTGGAGGTTTGTTTCTTTTGTTTCCCCGGCTGGGGGGCAATGGTGCGATCTTGGCTCAATGCCACCTCCCCCCCCCGGGTTCAAGAAATTCTCTTGCCCCCGCCC
>NW_022436947.1:32056146-32087607 GCF_009761245.1 Sapajus apella
GTATTTTTAGTAGAGACGGGGTTTCACCATGTTGACCAGGATGGTCTCGATCTCTTGACCTCGTGATCCACCCGCCTCGGCCTCCCAAAGTGCTGGGATTACAGGCTTCAGCCACCGCGCCCGGCCATCTTTGTTCATTTTTAAGGCTTTATCTGTCACTCATTTATTTCTTGTTATGAGTGAAAATCTTTATCCTTACATACGTTTCACTGAAAATGAACAATTTCAGTGACTGTCCTGACCTGGACACAGTAGAGAGAAAGTAACACGTATTGCAATATCAAGGAATTAGCCACAGAGGACAAGAAGTTCTCAGGAGAGACCCAGGTCAGAGCTCAGCCCAATAGAAGTTTAATCAGCTTTGCTAGCAGTTGCAAAGAAGTACAGGGCACTAACCACACATAATAATCCCCTATTGCTTTGGTATTATAGAGTATTTGGCATTTGAATAGCAGGGAATTGACTATTCCAGAAGAAAAATCCTCCATTCAGAAAACAATGTGTACATGGGATAGATCTGATAGGTAAGTGATATTGAAGGAAGACATTTTTTATGTTTAAATCTGAAAACTTCTAGTTTCTACAGAGGAAATGGACAGGAAGATGCAATGTAGGAACTCAATAGAAAATGAGATTTTCAGTTCTAAAGTCAGTCCTTTATAAGAACTTTCACTTATTAATCATCTTTTCAAAAAACATAAATGAGAAACATACATCAGTTCACAATAACACTACATTTGGCTTGATTTTGAAAGCCTATTATTTAGGTATGCAACTAGATAACAATTATTATACCTGCTGTGATCAGATATTATTATACATGCAAGTAAGAGATTGCTATGCTTCACTGATTATCTTTTCTTACATTTAATCTTACTTTTTTTCGTGGTAAAACAGCATGTACAGCCGCTTGGTAAAGTATGAATAACACAACATCAGGAGTTCATATTGGAAAGTTAGTAATTGATAACAAAAATTTAGTAGCACTTTTTAAAAAGTTGATAAAATTGCTTCACAATTCTAGAAGGCACAGAAGTTGTGCGATTTTTGTAGTCATTTACAAAGGAACATAAAAAATAAAGTACCCATTTTTCCCAAGAGAAATGGAAATGTAATTTCCTAGGCAAAATCTATTCATGTTGGAATTTTTATTAGCTTTCTGTAATGGAAAGGCTATTAAATACATATTGTTTTGCTCTTCCGAAGAGTTTTCACATCTTTTAAGTGAAGATGAGATCAGAATTGCATTATGAAAAGTACCATTCATGCATTGTAAGCACCAGTTCACAATGTAACGGGCTGGATAAGGCAAAATAAATTTCAAAATTTAAACAGGGCAAATGTGTTAAGATGAATAATAGCATTATTACTTACTCCAAAGTGCCATTAAAAGGAACAACAAAAATCAGGGCTTGAAGCTAGCTTTTACTGAAATGGTCTTCAAAGCCATTTGTCTGAAAATTTGATGACACCTAGTGGCAGATTCAGTTCATCACTACTGGGCACTCAATGAGAGATCTGCGGCCTCCATTTTGAGACTTTCCAAAAATAGATAAATAAACCAAGCATTTTCAGTCAACATGAAAGATGGAGAGACAGTTTACTGCAACTGAGCCACTTTCATGCAACGAGTCAAGGTTGACAAAGTGAGAATAAGACAGCAATATGGGAGATGAAGGGCTTTGTCCCCTGCCCTTCCTATTCCTATGTGTTGGTTCCACATGATCCTGATCAGAAAAATTTTACAGTCAATTCAAATTTCAATGAGAACATTAAGTAAACCAAACCTCATTAGTGTCTATTCTGGTAATATATGAAAATGTTGACTTGTACAAAATGATGGGCAAACATTTGGTCTTACTCCAGTCCCACCCTAAGATAGCCAAAAAGCTTTAACTATAGTAGATTATAAACTTTCTCTTTCTTTTGTAAGGAGCTATAATCCAGGCAAACTCTAAAAATATTTAATGAGTCTTAACTTATAGTCATGTTAAACATCCTTTCCTTATACATGTCACCTGAAACATCATAGATGTATACGGGCAATTTCTTGTCTCAATAGTATCTGATGAATTACATGAAATACTTAGGCCAACTTTAATGTCCAAAGAGTCCTTCACAGGGTGAGACATAAACTAGAAGGTATTGGGCCACCTGTGGAAAAATGGTTTGAGATTTCATTAAAAACAGCATACCCCTGGACCTATACTTGGTTCTTAAACTTGGTCAGCAAAGATATACTTAATACTACTAAGTCCCAGGTACTTTATTAGGCCCAAGAGAACAAAGTCAAGTAGGTCAAACTTGTGACCTTAGACTTCTCAGTCTTTAAGAGAGTGAGATCAAGAAGCACACCAACGCTAGGGCAAAAGTAAGTACCGGGTTCTTTTTATGAGAGCAGGTTTGGTGGGAAGTGGGAAGAAATAATAAGAAGAAGCAAATTTTTCCCTGACCAGATGGCACTGGAGATGACTTTTAAATATTGGACAAGGCTGGCGCAGATGAAGAAATGCATGGCACTGGGGAGTGAGGGGAGCTTGGGCAAAAGAAATGGAAGATAGAAAAGGACAAGCGTGGGAGGTCAAGGTACATGGCTTGGAAAGCCAATCATTCAATGTAAAGTTTACACTAAAGGTAATCATATGGCTTTGAAGACTTTTAAGAAAAAAAGGGATAGTATCAATTTGGAATGATAAAACTATCACTTCCCAGATCTGCTGAAGTCATAGAAGACTGTTTGGGAGATAAAAATTCACTGGATTCTGTAGGAAAAATCAAGTTCACCTAGTTTAATTCCAAGTCAGCTAATAAGAATCAAGATCTGTGTAGCTTGGAAAGAGAATCTCACCAACAAATTAGCAAATTAGCAATGTAGCAACTTCTAATCATTTTGCTAACCTAGCAAACTTTTAGGCTTAGTTCCTCCTACCTAACAAAATGAAACGTAAAAAGAAAGAAAGGAGATAATAACAAAGCTGCAATGATGAGAGTTCTTCTGAGAGTTTCTGGATGCTCTAACTATATCAGATAGGTTGTCTTCCTAGAAGCAGGCTCTTCAGGAAGGGCAAGCAGAGAAACAAAATGCAGATCAAAGAAAGAAGCACACAGCTTGAGGAGAATTTCCAATTCCTACATGCAGTCCAACCCTCTATGGGTGGGCTAGTGGTTTTTATTGCTTTAGGAAACTGTCAGAACAAGCTCTTGGAATCTTCCTCTCTTCCAGATTCCATTTAGAGTCAGGCTGCCCTAACCATTCCTTAAAGCACAGCCTGAAGATAAAGCTGTTCCTCCAAAACCACTTCACAGAGCAAAATCAAAGCAATGAGCACAGAGCTGATACAACCATTGCAAAGATTTCAGAAAGAGAACTTACTCGTATGTTCTGTATGCACAGCAGAAAGTGGGGAGGGAGGGAGGGACGGAGGGGCTGCTACATTATGCAGGCAAGAAATAGATACCATGATGACCCAAGCTATTGTGGTTTTCAAGACAAGAAATCACGTGGGTCTAAACAAAGGCAGTGTGGATACAGTGGGAAAATGTGACCTGACTTTAGAGATACTAAGGAGGTTGTATTCGTCCATTCTCACACTGGTATAAAGATACGACCTGACACTGGTTAATTTATAAAGGAAAGTGGTTTAGTTAACTCACAGTTCCGCATGGCTGGGAGGCCTCAGGAAACTTGTAATTATGGTGGAAGGGGAAGCAAACACGTCTTCTTTATAAGGCAGCAGGAGAGAGAAGCACAAGCAGGGGAAATGCCAGACACATAAAACCATCATATCTCGTGAGAACTCACGCACTCTCACAAGAGCAGCATAGGGGAAACTGTCCCCATGATCCAGTCATCTCCCATTGAGTCCCTCTCTTGATATGTGGTGATAATGGGGATTACAATTCAAGATGAGAGTTGGGTGGGGACACAGAGACAAACCACATCAGAAGTCAACTGAATAAGGTTTCCTGCCCAGTTGGATGTGGAATACAGAGGAATGAAAAAATTTGGGATAATCCCTACATTTCTGGCTTAGGAGGAGGCTAAGCAATAATGCCATCCACCAAGCTTGGAAATATAGAAACTTAAGGGAAGAAAGAAGGGGAAAACGGCAAGAATTAAGTTTTGTTTTAGGCTGAATTTTCTCTGGGACATCAAAGTGAGAAATCTACTAGGCTGTTGAATGAATGTATGGCTCTGAAGCTGAAGAAAGAGGTGTGAGCTAGTGATGTAAGGTGTCAGCTTTTAGGTGATAAATAGATCTCAGCAGAGAGTTAGAAAAGCGGACTCCAATGACTAATGATTCCAAAGATTTAAATTCTACTTCTTCCATTCAAAAAAAAAAAGAGAGAGAGATTTTTAAAATAATTACAAACCACCCACGTTATAGTCCTATTTTATTTCCTCTTTCCAAATTCCTTTTCTTTACTTAGCACTTTCCTCTTAAAGGGGACTTGACTTTTCAGGATGAAGTTTCCTTAGCCCTCTGCTACATGCCTGTACTTTCTCCTTTGAATGCCCCTTAGAGGACCTGTTCTGTTTGTTTTGCTGTGAAGCGGGGTGGTGCAAAATAGTCTCTGAGAAGCAGAATCAGGGACAATCAGATATATGCCTTTACCCCAACATCCCTTTCCTTTACGAACAAAAGCAAACACCTACATCCTTCTCAATCGACTTATGTTACCAGAAGGAGGGCCTTGAGTGTAAGTTGTCCGGGTCCTTGGTGTTTTGAACAAAGAATTGGACAAAATGCACAAAGTAACAAAGGAAGGAAACACGGGAATGAAGCAGGGAAAGCAGGAATTTATTAAAGGGAGAAAGCACTTCACAGGGTGGGAGCGGGCCCGGTTATAAAGTTTTCTGGGTTTTAGGTCCTCCTTTTGTAGTTTTTTACCAGTTACCCCTTATCTAGATGAAAGATTTGGTCTGTGGCTAAAAGGCTGAGGTGAATCTGTACCCTATGCAGATGAAGGGATGGTCCCTGCTTGGTCCACAGCATATCCAGGGCACTCTCTCTATCCGTCTGAGATGCCATGGAAGGGGAGGGTTGTAGGGGGAGTAGCCTTTGATCCTTTGTTACTAGTCAGGGGAGATGAGGTGTTTCCTTTTGGTTCAGCTTTTGGAAGTTTGCCTAATTGGCCTTAGGGTCCCTGCCCCCAGACCCAGGTGTTTTCCTTTAGATACAGCTTTGGGAAGTCAGCACAAAGTGGCCTCAGATTCCCTGCCCCAGGACCTTGATGTTTTTTCCTAGATTCATCACAAATTGACCTTAAATTCTCTCCTCCAGACCCTTTCCTCCTGCCTCACTTGGATGGTGATAAAACAGACATGGAAGATAGAACAATCTCTTTATGGGGACCATCAAGATTCTCAGTCCTGACTGACACTTCCATTTTCTGGGTTAACTAAAGACCCAATGGCAAAGGCCTAGTAGAGCGTTCCGCGTTCCCATCATATTTGCCATTTGAATAACAAATTCAAATTATAATAGTGTCAACATTGAATATTTCACCAATCTGTATCATTAAAATAAAATGAGGCAATTTTTTAAAAACTCACAAAACTCCAAATACATTTTTTCTTCTTTTTTTCGTATTAGAAAACTAACCAGTTTTAATCTTAATTATTCATTCTGCCCCACATAAAAATAGTCCTATCAAAAATACAAGCACATGTCAATATGAGGATAAAATTAGCATTTATTTAAAAATATTTAAGAAACTTTATCACAATATGATTTGTTGTGTTTATTTTAATGCAGAAAGATAGCATTTTAAAACTTGTCTTTGTATTTAATCTTTACTAGAATATTCCTGTGTATGAATATGAAAATATGAATATTTCCAAAACAAAAAGTTGCATCGAATATGATATCAGTTCAACAGCCAACTCTGCTTTGCTGATGGCTCCGTGGTTATTTAGCACCTATTTTATGCTAGTGCTCTGCCAGCTAGAGAAGGTGATAGATGAAGGAGTTAGTTTCTACCTTCAAAAAGAACACATTCTTGAAGGGGACACGAGGGATCCTCGTAAACCAGGAGCAATGACCTAGTGTGATTAAGTATTTTGCTGCTGGCATAATGGTTATATGCAATAGACTCTTTACAACGACTCCATTAAATGAGTTACTTCATGTCAAAAGCTTTAAAGAGTGACTAGCGCCGGGCGCGGTGGCTCAAGCCTGTAATCCCAGCACTTTGGGAGGCCGAGGCGGGTGGATCACGGGGTCAAGAGATCGAGACCATCCTGGTCAACATGGTGAAACCCCGTCTCTACTAAAAATACAAAAAATTAGCTGGGCATGGTGGCGCGTGCCTGTAGTCCCAGCTGCTCAGGAGGCTGAGGCAGGAGAATTGCCTGAACCCAGGAGGCGGAGGTTGCGGTGAGCCGAGATCGTGCCATTGCACTCCAGCCTGGGTAACAAGAGCGAAACTCCGTCTCAAAAAAAAAAAAAAAAAAAAAGAAAGAGTGACTAGCACACTGTAAACTCTCAATAAATATTAGCATCTTTGGTAGACACATATCAACAATCCCTTTTAGAGACGGTTAAACAAAAAAACGAAGTTTAAATAACTTACTAAATGTCCAGAGTTAGCTAGGAAGTAGAGAAGTTGTGATTGGCACTGAAGTTGTTCTGACATCAGAAATCATGACCTTTCCACATTGCTCCATGAGTTCTGAAAGTATGTGAAGGAGAAGAGAAAAGAGAGGAGGAGAGGAAAAGGGAGAGAAGAGAGGAGGAGAGGGGAGGGGGGAAGGGAGAAAAGTGGAGGAGAGGTGGAGGGAAGAAAAGGAAGGAAGGGGAAGGGAGAGAAGAAGGGAGGGGATTGGAGAAGAGATGAAGGGAAGAGGAGAAGGGGAAGAGAAAGGAGGTGAGGGGAAGGGGAGGGGCGAGAGAAGGGGAGGTGAGTAGAGGGGAGGTGGAGAGAAGGGGAGGAGGGGAACGGAGGGAAAGAGAAGGAAGAAAGGGGAGGAGGGGAGAATGGGACTTCATTTTGCCTCTGGAATTGGGAGTTAAGGAAGTCTACACAGAGGCAGGGACACAAGAGCGGGCTTGAAGAAGATCCCCGGGAGGCAAGAGTAAATTCCAAAGGAGGGGTGGGGGGAAAAGTATATGCAACATAATCAAGACTCAAACACACACAACATATTTTGGGTGACAACAAGTAGTCTAGTATGATTAGATATTTATGAGTTCAAGACAGGATTTGAGAGTGTGGTGGAAAAGCAATGTATATAACGTTGAAAACAATATAATATTGAAAATGTTGCCTGGAAACAGATTATGAAGTGCCTTAAACACCATGCTAACTAATTTGATGCTCTTGATTCAAATTCGTTGTTCTAAGAAGGAAAGAGACATGATTAGGGAAAGTAATATGGGAGAAGTGCAGGGACGAATTGACATGCCTAGAGACAAAAACATGACTAGGAGCCTATTTAAACTAGTTGAGAAATGAGGCAGCACAAATGAAGGGAATGGCAGAAACAACAGAGGAAGAGAAAAGAAATTGCGACGTTAGTTCTGATATACTATAATCAAGACTTATTGATTGATTCCTGGGGGTGTGAAAAAGAGGAGTCAAAATGGCAAGGTTTCCAGCAGAGGTGACTGCAAAGTAATTCTATTAAGAGGATGGAGAAAATTTACCTGAAAATAGAAGTGACCTTTGAGATCCCTTAAGGCTAACCAGGTGAAGATGATAATCGGCCGCTCAGATATGAGGTCTAGGTTAGAGAAAGAGGTTTGTGAAAATCATGATATTTGATATTTGAGGTCATGGCAGTGAATATGAGAATGAGAATGTCACAGAACTAACAACTCATCCTTTGGTAATATTAGCATTTACAGGCTTCCAAAAGGAAAAGACACCTAGAAGGAGACTGATAAATAGTAGTCAAAAGTTAAAAGGAAAACTGGGAGATGTTAGTGACTCAGAAGCCATAGGATGCTTTCTCATGATAAGTGCCACACGGAAGTCCTGGAGGATGCAACTCATTTGGTGAGTGGGAGGCCATCAGTCACCCACTCACCAAATGAGTGAGAAGCCTACTTCAGCAGAGTAATGGATGTGAGAATTTCAGGAAGTTGAGGAAGGCTGAAGCAGTGAGAATAGTGAGAATAGACTTTTCTTTCCCATTTGGCTGCAAAAAAATAGAATATTGAGCAGGAGGTGGACTCAAGATCAAGGGATGCTGTAACAGCTGTAAATATGTGGACATTTTTGTGTATTAAGAAGCTGTTAAGGGGCCAGAGAGGAGGAAAATTCTGAAGCTATGAGAGAGCTGGGAAATGAGAGCAACTACTAGGAAGAGGCAGTATGAGGTGGTTAAGGGTAACAAAACTCATGAACTCTCATTTTACATATTGGCTTTCCTTTAGTCTTTTGCCAGTTTTCCAATGCATTCTGAAGAACAAATTCAGCTCATGGATGCTAGGAGCCCAGAATAAATACTTTTAAAACAATAATTGACGCTTTTCAGGCAGTCATTTTGTATAATCTCTTCAAACACACAACCTGCTATTTTTGCAACATTGAGCAACCCAGGTCCCCAAATTAGGGTGTTTGGTAGCAAACATCTGTAGTTTCAGAGAATGACACCTCACTCGGTACCCTCCCTCTTCTACTTTTTGCCAGACCTTTTGCTTAGCTGTTTCACTGCGTATATATCTTACAAAGTGCTTTAGGAATAAAGCACTCTTATTAATTCTCCGTTCACTTACTTCAGGGTTTATTCCACCTACTACTAATAAACTGGTATGATTTATGATACGCAGTTTACTTTTTATGATATGCAGATACCCATTATAGGCAGCTAAGACAAACTCTGAAGGCTTTTCAAACACTAATCAAAACCTTGCTAAAGCTGATCCCTGCTCTGTTCCCAATGATTTCACAAAATACCTTAGAGAGAAGCAAGTTTCAAAGACAGCAGAAAATTCCCTTCACACAGCACAAGGGCTTCCCCCTAAGAGACACTTACTGCCCCACTCATGGATTAGGCTTCAGCTGTTTTGTCTTTGTTTTCGATATATATCTCAAATTCATATTCTACATTCTATGTATCTTTTCTCACACAAGCCAAAATACCTACTTCAGAATATGTTTTCTAAATGCCTAGAGAGATTGGTTTTTCACATACTTCAATGAGCGTTTAGGTATAGCCTCTACCTCAAGGCAGGTAGATGGACTGGTTGACTTGTAAGTTCATTTCCTATGTGGCATAGTTTAGTTATATTCTTGAGAGACCAGTGGATGAAGTTTTAGGTGCTTAGTGTAGGTCTCTATATTCTACTTTAGCCATGTATAGCCTTCCCCATCACCCAAATTGGGGCCACATTTTCCATGTTACTGAATTGGGGAAGACTCATGGAAGAGCAAGTTTGAGAAGCTTTTGAGAAAAATCCAAAGGGAGTTAGAAATCTCCCTTTGAAATACACAGAAAATTTGAAGGGCTAGAGACAACGCTTTCTAAGCTGAAAGATAATCTCTGTTTTATTTTAAGAGAGAACCCTGATGTTTGCCAGATAGGGAAAAATGGCTCAGATAAGATTATATTCTATTTACTCCAAATTGGTACTAACCAGCTCCAGTGTCAGGACCTGTCATAAATGACAAAGTTTAGTCCTAGTTTTACAAGGATTAACATCAAAAAATAGCTCTAAGCCTTGAAGAGTCTCACTTTGCCACCAGAAACACAGAATAGATTAAAACAAATGGTGATGAGATTTCAGATGATAAGTTCTCATCCATGAGATGAAAATAAATGGGTTCAATTTAACCAAGTGAATAGTTGTTTCTCAGCTCATTTTTCCCCTTTATTCAGCTTTCAAGGCAATATGAATGACTAGGGAAGGGGCTGGGAACAAGTCGAGAAAATTAATAGTAGAACTGAGCTATGAAAACATAAGGGAAGTAAGATTTGGAGTTCAAAAGGGAGGAGGTGGAATTCCCACAAAAAATGATATGATTTAGCTGTGTCCCACCCAAATCTTGTCTTGAATTGTAAATCCCCACAATCCCCAAGTGTCAAGGGAGGGACCCTGTGGGAGGTGATTAGATCATGGGGCCAGTTTCCCCCATGCTGTTCCCATGAGATCTGATGGTTTTATAAGCATCTGGCATTTCCCCTGCTTGTACTCCTTTGTCCTGCCACCATGTAAAGAAGGCCTTTACCTTCTGCCATGATCGTTAAGTTTCCTGAGACCTCACCAGCCATGTGGAACTGTGAGTCAATTAAACCTCTTTCCTTTATAAATTACCTAGTCTCGGGTAGTATTCTTTATAACAGTGTGAAAACAGACTAATACAAAAAGTACCTTTTAAAAAATGATTCTTCCTATTTATGAAAACTATTTTCCCCAAAATAACACAGGACTACTCCTGCTTTGCTTTGATAAGCCATTAATGACAGCATCTTACAACCATTCACCCACAAAACTTCCTTAGTAGAGACATTTTCTAGTTCTATAGTTTATAAGTTTATAAATGGATCTGGGCTTCCATATTCAAGCTCTTATTAAACAAATCACTGTGCTCTGTAACAGGGTTCTTGGCTGTCTCCAGAAATCACAGCCCCAGTACGGAATGCTATGGAGATTGACTGCCCAACTTTAGATGATCTTATCCCAGTAATACTTAGCTTTAGGAGGCAGCATGATGTGGTAGCAGGAATTTAGGCTCAGGAGTCCAGAAACAGTGGTTCTATCTCTATATCCAACTAGAATGTGATTTCACATGGTAACGATCTCTTCAATATCAGTTTCTTCATCTCTTTTTTTTTTTCTAATTTGTATGTCTTTCAAACTCTTAAAAACTTGTTTCTCTTGTTAAAAAGAATTTGGGTTGATTATACATAACCAGTTAAGAACACTTGATAAAAGTGCTTTATTTTAGAAAGCCAAGATACAGAAATACTGTACATTATTAATTCTTCATATTCTAAGCTATCTTTAATTGCAACCATAGTTGCAACTGATTAATTTAAAGGGTAGATCATGTAATCTTATTTTTTTTTTTTGAGATGGAGTCTTACTCTGTCACCAAGGCTTGAGTGCAGTGGCATGATCTCGGCTCACTACAACCTCCGCCTCCCAGGTTCAAGTGATTCTCGTGTCTCAGCCTCCCAGGTAGCTGGGACTAGAAGCACATGCCACCACATCTGGCTACTTTTTTGTATTTTTAGTAGAGGCAGGGTTTCACCATGTTGGCCAGGCTTGTGTTGAACTCCTGACCTCAGGTGATCTGCCTGCTTCAGCCTTCCAGAGTGCTGGGATTACTGGTGTTAGCCACCGTACCTGGATGTAATTTCTATCTTATATTTTGACTAGTCAACATGTTCAAAAGGACTTTGCTCTTTCTAAAGTCTTAATTTCCATATGAATTATATAGCCCTTTGATAGCAGCTGTTCTACTGTAATATCTTTCTTGGAGCCTGTAGGTGTGATGGTATTAAGACCCACAAAATGCACAGAGAGAAAAATAGCCTCTTAGCCTATTCCAGTCATACAGTATTTCTTCCTGTGGTGAACATTTTCTGAAGAGTCATTAAAACACTATTTTCCCTGCATAACTAATAGCAGCATGAGGTTAAATCAAGTGAATAAATGACTAAATGGAGATCATTTTCTTAGCAAAATTGTTTTTTCGTATTTATCTAAAGCTTGTGAATTGTCTATTTGTCTGACCCATCACCGTTTTTTTAAATTATGAACAACACATGTGCATACTTCCACTCATTTACATATCACACAAAAGAGAAAGAGACCTGATATCTTAACAGAAAGACCCTGAATTGTACCACAAATCTACAGTTCTAGAAAATGAATTAGGTAATTAACTTCAAACAGTAATTATTCCTCATTTTATAGGGCACAGACCTTACTCTGACATTGCTATTTATTAATTAATTCAAGCACCTGTTAAAGTATGGGGATGCTGAGAATACATAAAGATAGTCCCTATGATCAAGGATGCCTCAATTTATGATAAATTGATGACATGTATCAATACTGTATGTTACATTTCATAATAAAGGTATGGGTATATCCTGGGGACTAGGTACCTCCAAAGAAAGCATCTCTGTTAAATGTTTTTCATTTGTCCTTCCAGATCCCCTTTCCACACTTCTCCACAGTGTACAGTGTTCCCAGGACACAGATCTTATAGATACTTTAACAGCTTTACCTTCTAGCCTCAGATTGAGTTCAAACAATAAGAGAAAGTAAGCAAAGAGAAAGTAAGCAAGGGTACTGAGCACAGGGTATTTATTCCCCACTTCCTCCTTGAGGGGTAGCTGCAGGCTGTACAACAGGCCACATCTTCTGTTAGGTGGTACTCTCCAGGATAAGCCATAAGACATTACCTCCTCTTGCCCCATCAGGCCTAGGAGTAATAATAGCACCAAGCTATTTCTAGTGCCGGGGTCCTACTCTACTTTCGTGCGTTTTCCTTAATCCTGTCTACACCTTTACAAATAATCCCTTTATAAAATCCTCCTCAAATTACTCACTTTGAGTGTGCCACCTGTTTCCTGCTGGTTTTCTAATATATTATCCAACCCAGACCAGGCTGGGAAGGATCACAGTGGGAAAGACAAAGTATCTGACCTGGTCGTAGAGAAAAAGTAGAGGTTAGATAGGAGAAGAAAGGGGTTGGAGAATGGACTTTGAAAGTGGAAGGAATTGCATTTGCAAAAATATAGAAGACAAAGAATATTTAATATGACTGAAATACCAAGAGTCATTGGGAAAGCAGTGGAATAGACACCCAAAGAGGTGCCCATAGGGCCTACAGTGCTGTTCAAGGAAATGTGGGTCCCACTAGGAATGCCATTCATTTTCCTTGAAACATTCTGTTCAGTGCAGTTTCAAAAGGTCACAACAGTGGCATTTTGGAAGACAGAAGGGAAAGGAGTGAAACTGGAGAAAGAGAATTTATCAGGTTATTACAATTGTCACAATATAGTTGAAAAGTGATACACATCTGGACTAAGGTCATGCTAGAGGGCATTCAAAGAAGGAAATGAAGACGCATATATTTGATAGCACTTTGTGACCAGTTATATAGTGAGACAAAAGTAATGAGATACACGGATTTCTATGGCTGGAAAAAAATGGTATTTGTTGGGGACTTCTTATGTGCTAGGCACTATTCTTAGAGCTTGACATGTATTAACTTGTTTTTGTCCTTCCAGAAACTCTTAAAATAACAATATTTTTTCCTTCTTTTTCAAATATAGAAAGCAAGACACAAAGAGCTTAAGCAACTTGTCGAAACCTACATAGGTAGTTAAGTAGAGAAGACTATAGGAAGAGGAGTTGGGAGGGGATAATGAGAGAGATTATGAGATCAGATTCTAATACTTCAGTCTCTGACGATTGTGAGACATTCAACTATAGAAATCTGATAAGCAATTGGATATACTAGCTTGGAAAGCAAGCAATTTACAAACAAAACAGTTAGATACATAAGCTTAAAGACCTTCAACACATTTTCTTCAAAACTGAAGTCTCACGAGAGGACTGAGTTCCTGGAGACAGTATGCCGTGTAAAATGGAGCTTGAGGCTGGAGACCAAGGCAAAATCAACGTTTAAGAAACATAGTAAGAACTTATAGGCGGGTGTTGAACAATGAGAGCACATGGTCACAGGGAGGAGAGCACTACACACTGGGGTCTGTTGGGGGGAAATAGGGGAGGGACAGTAGGGGGTGGGGAGTTGGGGAGAGATAGCGTGCGGAGAAATGCCAGACATAGGTGAGGGGAAGGAAGGCAGCAAATCACACTGCCATGTGTGTACCTATGCAACTATCTTGCATGTTCTTCAAATGTACCCCAAAACCTAAAATGCAATAAAAAAAGAAAGGAAAAAAAAAAAGAAACATAGTAAGAAAGGAATCAGAAGTAGAGCTCACAGTCCGATTCTGTCTTAAACCTCCTAGTTAATCTTCCAACTTTCCCAACAGAGAATCGCTTGCTCCAGAGAAATGTGTCTACTTGTCTTGAATTTTCCTTCTTCTGAGTATCTCCCTTTGGAAGATGCCACCCCAAAATTCCCCTCATCCAACGTTTCTCAGTTTTAGGGACTATCTTAAATCCTATTGCCTCATTGGAATTTGGTCTCAATTATCTGAATCTAGAAATTGCATATAAGACTTTTCTGTTACACTCAATGGGATTCTCAGTTTCTTTTGTGGACATTTGTATTTGCTATTGCCTATCTTTGCTTTTTTCTGTACTAATATATCTTCAAATATATAACGGACTATGTAAATGAAAAAACATGCTTCTTTTTATATTCATTGCTTCCATAAAAGTGTCATCAACATGGTGAAGATTTGGTAAGTACTGTATACTTGCTGATTTGCTGTTGACAAGGACTAGATACTATCCTTTTAGCAAGTACATTGTCTACTAAGTCTCTGAGAAAAACTATCAGATGGTTTGAAATATTTTACCCCTTGCTACATTCTCTTCTCTTGTATGTCCAGTCTTCCCATGTTTATTAAGATCACCTTCTCTGAGGTAGTTTCATAAGCTTTATACCCTTTCTGATCTGTTTCCTGTTCAAAGTCACCTGGTACAATCCCAGTCCCTCAGTACCATCAGTTTTGCAAATGGAGAGATGGCTAGCCTGACTTTTTTGTTCCTCTTCCAGATAAAAGGTGAAATTTCCAGGCTCCATTTAGAAGCAACACACTAAATCTGCAAAGGTAATTCAAATTCAGTGGCAGGAATTTAGGCACTATAGAATATATTTGAGACAAGTAGTATTTGTTGTTTTCTTCAACTCTTACTATGTACTTCTAGTTTATAAGTATTTCTAGACCCTTGACCTGAAACCTACTAAATTATTAAGGTATTTGGGGTATAAATGCCTCATATTATAAACTCAATGCTTTACCATTTCTCATCATGTGACTTTAAACCAATTTTAGAAATAGAGAGCAATTCACATGAAACATGTACTAGGAAGAACACCCTACTCAAACTTGTGCCCTCTCCTGTGTGGCATGAGTGAAACATCTACTCACCTCAACTTTGAATTCTATAAACCTTAATGTCTAAATTATATATAAGTTCAAAAATAATGTTTTCTTTGTCTTTAAGATAAATTTTTATGTGACCTTTTATTTTTTAGTAAACTTGTAAATGAGTTATTAAAATAAGATGTGTAAATGATAATATTGATAAAATATTAATTTGTGCTTTAATAATAGTCTCCAACTGATAGGCAAATGCTAGGAAAGACGCATTGGACTTATTTCTGAAGCAGTTACAGCTCATTAAAAGAACAGCAAAATCTTCTTTTTTTCTAAAATAACAGCAGAGTTCCAAAGATAATTATCCATTTGACTTTCACCTACAGAAAGGGATAATATCAATGGCTATAAGTAGCTCTACAATTAATAAATTTTCTATTAAGTACCATTTCTCACTAATTAGTTTTCCATTTTTGGAACTAAACTTCTCACTAATTATGTTTTATCTTTTAGGGAATAAACTTAACATTTAAATAATCCATATGGCTATATTTGCTTTATATATCCACATAGATAGGCATGGATTTTGAAAAGCTCTATGTGCTTGGAAGCAGGTTTAAGTTTTATCTTCATTACCTACTAGTTTCAGTTATTAATTCTCATCTGTAAACTGACTACCTTAGTAATGGGTAAATCACAAGACTACAAAGATTCAATTAGTTACTAGGTGTAAAAACTAAAGTGTTAGTAATTGGAAAAACTGTATAGATACATAACTTACTAATATTATCCAAGTATTTAAAGAGCTTAATCATGTAATGTGATATGATGGATGGAAAGTAAGTTTCAGAGTTCAACACCATTCTCTTCCCCTGGGAGTTTAGAACATTTGCTTAATATCTAAATGCCAATATCCCAGTCATTAAAGTTCCACTGCTACCAAGGATGCAGAAAGCTACAAGATAATATCACTTAAGCCGTTGTTTCTAATAACAGTTAAAAAGCTGTATGATTTCTAAAATCATAATATTTTGTGAGCCTATCAGAGAACTGAAGCCACTAGGCACCCAAATAAACTCCAGAGTGACAAGCTCCTCTAAGGGAAAACAGGACAAATTGTTTCACCTTTAACAGAGCATGGAGGAAGAAGTGACTACTGTATACGCAGGTAAGAAGAGAAAAGACAAACAGATAAAATTTTAAAGGGCTAGCATGAAGGTGTAAAATAACTCTGATAAGTTAACAGTTTAGAATAACACAAAACTGACTGGAGAATGGTAGGAAACTGGGAGAGTCCCCTAGCATGGTAAGTACAGTATTGTAAGGTTCATAAGAAACCTTGTATAGAAACCTATATAGAAAGCAGAGCAACAAATAATTATTTTTAAAAGTAGTATAACTACCAAGTCTTCTTAATAGTAGCCATTGTGACTGGTGTGAGGTGGAATCTCACTGTGGATTTAATTTGTATTTCTCTAATGATTAGTGATGTTGAGCATTTTTTCATATGCTTGTTGGTTGTGTGTATGTCTTCCTTTGAAAAGTGTCTATTCATGCCCTTTATCCAATTTTCAATGGGATTATTTGTTTTTTTGTTTGTAGATTTTTTTAAGTTCCTTATAGATTCCAGATATTAGACGTCTGTCAGATGCATAGTTTACAGATATTTTCTCCTATTCTGTAGGTTGTCTGTTTACTCTGTTGATAGTTTCTGTTGCTGTGTAGAAGCTCTTTAGTTTAATTAGGTTCCATTTGTCAATTTTTTGTTTTTGTTGCAATTACTTTGGGTGTCTTCATCATGAGATATTTGCCAGTTCCTATGTCCAGACTGGTATTGCCTAGGTTATCTTCCAGGGTTTTTATTCTTTTAGGTTTTACATTTAAGTCTTTAATCCATCTTGGTATGATTTTGGTATATAATGTAAAATGGGGGCCAGTTTCAATCATCTGTGTATAGCTAGCCAGTTATCCCAGTACCATTTATTGAATAGGGAGTCCTTTCCCCATTGCTTGTTTTTGTCAATTTTGTCAAAGATGAGATGGTGGCAGATGTGCAGCATTATTTCTGGGCTTCTATTCCATTCCATTGCTTTCTGTGTCTCTTCTTGTATGAGCATCATGGTGTTTTGGTTACTGTAGCCTTATAGTATAGTCTGAAATGGGGTAATGTGATGCTTCCAGCTTTGTTATTTTTGCATAGGATTGCCTTGGCTATTTGGACTCTTTTTTGATTCCATATGAATTTTTAAATAGTTTTTTTCTAATTCTGTAAAGAATATCATTGGTAGTATGACAGGAATAGCACTGAATCTGTAAATTGCTTTGAGCAGTCAAAAAATAACAGATGCTAGTGAGGTTGTAGAGAAAAGGCAATGCTTATATTCTGCTGGTGGGAATATAATTTAGTTCAGCCCTTGTTGAAAACAGTCTGGCAGTTCTTCAATGAACTTAAAATAGAATTACCATTTGACCTAGAAATCCCATTATTGGGTATATGCCCAAAGGAATAAATATCATTCTGCCATAAAGAAATATGATTTCATGTGTTTATTGCAACACTATCCACAAAGGCAAGGACATGGAATCAAACCAAGTGCCCACCAATGGTAAAATGGATAAAGAAAATATGACACATATACATGGTGGAATACTATGCAGACATATAAAAGAATGAATTATGTCCTTTGCAGCAACATGGACAGAGCTGGAGTCAATTATCCTAAACAAACTAATGTAGAAACAGAAAACCAAATACCACATGTTCTTACTAACAAGTGGGAGCTAAACAGAACACATAAAGAAGGGAATAATAGACACCCTTGAGGGTAAAGGGTGGGCAGAGGGAGAAGATTAAAAAAAACTACCTATCAGATACTATGCTTATTACCTAGGTGATTAAATAATCTGTAGTCCAAACCCCTGTGACACACAGCTTACCTATATATAGGTAAGCTCCACATGTTCTTCTGAACCTAAAATTAAAGAAAAACTCATAAGCCAATACCAGAAATAAAATGGAATCATAAAAAATATATGTTTATCAAAAAAAAAAAAACAGCGAGAAGAGAAAAATAAACCAAAAAGGAACACATAGGACAAACAGAAAACAACTATTTAAAAGGTAGACTTACATCAAACTATATCAAAAGTTACACTAAGTGTAAATGGTTAAAATATCCAGTTAAAAGATACTGATTGTCATTTTGAATAAAAACTGAAAACTGTCTATAAGAAACCCACTTTAAATATATAAATACATAGTTTAAAAGTAAAGAGATGATAAAAGACATACTATGTGAACACTAGTCAAAGAAAACAAGTGTGCCTACATTGATACAAGACAAAACAGAATTCAGAACAAAGAATAGTAACAGGAATGCACAGGAGCATTAAACAATGACAAATCACAATTTATCAAGAATATGTAACAACACTAAATGTGTATATATCTAACAATAGAGATTAAATTTATGAAATAAAAACTGACAGAACTAAAGAAACAGACAAACACACAACTTTGTTGGAGACTTTAGTACTTTTTTCAATACTTGACAAAACAATTGGAGAGAAAATCAGTAAAAATATAGAAAACCTAAACGTTGTCAACAACTTGACATGCATATTAAATCCCATCCAACAACGTCAGAATATACCTTCTTTTCTTGTGTACATATTCACCAAGATTGAACATATCTGGAGCCATAGAAATGTCAACAAGAATGAATAAACAAAATGTGGTATAGACATACAATCAGATATTATTAGGCCTTTAAAAAGGAAGGAAATTCTGACACATGCTATGACATGTATGAACCTTGAGAACATATTGCTAAGTGAAATAAGCCAATCACAAAAGTATAAATATTGTATGATTACACTTATATGAGGTATCTAAATTAGTCAAATTCTATTAGAATGGTAGTTGCCAATGCCTGAGAGAAGGTGCTAATAAGGAGCTATTTTTTATGGGCAGAGTTTCAGTTCTGAAAGATAAGAAGTGTTCTCTGGAAACCATCATTCTCAGCAAACTGACAGAAGAGCAGAAAATCAAACACCGCATATTCTCACTCATAGGCGGGTGTTGAACAATGAGAACACATGGACACAGGGAAGGGAGCACTACACACGAGGTCAGTTGGGGGAAAATAGGGGAGGGACAGTGGGGGGCGGGGAGTTGGGGAGAGATAGCAAGGGGAGAGATGCCAGATGTAGGTGATGGGGAAGAAGGCAGCAAATCACACTACCACATGTGTACCTATGCAACAATCTTGCATGTTCTTCACATGTACCCCAAAACATAAAATGCAATAAAATAAATAAATGGGAAAAAAAAGAAGTGTTCTGAGGATGAATGATGCTGATGGTAGCACAACAATGTAAATATATTGGAATGCAACTGAACTCTACATTTAAACATGGTTAAAATGGTAAAACTGGTGTTACATGTATTTTATTTTTTAAATGTGACATACAAAAACATTCAAGTTGTATTCTCTGACCAAAACAGGATGACATTAGAAATCAGTAACAGAAAGCTATCCAGAAAACCAAAGAAGATTTGGAAATTACCCAACATAATTTTAAGTACCTCTGTGTATCAAAGAAAAATCACAAGGGAAATTAGAAAATATCCTAACTGACTGAAAATGAAAGCACAATGTATCAAAATCTGTGGAAAACAGCTAAGGCAGTGATTAGGGGGGAATTTATACTATCAATTAATTGCATTAGAAAAGCAGAAAGTTCTCATATCAGTAATAGAAACTTCTACCTTATGAAAATAGAAAAGGAAAAGCAAATTAAAACCAAAGAAGTGAAAGTTGGGAAGTAATAAAGATAAGACTAGCAAGCAATACAATTATAAATAGAAAAACAATAGAGAAAATTAATAAACACAAAAGCTAGTGTTCTTTTTACCAGTCTTCAAATAATTTTTTTTTTTAATTTTCAACTTTTAAGTTCAGGGGTACATGTGCAGAATGTGTAGGTTTGTTACATAGGTAAAATGTATCACGGTGGTTCGCTGCACAGATCATCCCATCACTCAGGTATTAAGCCCAGAATCCACTAGCTAGTCTTTTTTATCCTCTTCTTCCTTCTACCCTCAAACCTCTGACAAGCCCCAGTGTGTATTGTTCCCCTCTGTGTGTCCATGTGTTCTCATCATTTAGCTCCCACTTATAACTGAAAACACGTAGTATTTGGTTTTCTGTTCCTGCATTAGTTTGCTAAAAATAAAGGCCTCCAGCTCCATTCATGTCCCTGCCAAGGACATGATCTCATTCTCATGATCTCATTCTTTTTCATGGCTGTATAGTATTCCATGGTGGATATGTATCACATTTTCTTTATCTAGCATATCATTGATGGGCATTTAGGTTGATTCCATGTCTTTGTTACTGTGAGTAGTGGTGCAATAAACACACTCATGCATGTGTCTTTATAATAGAATGATTTACATTTTTTTTAAGTATATACCCAGTAATGGGATTGCCAGGTTGAATGGCATTTCTGTTTTTAGGTCTTTGAGGAATTGCTACACTGTCTTCCACATGGTGGAACTAATTTACACTACCACCAACAGTGTACAAGTGTTCCCTTTTCTCCAAAACCTCACTAGCATCTATTACTTTTTTTACTTTTGAACAGTAGCCATTCTGACTGGTGTGAGACAAATCATTCTGATTTGTGTTTCTTTGCTAATCAGTGATATTGAGACTTTTTTCATATGCTTGTTGGCTGCTTGTGTATTTTATTTTTAAAAGTGTCTGTTTGTGTCCTTTGCCCATTTCTTAATGCAGTTGTATTCTTCTTATTAATTTGTTTAAGTTCCTTATAGATGTTGGATATTAGACCCTTGTCAGATGCATAGTTTGCAAAAATTTTGCCCCATTCCATGGGTTTTTTCTTTACTCAGTTAAATGTTTCCTTTGCTGTGCAGAAGCTCTTTAGTTTTATTAGATCTCATTTGTCAGTTTTAGCCTTTGTTGCAATTGCTTTTGGAATCTTTGTCATGAAATCTTTGTCCATGCTTATGCCCTGAATGGTATTGCCTAGGTTTTCTTCTAGAGTTTTTGTAGTTTGGGGTTTAAGTCTTTAATCCATCTTGAGTTGATTTTTGTATGTGGCATAAGGAAGAGCTCCAGCTTCAATTTTCTGCTTATGGCTAGCTAGTTCTCCCAGCACCATAAATAAAGAATCCTTTTCCCGTTGCTTGTTTTTGTCAGGTTTTTCAAAGATCAGATGGTTGTGGGTGTGCAGTCTTATTTCTTGAGTTCTCAATTCTGTTCCATTGGTCTGTATGTGTGTTTTTGTAGCAGTACCATTCTGTTTTGGTTACTGCAGTTTTGTAGTACAGCTTGATGTCAGGTAGTATAATGCCTCCAGCTTTGTTCTTTCTGTTTAGGATTGACTTGGCTATTGAGGTTCTTACAAATTTTAAAATGGCTTTTTCTAATTCTGTGAAGAATGTCAATGATAGTTTAATGGGAATAGCATTGAATCTACAAATTGCTTTAGGCATTATGGCCATTTTCACAATATTGATTCTTCCTATCCACGAGCATGGAATGCTTTTCCGTTTGTTTTGTGTCACCTCTGATTTCTTTGAGCAGTGATTTGTAGTTCTCCTTAAAAGGTCCTTCACTTCCCTTGTTAGCTCTGTTCCCAGGTATTTTATTCTTTTTGTGGCAATTGTGAATGGGAATTCATTCATGATTTGGCTCTTTGCTTGTCTGTTGTTGGTGTACAGGAATGCTAACAATTTTTGCACATTGATTTTGTATCCCAAGACTTTGTTGAAGTTGTTTATCAGCTTAAGAAAAAGCTGGTTATTTTTAAAGATTGGTAAAATTGATACACTTCTAGAATGGTTAATCAAAACTGAAAAAGATTAAAACTACTAATATTTTATAGGAAGAGAGGACATCACTGCATACTATATAGTTAAAGCATATGAAGAAAATATCGTGAATAATATAATGCCAAAAATTTTGATAAATAAAATAGCAAAATTCCTTGAAAGATACAAACTACCAATGTCACTTAAAAGGAATAAACTGAATGGTCCAATGTTTATACAATTAATTTAGTTTGTATTCTAAAAATATTTCCATAAGGAAAACTCAACCCATATAGCTTCACTGTTCAATTCTATTAAATTTCAAAGAAATAAATAATACCAATTTCCTTAAATCTTCCAGAACATATAGCAGACAGAACGCTTCTCAGCTCATTGTATGAGGCTGATATTATCCTAATACAGAAACCTGACAGAAGATAAACTATTCATGACATAGATGTAAAAAACCATACAAAAATAATAGCAAATAAAATTTAATATATTTTGAAGAGTGGGCCTGATCTCAGTAATGCAATGATTATTCAACATTTAAAAATCAGTCAATTTACTTCTTTATGTCAGCAGTCTACAAAAGGGAAAAACATATGATCGTCTCAATAGATGTCCCAGAAAAGGCACTTAGCATAATTTAGTATCTATTTATGACTTTCAGAAAACTGAAAGGGTGCTTCCTTAAAAATAAATTTAATGAAATGTGAGTATGATGTATATACCAGAAACTAGAAAACATTGATGAGAGAAATTAAAGAAAACCAAAACTAATAGGTATGTTTTGGGGTTAGAAAGCTCATTATCATTAAAATGTCAGGTCTGCACAAATTTATGTATAGATTCAACAGGATTTTTTTTAGAAATTAGCAAGCTGGTTATAAAATTTATATAGAAATGCAAAGCAAAATAATTTTTAAAAAAACAGTGTTGGAAGACTAACATTTCCTAATTTAAAGATTAGTCTAAAGCTAAAGTAATTATTGGTCTAAGGACACATACATATAGGTCAACGGAAAATAATAGAGAATGCAAAAATAGATCCACATGTATGCAGTCTATTGATTTTTGATAAAATTGCTAAAGAAATATATAAATAAGGAAAGAATGATCTTCTAAGCAATAGCACTGGAATATGCATATGCCAAAAAAAAAAAAGAAAGAAAGAAAGAAAAGAAAAAGGAAAAGGAAAAGGAATGGAAAAATGGTTCTCGGTCCTTACCTTCTACCATGTGTAAAAATTAAAATGGATCATATGCCTAAATGTGAAACCTAAAACTAAAAATCTTTTATAAGAAAATATTGAAGAAGATCTTTGGGGCTTTAGATTAGGCACAGATTTCTTAGGTATAACATCAAAAGTACAACCCATAAAAAATAGGTAATTGAGGCAATCAAAACTTTAAAATTTCTGCTCTTTGAAAAAATATATTAATAAAATTAAAAGGCAAGTCACATACTGAGATAAAATAATGCAAAATTTATATCTGATAAAGAACAGGTATTTAGACTGAAGAATTCTAACAATTTATTAATAAGAAGACAACCCAATAAAAATGCACAAAATATTTGAACACTTCACCAAAGAAGAAATATTGATAACAAGTACATGCAAATATGTCATTATTCTTTAGTGAAATGCAAATTAAAGCCATAATTTGATATTATTCTACACTTAACTATCATGGTTAAAATTAAACAAACCAACAATACCACTTGCTGGAGAGGACATAGAGCAACCGGAACTCTTAAACAGTGCTGATGGAAATTTGATATGGCACAGTCACTTTGGATAACTGACAGATGCTTATAAAGTTAAACATACACTTACCGTGTGGGTCAGCAATGCCAACCCTAGGTGTTTACGCAAGATAAATTAAAACATATGTCCATGCAAAGACAACTACACAAATAATATGCATTGAGTTTATTATATTAAGAATATTGTATATGCTTCTCATTTTTATGGATGTGGGTTCAATAATGTGATTTTTAAATGTCTTGTGGACTCCTAGATCTTTGGGAAAGGAAAACTCATACAAGACTTGGTGTTGGACTATTCCCTATCTAGAGGTACTGAAGAACATTTCTGCAGGAAAGAGTAACCCAAACTCTAACTCTACCAGTGTGAAATCAGTTTCAGTGGAACGGAACAGAGAAAGAATATTAAGGAAGAGAAACTTGCAGGCTGGAAAGCTCAAGGTTGCTTTTGTACGTGAAAGGGAAACTAATTTTGACAGCTTAATTCTCTTTGATAATCAAGGTTTTTATTCTTCCTTAACAAGCAGCCTGGCGTGAATAGACGGCATATAATATAGAATGACCTTGAAATGAATATTCTGCTTTTGACCCATCTCTTTAGACCATAAGGCAGTATTAGTAAAGCAGACACAGTTAGGTGGTGGCCAAACTTCCCTGACACTTCTCTATTTCTTCCTCCAAGGAAATATCCACATGCTTGATTAATTATACAGTTAGGTTTAGGTCTAGTGGTTGAAAGAAAGAACCAAAGATAGTGGAATATAAGTATGCGAGATGGAAACCTCTCTAGGCTTCATCCTTGCATTTTTCTTCTTTGGGCCTTTCTCAAAGAAGAAGAAAGTTAATCTGACTCTAGGACATGGGTTAGGTGTGGTTACTAGTGAACAGAGTCACTGTGCTTAAATTAATGAATAAATGAAGAGTTCATATATTTGACTGTTCCTTCACTCTGACACTTTCTTTTCCATGTTTAGTCTTTCCCCGCAAGGGCACGGTAAGCCCTCAAGCTTGAACTAGGAGGCAAGGAAAAGTCCATGTTATAAGAACTCTGTGTTAGAAATTCAGGCACAAGCCAAACCAGTAATAAAGTGTTTCTTTGCTTCCATGGTTATATTCCTGTGTGTATATCTCTCCTAGGACCACAGAAAGGATTAGCTGTAATTTGGAGCAGGTAATTTTGGCAGAACTGTGTGTACCTTTGGCATATTCATGCCATATAATTATATTAGTATGATCAAAACCTCACTAAGATTTCCAGTATATATTATAATAAAATTAGGGGAGAATATTTTCACTATTGATATAGCATATTAGTTACCAGATCTAGGCATATATACATATATATATATATTAAAAGTTTTAGAAAAATTAGTATTTATTGGAAATCTACTAAATGCCAAGAGATTTCTACCAGTAGCAACAACTTATTGATGTTTCACTATGTAGCAGGGACTACTGTGGGTGCTTAATATGCTGCACTGGGTTTAAATTTCACAGTAGCCCTCTGGAGTAGAACTAATCCATTTGACAAGATGTACTGAGGTTTGGGGAAGCAAGGGCAAAGTTACCAAGGGATAACCAGTAAACTGTGTCTACAACTAAAGGTCCAGTTTTCCCACTATGCCACATTGATTAAGCCATTTGAAATTCTTAAATATTAATAATTTAATAACTTACAAATGTACAGTATAGTAGTTTGTTCTTTAAGAATATCATTGTGTCCCAGAATAACAGCCCTTGGGATTACACAGCCTTGCAAATAGTAGCTTCTTATTCCTCTTTGTCTAGCTCCATACAGCCAGTCAGTTTTCTCTTTACGTTTTGAGGTCCCCATATTAGATGGATCCTTCCTCTCTCAATGCAGAAACTTCAAGCTATGGTCTGAATGTGCCCCCCAAAATGTATGTGTTAGAAACTGAATGCACAGTGCAATAGTGTCGGGAGGTAGAACCTCATGGGAGGTGTTTAGGTCATAAGTCTCTACTCACGTGAATGGATTAACATCACTGTATAAACGGCTTGCAGAAATGAGTTCATGGTCTTACACTCTTATGCCATGGGGGGCCACAGGAAGAAGACCCTCATGAGATGCTGGCATTTTGGTCCTAGACTTCTCAACCTCCAGAATGATGAGAAATAAATTTTTGTTTTTTATAAATCACTCAGTCTTTGGTTATTTCGTGGTAGCCACACAAAACAGACAGATGTTTCATCTTGCTATGAGGCACATCACTTCCCAAACATAAGCCTCCATTTATGTGTTCCCACTCAGTCACAGAAAGCCATACTAGAAAAGACGCTATACTAGCCATGTTAGAAAATATGCAATGTCTGTGTTTTTCCACCACCTCCAGTCCCAAGTATAGGATCTTACCACCACAGTATGCTGAAAGTCATATCCAACACACATTCCAAAATCCTGCAGTAAATGAAACAAGAGGAATTTTCTTCCAAGGTTAATGTCAAGGTTGCCTAGATAAAACAGGGCCAAAGCTTCAAGTCCAGATAGGACTGGAACATCAGAGAGCAGAAGACAGATGGGTAACTTTACTCCCAGAAAGCTGGACAAAGCTGTTTGGCAAAGAAGGAGAAAGGAAATACATGATGAAAGCTGGCCAGGATTGTTCTGACAGTGAACCCTGGATCAGCTCATCGCCTCAGCTGCATTGGGCAAAAAGAAGAAAATGCACAAAATCTCTGTATGTAATTTTCAGAGTGCAGTGTCCAATTTGTGCACTAGCAAATACTGCTTAATCACTGCTCTGAATTTTAGCAACTAAATTAACATTCCCTAGTTTGGGGAAGGATTAAAGATGGAGGGTAAATGAGAGAAGCCTACAGAGATTTTGCACTAAGACACTAACATTATATATTTAGTAAATAATTTATAAGAAGTAGCAAGCATCAAGTCTTTAGAAAGGGGTTATTTTCTTCTCTGCCCTTCTTAATATCATTATAATGCCCTCCAGATCTCCCAGTCTTATTTACAGAGATTTGACTTGTTATAACCCTTCTTATCTTTATAGTCATTTTTATTTAGATTTTTATCTCTGCTAGAACATGGTAAAGTCTTTGACAGAGATGCAATGCTTTAACCCTTTTTGTTCCCTATTGTTCCTTCATATATTAAAAATTTAATCAATATTGCTTAATAAAATTAATCTCCCTACTGTACTTTTCAAACAAGTAGCCAAAAGGAGAGAACTCATGAGTTTTGTTTTGCTTCACACTCTCCCTCAGCTAACACATGATTGACTCTGAGACGGAAGGTAAATTTAAGCCAAGATTTTCTCACAACTCAGTAGGGTACTTTATTATGACTTTATTTGTGCTTTCAAAGCTTTCACTAGAGAATAATGGTCAACCACAGATCTACTGGACTAGATGACAGAAATTTCACTTGGTATCATTTATTATATCTAAACATTATTATATGCCCTCATTAATTTTATCATTTCATTTGTGAGAGATCTAATCTCACAAAGTGACTTAGAGGAAAAAGCTAAAATATAATTGGCAGTCCTTCTGGTTTCCCTGTGGAAAGATCCTTCAGTTGAAAAGCTAAAATAACTCATCGTCTTTGTCAATTAGGTCATTCCTCACATCAGAAAGCATCAAAGAGCTGGTACTTTCCTCCCAACTGTGTACTTAGAGGGGCAGAAAGATCAGCCTTACAGCTGATTTTAAATATTATAAATATTGCAAAATGTGAAAATGATTTTTCATGTTGAGCAATTAATGCTTGCAGTGTTCTGTAGTAGTAAAGGAGTTTGAGCCAAACGAGTTCTCAACACTGAAGCAGAGAACTGTACAAGGCAAAAGTTCGATGATTCTTTACTGTCCTGTTCTGCGTTCTGTGACAGTGTTACTTAACCTTTCTTATGTAGCTGCTCTTCTTACGCGTCCTTCCTTCCAAGGCCTGGTTTTGACACCCTCTTGAAAGAAACCCTACTGTCCTGATATATTAAGACTTGTTTGCATGTTTATTAAGGAAATACCTGCTAAGTGAAGCAACAATTTGACATGGAGTTAAAGGTCCTAATCAATAACTCTGAGCCATCCTGGACTACAAAATGCTTCTGAATTTAGCTATTCTCTGACCTACTAACCCAGGGCTTTTTGAGTCTCTCAATGTTGATTCTCTGTCAGTCTTTATCATTACTTCTCAGCCACTTTTGGGAGCTGCTAATTAATCTGCATTATTTATAAATCTTAATGATATCTGCTCAGAAGGCGCTTTTCGGCTCTGCTACAAGAACATTTCAGTCACAGCTTATATCTGCTACCAGAACAACCGTAACTGCCATGCAGCCCAGATCCCATCCTAAGCCAGAACTGGTCTAGCAGAACTGACCATGTTCTTGAGCATATCTCAGAATAACCAAACCCCTCCCCATCCAGGGTTCTAGGTCTCTGTAGAGTAAGTCTGTGCTAATCAAAGGGATTCAGAACAGTACATTTACTATTTAAAAAGGGGAGATAACACGCAGGTAAGGATTAAAATTTGATCCCTCTTTCTCCCTCCCAAGAATTATAGCTGCATTATATTTTACTCCTTTTAATTCAAATTGATAATTGAAAGCCTTTGGCAATCTGTTTTCCCAAAGGTACCCACATCCCATTACATAATTCACATTTTCTTTGCTTGAAGATGCCTCCTTTTGCAGCAACTCTGAGAATGCTTTATTTAATTTTATTTTATAAAATGGGGTTATAGTTCTCGTGGAGATATATAATTAAATCTCTTCTACTGCTCAAAAGAGATTGTTTTAAATAACAATTTTTACTAAATTTTTCTATGACAACAGAAAAATAAAGTTTGGTTTGACACACAACTTTTGGTAGAAATTATGCAGAAATGCATCAATGCAAACAGAACTGTGATCTGAATCTTTTTACATTTAAGTAGTCATTATTTTGCCAGAATTGATTAACTAAAAGCCCTAAGAACTCATTTACCAAAGTAAGCCATGAACTTCTTTTAAAATGTAATTTGAATTCTCTAGAAAACTCACTTGTATTATCCATAATTCATATTTTCTGCCCAAAGATATGACCTTTCATTTAATGAGCATTCTTGACAAATAACCTAATAAGTCTTTAAGTACAAAATATTGTATTAGAATCAAAAGGTCTAATGTCTCTGAAGGGATCATAAGAACTTGAAACTAGACATACGAAAAACAGTACACTCCTGGTTCTTCAGGTATCACTGCCATACAACCTACTTCATCTTAAATGTCACGTTCACACAGGTTAAATGTTAGAAATCCATAAAGTTGTAAGGTAAAGGTCTTGGATACATAAATATTATACATTAAGTGAATACTAAGGAAAAATTTTAATTTTTTAAATTGACTTCAGATAAAAAGGAACATTACAAAAGAAAATCATGCCTACCCTTCTCTTTTACTGATATGGAAATAATAATTACTTACAAATCTCGTTTTTATTTGATACATAGGATTGAAATGGATCTGGTAGAAAAAAAATAGCATTCTTCCGATTGTCTGTCTCTTACATTACAAAGAAAGTCTTTGGGTTTCAAGATAAAAATATGGTATCACTGCTTACAGAATGCTAGCACCACACAGAGAAGGTAGAGGTATGGGCTCTGCCCAAGGGGCTTATAATCTATGAAATACAGACAAAGCTATTTACATATAACAAGAAAGCCAATGCTTCAGTTAAATGTCAGAGTTATGAAGAACAGGCTTTCAAGCATCTCTTGATTTTTTTCTTTTTTATTCCTCTTATATTTTCATTATTTTTCTTCCTCTTCCTTCAGTTTCTTTGCACAGGGAATTTATGCAAAAAAAAATGGTAAATATCCTGCATTCTGAGGACAAACGAGTAAAGAAAGGGGACAGTTTTAAGCACAAAGGGCTGCCAGGGAAACTAGTGAACACAACAGAGGATAGAGAAAAATCTAACTTGGACTCAAGAGATTTGGAAAGGAACAAGGCTGAGAGATATAACCAATTCCTAAAACTGTTCTCATGCTCTCTAACACTAAAAATTGAAATAAATATTCAATCTTATCTAGTTGTCTTTGAAGCCATTGGGATCCCAAAGGGGCAGCTGCTGACACTTGGCTTCACACCCCTCTGCCTCTCTTCCATTAGAGTTACATTACCTAATTTTACAGAAGTTGACTAAAACAGATAGGAAAAGCAACCTCAGGGTCAACTTTACATCCCATTTGTCTCTGAAATTAAAAAGATTGCAATATATGCCTTGTGTTAGAACAACCATAAAGGCCTATCTTGTATTGATTCCACTTTAATGTTTTGTTCATCAGTTTCATAATGGAAGAACTTGGAATGAATTCACCAAAGCAAATGTTGATCATCTTTTAATGATGTAGAGAGGAAAAGGAAAACTAGAATAGTCAGAAAATATTAAGCTCTGTATACATTATCCTCACAACTTCTCACAACGAGTCTTTCGAGTAGGAATTATTATTAATCCCTTTTGCAAAAGAGAAAACAAGGCTTACTGAGGTTAAAGAACAGTCACAGTTTACCCAATTAGGAATGGCAGGTTAGGCTTTGGACCACTCATCTAACTCCAAAACTAACACCATGATTTGCTACACTACTTAATACTGATGCGTGAGCTCATCCTAAAGATGAGTTGAAGATGATCAGGTAGACTGGGAAAGTAGGTTAGCAGAGTCTTATTACAAAGTGTGGCACATACAGCACTGGTGGAAATGAATTTCTATAATATATAGATAGGTTTTTATTTAATATGAATTCATTTAAGATATGTGGAGAGTGAATATGACAAGCTTATTAAATCCTTTATTTCACGGATTTTTTGCTAAGAATGAGACTTAAGTTTTAAAAAGTAAGCTGTTTAAAATTTACCCAAGGAAAAAGTTGTAGAAAAGCAATCTATAGATGGGAAATGAATGAGGGAAATGGTACAAAAGTAAAACACGAACTCTGGGAAACAGAGAATTAAGATAATTCATACAGAAAAAGTTACTACTACAAAGTTGTAGGGACTTGAGTAACAGATCAGGTAAGACAGTAAGCATAAACAGGAGCAAATATTTACAGCTAGAACACAAATAGAGTGGATAGAAATGAGTCCTAAGGATGAAGCATGCTAAGAAGTTTAGAATTTAAAGCAAGAAACATTGAGAGTGATGGATAAATTTGCCATGGTCAGATATAAAGGTAAGAAAAAGAACTCTTAGCTATACTGAAGAGGATAGATTGAATGAGAGTGGTCTTGGAGACAAGTAGGCCAGCTAACAGACCATTACAACTCACCACTTTAAAAAGTCTGCTATCAAAACACACACACACACACACACACACACACACACAGAGAGAGAGAGAGAGAGAGAGAGAGAGAGAGAGAGAGAGGGAGGGAGAGAAATGACAATTGTTGGCAAAGATGAGAAATTGGGACTCTTGGCTGGGAGTGGTGGCTCATGCCTGTTTGTACTTTGGGAGGCTGAGGCAAGTGGATCACCTGAGGTCAGAAGTTCAAAACCAGCCTAACCAACATAATGAAACATTGTCTCTACTAAAAGTACAAAAATTAGGCAGTCATGGTGGTGTGTGCCTGTAATCCCAGTTACTAGAGAGGCTGAGGTAGGAGAATCACTGGAACCCAGGAGGCAGAGGCTGCAGTGAGCCAAGATGACATCACTGCACTCCAGCCTGTACAACAGAATGAAACCATCAAAAAAGGAAGGAAGGAAGGAAGGAAGGAAGGAAGGAAGGAAGGAAGGAAGGAAGGAAGGAGGGAAAGGGGGGAGGGAGGGAAGGAGGGAAGGAGGGAGGGGAGAAAGAAAAAAAAAGAAAAAGAAAGAAAAGGAAGGAAGGAAGGAAGGAAGGAAGGAAGGAAG
>NW_022436947.1:32087707-32255324 GCF_009761245.1 Sapajus apella
TAAGAAAGAAAGAAAGAAAGAAAGAAAGAAAGAAAGAAAGAAAGAAAGAAAGAAAGAAAGAAAGAAAGAAAGAAAGAAAGGAGTTCAGAACTCCTGGTGTGCATGTAAAATGGTGTGACTGCTATGGAAAAGAGTATGTCAGCTCCTCAAAACATTAAAAATAAAATTACCATATGATCCAGCAATCCCATTTTGGGTATATATACCCAAAAGAACTGAAAGCAGGAACTTGAAGAGACATTTGTAAGTCATGCTCATAGCAGCATTATTCTCAATAGTCAAAAGTTAGAAGTAACCAGTGTCTATTAATGAATAAACAAATAAACACAATATGATGTATATATGCAATGAAATAGCACTCCGTCTTTAAAAAGGAAGGAAATTCTGGCACATGCAACGACAACATGAATGAACTTTGAAGACACTATGATAATTGAAATTAGTAAGTCACAAAGGACAAATACTATATGATTCCACTTATATGAGGTACATAGAGTAGTCAAATTCATAGAGATAGCAAGTAGAATAGAGGTTTCCAGGGGTGAGGAGGAGGAGGGAATGGGAAATTATTGTTTAGTAGGTACGCAGTTTTAGTCTTGCAAGATGAAGGCACACAGTTTTAGTTTTGCAAGTTTATCCTGGGATAATGCAGTGGACAAAACAGAAGCGTTCCGTGGTTGGATGGTCATTGGGTAACACCAACGTTACCGCAATGGATATGAACGTACTTAGTGCCACCATCTACATGTTTAAAATGGTTACGATAATAAATGTTATATATATATATTTTAGCACAATTTTTTGAGCCTTAAAAATTGAAAGAGACCATTACAATAACCCACACAAAGAAACATTGAACGCTTAGCCAAAATTTTAACCAAAAGAAGAACAAGGAGTAGTAACTGACACCTGCTCACAGTGAAGGCTGGACACCCAACAGGGAACAGTGGCTGATCTGTTTGCCAGGCTGGGCCACTTCAGATGTTCTCAGGAGATGAGTTTACTCATGGAGTCTATGCATTCATTTGTATAACAAACAATTATTAAATACTGTGTACTAGGCACTGTGTAAGTCCTGGGATAAAGCAGTGGACAAAACACATACTATCCCTCTTGTTTCCCAGAAGTGAGTAGGAAAAAGTACTCGTCTTTCTATAATTGACAGATTTGAGTCCTTTCATTATTCTTACCTTAGGAGTCCAGGTAGCATCTCCATCTCCAGCCCACTTTTTTTTTTTTTAGGGGAAAGCTCGAACGCAGTCCCCCACTACCACAAATTATGCAGTCAAGTTTTCCACATTTGGGGAAATTGCAAGGGTCAGCACATCTGGAGTGCAATGGACAAGCCTCGCCCTGGTAAAACTACCTTCGTGATCATGGTATCTCCCCTGCCAGGTAAGTATCTGGCCCATTTTCTTAGTCAATGTTTGCCAGACTTTGGGATTACCAAGTTCTTATTTTGATAAAAAAGAGTGTTTTAAGTAATTATCATCAATTAAGGAAATACAGAAAATTCTAACATGCAAACAATAGTCTACCAATAGATATAATCTTAAAATAAAGAACAATCCAATAAATACAATAAATTAAATTGTAATTCACTACGTGGGCATTAATTTTTTTCTTTTTTGCCGTGAAACAATACACATATCTTCAGAAATGTTTACTTTCCTTTGGACATTTTCTAGATCAGCATTTAGAAACCAATAGGGGCTAGGTTACAGCCAAATCCTCAAAGGCTAGGCTACGTTATATCTCTCTGCCTTTTTCAGAGTCACTAATAACTTTTTGGGCTCTCAGTCTGGCTGTCTTAAAACAGTAATACCTATAAAGAGTAATATCTATAAAATACCCAAAGGCCTCTGACAGAAATTCAACTGTCCTTCCAGTCATCAAATAATACACTCAATTACAACTCATTGACAAAATTTGATTAAACCTTTACATACCGGGTAGCTGGCTAAATACTAGAGACAAAAAGACATGATAGGGTGCATCATCTACTGTCCAAATCGTAACACTTTAGAGAGTGAAAGGGTGGTCCATTAATAGTTATGACAGGAAAAGTAACTCAAACAAATTAAATTATATGGTCACCCTATTTAAGGAGCTCATATGACAATAAGTAGTATGGACAAGGCAATTAACTTAGGGGAATGAGGAGGCTGCAGGGTAGTGATCCTAAAGAAGTAAGGATTTCACCAAATCTCGAAGAACTAGTAGAATTCTACCCCTAGCAAGAGAATGAGAAATACACTTCAAGAAAAAAAACAGCAGAGGCCAGGTGTGGTGGCTCATGCACTTTAATCCCAGCACTTTGGGAGGCTGAGGTGGGTGGATTATTTGAGGTCAGGAGTTCAAAACCAGTCTGGGCAACATGGTGAAACCCTGTCTCTACTACAAATACAAAACTTAACTGGGTATGGAGTGGGCGCCTGTAATCCCAGCAACTCAGAAAGCTTTGTCAGGAGAATCGCTTGAACCTGAGAGGCAGAGGTTGCAGTGAGCCGAGATTGTACCATTGTACTCCCCCGGGGAAAAAAGAAAAAACCCTTTCCAAAAAAAAAAAAAAAAAAGAAAAGAAAGAAACTGCAGAAAGCTCATTAAAGTATTGGTTCCAATTCTAATATTGTCCATTACAGTAAAAAAATAGTAAGGGTTTATAAGTACAGTATTTGTCACAGCTCTTACCTTTATGGAAGTTGTAATTTAAAAAAATATAAAAGCAACTTTTTAAAGACAAAAAATGAGTAAGGCTTTCCTCTTAACTGTAGACTACATACACAATATCTAAATGTGAATAAACACTACCAGGTGAAAAAGAAAGAGAATGAGAGATGGGAGAAGGGAGGGAGTCAGAAATGGAAGAAGAGAGGGAGGCAACTTCGCAGCATCATTCAACAGGATTCTTGATTTCCAATAACTTCCAACATGATAGGTTTCTGGATTCAACACAGATTTCAGAATGGATATTCTGATATACAGAACTATAATATTTTACAAATTTAAGAACCATATTTTCAGTAGCTGTTGTCTTGTATGGGTCTGGAGCCACTAACAGAGACAAAGCTAATCTGTTTTTTGGGTTTTTTTTAAAGTCATGATATGATGTGTCACTTTCTGGAGCTCAATATTTTGGTGCCTCTCAATTCACATCAAAGGCTATATATTATATTTGAATGAAATTTACATATGACAACTTTTATTGCAACATCTTTCAACCTTCTCCCAGTGCAACTTTCTTCCAGGTTTAGCAAACTGGAAAGATTGCCATATTCCCCTTTATTTTCTGTTTCTTTGTTAATTTTCAGTATCTTTTGACTTTTCAGCTAAACGTCATGGGAATTGGGTCCTCACGTCCAATATTATCTAAATCAGGCAAATATACATAGCTACAAAAATTCTATATATGAACTAGGACAGGGTTGCTCATTTGTTTGTTTGTTTGAGACAGAATTTTGCTCTTGTGGCCCAGGCTGGAGTGCAATGGCACACTCTTGGCTCACCACAACCTTTGCCTCCTGGGTTCAAGTGATTCTCCTGCCTCAGCCTCCCAAGCAGCTGGATTACAGTCATGCACCAATATGCCCAACTAATTTTGTATTTTTAGTAGACACAGGGTTTCTCCAGGTTAGTCAGGCTGGTCTCAAATTCTCAACCTCAGATGATCCGCCTGCCTCACCCTCCCAAGTGCTGGGATTTCAGGGACAGGGTTTTAATGTGTGTTTTTGTTGTTTTTGTTTTTGTTTTGTTTGGCCACCCACCTCAGAACTACCTGTTTACTAAAATGCAGATTCCCAGGCCAAATCTCAAACCACCGAATTGTAAGCTTAGAAGATGGGTTTTGGAAATTTTGATTTTAATAAATTTTATGGAAGTTTTGCCTCAAGACTCCTGCCATTTAAAAATGAGGTTTGAAATAACTCCCCCATTCCATTTGAGCCACCTTAACAACTTGAAGTAAAAAAGCATAATTATCTCAAAAGGAACGGAGGAAATGCTTTCTTGGAGGAAAAAAAAAAAGACACGTTGGAAAACTCGTATATGGTATTGTCCAGGTTAATAACTCAACTACAGATGGCTCACCCACTGAAACTGCTTTTAGAGATCATAAAATGTTATAATTGGAAGGGTCTATAGAAGTCAATTAGTACAACCTTAACTTGACTTCTGTATTAAAGCTGAGGAACTCAAAAGCCATGGAGTCTAATTATTATCTGTTACTTTATTTATTTTAAAACAGGATATTTTGCTTGCTTTTTAAAGAATTATACACATAATGACATTTTTAAAAATATAGGCATTTGGCCAGAATGGCTTATCTCCTCATCCATCCAAGGAAGCATATAGCAGGCCTCATTTATTTTGCTACAATTTAATCCAATTACCTAAGCCCCAAACATGAAAAAAATAAATTTATGTGAATAACTGCTTCAGTCTCACAGTTATAAGTAGGTTACGATGTGCCAATCATCCCATGCCCTCAGAAGGCAATAAAGACACAATTTCAAATGCCATGCTTTTGCCTACTGTCAGTCACATGAAGGTTTGTGAATTTTAAACATATTTGTATGCTTAATAAGTACAGATTCTTCTACCCACATTTCACATAACCACATGTACATTTTGCTTATTTCTCCGTTATGTTGTCAGAATCATCTAACGTGGCTCAAATCATAGAATACAAAAGATGGCTCATAGACATAAACATCTGACCAAAAGCTAAATTGATTTAACCTAAACTGCCTACCAGAAATCCACAAAATTCAATCCTCAGTAAGAGAACAAAAGTAGTTTTAAGTCATATACCTAATGATACTTGTTCTTTCTGAATAAAATAGGGTTGTTAATCACACACTATTATAATCACTCCAACAACTACTTCTCTGTCTTTGCTCTCAATGCAAGTTCACATTGCACTGAGAAATCAGAAGCAGTTCTACAGGAATTCCCACAATCTCCATCTACACCATAAGCACATCTGTGCTTACAAACCCTGCCACTAAACCTTCCACTAAATGTGGATGCACTATCCATCCTCCTCTCAGGGGCAAAGCTCTCCACTCTTGGGTAAATCTTAATCCTCTTGCCTTCTCAACAGAAGTACCTCCAATGACTATTTCTCCTACATTTTCAATGAACAGGGTAATTGTGCATTATTGGTATGTATTATAAATGTTCTTGTGCCGCAACACGTAGTAACATTTTTCTAAGGTGAGAAAGTAACATGGGTACTTACTAAATTGAAGTACAGCATTTTTTAAAACAGAGTCATCTGATTCTTTTTTGGGGCCAGATCTTTTTCAGAGGGCTGAATTTTGCTCCTAGATATATTTCATTTTGCTGATAGAATATATTATTTTAATTGAGCAAGTTAAACCTTAGGAAATTGGACATACATATTTTGGATCTCTGGCTTCTTTTGGATAACTGGAAGGTCTGGCAGCATTGGGCCTGTACTTCCTCATGACATCGACCTGCTCTTTTTGAGAGACAGTTGTCCTTTTTAGATGGAGAATATGCAGCACTTTCGTCACATGCTCCATCACCGCCTTCTCCAATATACACATATCCTCCCTGCTTCACTTTTTATTGTTTTCCTTGCCCTAATAAACAGCTCAGTTTGCAACCCTCATTACAAACATTCTACATTAGGTGTTTTAAGTTATATAGACTTAGAAATTCACTATTAGGCTAAGTACAACATAGTTTTCATGGTTTTTTGCAGGGGGAAATGTCAATTTCTTTAAATAATAAAATATTACAAGACGTTGCTAGCAACAATTGGTGGGACGTGGCATCTATGTTCCTTGGTATTTCTAACATGCTGATGGATATGTTCTGAGCTGTTTTCCCCATGAACAACAGGGAGCAGTGTTTTGGAGAAGTCAGTTAGGATTATGGCTGCTGTTTGTAATTCAAAGAACAGAATCAAGCTACACAGCCATGGAAATAGGAATGGGACTTATTATCCTGCCTTAATCACTTAGATCAATCAACAGCAGCAGGTCTTCCTCTTAAGTTTTGCCTCCCTATTCTTTAGCTCTTTGTCTAAATAAACTCTAAACTATTTGAGGCAGGAGCCTTGTTTTCACTGTGATGTTTTGTGAAATGCCATATGCACATATGACATTTCATAGATAATAAAACCAGCAATGATTATAGGCTGTTGGTAGTCTTCTGTTGATATCCCTGCTGATAACAATACACAGAGATATCACTTGACATTCTATTGAGTTAACAGAAATTATTGTGTTGATTTTTACTACTGTTAAGAGCAGGAAAAGTATTGATTTTAATCAGAAGAAACAGGGAGAAATTGCTTCGACATGTGTTTTTTACTTGATCTTTGAGAATGTCATGAAATAACGAAAAGAATAAATAATAATCTATGTGGTTTTTTTTTTCCAAAGGGCTGAAAGTTTGTTTGAAAATGGTGATTCAAGGGTAGAAATTTAGTTTTGGAAATGAAATGTTTAATCAGGCATCTCAGAGCAATCTTTTACATGACTATTAAAGGCTTTTCATTGGAATATTAATGTGATTTTCGTCAAGCTGTGATTGAATATTTTTAAAACTCTGGTTTAACTTGTTCATTTTAATATTTATATATATATATACACACACGTATATATTTATATATAATTAGCTCCCACAATATAGCTGGTGTTGTCCTAAGTCCTGCAGGTGCAGTAGTGAGCAAAGCAGACAAAGTCCTTGCATTATTGTGGCTAAAAAGAGATAAAAGAAGTATCATATGTCCAATGGCAATAAATATTATGGGGAAAAAAATGGATGAGGGGGATGGGGGATGGAAACTGCCAGTGTACATGAATTGTTAGTAGCCATTTTATATAGTGTAGTTGGGGGAAGCCTCACTTAGAGACCTAAGGAAGTGGAAAACAAGCAGATGTTGATATTTGCTGAAAGAATGCTCATGGCAGAAGAAAGAGCCACTGTCTTGAGGCGAGAGTGTGCCTAAGAGATAGCAAGGAGTCCTGTGTGACTGGGAGAGTAGCTGACGTTGGCAAGGAAGTGGGAGGGATCAGACCTTATAGGGCCTTGGAGGCCATCATAAGACATTGGCATTTGCTCTGTTTGAGATGGGAAGCCAGTGAAGATCATAAGCAGAAAAAATAACCTGATCTTATTTTCCTTAAAAGAGATTAGCCTAGGTGCTGTAAGAATAACTTGAATGGTACCAAAATGGAAGTAAACACTGTAGGTGCCTAGTTCAAATTTAGGCAATGGACAAGAGTGATTTGGATCAGGATGATAGCAATAGAGGACATGATGAGTGATTAGATTTTTGTCATGTTTTAAAGATAGAGGGGGACAGAATATTGTGATGGAATAGATGATGGGCATGAGATAAAGCTAGCGGCCAAATGTGACTCTAAGGTTTTGGGCCTGAGCAAATAAGATGGGCAATGCTGGAGTAAAGATTTGGTAGGGGAACTCAGCAGGTCACTTTGGGATATGTCAAGTTCAGACATTGGAGAGATCAGCATTTATACTTCCAATGGGAAGGTCATGGCTAGACATGAACATTTGGAAGTCATCTGCATAAAATTGGTATTTAGAGGCATTAAAGTCAGGACACCAGAAGAGATCACTTAGGGAGTAAGCTTAAATGGGAAGTTCTGAGAGCTGAGGCCTGGTGTGTTTCCAGGGTTAGAGGCTGGAGGAATCAGCAATGAAGTCTGAGGAGGAATGAGATGCTGAGATACAAGGAGAAGCAAAAGATAGTGGTATTCAGAGGCCAAGTGAAGTAATTTTTAAGGAGGGAGGGGCACAGAGGCAAAACCTCTTTATAAGTCTAATGAAAAAGGAGGATGAAGTTGGCGATGGGAGGTTATTATGGACAATTTTGTGAGTTGTTTGATAGAATGGCAGAAAAAAAGCCTTTCTGAGTGAGTTTAAAGGAGAATAAGAAGATAAAAAAATAGACACAGCAGTATAGACAACTGTCGCAGAGTTTTGCTGTAAACAGGAGAATGGTATTGTTTCAGCCATGTTGAATGACTGGCCAGATAGCATACACACCCAGCCTGCTGGGGCTATGTTTACCGGGAGAAAAGTCACAGGCACAGAACCAGTATCAGAAGTGTAAACTCCCATTACCTCATTACATTTTAGAGTGGTGCACAGAGATCTAGCAGGCCCGAGTGTCGGTCTCTAGGAGAAGGACTCTGCCCAGCTCCTCTCCTGATGTGATAGAGTGGCTGGGATACTTAGACTCCCGTCTGATTCCTTTATTCCTGCCTTAACTGCTCACACGGTTGAGGTTGAAGCTTCTGACTGACCAGAATTCAGTATTACAATAAGCACTAGCTTCCCAATTTCTATGGAAACTCTGTAGGACAACAAATTCTTTTCTAGGAGCCCAACCTAAGACACAGCAGTCTTGAGAAGGTAAGTCTTTTATAATATGAGAAGCAGTAAAGGGGGTACGGAAAATTTTTTCTGAATTTCCCTCCCTCCCTCCCACCTCCTCACCTCTCTTCCCTCCCTCGCCTCTCTCTTCCCTCCTTTCCTCCCTCTCTCCCTCCTTCTTTCCTTCCCTCTCTCCCTCCCTCCCTCCCTTCCTTCCTTCCTTCCTTCCTTCCTTCCTTCCTTTTCTTAGATGTGGAACATTATAGATTTTTGAAAGCTAATGGGAATAATCGAGTCGAAACGAAAAACCATTGAAAATGTAGGGGAAATGGACATTGGAGAGATTTCTGTTGAGAAGGCAAGAAGATTAAGATTTACCCAAGAGTGGAGAGCTTTGCCTCTGAGAGGAGGATGGATAGTGCATCCACATTCAGTGGGAAGAAGGCAGAGTTTGTAATCAAACTAGAAATCAGAATTAAGAAACTCACTCAAAACCACACAACTACATGTAAACTAAACAATCTGCTCCTGAATGACTTCTGGGTAAATAATGAAATTAAGGCAGAAATAAATAAGTTATTTGAAACCAATGAGAACAAAGACACAATGTACCAGAATCTCTGGGACACAGCTAAAACAGTATTTGGAGGGAAATTTATAGAACTAAATGCCCACAGGAGAAAGCAGGAAAGATCTAAAATCGATATCCTAACATCACAATTAACAGAACCAGAGAAGCAAGAGCAAACAAATTCAAAAGCTGACAAAAGACAAGAAGTAACTAGGATCATAGAACTGAAGGAGACAGAGACACAAAAAAACCTTTCAAAAAAATCAATGAATCCAGGAGCTGGTTTTTTGAAAAGATTAACAAAATTGACCACTAGCCAGACTAATAAAGAGGAAAAGAGAGAAGAATCAAATAGACACAATAAAAAATGAAAAAGAAGAGATAACCACTGATTCCACAGAAATACAAACTATCATCAGAGAATACTATAAACAACTCTTTGCAAAAACAAACTAGAAAATCCAGAAGAAATGGATAAATTCCTGAACACACACACACTCCTAAGACTAAACCGCAAAGAAGTCGAATCCCTGAATAGGCCAATAACAAGTTTTGAAATTGAGGCAGCAATTAATAGCCTACCCACCCTAAAAAGCCCAGGACCAGATGGATTCACTGCCAGATTCTACCAGAGATACAAGAGGAGCTGGCACCATTCCTTCTGATACTATTCAAAACAATAGAAAAAGAAAAACTCCACCCTAACTCATTTTATGAGGCCAGGATCATCTTGATACCAAACCTGGCAGAGAGACAAGAAAAGAAAATTTCAGGCCAATATCCCTGATGAATATCAATGTGAAAATCCTCAGTCAAACACTGGCAAACTAAATCCAGCAGCACATCAAAAAGCTTATTCACCAAGATTAAGTCAGCTTCATCCCTGGGATGCAAGGCTGGTTCAACATATGCAAATCAATAAACGTAATCCATCACATAAACAGAACCAATGACAAAAACCACATGATTATCTCAATAGATGCAGAGGAGGTCTTCGGTAAATTCAACAACCCTTCATGCTAAAAACACTTAACAAACTAGGTATTGATGGAACATATCTCAAAATAATAAAAGCTATTTACAACAAACCCACAGCCAATATCATACTGAATGGGCAAAAGCTGGAAGCATTCCCTTTGAAATCTGGCACTAGACAGGGATGCCCTCTCTCACCACTCCTATTCAACATAGTACTGGAAGGTCTGGCCAAGGCACTCCTATTCAACATAGTACTGGAAGGTCTGGCCAAGGCACTCCTATTCAACATAGCACTGGAAGGTCTGGCCAAGGCAATCAGTCAAGAGAAAGAAATATGGAGTATTCAAATAGGAAGAGAGAAAGTCAAATTATATCTGTTTGCAGATGACATGATTGTAGGCTTAGAAAACTCCATCATCTTAATCCAAAAACTCCTTAAGCTGATAAGCAACTTCAGCAAAGTCTCAGGATACAAAACTGATATACAAAAATCACAAGCATTCCCATACACCAATAACAGACAAACAGCCAAATCATGAGCAAACTCCCATTCACAATTGCTACAAAGAGAATAAAATACCTAGGAATACAACTTACAAGGGATGTGAAGGACCTTTTCAAGGAGAACTACAAACTACTGCTCAAGGAAATAAGAGAAGACACAAACAAATAGAAAAACATTTCATGGTCATGGACAGGAATAACCAATATCGTGAAAATGGCCATACTACCAAAAATAATTTACAGATTCAATGCTATTTCCATCAAACTACCATTGATTTTCTTCACAGAATTTTTTAAACGACTTTAAATTTCATATGGAACCAAAAAAAGAGCCCATATAGCCAAGACAATCCTCAGCAAAAAGAAGAACCTGGAGTCATCATGCTACCTGACTTCAAACTGTATCACAAGGCTACAGTAATCAAAACAGCATGGTACTGGTACCAAAACAGAGATATAGGCCAATGGAGCAGAACAGAGGCCTTGGAGGCAACGCCATATCTTTGACAAACATGACAAAAATAACCAGTGGGGAAAGGATTCCCTATTTAATAAATGTTGTTGGGAACGTTGGATAGCCATATGAAGAAAACTGAAACTGGACCCCTTCCTTACTCCTTACACAAAAATTAAATCGAGATGGATTAAACATTTAAATGTAAAACCTAAAACCATAAAATCCCTAGAAGAAAACCTAGGCCATACCATTCAGGACATAGGCATGGGCATAGACTTTATGACTAAAACACCAAAAGCAATTGCAACAAAAGCCAAAAGTGACACATGGGTTCTATTTAAACTAAAGACCTTCTACACAGCAAAAGAAACTATCATCAGAGCAAACAGGCAACCTACAGAATGGCAGAAAATTTTTTCAATCTATCCATCTGACAAAGGGCTAATATCCAGAATCTACAAGGAATTTAAACAAATTTACAAGAAATAAACAAACAACCCCATTAAATAGTGAGCGAAGGATATGAACAGACACTTTTCAATAGAAGACATTTATGTGGCCAACAAACACATGAAAAAAAAGCTCATCATCACTGGTCATTAGAGAAATGCAAATCAAAACCACAATGAGATACCATCTCATGCCAGTTAGAATGGTGATCATTAAAAAGCCCGGAGACAACAGATGTGGAAAGGATGTGGAAAAATAGGAACACTTTTATGCTGTTGGTGGGAATGTAAATTAGTTCAACCATTGTGGAAGACAGTGTGGTGATTCCTCAAGGATCTAGAAATAGAAATTCCATTTGACCCAGCAATCCCATTATTAGGTATATACCTAAAAGATTATAAATCATTCTACTATAAAGACACATGTTTTTTGTGTCTATATATATATATTTTTTTTCTACTATAAAGACATATGTTTATTGCAGCAACTTTCACAATAGCAAAGACTTGGAACCAACTCAAATGCTTATCAATGTCAGACCGGATAAAAAAATTTTGGCATATATACACCATGGAATACTATGCAGCCATAAAAAAGAATGAGTTCATGTTCTTTCCTAGGACATGGATGAAGGACATCATTCTCAGCAAACTAACACAGGAACAGAAAACCAAACACTGCATGTTCTCACTGGTAAGCAGGTGTTGAACAATGAAAACATATGGGCACTGGGAAGGGAATATCACACACTAGGTTCTGTCAGTGCGTAACGGATTAGGGGAGGGACAGCATTCAGAGAAATGTCTAATGTAGATGATAGCTTGATAGGTGCAGCAACCGCCATGGCACATGCATACCTATGTAACAAACCTGCATGCTCTGTACAATTATTCCAGAACTTAAAGTCTAATATAAGAAAGAAATATACTAGAATTGTATATCAATCATAACTACTCCAATTAAAATTAAATTCATAAAGATATGAGGAAAGCATAGGTAGCCCATTCCCACTGCAAAGCGTTCAAAGCAAATGCTCATCAAATAACCTTTTCACATGGGGAAACATGGTGGTAATTTGGGAGTTTTTACATGTCCAAGAATGTCCTTATTTTGCAATCACACTAGATAATTTGGCTAGATTCAAAATAAATGTGCTTTAAAAAGAGACACGGCTTCATTCTCAAATATCTATTGTTACTAAGAAGGAGCCCAATATCAGATGAATTATTTCTTTCTTGTAAAATGCCTTTTTTTTTTTCTAGGAAAGGTATACAGATTTTCACATTGTTAGAATACAGAAACATTAGCAGTATATGCCTAGTTGAATGATTTCCTTTTTCCTGTTGGGTCTTCCTTGGGCCTTTTAAACTAATCTTTACTCACTTCAAGGAAATCCTCATCTAGTATTTTACTGATTAATTCTTCCCTTTCGTTGTCTCTGTTTTCTTTTCTTGAAATGCCTATCATTAAGGTGCTCGATCTCAATGTTGTTCTCATACTATCTCTGTCTTTTTGCTTCTTTTCCTAGCAGATTTTTCTGACCTTAGCATTTCCAAAACCAAGTCAATTTCACCATGCCCATTTTGTTATTCAGTAAATCCTGTTTTAAAATGTGAAAATAATGCTTTTAAATTTTAAAAACTTTTTTACTGCCCATGGATCTTTTCTCTTCCATTGCCCCATTCTTGTTTCACAAAATGCAACACTTACTATCCAGTACTATTGAATACCATTCAGTCATTTGAAGTTTTAGATCGATATTTATTGTTATGAAAATGTTTTTTTAAAAAAATACAAGGCAGCATGTGTCTAATGATCCTTTTTTGAGACAAACATACACACATACACTCACTCACACACTTATATACATAATGAATACCTATGTAGAGAATGTGAAAGATAGTGTGACAGAAAGATGAGGGGCAAAAAAGCAAAAATAAAAGTCAGATAATGAAGCCCTCATAAGATAGAATGGAGAAAATCATATGAAAAAAGAGAAAGCCAAACCAGGAGAGAAACTGGCCCACCCAGAGACATACACAGAATGAGATGCACAGACTGAGTTATAACACAAAGCTTCATAAGGCCAGAGAAAAATCTGAAAGGATGTATATTAAAATATTAATCATGACCGAGGCTGATTGAAGAGATTGTAAGTAATTTCCACTATAATTCTGTGTTAGCTGACTTTTCACAATAAAATGTACAATTTTAATAATCTGAAATAATAAAATATAAAGCTACTTATTAAAAAAAAATTGGAACTCCAAGAATGAAATGGACACACTCCAAACATAGAAATAAACAAATAAAATCCTCAAATTCTAAGGTGCTAAAATTTAATGAAAACTTCAATTATTCTTTAAAGTCCCAGAAGTTTTAGACTCCAGTTAATAATGTACCTTGGTGTAGTTATGAGGAAAAACATGAAGTCTGTCTTGCAAGTGCTTTGTAATTTATTCTATAAGACCCAGTGTATGCCAACAAAGAAGTATATTTCTTTTTCAGAATATCATTTCCATATGAAAACAGCACATACATATTTGCATTTCATCTTTTCGTTAAATCTCAGAACTTCAAAGCCTTGAAGCTATTTCAGCATATCTAAGTAGGAACAAAGGTAATCACCATCGTGTCACCCAAAGTCAGATACAGACTAAAGTTTTTCTGGGAGAAACAGAATTCTTGATCAGAATTACATATTTCTTAAAAGTAGCTTCAGAGACAGATCTAAATGTAAGGAAAAGTTTGAAATGGCAGACAATTGTAGCTTTAGAAAAGATCAGAAAACATAAAGATCAGCAAAGTATAAAATGACACTCTATGTGCCCCAGAAGTAGTCACCAAATTATGATTTTTAATTCTTTCACCACACTGCAAGGAATTCATAAGTCCACAGAGCAAAGCTAGTCTTTTTTGTAAGTAAAAAAAGGGTTGGTAAAGAATAAGTTTTATTTCTGAGTTTCAAAATCAGTAACTTTTAATTCACTAAAGAAACTGAAAATGAATTTATATAAAAAACAATAATTTTCTGCTTAAATAAACTCTATTGCAGAAAAATATAGCTGTGTGAGTTAAATAATAACAAATGTCAAATTTCTCAATATTAGACAAAAATAATGCTTAGAAGAGTGCAGATTAGGGTTTTTATTTTTACCGAAACTTAGTAAACCTCATTTAGAATCATATTACACTAAATACGTTAATTCCAAACACATAAGTAGAATAAGTCTGAGTCTCTGGAAGTTTGTTACTAATTATTATTTACAGAAACCAGAATTATATTTTTAAAATACATCATTCACAGTATTGCTACTTGCTCAGTGATTCTGTGGTATTTCACTGCATTCAAAATAAAATTCTGAAATTAAGTACCTCCCATGATTTTTCCAAATAATGCTCCACAATTCCTTAACTTTATCCACGAGATTCATTCACAGGGATTTTTTATTGCCATTCACATATTTTTATTGTCATGTAAGTTTAACTATAATATAAATAATCAAGTAGATATCTAATGTTAAAATATAAATCAGCCATGTACCCAGAAAGAGAGCAGTACAAAATACATGGCAATCTCCAGGTCTCACTATCTGAGAGTCTGATTTAGTAAATCAAGAGTAGGGCCCAGGCCCATTCATCCAAAATTTCAAAAACACCTCAGAAGACCCTGATGCAGCAGGGCTATTAAAGGAATTTGGAAACTGTTCTAGATCATTCCCCTGATTACATCGCCTCATGCTGTCATATTACACTGAACAGTTTTCAGAGTGTTTCATATAAATTAGCCTACTTGATATTGTCCCATTGAAGCCAAGGGTCTTTCCAGTGCCACTTTTTAGCATATTCTCTTTCTCCTTTGAATTCCACTTATTTAATATACGAAATACTTTAGCATGATTTTATATAGAGCCCTGAACAACTCTGCAAATGTTTTGATGTACATGTGTATTCTCTCCCTAACTGCACACAGTAGAGAGGTTGTCTTGCATCCCTCGGGTTCTTTTTCCCTCCTGTCCACTCATCACCATGCCATCCCTACCTGCTTCCACATCCAGATGACTCCTTCCCTTCACCAGCCCCCTTCCATTCTCTCACATATCACCTCAAATGCAACCCTTTTTAATTCTGGAGCTCACAGTCCTTTCACCAATATTCCTCTACCTCCTTGGTGGCTGCAGGATGCTCCGCCCAACCTCATGCTTACATAAAAACAGAGGTCTTCTCTCAGGATAGGGCCTTTCTTAAAACTCTTCTGAATGGAAGCTTTCCTGACCCATGTACGCTAGGGAAAGAAGATGGCATACACATTTTTTTTTTAGCTTCCTATGGGCACTTCCAAATCAATTCACACCACCTGAGTAAGGAGATGGCATATGCATTTTGTTGGCTTCCCATGGACACTTCCAAATCACTTCATACCACCGGAGTGTGAAAAGAACACATTCCTCCTTTGATTGCTATGTCATCAAACTACACTAACTTCTGCCCTTTCCAGTGGGGTCATTTCAAATTTTTGTTTGTTTGTTTTAACTTTCAAGTTCAGAGGTACATGTGCAGGTTTGTTATGTAGGTGAACTTGTGCCACAGGGGTTTTTGTACAGATTATTTCATCACCCACGTATAGCCTAGAACTCATTAGTTATTTTTCCTGATCCTCTGGCTCCTCCCACCCTCGAATCTCCAGTAGGCTCCAGTATGTGTTGTTCCCCTCTATGTGTTCATGTGTTCTCATAATTTAGCTCCTATTTATAACCGAGAACATGCAGTGTTTGGTTTTCCATTTCTGCATTAGAGTTTGAAGAAAATAATGGCCTCCTGCTCCATCCATGTCCCTGCAAAGGATACGTTCTTGTTCTTTTTTATGGCTGCATAGTATGGCACAGTGTATATGTACCATGTTTTCTTTTTCCAGTGTATCACTGATGGACATTTAGATTGATTTCCTGTCTTTGCTACTGTGACTCGTGCTGCAATGAACATACATGTGCATGTGTTTTTATAATAGAACAACTTATATTCCTTTGAGTATTTATGCAATAATGGGATTGCCAGGTCAAATGATATTTCTGTTTTTAGATCTTTGAAGAATAGCCACAGTGTCTTCCATAATGGTTGAACTAACTTACACTCCCATGAACAGTGTACAAGCGTTCCCTTTTCCCCACAACCTCACTAGCATCATTATTTTTTGACATTTACAATAGCCATTCTGACTGGTGTGAAATGGTATTTCATTGTGGTTTTGATTTGCATTTTTCAAATGATCAGTGATACTGAGCTTTTTTTCATATGCTTGTTAGCTGCATGTATGTCTTTTTTTTAAAGTGTTTGTTCATGTTCTTTGCCCACTTTTTAGTGGCGTTGTTTGGTTTTTTATGTAAATTTGTTTAAATTCCTTATAGATGCTGGATATTCAACCTTTGTCAGATGGATAATTTGCAAAAGTGTTTTCCCATTCTGTAGGCTGTCTGCTCACTCAATTGATCGTTTCCTTTGCTGTACAGTAGCTCTTAGGTTTAATTAGATCCCATACGTCAATTTTTGCTTTTGTTGCAATTGCCTTTGGTGCCTTTGTCATAAAATCTTTGCCTGTGCGTTGCTTAGGTTGTCTTCCAGAATTGTTATAATTTTTTTTACATTTAAGTCTTTAATCCATCTTGAGTTAATTTTTGTATATGGTATAAAAAAGGGGTCCCATTTCAATCTCCTGCATATAGCTAGCCTGTTATCCCAGCGCCATTTATTCAATAGGGAATCCTTTTCCCATTGCTTGTTTTTGTCAGCTTTGTCGAAGATCAGATACTTGTAGGTATCCAGCCTCATTTCTGGATTCTCTATTCTGTTCCATTAATCTTTGTCTGTTTTCGTATGCATTCCATGCTGTTTTGGTTACTGCAGCCCTGTAGTATAGTTGGAGGTCAGGTAGGATAATGCTTCTAGCTTTGTTCATTTTGCTTAGAATTGCCTTGGCTATTCAGGCTTTTTCTGTGAGGTGGGGGAAGTTCCATGTTAATTTTAAAATAGCTTTTTCTAGGTCTATGAAAAATCCCAATGGTAGTTTAATAGGAGTAACACTGAATCTATAAATTGCTTTGAGCAGTATGGCCATTTTTATGATATTGATTCTTCCTATCCATGAGCATGGAGTGTTTTTTCATTTGTTTGAGTCATCTCTGATTTTCTTGAGCAGTGGTTTGCTGTTCTCGTAGAGGTCTTTCACCTCCCTATTTAGCTATATTTCTAGGTATTTTATTCTTTAGTGGCAATTGTGAATGGGATTGTGTTTCTAATTTGGCTCTTGGCTTGGCTGTTGTTGGTGTATAGGAATGCTAGTAATTTTTGTACATTGGTTTTGTATCCAGAAAGTTTGCTGAAGTTGTCATCAGCTAACATTTTAGGTTGAGATGGAATTTTCTAGATATAGGATCGCATCATCTGTAAACAGGGATAGTTTGACTTTCTATCTTTCTATTTGGGTGCCTTTATTTCTTTCTCTTGCCCTATTGCCTTGCCAGGACTTCCAATACTATGTTGAATAGGAGTGGAGAGGGAATCCTTGTCTTGTGCTGGTTTTCAAAGGGAATGCTTCCAGCTTTTGCTCCTTCAGTATGATGCTGGCTGCAGGTTTGTCATAGATGGCTCTATTATTTTGAGGTATGTTTCTTCAATACCTAGTTTACTGAGAGCTTTTAACATGAGGCAGTGTTGAATTTTATCGAAGGCCTTTTCTACATCTATTGAGTTAATCATGTAGTTTTTGTCTTTAGTTCTATTTAGTGATCAATCACATTTATTGACTTACATATGTTGAACCAACCTTGCATCCCGGGGATAAAGCCTACATTATCATGGTGAATAAGTTTTTTGATGTGCTGCTGGATTCAGTTTGTCAGTATTTTGTTGAGAAATTTTGCATTGATGTTCATCAAGCATATTGGCCTGAAGGTTTTTTTTTGGTAGATTTTGGTATCCAGATAATGCTTGCCTCATAGAATGACTTAGGGAGGATTCCTTCCTCCTACATTTTTGGAAATAGTTTCAGTAGGAATGCTATGAGCTCTTCTTTATGCATCTGTTAGAATTAAACTGTGCAGGACATGCAGGATTGTTGCATAGGTACCTACATGGCAATGTGGTTTGCTGCCTCCATCCCCTGACACCTATATCTGGCATTTCTCCCCATGTTATCCCTCCCCAACCTCACCCCCACCACCACTCTGTCCCTCCCCTATTCCCCCACAACAGACCCCAATGTGTAATGCTCCCCTTCCTGTGTCCATGTGCTCTCATTGTTCAACACCCATCTATGAATGAGAACATGCAGTGTTTGATTTTCTATTCTTGTGTCAGTTTGCTGAGAATGATGGTTTCCAGATTTATCCATGTTCCTACCAAGGACACAGACTCATCATTTTTTATGGCTGCATAGTATTCCATGGTGTATATGTGCCACATTTTCCTTGTCCAGTCTAACATCGATGGGCACTTGGGTTGGTTCCAGGTCTTTGCTATTGTAAACAGAGCTGCAATGAACATAGATGTGCATGTGTCTTTAAAACAGAATGATTTATAATCCTTTGATATATACCCAGTAATGGGACTATTGGGTCAAATGGAATTTCTATTTCGAGGTCCTTGAGGAAGTGCCACACTGTCTTCCACAATAGTTGAACTAATTTACACTCCCACCAACAGTGTAAAAGTGCTTCTATTTCTCCACATCCTCTCCAGCATCTGTTGTCTCCAGATATTTTAATGATTGCCATTCTAACTGGAATGGGATGCTACCTCATTGTGGTTTTGATTCACATTTCTCTAATGACCAGTAATGATGAGCATTTTTTCATATGTTTGTTGGCCTCATAAATGTCTTCTTTTGAAAAGTGTCTATTCATATCCTTCACCCACTTTTGAATGGGTTGGTTTGTTTTCTTCTTATAAATCTGTTTTAGTTCTTTGTAGCTTTTGGATATTAGCCCTTTGTCAGGTGAGTAGATTGCAAAAATTTTTTCCCATTCAGTTAGTTGCCAGTTCACTCTAATGATTGTTTCTTTTGCTCTACAGAAGCTCTAGAGTATAATTAGATCCCATTTGTCTATTATGGCTTTTGTTGCCAGTGCTTTTGGTATTTTAGTCAGGAAGTCCTTGCCTATGCCTATGTCCTGAATGGTTTTGCCTAGGTTTTCTTCTAGGGTTTTTATGGTGTTAGATCTTATGTTTAAGTCTTTAATCCATCTGGAATTAATTTTAGTGTAAGGTGTCAGGAAGGGGTCTGGTTTCTGCTTTCTGCACATGGCTAGCCAGTTTTCCCAACATCATTTATTAAATAGGGAATCCTTTCCCCATTGCTTGTTTTTGTCAGGTTTGTCAAAGATCAGATGGTTGTAGATGTGTGGCATTGCCTCCAAGGCCTCCGTTCTGTTCCATTGGTCTATATCTCTGTTTTGGTACCCGTACCATGCTGTTTTGATTACTGTAGTCTTGTAGCATAGTTTGAATTCAGGTAGAGTGATGCCTCCAGCTTTGTTCTTTTTGCTTAGAATTGTCTTGGCTATGTGGGCTGTTTTTTGGTTCCATATGAAGTTTAAGGTAGTTTTTTCCAGTTCTGTGAAGAGGGTCATAGGTAACTTGTTGGGGATAGCATTGAATCTGTAAATTACTTTGGGCAGTATGGCCATTTTCACAATACTGATTCTTCCTAACCATGAGTATGTAATGTTTTTCCATCTGTTTGTGTCCTCTCTTATTTTCTTGAGCAGTTGTTTGTAGTTCTGCTTGAAAAGGTCTTTACATCCTTTGTTAGTTGTATTCCTAGGTATTTTATTCTCTTTGTAGCAATGGTGAATGGGAGTTCGTTCTGGATGTGGCTCTCTTTAAGTCTGTTATTGGTGTATAGGAATGCTTGTGATTTCTGCACATTGATTTTGTATCCTGAGACTTTGCTGAAGTTGTTTATCAGTTTAAGGAGATTTTGGGCTGAGATGATGGGGTCTTCTAAATAGACAAACGTGTCATCTACAAACAGACAATTTGACTTCCTCCTTTCCTAATTAAATACCTTTATTACTTTTTCTTGCCTGATAGCTCTGACCAGAATTTCCAATACTATATCGAATAGGAGTGAGAGAGGGCATCCTTGTCTAGTGCCAGATTTCAAAGGGAATGCTTTCAGTTTTTGCCCATTCAGTATGATATTGGCTGTGAGTTTGTCATAAATGGCTTTCATTATTTTAAGATACATTCTGTCGATACATAGTTTATTGAACGTTTTTAGCATGAAGCACTGTTGAATTTTGTCGAAGGCCTTCTCTGCATCTACTGAGATTATCATGCGGTTTTTGTCTTTGGTTCTATTTATGTGGTGGATTATTTTTATAGACTGTGTATGTTGAACCAGCCTTGCATCTGCGAATGAAGCCTACTTGATTGTGATGGATAAACTTTTTGATGTTCTGTTGCAATTGGTTTGACAGTATATTATTGAAGAGTTTTGCATCTGTGTTAATCATGGAAATTGGCCTGAAGTTTTCTTTTCTTATTGAGTCTCCACCGGGTTTTGGTATCAGGATGATGTTGGTCTCATAAAATGATTTGGGAAGGATTCCCACTTATTGGATTGTTTTCAATAATTTCAGAAGGAGTGGTACCAGCTCCTCTTTGTATGTCTGGTAGAATTCGGTTGTGAACCCATCTGGACCTGGGCTTTTTATGGTTGGTAGGCTATTAATTGCTGCCTCACCTTTAGTCCTTGTTATTGGACTATTCAGGGTTTCAACTTCTTCCTGGCTTAGGTTTGGGAGGTTGCAAGTGTCCAGGAATTTATCCATTTCTTCCAGGTTTACTGGTTTATGTGCATAGAGTTGTTTGTAGTAATCTCTGATGGTAGTTTGTATTTCTGTGGGATTGGTGGTGATATCCCTTTTATTGTTTTTTATTGCATCTATTTGATTCTTCTATTTTTTTTTTAAATTAATCTGGCTGCTGGTCTATTTTGTTGATCTTTTCAAACAACCAGTTCCTGGATTTATTGATTTTTTGAAAGGTTTTTTGTGTCTCTATCTCCTTCAGTTCTGCTCTGATCTTAGTTATTGCTTGTCTTCTGCTAGCTTTGAGTTTTTTTGACATTGCTCCTTTAGCTCTTTCAATTTTGATTATAGGGTGTTGATTTTAGATCTTTTCTTGCTTCTCATGTGAGCATTTATTGCTATAAATTTCCCTCTAGACACTGTTTCAATGTGTCCCAGAGATTCTAGTATGTCGTGTCTTCATTCTCGTTGGTTTTGAAGAACATCTTTATTTCTGCCTTCATTTCATTGTTTATCCAGTCAGCATTCAAGGGCCAATTGCTCAGTTTCCATGAAGTTGTGCAGTTCTGAGTTAGTTTCTTAATCTTGAGTTCTAAATTGATTGCACTGTGGTCTGAGAGACTGTTTGTTGTGATTTCCATTCTTCCGCATTTGCTGAGGAGGGATTTACTTCCAATTTTGTGGTCAATTTTAGAGTAGGTGTGATGTGGTGCTGAGAAGAATGTAAATTCTGTAGATTCAGGGTAGATAGTTCTGTAGATGTCTATTGGGTTTGCTTGGTTCAGATCTGAGTTCAAGTCCTGGATATCCTTGTTAATTTTCCGTCTCATTGATCTAATATTGACAATGGGGTGTTAAAGTCTCCCACTATTATTGTGTGGGAGTCTAAGTCTCTTTGTAGGTTAAGGACTTGCATTACGTATCTGGGTGCTCCCGTATTGGGTCTGTATGTATTTAGGATCATTAGTTCTTCTTGTTGCATTGATCCTTTTACCATTATGTAATGCCCTTCTTTGTCTCTTCTGATCTTTGTTGGTTTAAAGTCTATTTTATCAGAGACTAGGATTACAACTCCTGTTTTTTTTTTTTTGCTCTCCATTTGCTTGGTAAATCTTCCTCCATCCCTTTATTTTGAGCCTATGTGTGTCCTTGCATGTGAGATGGGTTTGCTCGATATGGCACATTGATGGGTTTTGACTTTTTATCCAATTTGCCAGTTTTTGTCTTTTGATTGGGGTATTTAGCCCATTTACATTTAAGGTTAATATTGTTATGTGTGAATTTGATCCTGCCATTTTGATGCTAGCTGGTTGTTTTGTCCATTAGTTGACACAGTTTCTTCATTGTATTGATTTACCATTTGGCACATTTTTGGAGTGGCTGGTACTGGTTGTTCCTTTCTATGTTTAGTGCTTCTCTCAGGGACTCATAATGCAGGCCTGGCGGTGACGAAATCTCTCAGCTATTGCTTGTTCGTAAAGGATTTTATTTCTCCTTCACTTATGAAGCTTAGTTTGGCTGGATATCAAATTCTAGGTTGAAAGTTCTTTTCTTTAAATATGTTGAATATTGGCCCCCACTCTGTTCTGGCTTGTAGGGTTTCTGCAGAGAAATCCACCATGAGTCTGTTGGGCTTCCCATTGTGGGTAACTCCACCTTTCTCTCTGGCTACGCTTAGCAATGTTTTCTTCATTTCAACCCTGGTGAATCTGATGATTATGTGCCTTGGGGTTGCTGTTTTTGAGGAGTATTTTTGCAGGGTTCTCTGTATTTCCTGGACTTCAATGTTGGCCTGCCTTGTTAGGTTGGGGGTGTTGTCCTGGATAATAGCCTGAAGAGTGTTTTACAGCTTGGATTCATTCTCTCTGTCACATTCAAGTATACCTATCAAATGTAGATTAGGTCTTTTCACATAACTCCATATTTCTTGGCGGCTTTGTTCATTGCTTTTCACTCTTTTTTCTCTAATCTTGCCTTCTCATTTTATTTCATTGAGTTGATCTTCAATCTCTGATATACTTTCTTCTTCTTGGTCAATCCGGCTATTGAAACTTGTGTATGCTTCATGAAGTTCTCATGTTGCATTTTTCAGCTCCATCAAGGTCATTTATATTCTTCCCTAAGCTGCTTATTCTTGTTAGCATTGCATCAAATGCTCTTCTCTTTTCAAGTTTCTCTCTTTTCAAGGTTCTTTTCAAGGTTCTTAGTTCTTAGTTAGAACATGTTCTTTTAGATCAGAGAAGTTTGTTATTACCCACTTTCTGTAGCCTGTTTCTGTCAATTCATCAGACTCATTCTCGATCAAGTTTTATTCCCTTGCTGGTGATCCCTTGGAGGAGGAGAGGTGTTCTGGTTTTGGGTGTTTTCATCCTTTTTGTGCTGGTTTTTTCCCATCTTTATGAATTTATCTACCTGTGGTCTTTGTAGTTGGTGACTTTCAGATGGGGTCTCTGAGTGGATGTCTTTTTTGTTGATGAGGAAGTTATTTCTTTCCGTACTTTAGTTTTCCTTCTAACAGTCAGGCCCTTCTGCTGTAGGACTGCTGGAGGTCCCCTCCAGACCCTGATTACCTGGGGATCACCTGTGGTGGCTGCAGAACAGTAAGGGTTTCTGCCAGTTTCTTATTCTGTTATCTTTGTCCCAGAAGGATACCCGCCAGATGTCAGCCTGAGCTCTCCTTTATGAGGTGCCTCTTTGGATAGATGGGGTTGGGAATCTGCTTAAGGAGACAGTCTGACCCTTATAGGAGCTCAAGTGCTGAGCTGTGAACTCGGCTGTTCCATTCAGAGCTGCTGGGCAGGTACATTTAAGTCTGCTGCAGCAGAACTCATAACTGCCTTTTTTCCCAGGTGCTTTGTTCTGGGAAGGTGGGGCTTTATTTATAAGTTCTTGACATGCTGCTGCCTTTTTTCAGAGATGCCCTGCTCAGCTAGGAGGTAGCCTAGTCACAATCTGTCAGCAGAGGCTGAGCTGCCAGGGGCTCTGCCCAGCTGCTACATGAACTTCCTTGCAGTTTTGTTTACAGAGGTATAGTTAGAACTGCCTCAGTAATAGTGGTCTGCCTAAGTAATGGCGGACTGCCTAAGTAATGGCGGACTGCCTCGGTAGTGGCGGACTGACTCAGTAGTGGCGGACTCCCTCAGCAGTGGTGGACTGCCTTGGTAATGACAGATGCCCTTCCCCCGATAAAGCTGGACCATCCTGGGTCCAGTTGCCCTTGCTGTGAAACTCTCAATCCAGAGCGTTTCAGATTGCTGGTCTTTGCACGGGTGGGACCTGCCAAGCCAGATCACCTGGCTCCCTATTTCAGCCCCCTTTTTTTCAGTTGAATGGGTGGCTCTGTCTCCCAGGCATTCCAGGCACCAGTTGAAAAGGCCACCCAGATTTGTGTGAGTTTTTGTGTGGAGACCTGCTGCACTGGCTGAAACAGCCATGCTGGAAACTCATGGTGCTTTTCAGCCTGGGAATCTCCTGGTCTGTGGGCATTAATAACTCATTTGGAAATGCAGTGATCACTCAGCCTCTGTGTTCTTCTTGCTGGGAAGTGCACTCCAGAGCTGTTCCTATTCAGCCATCTTGGATCTGGACTTGGGTTTTATTTATTTATTTATTTTTTGATTGGTACACTATTTATTACTGCCATGATTTCAGAGTTCATTATTGGTCTATTCAGAGATTCTATTTCTTCCTGGTTCAGCCTTGGCAGGGCATATGTGTCCAGAAATTTATTCATTGCTTCTAGGTTTTCCTGTTTATGTTCATAATATTCTTTTATTGTTGTTTGTAATTTTGTGGGGTTAATGGTAATATCTATCTCCCTCATCATTTCTGATTGTGTTTATTTGAATCTTCTCTCTTTTTTCTTTATTAGTCTAGCTAGCAGTCTATTTAATTTATTATTATTATAATTTTCAAAAAACCAGCTCCTGGATGTGTTGGTCTTTTGAATGGTTTTTTTGCATCTCTATCTCCTTCGGTTCAGCTGTGATTTTGGCATTTCTTGTCTTCTGCTACCTTTGAGATTGGTTTTCTCTTGGTGCCCTAATTCTTTTAGTTGTGATGTTAGATTGTTAAATTGAGATCTTTCTAACTTTTTGATGTAGGCAATTAGTGCTATAAATTTTCCTCTTAACATTGCCTTAGGTGTTTTCCAGGAATTCTAGTATGCTGTATCTTTGCCTCTCATTGGTTTCAAAGAACTTCTTGAATTATGCCTTTTGTTTTTTGCCCAAAAGTCATTCAAGAGCAGTTTATTCAATTTCCATGTAATTGTATGGTTTTGAGTGAATTCTGTAGTCTTGATTTCTAATTTGGTTGCACCACGGTCCAATAGACTGTCTGTTATGATCTCAGTTCTTTTGCATTTCCTAAGGAGTGTTTTACTTCTGATTATGTGATCAAGTTTAGAGTGTGTGCCATGTGGCAATGAGAAGCATGTATATTCGGTTGTTTTGGGGTGGAGAGTTCTGTACGTATCTATCAGGTTCATTTGATCCAAGGCCAAGTTCAGGTCATGAATATCTTTGTTAATTTTCTGTCTCAGTGAGCTGTCTAATATTGTCAGTGGGGTGTTAAAGACTCCCACTATTATTTTGTGGGAGTCTAAGTCTCTCTGAAGGTCTCTAAGGACTAGCTTTATGAATCTGGGTGCTCCTGCATTGGGTGTATATATATTTAGGATAGTTAGAACTTGTTGCTGGATTGAACATTTTACCATTATGTAATTCCCTTCTTCGTATTTTTTTTATCTTTGTTGGTTTAAAGTCCATTTTCTCAGAAATTAGGGTTGCAACCCCTGCTTTTTTTTTTCTGTTTTTCATTTGCCTTGTAGATTTCTCTCCAACTCTTTACTTTGAGCCTACAAATGTCGCTATATGTGAGATGACTCTCTTGAAGACAGCATGCCAATGAGTCTTGGTTCTTTATCCAGCTTGCCACTCTGTGCCTTTTAATTGGGACATTTAGCCTATTTACATTTAAGGTTAGTATTGATATGTGTGCATTTGATCCTGTCCTCCTGATGTTAGCTGGTTATTTTGCAGACTTGTTTATGTGGTTGCTCTACAGTGTCACTGGTCTGTATACTTCAGTATGTTTTTCTAATGGTTGGTAATGGTCTTTCCTTTCCACATGTACTGCTTCCTTTAAAGTTCTTGTAAGTCAGGTCTGGTAGTAACAAATTCCCTCAGCAATTTTTTTCTGAAAAACATCTTATTTCTGCTTCACTTATGAAGCTTTGTTGGACTAAACATGAAATTCTAGGTTGGAATTTCCTTTCTTTAAGAATGTTGAATATTGGCTCCCAGTTTCTTCTAGGTTGTAGGGTTTCAGCTGAGAGGTCTGCTGTCAGTCTGATGGGCTTCCCTTTGTAGATGAACTGGCCTTGCTTTCTAGCTGCCTTTAACACTTTTTCTGTCACTTCGGTGTCGGAGAATCTGATTATATGTCTTGGGGATGACCTTCTTGTGAAGTATCTTTTGAGGGTTCTCTGCATTTCCTGAATTTGAATTTTGGCCTCTGTAGCTAAGATGAAGAAGTTCTCATGGATGATAAACTGAAATATGCTTTCCAAGTTGGTTCCTTTCTCCCCATCTCTTTCAGGGACACCAATTAGTCATAGATTTGGTCTCTTTATATAATCCCATATTTCTTGGAGGTTTTATTCATTCCTTTAGATTCTTTTTTTCTCTAGCCTTGTCTGTTTTATTTCAGAAGGCCAGTTTTTAACCTCCGAGATTCTTTCCTCTGTTTGTTCTGTTGTGCTATTAGTACTTGTGATTGCATTATGAAATGCTTGTAGTGTGTTTTTCAGTGCTGTCTGGTTGGCTACATTCTTTTCCATACTGGCTATTTTGTCTCTCAGCTCCTGCATTGTTTTATCATAATTTTTAGCTTCCTTGCATGGGATTTCAGCATACTCTTATAACTCAATGATCTTCATTACTATACATATTCTAAAATCTATTTCTGTTGTTTTAGCCATCTCATCCCAGTTCAGAACCCTTGCTTAAGAGGTAATGTGGTCATTTGAAAGACAAAAGGCACTCTGGCTTCTTGAGTTTTCAACATTTTTGAGCTGATTCTTTCTCATCTTTGTAGGCTTATCTACCTCCAATCTTTGAGGTTGCTGACCTTCAGATTTTTTTTTTTATGATCTTGAGAGTTTAATTATGGTATAAGGCAAATTCAGCCAACTGGCTTCATTTCTGGGAGCACTGAGCATCCAACCCCTGGCCTGCCTTCTGTAACTCTGTGGAACTTGTATTGGGCCCTGGTTCTCTGGCTCCTTGAGGTGTGGAATCCACTGCTGTTGTGAGGCTGAGGTGTGGCAGCTGTGGTAGAGTGTTAGTAGGTGCTGGAGTGCCTGCCTCCCCGTGGGTATTCACTATGGTGGTGGAGGTAATGCAGCTGGTGGGGAGTCAGGGGGTCTCTGCTGATGATTGTGTGTGTGGTTGTGCTGGAAGTGGTGTTGGCAGGGGATAGGGTGCTGGCCTATGCAGGTCTGGATGCCTTCTCTGTACCCTGTAAGCAGGAGTGACTGCTCAGGGTGTAGGAGGATCCCATGTTGTCTAGCCAGTGTTAGCACAAGGGTAGCACACTGGCAGGGGTGGGGTTTGCTGGCTCTGTGCCTGCCAAGCCCTTTCTGCAATGGTGGTCAGCAGGGGAAGCGAGTGGGTGTGGGCTGCACTCTGCATGCTGGTGGGCCAAGTAAAGCAAAGCCCGCCTGTGCAGACATGTGCCAGCAAAGTGATATGGGAAGTATCTTGTGGACTGGGGGAAATCTGCAGTATGGGGAGGGAGGATACAGGCTGGCATGTTGCTGTAGGTACTGCATGCATTGCTGGAGCTCTCCACTGCTCAGGCATGATCTGCCAGCACAGAAGCTATGGCATGGTCCCCCCGGGCACCTGAGACTGCCCTGCAAGGAGGCATGGCCAGGCTGGGGCCCCAGGAGAGGCCAGAAGACCAAGGGGTACTCAGGTCAGATCAGCCATGTCTGATGGGCAAGACAGTCTTGCAAATCTCAGGTCCAACAGTTTTCCTAGAATGAAATTCTCTTATGGGAGCAAGTTGAGCCTAGGGGGATGGCTGTCCCTGGCCATGCTCTGCTGCAGATGCTCCTGCACCAGATCATTTAGGCTCTACATCAGCTGTTTTGCTGATGTGGAGGAATGTAATCCATTCCCATCCAAAACAGCTCATCCTTATTTAGACTTCATAAACCATTACAGTATGCTAGGAAGTAACTGCTAAGGCAGCCTCAATCTATTTGGAAAACACAGGTACTGTCTACTTTTCTTCTAGCCATTAATAGATAAAGCCAATTGAGGCCTATCATCTACCAAATAAAGCATCCTTACAGTGACTTTAAGGAGAGGTGTAGGTGCCTCTCCCACAGGGAGATATCTTCAGTGCCCCTACCACTTCTCTAAGCAGCCCTCCCTGACACCTCAAGTGTCTGTGGTAGTTGAGTGGTCCCCTCCTGTCCAGAAGCCCATGGTGAAAGCAGGTTTCTCCTTGCCAGAACAACTCACCCATTCCCCCGGAGCTGTTGTGGTCCAAAAATGAGTCCTGGTACACAGTACCCCCATGCAGGGTTTCCAGCTTTCTTCCCCTACAGCCCAGCTTCTGTGTCTTCCCTCCATCTACTCTCAGCACCTACCTTCTGAAGATCTGTTAACAGCATGCCAGTCATCTCATTCCCTCCATGGGAGCTGTTTGATTTGTCTGCACTTAGCCATCTTGCCCTCTCCCCCATAATTTCAAATTTATTGCACATCCTTTTCAGATGCTGGCATCTGGATCACCCAAATTACTGCCAGCCTTTATGCTAAAGGACATCAATATTAATGGAGATCCTCATAATCTCTTCAACTGCTCAACTGCCATTAGCTTTACCTTCACTCCTCTTGAATATTCCACTTTCAAGGCTGTAATGTGAATCTTGTCATTGGTCAGAAATCTTATACCTCTGAAATAAAGTATTCCAACAGCTGACTCCCTGGTCTCAGTCTTAAACAGCAGTGGTCTTCAGGCCTTGACTCCACCACAGGCTTTTTCTCTTGACTCACTATTCTTTGGGTAATCACAGACATGCCCATAGATGTAACTTCCTCTTATATTCTGATAACTACTAAATATGTCTTTCTAACCCAGAATCGTCCCCTAAACTATCAGACTGTATAGTTAGCCCTGCTGGAAAACTACTAAAATGCCTTACAAACACTTTAAATTCATAATAAAAGCCCAAATCCAAATATTCTCTTCCATATTCAAATCTACTCCTTTCTTTAGGTTTTAATTTATTAATGTAACGCTACTATTACCTACCAAGTAAGCAAACACCTGAGAATCACCTTAGACTTTTCTCACTCCTATGGCCCTACTGTGCAAATTCTGTGTATTTTGCCAGCCGAATATCTCTCTAGCCTCTCTTTTCTATGATCCCCCTCCCCTGGTTTATGACCTCAATTCTCAGCTCACTTTTAGTGATTCTAAAAGTTTGTTGTCCATAAGGATTAGTTTATATGCATATTTAAAATGCAGATGTTTTTAAGCCCCATCCTCAGAAATGTTTTTCAGTTACCTGGAATCTTCATTATTAACAAACTATTTCACTCACTGCAGGTGATTCCAGTCCTGGTGACCCATTCAGCCACACTTTGGGAAACATTGAACTGTCCTGTCTTGCAAATCTCTGCCTCTTACTATTTTTTTTTTATTCCATTGTCCCGCTGGTCACAACCTAACCTCCTATTACTTCAGAGGTCACATCACAGTCCAGTTCCAAATTATTTTAAGGTAATTGTGTTAATCCAGAATCTTCAGTTGCAGATAGGAGAAACGCAATTCAAATTAGCTTAAAAAATAACCACACATGAGTTTGTAAATAAATTACGGAACAGAAGGATAGGGATAGAGTTTGCTTATAGACACCAAAAAGAAAGCTCTCAAACACTGTCAAAAAATTATATTTCCATCTCTTTTTTCCACTTCTCTCTTTAGCTCCCTTCCTTCTCTAAAACAAGCTTTTCCAAAAGGCAATTGATTGGTGGCTAAAAATCCTGGCTCACATCCTAACGGCCTCTGACTAACAAGGAAAGAATATTCATCCTCAAAATACAATTAGGAAAATTCTAGTCTAGACCATAATCCCATCCTTGGAAAAAATCACTATAAGAGAAGAGCTGGGAAAATGATTGCCCCAGCTCATAACAGAGGTCCACCCCTCCACCAATCCCTGTAGTGAGAAGTATGTCATCCCATTGAAAGCCCATGGCTAAAAATGCAAGAGGAATAATCATTCGAAAGAGGGAAGTATTGCTCTGAGAAGAATAAAGGGTATTGGACAAGCAAAGCATCAGTTTCTTATTAAAGTTTTAACTCCTCTATGGAGCATGGGAGACCCTTCATAATCTGGTCCTTGCCATTGTCCTTAATGCAACTCTGAGTTCCAGTCATGCTGGTTTAAGAGCTCCTGCTGCTCTATCTCCATTGTACCTTATCTGTATCTCCTCTTCACTGCTTACCGCATTTGATTCTATTTCTTTGAGAGAAGGAGTAGTGGTATGTTTGACTAGAAAACTACTAGACACTTTAGGTCTTTCTCGTCTTTCTACCTTCAGTGTTTCAAAATGCTTGGCATAAAGTAAGGACTCTATAATCAGTTAAGAGCTGTCACAGATCATACAAATAAGCTGCAAATAAAAATTATAAAAGCAAGATGCTGGGGTCTCTGATCCAGGCCTCATTACTGGTGACTTAAACTGGAAAAATTATTTCTCCCTTTGACTGCCAAGCCAGTCAAAGTGAATAATTCCTAGATCCTTCTACTAGAGCTGCAGCTGGAAAAAACATATCCCTTGTATTCCAAAATAGAAATTTGTTTTTTTATTAAAAACACATCATTACACAGAAATCATAATTTCTAAAATAGCTTTCACACAGTACATTTTGGTAAACTTATATAATAAATTTTGGTTGTTTTTAACCTAATACACAATATGATTTCTATGAAGGTGAAAGAATGTGCTTTAAATTGCAACTTAACATCAAATCTCCGAACACAATTGTGCATAAATTAAAGATTTCCTTCTGAATATGCTCATTACCTATGGCCATACCACCCTGAACATGCCTGATCTTATCTAAATATTCTCATTTATTTGGTTATGCTTACTGGATTCTCTTAGCATATCAAAATGGCATTTATAATATATATTACTCCTAAGAGGAATGTAATCTATTCCAGAAGAGTTCTCTCTTTTTTATATTGAGACAGAGTCTCTCTGTCACCCAGGCCAGAGTGCAGTGGCTCGATCTTGGCCTACTGCAACCTCCACCATTTGGGTTCTACTGATTCTCCTACCTCAGCCTCCAGAGTAGCTGCAATTACAGGGAGACAGGGTTTCACCCTGTTGGCCAGGGTGGTCTTGAACTCCTGATCTCAAGTGATCTGCCTGCCTTGGCCTCCCAAAGTGCTGGGATTACACGCATGAATCACCATGCCTGGCCAGAACAGTTTATTTTAATTTAGACTTTATAAACCATTATGGTAGGCTAGCAAGTAATTGCTAAGTCAGTTACAATCTATTTGAACAACACAGATACTGTCTACTTTTTTCCTAGCCATTGATAGATAAAGCAATTGATGCCTATTAACCACCAAAGAAAGCATCCTTAAAGTGACTTCAAGAACATTTCCGAAAGTATTGCTTGCATCGTTTATTACTGTAATAAGTATTCCTATCTGTATCAGTCAGGGTTCTCCAGAGAAACAGAACAAATAGGATATATATACATAAGGAGATTTATTTTAAAGAATTGACTCAAGCAATTATGGGGCCTGGCAAGTCCAAAACTCACAGAACAATACAGCAGGCTGGAAACTCAGGCAGAAGTTGATACTACGGTCTTAAGGCAAAATTTCTTTCTCTTTTGGATACTTTGGTGTTTACTCTTATGGCCTTCAAATGACTGAATGAGGCCCATTCACACTATTGACTGTAACCTCGTTTTTCAGAAGTCAACTGATTAAAAGGTTAACCACATCTACAAAATATATCCATGGCAATACATAGACTAATGTTTGCTTAAGTAAGTGGGTACTAGAGATTAGCCCAGTTAACACATAAAATTAACCACTACATTATCAGTCGGACATAAATCTGGGAAATTTTTAGTATTTAACATTTGGTCCTCTGAGTTATTTATTTTTATGTATTTATTATTACCAGAATAAATGTATTCTGTCTCAAAAATGTCCTTCTTTCTAACCTTTCTTTTACCCTAAGAAACTTCGCTTTTTAGTTATTAGGGACTTTATAACTTCAGTGAAAAGGGTAAAAGAATCTACACCAAGTTGTCAGACTAATAAGTGAGGAGGTGGGAGAGGAGAAAGAGAATATGACAAAGAAGAGAAGGAAGACAATGAAAATGACTAAGAACAAGAAAGAAGAGTATGAGGAGGAGAGGAAGAAGGAATGGGAAGAGGAGAAGAGGGGAGAAGGAGAAACTGGATCCTTTAGAGAAGAACAAAGGATTTCAAAAGCTTGTGATTATAAATAGTCTCTTGCTTATTTACATACTTACAATTTTTAAAAATATTACATGACATGTACAGTAACTACTAAATTTGGTCTTTTATCCAGTTGCCTCGCACAGTCATAGTCCAAAACCAGAAACCAGACACTGCCTTTGTCCACCAAACCATGATTACCATGATTATCATTTGACAGTGGTGATGTAAGTGTGAGCGTGCGTGTGTACGTGTATGTCTGTGTGTGTTGGGAGTGGGGGCTATAAGTAAACAATTTGGGGGGGGTTCTTTTCTCTTTTAAAACCCCACATCAAAACAAAACCAAACCATGTGTTTTTTAGATGTACTAAAGCAAAACAGATCTGTAAACTGGAAATATCAAAATATTATTTAAATCAAAACAAGATTATTTTATTCCCATTTTTGATCCTCAGTGGAAACCTGGATAAGATACAAGCTCTGTGTGCTTCATTCAAGCTTCTCTAATAGTAATCAGGAGGAAAAACTGACCCACTACATTCATTTACTTAGCAAACAGGTATGGAAGGAACCACTGTAAGTAGTCACTGGACCAGGTATCACATGATAGAGAGATGTCAGAGAACATATCTGGGTTCAACAAGCCTATAATCTAGTGGTGCAGACATGCATGTACACAGCCAAGATTACAAAGGGCAGAATGAAATAAAGGCTGTGAATAGAGGTATAATTACATTGTTGCCACTGCACAAAAGAAATAGAATCTTAAATGAAAAAGGACAGACTTCAAGGAGCAATTTTTATAGAGCCTTCAAGAAAAGTTATTGTTAAAAGCTGCAGATGTGGGGCGGTTGACGGGTTTAGTGAGAGAGGGGAGATACTGCACATATGTTCAGAGAATAGTGAACACTCCATTGCAACTAGGGTTATTTGTCAACAGAAGCCCTAACTAACCTCTTCTCTCCATTATAGTTCCATGTTCATTGTCCAGAATCATTTGCTCATACTCCTGGACCCTCCCCACTTAAACCTAATCCTTCTGGAATACAGAGAATTTGATTTTCTTTTAAATAGTCTCCTGAGTATATTATATGTGATATACTTTTTCTTAAGCAACATTTCTAATAAAAAACTCACATGAAAACATGCAAAATTGTTCACAAACTTCAAGGCCAAATTGTAGAGATTGTCTCAGACATCCCCACCTGGAAGAGAATCAAGCCCGTAGGGGTCCTGGGAAGTGCACAGCAAGAGGTCCACATTGCCAAGACAGCAAGCAGGTGGAAATGTGGAAAGGACTATTCTAGAAAGGAAGTTAAAACTTTATCAAAAAATGTGGGTTTTATGAAATAAAAAGCCAGGAATTGAGGTCTCAGATACTGAAAAAAAACATCATTCTACCCCACCTCTCCTCCAATATCTTAGTTTGGAAAGCAAACTTCGATTCCATCTTAAAGAAGCCCTCAGAGAATCCCTTTGCTCTCCTTGCTCCTCCATTGTAGGGAATACCTGTTGTTTTCTCTCCCGGAATCAATTTTCACCTTGTTCTAGGAGCAACCCCTGAACAGGCACCTCTCGAGGCTTAGAAACACATGACAAAATGAAATCAGTTCTTGGCTGGAGACTGAAAAAGAGCATGTATCAACTGCTTTAAGGCATGATGTGAGCTTACGGATCAGCGGCTTGCTGGAGAAATACATAGTTACACATGATTTTTTCCTTTGCATTATAGAGCTACTAACCTGTTTTTATCCTGCCAGAGATTTATCAATGGTTATTAATAGGATAGCCCTTCAAAAACAATTCTGAATAGCCAAAAGAGTGATACGACCTCCAAGAGGAAACAAGGGACCATTTTCTCCTCTTTTCAATATGCCTGTTGTTCAGATGAAGGCACATCCACCCAAAAGAGACACACCTCTTAGCTGCCCCTTCACACTATTGCTCCCAAGATCATTTCACACCACATTGTTAACACCATGACTTTGACCTCAGAATGAGGACCATGATAGTTTGATAAAACTTCTTGTTAAAGTATCTACTCTTTAACCTCAGATAAAGACTTTTTTAAGGCACACGTCCTTGTCTCTCATAATGGTACAAAGAAAATACGACAATAATAAGTTTTTTAAAGCTATTCTAGGCCTATTTTCCACATCTGTAAGATAAGATAATAGACAAGGCAATTTAGAAAGTGTTTTGGCTCTGACAAGCCATGATTTGAAACGTACTACGCATTTGAGTTGGTGGCAAAGTACGGTGGAATGACCTCTCACCCTGGGTTACCATTTAAAGGCAATGTAGTTCGAAGTGTGGTACAAGACAAGCTGACATTATCTCACCAGGACATACAGATAGGAAATCAAAGTCTGAGATCACCGTGTAAAAATGAGTATCTCTGGAGCAAAAGCATCAGGATTTATAAGCATAGAGCTAAACTTGGGATGGAAGAGGGTTGATGTCTCACCCATAAATGTTAAGCAGTTCTTACAAATTCCATTTAGCAAAAAGACATAATCATAATGACATTTTCCAGGAATCCTATAAAAGACACAAAGCACAACCAGCTTTTTGTCAATGTCTTCTATTACGAGTGATTCAATGAAATTTGGAGTTGACAGTAATAATCTCATAATGTGACATACACTAAATCAATTTAACAAAGGTGAAACATAATAAAAATCTAGAACATATGCCTGGCATTTTAAAAATACATACTTACAACCAATCACAGGAGTTCAATTATTCTGACACATTCTGTTCACATATATTAGTGTATGTAAAATATACACAAAATAAAGATTTCAACTTCAGTCATGTAGTAAGGGCTGAATATGAGCCAATCACCAGGGACAGTAAAGCAAAGGCTCTTTATGCCATTATTTAATTATAATCACCAAGGGATATAAAGAAAACCCATTTTCTTCAAATGGAGTGGGTTTTATTTCAAAATATTTCAACCATTTATTTTCCCATTTCTATAGCTGCCACCCTGGACAAAGCCACCATCTCTTCTCATCTGATTATTATGACAGCTTACTACTTGGACACCCTGCTTCTGCCCTGGTCCCCCACCTCTATTTGCCATACAATAACCACAGTTGTGCTTTTAAAATGTTAAGTCACTCCACTCTCTCCCATCCATTGGCTCTCATATTGGTCAATAAAAGTCCAAGTGTTTTCCATGACCTCAAATGCCCTACAACTGCATCATTCATAATGCCTAAGAGTTTGCTAGAAATGTTCTCAGGCCACATTCCCAATCTACTGAATTACACGCTCTTAAAGTAGGCCCCAGAAATGTTTTAACAAGCCCTTCAGTTGACTCAAATGAAGGTTAACATTTGAAGACCAATGCCTTATAGGACCATACATCCTACCTACCTCTCACTACCTCTTTGACTCATCTTCTGCTATTTTCCTTTTTGTCTACTTTGCTCAGTTCCAGCTAAAACAGGCTTAAATGTACCAAGCCTGACCCAAGCTCAAGTTCTTTGCATACATTTCTACTTCTGCCCAGAAAACTCTTCAGTGATATCCATGTAGCTTATTCTTTCACATTCTTTAGATGTCTGTACAAATACCAACTTATATAGAAGCCTTCCCTGTCTATCCTACATACAGAATAGTAAGCCCTGAATCTAGAACTTCCTTTCCTTCTTACCTTGTTTATGTTTCTCCATTGCATGTATTATCTCCTGATATGTAACATTTATCTGTTCATAACCTGTCTCATCCACTAGAATGTAAACCCTAAAGGATGGAGTCTTTGTTATTGACAAATAATCAGCATCAAGAATGTTTCCTAACACAGAGCAGGCACTCCATAAATACTGACCGAATAAATGAATGAATGAATTCACCTCCCAGGTCTGAAACGGAGGACCTAGGGGTCAGACCAGCACGTGACCGTAACTTAAAAGTCTAGAAAACACTCTCCTTTCTAAAAGCATATTTCTCTATGGCTTTCCTATAGCATAGATTCTTGTAGCATGAAGAATTGAGTCTCCCTAAAGAGTTTATTAAGGGAAAATGCATTTACCTAGTTAAAGCAATAACAGAGATATGTGTTTCCTAATTAAGCTCATTGTCATTCACATCACATAGGACATAGAATATGTGCCATATAACACATGGGCTTTTCTTTGGAGAAGGTAAGGAGATGATTGAAGGGTTGCAGAAAACGCTGAGAACTTATGGTACAGACCATGCTGATTAAGTTATTAGTAATAGTCAAAAAAAAAGATCTATTAAAACAGAGTATGGGGCTGCCAAATAAAGGAAGTTTATCAAGCTACGCAAACAATTATTTCATGGGTACTGCTGTGGATATCATGAACTTGGGGTGAACAGTTAATATATTAGGTGCCAGAATCAGAATTCTAAGTGAATGGACAATAGACAAAATATAATTTGAAATTAAGAAATCAAAAGTGTACAGGGAGCAGAATGTAGTTTAACAGTTTTATAAGGTTATGTTTTGTGGCCATGCCAATAAAGGCTTTGGACACCCTTAGGATATGTGATCCACTGGATTAAAAGAGTCGTTCCAGATCTGACACAAAAGGACACTTTCACCTACAAAACCTAAATTGTTGGAATTATAGTGCCAAAAAAATTTCAATTATATCTAAGGCATAAATATAATGACATCTTTAAAACTTCAAGAGTCATTAGGGAGGTGACACTAAAATCAGAACTGCACATTATGGACAAAAGCACTGTTCAAAAATAACTTTGCCAGGGGGTTGGCCAAGATGGCCAGCTGGAAGCAGCTAGTCTGTGCTGCTCTCACAGAGAGAAATGGAAAAGGTAAGTAAACGCAGCACTTTCAACAGAAATATCCAGTTACTCACATTGGGACTCACCAAGGAAACAACTTGACCCATGGAGAATGGAGAAAAGCAAGACGGAACGACTGCTCTCCCAGGAGCAACATGAAGCCAGGGTAACCTCTTCCACCCAGGGAAGTAGGAGTTTGAGGCAACTAGGTACTGGGGCAATGGCCCAGCACAGACCAGCAGCTCTACGGAGAAGCAGTAAGACTGCTTATTCACATGGATCCTAAATCCCATTCTCTTCACGGGGTGGAATCTCCCAACTGCAATCTCCTGTCATTCACACTGGTATTTTCCAGCCAACAGACGTTTTATACCTCCCTGGGACGGGGCTTCCAGGGAGAGGGGTGAGCCATCTTCTTTTCCATTTGGCGGTCTTAGCCATTCTTGCCTTTAGGCTTTGGAAAGCCTGAGATGACTGGGGGCTGAAGCGAACCCCCAGCACAGCACAGCTGCTCTATGAACAAGTGGCCAGGCTGCTTTTTTACATTGGGTCCTTGATCTCGTTCCTCCTCACAGGGCAGGATCTCCCAACTGGGCTCTCCAGCCACCTCCTGCAGGTGCATTCAGGACAGCAACAGGTCCATACCTCCCTGGGACAGTGCTCCCAGAAGGAGGAACAGGCTGCCATATTTGCTGTTTTACAGCCTTCACTATTGATGCCTTCAGGTACTGGAAATCCAACATGACTAGGGACTAGAGCAGACCCCCCAGCATATTGCAACAGCCCAATAGAAAAGTGGCCAGACTGTTCGTTACATGTGTCCCTGATCCCACGTCTTCTCACTGGGTGGGTCCTCCAGGCCTGGGTCTTTAGCCACCCCCACCAGGACTATTGATCCAGTAGCAGCTATCCTACTCCCTGGACAGAGCTTCCAGTGGGAGGGATGGGTTGCCATATTTGCAGTCTAACCATGCTTTCCCTTGCTGTCTCTAGGCACTGGAGAGTCTATGAGACCAGGGGCTGGTCCAGAGCCCCAGCGCATAGCAGCCACCTCACAGAAAAGTGGCCAGACTGTTATCCACACAGAACCTCATCCTCAGTTCTCCTCACAAGGCAGGGCTGCCCAACCTGGGACTCCAGCACAACCACCCTGCCCACATAGGGTGGTCCTCAAGGACCTAGAAATAGAAATTCCATTTGACCCAGCAATCCCCTTACTGGGTATGTACCCAAAGGATTATAAATCATTCTATTATAAAGACACATGCACATGTATGTTAATCGCAGCACTGTTTATAATAGCAAAGAACTGGAGCCAACCTAAATGCCTATCCATGAGACTGGATAGGGAAAATGTGGCACATATACACCATGGAATACTATGCAGCCATAAAAAACGATGAGTTCCTGTCTTTTGTAGGGACATGCAGCCATAAAAAATGATCAGTTCGTGTCCTTTTGTAGGGACATGGATGAATCTGGATACCGTAATTCTCAGCAAATTGACACAAGAACAGAAAATCAAACACCGCATGTTCTCGCTCATAGGCAGGTGTTGAACAATGAGAACACATGGACACAGGGAGGGAAGCACCACACACTGGGGTCTGTGGCGGGGGGCCAGGGGAGGGACAGTGGTGGAGTGGGGAGGTTGGGGAGCAATAACATGGGGAGAAATGCCAGATATAGGTGACAGGGGATGGAGGAAGCAAACCGCATTGCCATGTATGTACTATGTGACAATCCTGCATAATCTGCACATGTACCCTAGAACCTAAAGTACAATGAAAAAAAAAAAAGGCATGCATGTGGCCAACAAGCATATGAAATAAAAACAAGGTCAATATCACTGATCATTACAGCAATGCAAATTAAAACCATGATAAGACTCCATCTCACACCAATCAGAATAGCTATTATTAGAAAGTTAAAAAGTAACTGGTGAGGATCTGGAGAAAAGAGAACACTTACACATTGTTCTTGGGAGTGTAATTCAGTTCAATCATTGTGGAAAGCAGTATGGCAATTCCTCAAAGAGTTAAAAACAGAATTACCATTCAACCAACAATCTCATTACTGGGAATATACCAAAAAGAATGTAAATCATTCTACCACAAAGACATGTGCATACAAATGTTCATAGCAGCACTATTTACAATAGCAAAGACATGGAATCAACCTAAATGGCCATCAATTGTAGGCTGGATAAAGAAAATGTGGTGCATATACACAATGGAATACTATGCAGTCCTAAGAGAGAATAAGATCATGCATTTCACAGGAACATGGATGAAGCTGGGGGTCATTATTTTTACAAACACGAGAATGAAAAATCAAATACCACAAGTTCTCACTTTTAAGTGGGAGCTAAATGATGAGAACACAAGGACAAGAGGAGAATAACAGAGACTGGTGCCCATTGGAGAGTAGAGGGAGAGAATCAGAAAAAATTACTAATAGGTACTAGGCTCACCACCTGGGTGACGAAACAAACTGTACAACAAACCTTTATGACACAAGTTTGCCTATATAACAACCCTGCACATGTACTCCTGAACCTAAAACACAAGTTCAAAAAAGACCTAAACTTAAAAAATAAAATAAAAGTATAATTTTTCCAGCCAGATAATCAAACTTTATAGGTCTAATGCACAGAGGATATCTACACACTAAGAAAGTAGCAAATTTGAAATTCGTTTTTACTCCAACATGGTTAGACATCTTGTTTCTTAAAAGATGAAGTCAGTTTTGGACACTGAGAAGAGATAGTTGTCATATCAGTTTGGTCGGCTTGAAAATACTGCATAGCTCTATGGACAAAGACCCGATCCCAAGGGACTGGATGGCAGCTATTGTACCTACATCAGACACGCATTGGAAACAGACAGATACTTGCTACCAGAAACTTGAGACAGTTATAGAAAATATTATTCCAGAGTCTAGGAAAGAGACCCTTAAATCATGGCTAGAGAATACCATAGACAAAGCATTGGGAGGACTAGAAGGAGAGGTATGCCTCACGTACAGGACTGTTTGCAAATCTCTGTCCCAAGAGCTGTTGATAGACTCAAAGCCATAAAGATGAACATATCGAAGTAGCAGGATCCCACTGCCCCTAAAAGAAAGCTATGCCACCATGAAAAGTGACTGAACTCATATGCCAAATTTATCACCAAATGCTAATGAACAGGGAAGCGTTTATGTTGTCTTCTCACATTATCTGAGAAAGGACGATAATTTGTGATCCATTTGGAACTACAATCTGAGGCCTGGAAGTTCATAATCATCTGAGTCCACTTTGTATGGGGGTCTAGAGACTGTCTGTCATTAATAATCAATATTAGACTTCACTTCTTTCCCAAAAAGCTACCCAAATTTTCCTTAATGCTGACTCTAGTAAGAACTGAGGAGATGATTGGTTAATCTCTAGCCAGACAGACTAATCAGACTCAGATATGACACTCTATAGTGGTCTTGGAAAGCTGGAAGTGAGGAGATGTATATCTTTCCCTTGAAGATAAATTCCAACAGCAGGTAGAAAAAGGCTGGTAACTCTCATCATGGTCAAGGAGCCCTCCAGAGCAATCCAGAAGTCCTTGATGAAGATTGTGTCACTTAATTTATAAATTGGAGTGGGGCATAAGTGGAAATAATGTAGCTGTTCCACCATTTCTTCTCAGAAGGTGTGCACATCCAGCATTGTTGGGGTATATTTGTCAGGACAGCTTTGTTTCTTTCTTTATTGTGTGAAAGAAGGTTTTCCCAAGCTCTTTTCTCTTTTCCAGAGTTAAAACACTAGAAAGGAGACAAATACCAACAATGCAAGTTTGCACTTTGAGAAGCTCATCAGTCCTCAACCTCAAGGTTTTCAAGAAAGAACTTCAATGAACTCAAGTAGAGTCTACTTAGCAACACCTGCAGAGGAAACTGAAAGATGTATACATACCCAATAGAAAAAAAAGGGAGTGGAGACAGTGAACTGTAAACAGAGTTCTAGTAATAGAACACCTAGGCTGGGAACTTAATATATGAAGCGATTTAGGTGTTCCGTACTAATATTTTGCAGCCCTTTATAAAGACTGACCCAGCATGAGTGAAACTGGTCAATTACTAATACAGGGAAATTCCCATAACCACAACTAAGGATGTACATGCTACGGGACTCTTCCCTTTTTAAAAGGCAGAAAAGACTGATGCCCAGTCCCGAGACACTTCTATCTCTGTGACTGATGGAGGATGAAATAAGTTCCCAAAAACCACCTGGATCATGTTTCCCCAAGGAGGAAGCTCTATAGCAGAGAAAAGTGGAGGGAAACGGTGGGGAAGACCACACTCTAGCTATCACAGACCCCTGAAAGAACATTTTATCTTTGCTGGCTTAGTGTCTTTTTCTCTTCTGTGCTCAGACATTGATTTTTCTTCTGGTTCTTTCAGATTTTGTCTTACAGGATGAGAACACAAGACAGAGTAGGGAGGAAAAAGGAAGACAGACACAAAGTATACAGAGGTGTGATGTGGGGGCATTTTGGAGAGGCGCCAGATTTGGGAGTGTGTAAATAAAATGGAAGAGAAATAAAAGATGTGTTTAAAGTATTACTTTAGGTTATATTATGCCTTTCATGTGGTTAAGCAAATAAGAGAGCTATTCTGAATTACTTTGGGGTTTCGAAATTGTTCCTTTGCCCACATCAGTAAGATTAGATCCATTATTGTACAAATACTATATTCTATTAGTGTTTACACATCTATTCCTCTCCTACATCAAAGTATCCTTGAAGACAGTGGGGTTATGCCTCACACATTTCCATGGTGCTTTGTACACAGAAAGGACTCAGAATTGTATTTGTTGAAAGAATGACAAGTTCTTGATATATGATTTTCTACCCTCAAGGCACTCCAAGAGAGTGGATCCTTCACATTTTTACAAATCCCAAAGAAGATGGTTCCATAGCCTCTGACAATAAACCTGCCTTTAAGTAACCAAGAATTTTCTTTGTGCCTTTCAAACATTCATTCAAAGTCATTTTCTCTTTTTGTCTAAAATCAAGACAGCTAAACCAATAATAATCTTTCAATATCATAGAATTAAAATAATTCAGAATTAGAAAAGAACTTGAAATACTGAAACCAACTCCCCATTTTACCAAGAAACAAATGGGGCTTTTTGTAGTTAAGCTGTTTATTTCCCATGTATGGTTATTCGGTACTAAAACAAGGACTTGAGTTTCTCAACTTCAGTTTCAGAACAATTTGCATACATCTCCTTACCCACTAAACATTACACCTTCTTAAAGACGTGTTCAGTCCACTCCTCTTCAGGCTAAATAAGCACAATTGCCCTTGCTGTTCCCATAGTTCCCCATATGCAAAATGTGTGGGAATGGCAAGGTACAATGGACTGAATGTGTCCCCTCAAAATTCATAGGTTGAAACCCTGACCCCTACTGCTATAGTATTAGGAGATGAAAACTTTGAAAAGTTATCAGGTCATGAGGGTAGAGGCCTCATAAATGAAATTGGCACCCTTATTAAAGGGACCCCAGAGAGCTACCTTGCTATCTTTTCACCATGTGAACACATGATGAGAAGAAAGTAGTCTGCGACCTCAGAAAGGGGCCTCACCAGAACCCCACTGTGTCCACACCCTGATCTCAGATTTGAAGCCTTCAAAACTGTAAGAAATAAATTTCTGTTGTTTAAGCCTCTCAGTCTATGGCAATTTATTATAGCAGTCTGAACTGTTACAGACTAGTAGCATAAAAACATAGCTTTAGAGTCTGAAAGGTCTTGATTCTGCTTCTGTAGTGCTATATGATTTGGCATTGGCAAAAGTTTGCTTATCTAAAAAGTGAGTATAATAATACCTATAGCTATGGACACCTATAAGGTACAGAGCTGTGAGCATGAAAGAGATAAAACACCTAACACATCATAGGCCGTGAACGAGTACTGGTTTTTTTCCCAAGCCCACACCTCTATCCATAGCCAAATAGTATTTATGAAACACTCGGAGGCATGTAGAAGCCTGTGCTGAAACTTACAACTTTAGCTCAATGAAGTAAATTTTGCTGGAAGTTGTAATATCAAGAGATTTAGATACTCTATGCCAAATTAACCATTATTATTAGTTAATAATACTTCTTGGCTAACTCAGAGTCCCATAATACTAATGAAATGAAACCTTCCTTCTATTGGTTTTTATCATGAGAATTTATTAGCATCAAACATGTTCAACAGTCGGGGCTGCAAAGTATTTAATGGGGTCTTACTGGATTTACTTTAAAAATAAAGTTATTTTGTCAGCAATAGAAGTAGAGATTAGAAACTAAGTAACAAACTCCCCTTTTCAAACGTTAGCACCTGATTTACAATGCCATGGCAGCAAGGAGAGCAGATTGTAGATAAGAAGTAATTCGATAAAATAATGGCTGCCATTTTTCTACTGCAATTGGTCTGCAACGTAATTTATAGGAACCGTATTTAACCTCTTCTTGATGACAGGTAATAGAAAAAATTTCAGCAGCAAACATTTATAGCATGCTAAGAACATTTGGATCAGTACAACTAATTCATTTTTAACTGTCTCCTCCATTTTTTTCCAAGTTTTACTCCATTTCATCAAAAAAAAGGACAAAGGTTGATGATTTTTAAAATCTTTGCTCAAAGCTGAAATTTTCAGATTAAAAATAGCAATAAAATTATTATGTCTCTATATTGTAAGGAGATTGGTTCATCTGCTACATTGAGATGCTCATAAATTAGTCTACAGTTTATCACCATGAACATTAAAGTATGCAATACAAAATTACATATGCAGCAATTCTGAAATGTGACTCACAGGGTTTTTTTAATTAACACCATGTCCTATTTGTTTCAAATAAATTCTGAAGCTCTTTAAAGTTATCACAGAATGTGAAGTATGATATTTAAAAGTGAGATAGACCATCTAAAGCATGCAGGGTAAATATGACTCTTAAGCCCCTGAGTTGAAAATGTCTTGAATCCTAAATTTAGCTCTTGAGTTTCTGGAATCAAAGAATGAAAATAATAGACAACGGCAATAACTCATTTTTAGCCACTTACATTATCCTTTCACTCATATTTTATATGGATCCGAATTTTTCCTTATTATTTCAATTACTCGTTTTCTTATCTTGTTTTTGGAATTATGAGGATAATAAGAAGTAGATAATTTAGACCTCTGATCATTAATCTTTTTTACTAGTAATAGGGATCACATCACTAGTGTAATGTGATAGGTTGTCACGTCTCTTTGCAAGATAATAGCAAATAGACCACTTAAACACCAAAGTTAGAAGTTTAAACTACTGAATAAGTTCAGAAGTCACAATTATATTGTATAAATATGTAGGAAAGAGACAACTCAGATTATGCTATCACTGTGCTGTTAATGTTTCACTGTTCCACAATAATTCTAACCGTTGAAACTAACTTCTTAGAAACTGCTCCCAGAAAAAGACAACATGCTCTGTACTGAGAATAGTCAAAGAAGTTGACATCATTTTTCTATGGCCAAAGAACACCTATGCATTCCATCTAAATACACTATTCCAGAATATTTAGATAAAGATCCATATGTTCATTGTCTCAACAATACTCAGTGGAGAACTTCAGTGTTCTGAGAACCATTCTCAAAGCAAGAGTCCATTGAAAGCTGCTTGTATGGCTCTTCCTTCCATTCTAGTAGAGAATATAGACAGAAGGAGGGGCTATGCAATATAAGGGTAAGTGCTCTGAAGCAAAGCAATGTGGAGAGGAGAGTGAGACCAGTAATTTTCCATTTTAGAAAATTTAGATAAATATTTTCCAGGATAATTAGAGAAAGCATCTTTGAGGAAAAGACATTGGAGCAACAATCTGAATGTGAATATCTAGGGAAACAGCATGCCAGGAAGACATAAGAGCATGCCCCAAGGTCCTGAAGCAGGATGTTACGAAGAAATGCCAAGGAATAAACCAGACTAATGCTAATTAAAAATAGAATGCCATAGAATTATATATTCTTCCTCTCTTTAATTGGGTTTTGACAGCAAAGTTTTAAAACAGGCTGAAGAAATAGGTAGTTTGGATCAATTTCCTGGGCATAATTAGGTCAATATATAGGTCCTGGACGTTGAAGAAAAGAATTCTCATAGGCCAACTAATCATAAAGTAGCCTGTAATTATCCCTGGCCATTTTTACAATAAAATGAAATTGCTTTGTGCGTTGACCAATAATTAAAAAAAAAAAAAAAAAAAAAAAACTTGTACTCTGGAATTCTTCTTCTCATAGAAAACATAATTTGGGAAAACGATGATGCAATTGTTTCTAAGCTAACAGAACTTGAAATGTGTCTTTCAAACTTCATCCATAATTTGGAAGTAATAAAAGGATACCCATCATGAGAGAAGCATAAAAAGAGAAATAATTCATGTTCATTACTTGACAAGGATCACAGTGTACCACTCAAGAAAAACATTGTGTGGTTTTTCTGCAGTGAGATCTTCCCTTGGAGTTTTGTTCAATTTGACCTGTGAGAAACTCAGGGAAAGGAAGCTGAACTTGGCTAACTATACTGGAGGCGCTGATGGACGGCTGTGTAAAGAGCAAAGCCTACCATGTACATGCCTCCGCAAAGCTCTCAAGACTTCCTAGAGAATTTATCAATAACTGAAACTGTTACCTTTGGCATCCTAGTTTGCCATCTCAAGGAAAAACTTTCCAGACTGACCTTTCTACCAGCAGGTAGACCAAAAAATATACTAACAAGATTTATTATACTTCATCAAATAAATATACTAATAAAATTTTCTAATCTCAAATTAACTATAGTTTTTTTTTATCCCCCTCAGCCCTTGTCTTTCAATTCCACCTTTACCTTTGTCATTTGACTCAGTCTACAACGAACATTTGAGTGAACAATTTTCATTCAAAGAAACTGTGAGGGTGAAAAATACCCAGCTGAATGTCTGAGTTATTCTTTAGTTAATCTAGACTTTGAAACATTGTTCTTAATCTCGATCAATCCTTTGAGAATCTGATAAAAGTTACTGAATCTCTCCCCAAAAATGCAACACATCCGACACCAAATTTTACAGATCTACAAGCTTCCCAAAGTGTCCCGTTGTGTCTGTGTACCCCAAAGTAAGAAGCCCTGGCTGATATGAACTTATAACCCCTTCCAGAACATCCACAAAAAGCTTCAGAGATATTTACAGGTAAGACAGACGGAAACTTACCCTCAAAGTCATTTGCAAATATTACCCCTTCCCATTCTCTCTAGAACAAAACCACATAACAGGCAAAATGTCTCCACATCTGTCCTGAGCCTGGTCTTGAATACCTGTTAGGACCTGCCTCAGAGAATACAATGTGTTTACATTGTTATATGAGCTGACGAAGCCTTTGAATTACTTCTATTGACATGCTTCTGACATTTCCAGATAGTTTTGCCTAATAGTTCTAGTTTCCTATGGGACTTTGCCAAATAATAAAGTCAATATCATCAGCTTTGTTTCTTTAATCAAGTCTAACTGTGGCATATCTACTTTTTGTTACACATAATTAGAATTGCTTCTTTCAGACAGCGCATGTGAAATGTTATCAAAGCCCAAGAAATTCCCCAACGAAAGGACAAGGTCCTCACTGTACCTTGGCAGCCTTCTCTCTCCCAGCCTTACCTCTCAATTTTTACACAGGCCCAGCTTGATGACAAGACACATAACATTTAAATTGGAAATGATCATTTTTTTGTGTTCAACGGTATCAATATACCTCATTGAAGTTCAATAGCTTATCCTATGTGTATCTACACTGTGAATATTTGCCTATATTCAAGTTGAGATTTTATATTAACTTCAAAAATTAGAAGCCTACTTAGCTTGGTCATTGGCCTTGAAAAAGTAACTTTAGTGTTTTCTAATGCTTATAATGCATCCTATTTGTTAAAATTCAATAAATGGTAAATAATCAATGTGTGTGTTCACAGTGCTGTTCATTGTCAAACTGAGACTGACCCTTATTTAAACACATCCCGCATAAGTAATTGCATCCCTCCCTAACTGATTACAAAAAAAAAAAAAAAAAAATTGTTGAAGTAGCCACAGTCCCAAAGCCCTCAGCCAGTTCACTATTAAAACTTACGTGTTGAGGAGTTATTCTCCAGAGGTTCAACATGTCTTGTGGCAGTTTTCATCTGGACTATCTTTCCCATGAATGATTATATGGTGAACAGTATTAGAAGTTAAAGATGGTGTCTCCTCCTGGAGCAGAGAGCAGAAATTTTTTTTTAAGTGACCAGAATAATTTTTTAAGTCTCCCTTCAGAACAAAGTTTTGGCAAACTGGCCAGAAGTTTCTTTATAAGACTGGGGCTCAGGGATTCTCAGCTGTGATGCAGACCCACAGTATGCACACCATTCATCTAGGCCACTCCACATATCCTTATAGGACTTGGAGGACAAGAGGAACAAATGGAACATGAAACTGAAGCTATTTGCTGTTCCATGAGCAATATATCCTTTGTCTCTTATCCAGGTGTCTCATCTCTTCTGCCACACTGTAACTGTGGCAGACTTACTCATTAGTTTGCAAGCACAGCACAGTTCCTGACACTAAGCTAAATGAGCAAAGACAATCAGGATAGAAAAGAATATCTAGGGACTTCAACAGCTGGACAAGATGAAATAATGGGCCAAATATATCTTCATGCCTAGAGCACTAGAAAAAATATTCGAAGGCAATGGTTGTTAGACATTGGACATCAGGTGGTATAAGACAGTGCTCTCTGAAAGAAGGGAAATACAGGGCCTGGAAGAGTATCCAGCCTGCATGGAGAAGAACCCAGGAGGAGCCCAACAATCTCCGTTAAGTTAAGGAACTAGGGCTGAGAGGCCAAGGAGGCCAGGGCAATTAGAGTGTACAAGGAAGAATAGAGGGAAACAGGTTGCTGCACAAGGAGAGAATACCAAACATCTGCAGAGGATTTGTCTCAAGTCATCAAATGAGTCCTGATCCATGCATTTGTGTGAAGAAATTATCAAATCTACAGAGAGAAGAACCACCTTCCTACAGCGATTGTCTATGCCTCCCTCCCTCTCTCTCTCTCTTTCTCTCTCTCTCTCTCTCTCTCTCTCTCTCTCATATTGTATATCTTGCTCTATCTATTCTGGGAAATTTTCTACTCTACTCTTTGACTTTCATTTCTGACCTATTTACCATGTCCTTGTTGCAGTTTTACAATAGTATCCTCAATTTTTAAGAGTTCTTTCTTGGTTTTGCTTTTATGAGATATTGACCTTGTTTTATCAGTCCTTATCTTCTTCATCCTGAAGCTCACACAGGGCAAGGATAACAGCCAGACTGAAAAACTCATAATGGCTAGAGTCTCTGGTAGAGTACCCAGAAGAGACTTACCTTCGTAATGGAGTAAAATAAGCCCAACATAAACACTGCTGTGGACCTACCTAACAAAGTTTAAACGCAAGCCTCAAAAGTCTCAAATTATTTCCAAATAACTTAGCTGCATCCAAGAACAAAGCTCAAGGATATGTGTAAGAATATAAAAATATCCAGCATCCAGCAAGGTAACACTCTGAAACTCAATCAAAAGTAGCCAAGCATGCAAAGAAGCAGTAAAATACAACTTATTAAAGCAGTAGCTAGGGAGATCCAGGAATATTCTTCCTATTCAAAATGTGGTTCACAGATCAGTAGCATTAGCGCCACCTGGGAGCTTGTTAGAAATGCAGAAAATCTTGGGCCCTGCCTCAGTGCTGCTGAATTAGAATTTGCATTTAAGATCCTCTAGATGAAAATATACACATTAAATTTGAGAGTCACAGAACTAAAACTTAGAAGTCAAGGGGGTTATTCTAAGGAGTGACTTAGAAGAAATGCTTGCTCAGGGACTTCTATAAAGAATAAGGATATGGAAAGAAATACATGTTTGTCAAGTACATTCTAGGGTGAATTTATTTACGTTTCTTAGCTAAAGTCTTAAAAGTCTATCCTAAGTCCAAATTACAGTCCAAGGCAGACGCCTGAGAAGCATGCCAAGCTCACACTGAAATCAGTAAAACAGGGGAAGCATGTCATTCCGAGACAGCCCAAAAAACCCTTTTATACTCTGCCACACGTTCAGAAAGTAAGAATAACACGTCACAGGACAAAACAGAAATGTTACCTGGCTTCTTTTTAAGTCTGGATAAACTTGGTCTTTAAACAGATTTCAAAAATCATTCATGCCGTTTCTGTAATGAAAGAGTAGACCATATTGTTCATAGCACATAATATTGCTACAAACAGAGAATGTGTGGTGATGAATCACCCAGAATTTGGCAAATACATCCTGAATTATTTTTTATGTGAAAAAAAAAAAAAAACCTCATGGGCCTTGTCACTCCTTGTCAATTTTCCACATCAACTTGACTTGCAAGGGTAAACCAGGTTCATGGCTTGAACTAGTTCTCATCTCCAGGATTAAATCTTTGCTTACAAAAGTGTTCCTCTGTTTACACTGTAATTGTAACTGCCTCTGTGCTACCAGATTATCAACATTGACGTGAAATTTGTGCTTCTTCATTTTTGCCACTTAGGCAGTTCAGTTCCTTCCCTAAACAGAAGGATAATTAAAGGCAGACAAGAACAAAACATGTCCAGAGCAAGTGCCTCCTTGCCAAGATTAGACTATATTAAGAACACATCAGCCAGCTGAGTGATTTAGAATCACGTTCTGAGACACAGTTACAAATGCAAACCCTAAACCCCTTTTCCAATTACTATAAGCTGCATACTGTATATACTCATCTCAGACGGTGTGAAAATGCAAGTCACCTGTGTGAAAGGAGGGGTAAAGGCTCAGCACAACCCGGCACCACGCCTGGAAAACATATTCCAGGTGTATGCCATAATTTCTGTCAAAGTAGGAAGGGAATGTACTTGGGGACATTCTTATTTCATATTCAGATTCAGACCACAAAGGCTGACATGTTTATAGAACACTTCCCCCAGAGAATCAGTCGTGCCTAAACAAAAATATTGTTTATGGTAGTCAAATGATTTACTCACTCACCACCTCCTTTCCACATCTGCAGACCTAAGAAGAATTTTTATTTTTCTTATGATTTGAATAGAAAAACACATTCTTATTTCAGTAGCCAAAACACTGGTCTTCTTCGGTCTCAGGAGTCATCATTAATACTGACACTAATTGGCATTATTGCTGACAGCACAGAGTGACAGGGTAGGCTCTGCAGATGAAGCACCATTCATTCCCGGTTGTGCATGTAACTCACTCATGGATGGGGAGATTCGGGGAACCCCACAGCTGAGCCTGCCCTTGTCATTCACGTTCTGTCAAGACAAAGGACGACAGGACTTTTGATCCAGCACTTCTGCCAAACACTATTTACTGTCTTTGCCTCTGTGCACTCTGCTTCCCTTCCCAAGCTGAACTGAAGGGTTGGAATTCGAAGGCACTGAAATCTTGGCTCTAATCAGTGATCCACGCATGGCAGGTGCTGAGAGGCCCACTGCAATGCTCACAGCTGCGTTTGGGCTTTATGACAGCAGCTCAAGACTGTGATGCTAATGATCTCCATACAACGGGATGTATTTTCCAGCCCAAAGAATCACCACACATCTGAGTGACAGGAATCTTCATGGGTTCCATTGCTCTCATTCGTGGTGGACACAGCAAACTCATCCCATTGCTAATTCCATTTTATTCACATCCTTCTTATCTGCTTCTTAAATAGAACTCAGCTTCTTTCCACTGTAGTTCTCATAGTCCATGTCTATGTGTCTGTGTTTGAATTGTAGTAGTATATCAGAAAATTTGCATGATTAATCCAAAAGGACATAGGCTCTTTGCCTGGGCTTTTCTTGCCTACTCATAAGAAGAGCAGTATTTGTTCTTTTTAGGGCATGATCTTAAGACAATTTATCTACAGTTAGATTTATTAGGTAAAATAAATATTTTTAAAATAGCTTTAAAAAATCTTTTATGTACAGAATGAAGATTTGTGAAATAAGGAGAATAATTTCAAAATCAAGTATTGAGCAGTCACTGAAAAATAGATATACATGGAAAGATTCATAATAAGTGCATAAATATAAGGCAGTACCTTGAAGAGAAAACGTATAATGCACTTGTATGTACTTGGGTTTGTTTTGTCTTATGTCTTATGTCTTATGTCTTTACCTGACCTGAGCTCAGAGAATAGCAAAGATTTCATGAGTCATTTCAGAAGTCATTCTACTCATCCCACTGCAGTTGAGGGGAACAGGAAAATCTCAGTAGAAACCCAGTGTTTACCACATGTTTCTAGTCTGCTACAGCTAGCTACTCACATTTGGAAGAGTATTTTACCTTCCGATAATTGCCAGGCTTAGGATCATGCTAAATCCAGAGATGAAGACATAGCCATAGTGAGTTATGTGTCTCTTGAACTCACCCACTAAAGCCTATGAATGAGAGAGAAGTCAGACCAACATACAAGTTCACCACCCAAATAAAATTCAATAACTAGAATGGCTAGGAATGCTTTCGGCCAAACTCATTATAAAAAGATACAGTGGAACTTTACATCAAAACCAAACATTCATATTAAACAACAGACTGTTGCTGAGAGAAATATATCTGACACTCTACATGCAACTGTAAAGTGCAAGTTATTTTTCAAACATGGTTATCAGCAGAACTAAATTAGACATTCTGGATTACTCAGTAATACATGAAAGTTAACGTCCCAACACCCAAAACAAAGACAGCCAACATTTTATCAAATGTTCAGGCAAAATGAGGAAGAAAAGATGTAGGAAGTGAGATGTTAAGCACATTTTTCTAAGTTAGCATCCCACATAGCATCTTACACATTATTTCATTGATCCTTGTTGATTAATAATAAAGACCTCAGAAATCTAAAATGATTTGCCTTAAGGCAAGGAAAATCGTTAATTCTAAGGTTCAGATTAAATCCTAGAGATCAAAATTCAACTTCTCATTTATCTTATTGAAAAATTTAGGTCTTCTTGGTAAAGGACCTTCCCCAAGGTTATTCAGTTAGTTAGCTCACCAAAAATGTACAGTTTCTTCAGGGATTCAAGGTTTCCTTTGCTCTTGCTATACACTAGGACTCAGTAAGGTACTGCAAATACCAAGGCGGTACTCTTGCCTTCATGAGGAGTATAGTCTCTGCAGAAGACATTGAAAATAGCTACAGCAATGTATAGTAACAGACCCCAAAAAGAGTACATGCCATGATAGCAGTGACAGAGACTGAGGACATCCACCTGGTGGGGGACAGAATTGGTTAGAAAGAAGAGGACTTCAAGGGAGCAAGGAGAAGGAACAGCTGAGACAACTACCCAATCTCAAAACCAGCCTCAAATGAAGCACAAATTGAGACGCATCCTATTGAAATCATCAGATACTTTATTGGTGGCCTGAATATTTATTGAGTGATTTCTCTGGACCAACTTGCTGCAGGTACTAGGGATTAGCTGTGAATAACTAAACATAGCTTCTCTCCTAAGAGTTTCACAGCAACAGGAAAAGCTAATCTGAAACAAGTAGAAAAGCAACTGGATTGCCATTGACTATAGAGTTGCCTGAGAAACCAATGAATTCTACGGAATGGCTATAAAATCTCTCTCTACTCATTTTCTTCTATGCTTCAGCCCCTAATGGCAAGAACCTCTGATAATTTTACAGACTTCTGCTGCAAGTTTCCTGACATCACCTTTGCAGTAAGGCAACTAATTGAGCCACTGTCTATAAGAATCCATGGATGAGATTTGGGGTCATGAACAAAGTCTTTGTGTACAGATTTGGCCAACCAGGCTGGTCACTGCTTATAGCCAGGCAATCAGTGAGTGCAATTCCAGGACTGGGGGCTAATATCTCTACTTCTCAGCCAAGGAAATTCAGAATAATATTGCTTTCAAGATCACCAAAGGAGAGCTCTCTAGAAAATCACCTGTGGAGTGGAATTCTTGCTGGATACAAGCCATAAGTCATCATTGAATGCATGTGGCAAAGGCTACCATGTTGACTGGCACCTACAAAATTCTTTCTGATTGGGCCCTAGTGTTAGAGGGGTAAGATCTAAGTATCATCTCTGATGACAATGTCTTTAATCGAGAAAGTGAAGGTGAATATCAAGAAAGTGTTTCAATGTTGCATCATGTGTCCCCTTGCATTTTCAATGCTCAATCTATAAATGTTAAGCTTGTAATAACCCATAAGTTTTCTCCAGAAAGAGCCCTGAAGACCTCTGGGAAATTCACAAAGGATTTAAAGCTAAAATCCATGCCCAAGTGCAACTTCAATAGCCAAAATCCCTGATGTTCTGCTCTCATTCTTACCCTCTCAGCATTTCAGAGACAGATATCCAGGCAGGGTAAGCCTCTGATGAAGAAATGCTTAATGAATGGTAAAAAATAAATTAATATAATATATTAAAATCAGAGGGCCCTATACAGAAGAAGAGGCGTGCCTTAAAAATAAAACAAGGGATGGCTTTGGAAAACTTGTAGCCAGGATGACATGTTCACCCAGAGCAAAGTTCAACAAAGGAGGACAAGGCAGGCAGAGTCTAGGAACCCCCATCTTCCTCGGGTGCCTGAATCAAGTAAAAAGAGAACTGTGCTATTGCTATTAGGATTCTTGGCTTTACCATATCTGTGGCCAGGAGGGGATGTAAGAGGAGGGATGGTGAGTTGTCAAGAGGCAAGTTTATTAAGTTTTATCTGACCTAGAAGTCAGTTTTAATGGAAACCCTTACCCCAGGGTCTCAAATAGGAAACTGTCAACAGTTCTGAGAATGTTTATATTTGAATATAAAAGAAGACTAAGAGAAGAGACAAGACTCTATGAAAAAATAAAAGAATTTTATATTAATTTAGACCAGAGTTTCTTTCCCTGAATGTAGAAATAAGTTGCCAGGCACCCTGCCAAAGCAAAAGTATAATAAGAATTAGGATAAAAAAAGTATAGTGAGCTCTGCAAATATATCACAGGAGGGTTTTCCAAGACATAAAGTCATCCCTGAAGAGAAAGCATTTAAACTAGGTCCTAAAGATGAGTAGGAATTAGTCTTTTGATGGGAGAGTGAAAAGTGGTAATACCCCAGGCAATGGAAAGGCCCTGAGATAAGACAAAACAGAGTACATTCAAGGCTTGAAAAAGTTCAGCATGATAAACATGAGAGAGGGAAAAGAGATGAGGTCAGCTAACTGGACGCGGTCCAGGTGGCAGACGTTACAAGCCAGATTAAAAGATCCTGACTTCACCTCACGGCAAAGAGAACCAACGAAGGCATTTCAAGTATAAAACTTAAATTATGGCATTTTATTTTATTTTATTTTATTTATTTATTTATTGAGATGGAGTTTTGCTCTTGTTGCCCAGGCTGGAGTGCAATGGCGCAATCTTGGCTCACCACAACGTCCACCTCCCGAGTTCAAGTGATTCTCCTGCCTCAGCCTCCCGAATAGCTGGGATTACACGCATCCGCCACCACACTCAGCTAATTTTGTATTTTTAGTAGAGATGGGGTTTCCTCATTTTGGTCAGGCCAGTCTTGAGCTCCTGACCTCAGGTGATTCGCCTGCCCCGGCCTCCCAAAGTGGTGGGATTACAGGCGTGAACCATGGTGCCTGACCAAATTATGACATTTTATAATGTTGCCCTAACTAAAGAATAGAGAGTGAATTTAGGAGGAACATGATTGGATCCAGAAAGGTGAGTCGGAGGCTACTGCAGAACTCCAGAGGAGAAATGATGACCAGAATGAGAGAAGTGGCCCTGGGGCTCTGAAGAAAGGGAAAACTCATGTCGTTAACCACATACTTGACATCTCCTACTTGAATAGGTCAATCTTGGGGTCTTCTGACACAAAGCATATCTAAAACCCTAATAATGAGCACCATTCTTCCCAAGTTCCATGAAAAGTATAGACATGGAAGTCAGAAACCTTAGAGACATCGAAGATTCTTCTCTGTTCCTTATTTTGGCCCCCACACCCTTCCCCCTCTGATCTGTTCTCAAACCATGTTAATTCTACCTTCAAAACTGATTTTGCGTCCTCTTGGTTCAAACTGAAAACGGATTCTGAGAGATTTGCATGCAAGAGGTTTACTGGGGGTGTACTCAGAAGATGATCTGTAAGGAATAGGAAAGCAGGTTGAGAGTAGGAGCAGATGAGCTGCAATGCAGCAGCAACCCAGGCCTCAGCTGATTCCACAGGAAGTGATGGGGCTAGAATAGTCTTTCAGGGTTGTCCTACATTAAGGCAAGGGCCTCTGTACTTTCCTCTCACTGACCAGTTAATGGGGGTGGCCAACCTGGAGGCATGGTCTTGGATGAAGACCTTCCTTTGGGAAAGAACAAATCTTGGAGGTGGACTAAGCTCTGGCTTGTTGGCAGCCTACTTTCCCCAGAGCTGAGGGAATGAGTGTCTCAGTTCTGACGGAAATCTGGGTCGGACAGCACACTTCTTCCATATCAATATCTGCCTCCTTCTTTACTGCTACCTACATTATTCAAGTTATTATTATCTCTCACCTTGAAAACGTATGATAGCCTCTGACCTGGTTTTCTCTCCCTCCAATGGTCATGTCCTCAAATCTATTTACTACCAAAGAACCAGAACTATCTTTTTGAAATGTAAGGCCAATCATATCACTTTCCAACATTCAATGACCTCACTGCAATGAAAATGAAATCCAAACTCCTAATCCTGCCTATGTCTACAACTTACTGATGTGCCTTAAAGCCAACTTTTCTCTTAACAGGCAATTCCGTTAGTTGTGAGCTTCCTGTCTCAGCAAACACATTGATTCCACTTCCTTAAACTACACCTTGAGCAGCTCTTAAGAACCCCACAACCTGAACTACATGCCAAATTATTCCTGATCTTGGGGAAAAAAAGAAGGAGAATTAGTCAAAAATATGGAATTTAAAAGAAGAATATAGACATTGGATATGGGAAGGAACATGAAAGGAGGAGAAGAGCAATCTAAGAGGAAAATAAATCCTTGCCCCATGAAGAGCAAGAGATGAAGACTCAATTCTGTTTTGAGGTTATGGACCCCATGGGAAGCAGCCAATGACTTCACTGATGTTATCTTTGACCATCCACAGATGCTGATTTGCAAGCATATGTTGTAAGAGTAGCGTAAAAACATTGCCATCCTGCAGAACTGGAATTTCAGCAATCCCTCATGCTTCGTGTTTCCATTGGTTCCAAACACATACATTTAATTTCATATCACAAGTCTACAACAGACTATTTATACAAAAGACATCTGTGTTTATATCAACTTGCAACTAACCTTGCTTGCTTTAAGTGTGATATTATGGATAATCCTAAGCAGTGATAAAACATGTTCATAAATACATGACTTTCATTATTACATAAGTTTTTGGCTATTGATTTGCCTTTCTTAAGTAAATATTCTAGAAGTTATCTGTGATTCATTAGTGGTTACAATGATGTGTACAGGTTATAACAATAAATAATATTTTTTTCTATTACAAATGAGAAAATAGAAGTCTGCAGAGTCACAGTGACACCTGAGTCACATGCTTACTTGGTGATGGAGCCAGAATTCGCAATTCTCAACCCCCTGTTCAATGCACTCAATAGGAGAACCAAAACTGCATGCATGGGATGTTTCTCATGACCCAGTGATTTCCTGACTAAGAAAATTGAAATACTATTGGTGGCTTTTTTGACATTACCCCCATAAGATGACTTAAATTATTCTTTAGAAAAATTTTAAAACTCTTTCAGATGACTGGGAGAATTTCAGGGTACAGTATAACAGCTGAAAATTATAGCTTGTGCAGTTATTGTTCATTTAGTCCCCTAAATTTATTCTCAGGTCTTCTCCTTTCTGCTCTGTCACTGGGAGACTGGTCCAACTGGTCCACATCATCTGAGTTCCTTTGTGGCCTGGCTTAAGTGGGGCTGGGCCAATGAGCATTATCAGAGGGAAGCCAGAGCCGGGAAAAAGAGGAAGATCAGTATATTTCTTCTCTTCGCACTCTATGCTTTGGATTACCATATTCCTCCAGGACCACAACTAATATTAAGCTAATGCCTTCTCCAAAGCACCAACTCTCAACAGGCTTAAATAATGGCATTTTCCCTTTAACCTTAGGGGCTGTAATGGCTTCCCTTGCTGCTAGTTTCACAGGATGCTCCACATCCCTTGTTGGTTTCCTTAATATTAATCCTCTCTGGGTGGGTTCTTAAACTAAATGATTCACTTTTTTTTCCTCTGGAACCTGCCTGACACATACATATAGAAATTGATTATTTATGTGAAGGTGACTTAAATGTTCAGCCTTGAAGCTGCAAAGGTATATACATAACTGTAATTAGCTGAATCTTTATTAGAAATGACAAATGGAAATAGCTTTAAGATTACTTGGGAGATATTGCCTATGCTTTTCATCATAAGGAGTACCAGCAGTAGATCTATGAAGACCCATTCAGGTGAGGGAGGAAAAAAAAACAGAGAAAAATAAATTTAGATGTGAAAGTATCACCTCTCTCCCTAATCTGGGACTTAGGAAGTCATTTAAGTTTACATCTCAGAAACACCAGCCAAATAGCAGTAGTATTAATTAGATAACAGTGATGTTCTCAGAAAACACCAGAACACTGTCTGAAAAATTGCTGCATTCCTGCAAATCCCTGACAGCTCAATTCAATGCTAAGGTGTTTTCAACCAAAACAATGGCTTAATCACTCCGTTACAAGCACTATTGCTATATTAACTGATAAGGCTTCTGGCGTAGCATCCCTTATCCCTGGCAGCAGCATATAGGTCAATCTATGAGAGGTTGACTCCCAAGAATGTGTATCATAAATCCATGCTTAGAAAAACTTTCAGCTTCAGCAGTTCCTGCATTTCTCAGTGACTGCACTCACTTGAAGATTAAGAGACACAATATTGATATTTTATGTTTCATTTAGGGGCACTTATAAGCCAGCACTGCCACCACTGTGTCATTTTCTAGAATGCACAACTTATGACACTGCCTGTATCTGAAACACTTTTTTTTTTGGAATGCCAAGAAATGATCATGTTAAAAGAAAGACATCTAAGCTTACCCATCCAGGCTGCTTGTATTTTATATGAAGTTATTTCACATTTCATCACCTAAAAATTATAGGACTTAGTTGTCATTCCCTAGCAGGTCACTATTTATTTATTTGTTTTTTTTTACTTGTCTGTTTGTTGGAATTACGGAAACTAAGGCTCAGAAATAGTTAAGAGCTTGCCCTAAGTGAAACACAGCCTAAAACAAAGCCTGGGTAAAGAAAGCTCTTCAGACTCCAAGCCCAGTGCTCTTTTCCTTCCACCACAGCCACTTGTGTTTGCTCAGACTATTCAAAAGCACATGATCTCTTATAACAGAAAAAGAAATCCTACTTTAATTATACTTCAAAACATGATTTATTAGATTCCTTGATTTCTCCATTCCTATTACCCTGTTCCCAATGACAATCCTCTCTCCTGGACCCCTCCAACAGCCCCTTAATTCACCTCCCTGCCTCCACCCTTAGCTACCCTTACTGCCACAGTCCAGAAGCCACACAGCAGCGAGATATTATTTTAAACTTAGATTCTGTCACTAACCTGACTTGAAAGCCCAGTGTTTTCCCATTGCACTAAGATCAAAACTCCTTGCCCAGTGTACACTCCCCCGTGTGATCTGGATTCCTGTTGGCCAGGCTTCAGCCACCTTGGTCTACTTTCCAGCCTGGAAGTAAACCAAGCCCATTCACACTACAGGGTCTTTGCCCTTATTCCTGCTGAGGTCCAGAATGCCCATTCCCCCAGGGCTCTTTATGACTTGCTCTTGCTCACCATTCAGATCTCAAGTCCAAAGTCACATCAGTTCTTCCCTGATCGCTTTATCTAAAGAAGTTTCTTGCTGTATCCCCAGGTACTCTATCCCATTACCTGACTTTATTTTCTTTCAATACATATTACCCTTGAAGAGCCTACTCTTACATACTTGTTGTTTATTTTTTGAGGTAGACTGGATGATATTTAGCAAAGAGTCAGTCTTTCCCACAGCACATCCAGTGGGAAGTGTGTACTTCCCAGTCCCTTCAGACTTAGACATGTGACTTGCTTTGGCCACCGAAATATGGTTGGAAGTGACAATTAGCCTCAATGGGCATGGTAAGTCTCACCAGCATTCTTGTGCTCCTGAGACCCTTCCCCCACAATGAGAAAAGTTTGTCTGAGGTAACCCCTGCCCTTTCAACAGAGCTGCTGGAATTGCAAGCAAACGGCATGAATCAGAACTCACCCAAAGCATCGAACAGACTCGCCCCAGCTGATCCCAGATCTGCAAGTAGGAAATCCATCTTGTTCCTTTAAGCCACTGAGAATCTGCTGTTCTTTGTTGCCATAGCAAAAACACAGGTTATTTATCAGTCTATGAATCATTTATGCATTTGTTTATTGGATTAAAGTCTATATCCCTCACTGGAACTTAAGCTGTATGAGGGGCAGAGACATTGTCACATTTATAGCACTCAAAATGGTATTTGGTATATAGTTGATACCCAATGATTACTTGTTAAAACTTATTAGCCATGTCTGATACAATCTAAAACTATAGAAAATTTAAAATTTGTTAGACAATATGTGACTTTAAGATGTAATATTCAAATTTTAAAATAGGGAACAACTTTCCAAATTTTTTAATTCATTGATAGAAACTGGGGTTGTTGCATTGTCTAAATAAAAACCATTGAAAATGAAAACAATTAAAATGTCAATATATTATGTGGCAACAAAAAAGCATGCTTGAATTATTTTTCCAAGAATAAAGGAGCTGCTATGTGCTAAAAGTGTTTCTCAGTCAAAACCTAGAGTAATAGTCTAGGCCTCTGACCTTTCTTCCACCTGGACCCTCCAGCTATACCCTTCCTCATCCTCTCCTTTCCTGCCTCTGTATTCGGGCTCACACTCCTCTTTTACCCAGAACACCCTTGCCCAACATCTCCACATTTTGAAATTACAGCTATTCCTTAGATGCTACTCTTCTGCTAAGTCTTTTCAGCCTTTGCCATGCAGAATTCATCTTCTCCTTGGAACTTAGGGAGACTATTTGTACCTGCCGTATAACATTTATCACATCCTGCCTTCTGGGTAGAATGAGAGCTTCTAATATGCTATGTGAGGACAGGAATCATGTCTTATTCATTGCACACTGCCCTGAAAATACTATATTTTCAACAAATATTTGTCACTTTGAAAAAGGTACTCAAGTTTTCAAACATCAATTTCCACCATGGAATGCATTAGGGCTGGAGGAAAGATAATAATCCACGTTGCTAACCAAGCCTTCTCACAGTATGAGATTGTTGCGAAGGTAGAAAATGAGGTCAAAAAGTAAACCAGCTTCTGGTAAGTTCAACTATGCATCAAGAGGCTGAGATCTTGCCCTTATGCCTGACCTGCACAGGTAAGAATCCCCCTAGTTGATTTTCAAATGCTTTGTACATTTCTTTGACTTTGCCACTAAATAAGATTTATAAAGCTTATCACTTTTTTCACAAATGGATAAACTTGAACAGTTAGACATTCAAGCAAGGCTGATATGTGGGAAAGGGATTAGGCATGTGGTATTATTTGATGATTAGAAAAATATGAAGATGTACTACCCACTAAATGCAATGCATCATTCAAGCTTCATTCCTTTAGGGTAATAAGTATCCTCTTATAAAATTTAGATACTCTTGAGACAGTTCACGGATTCAGTTAAATAACAGTATTCATATACTAATTGAATTAATGTAATGAGATTTCTTCCCTCTTGATAGTCAGTAATAAATGGTGGCCCTGGAAGAAGGGTAAACTGAAAGTCAGAGAATGTGGAGAGGAAACCTTGTTACAAGTGAAATTTCCCTCGAGCACAGAGTGATGGGAGCCTCAGTTGACCCTAACAGCAGCTGTAGAGTATTAGGAATCTGAGAGGCAGAGGAAAAAAAAAAAAGTCAGAGATGAAAGGGGAACAAAAGAGAAGATACACTGGGTGCTAATGAAATTTCTAAAACTTTATCCAAGAGCGCCCTAGGACAATGCTGCATGTAAGCTGAGTTTACATGATAGGAAGCAGATCCTTTGAGTTCATTTAATTATGTTGAAAGCAGTGGGGCAGGGAACCAACACTATTTCCTGTTTTAACTGTCATATTCCCTGTATGGATTCACATTAAGAAACTAACCCAGAGGTTGTGTTCACATGACAAAAATATATACATTAAATATACATATCAAAAGGCCTCCAGAACAAATGTGTAGATGACCAGTTGAATCTAAAACAAACATTAGAATGAACGTTTGGCATCACTCAAGAAGATATTTAGATAAACTTCTTTCCTCACCATTTCAGTTCAAACATTTGAAGCCCTGCTATGCTCCAGAAACTGAATTAGAAACAAAAATAAGTAAGATGTATTTGCTGTCTTCAAAGAGCTAGCAGTCTGCTAAGAGAGAGACATAGAGGGAGATGCTCCAGAAAACATGAAAGGGCTTGCTGGGCAGGACAATGCACATGCAGCTGTGCCTCATGCAGATCGAGCAGCTGAGTGAGCTGTTTGGGCAACCACAGTTTGGTTCTGCCTAAACTCTGAAGTGGCAAGACTGGGCTTGGCACACATGTGGATGACAGAACTCAGACAGCCTTCCTGGCATGCTAGGCAACTTAGGAGCTCTTTTCTAATGAGTGAAAATCTACAAAGAGTTTTATTCAAGGGAGTGAAATGGTACATTTGTGGTAATATGCTTTGAGGATTAACATGAACATACTGGGGTGTTGAAGTCTACCATGAGGCTATAGCAATAAAATGAGATACAATTGGGGCATGAACTGGGGCAGAGAGAGGAAGGGTCCCAAAGGATGGCAAGATGATAATAATGTTCTGGCTCTTGGAAAGGTACTAAGTTTCCTGGTGTTCACTGTATCATTATAGCAAGCACACATATATAACATGTAGACTTTTTTCTGCATTAAGTAATTTAAAGAACAATTAAGCAGAGAAGAAAAAGGAGTTGCAGATTACAGGATATTTATGTGTTGAAAATTGATCCTATGTGAGTAAGAAAGTAGAATAATCCAGAATGAGGATTGTTCCATAGTTGTGCATGTCATGTGCTGAACAAGGACCAGCAGAGGCAGGAAAAGTGGGAACTAAAATTCAACCTGAGATTTGCTTATCAGGTAGGATCTGTATGCCCAAAAGGTCAACTCTTTCTAATTTCCACAAAAGCACTACAAGGGAAAGCAGCAGCCCTGTCTAGGAAAACTCTCAGCTAAATGAATGGTGATGTCATTAACAGTGACTGGATTACTGGAGGGGGCGGGGGAAGAAAAAGACTGTTCTTGGGTAGCAGTTGGGGAAAGGAAAAAGAATGGAATATTAATTTAAGACCATGTAGGACATCCAAGGGAAGATGTTCAACAGGAATGTGTATCTATGATTCTCAAGGTCGGGAGAAAAATCAAGGCTGGATACAGAGGTCAGTGCCATTTATAGGAAATTAAAGGATAAAAGTTATAGAAAGTAGTGGGTAAGCATAAAACTGAGCCTCACTTAATCTAACAAAGATGAACCCAAGAAAATGATTTTTGGGCCTATTGCTCTGACCCAAGATTTAACATTCCCTAATACTTCATTTCAATGATATCTTATTGCACTTACAGTTTTCCTGAAAACTTAAACCTCTTTTTCTACAGACAACCTATTTTATCCCCTAAAGCACCAGCAAGCCCATTTCTCATCAGCATTAAGGCTTTTAACTACGTCATTATCTCTTCTTGAGAAACAACTGATTGCCTGTCATTAGCTTATACTTTTCAAGATGGATTCTGTAAAAGATGTTTTATCTTACATATTGCCTTAGTCAACCAAGGATTTATTGCCTCTTGTTTCAAGATACATTTAATTCAAAACAGAAATTGAAGCCTCTGTCTTTAGCACTTTGTCCTTTTGCCCCCGTGGAAAATGAAATTGTTATATAATATTTTTGGTGACATTCTTGCCATTCGAATGGCCCGATCATTTTTTAAAGCAACCCTGCACTATAACACCTTATTAAGGGAAGGGAATGATATCTGAGATGGATTTTGGAAGAAGTCTAAAGTGCTTCCACTCAAACAATCACAAAGATCTTAATGGGTGGGTTCTTAGCCAAAAACACTGGGTTATCTGATTAACAAAGGTTTAACCATTATTAGTTACACTTTCCTGTGAAGACAGAATGGGGCCATGCTTTGTGTTCAGCCCCTAACTTTCATCATATACAAAAATTAACTAAAGATGAATTAAAGATTTAAATGTAAGACCTCAAACTATTAAAATCCTAGATGAAAATCTAGGAAACACCATTCTGGACATTGGCATTGAGAAATAATTTATAACTAATTTCTCAAAAGCAATTGCAACAAAAACAAAAATTGACAAGTGGGACCTAACTAAACCAAAGAGCTTTCGCACAGGAAAAGAAACTATCAGCAGCGTAAACAGACAGACTACAGAACGGGAGAAAATATTTCCAAACTATGCATCCAACAAAGTTCTAATATTCAGAATCTGTAAGAAACGTAAACAATTCAACAAGCAAAAAACAAAAGAGCTCATTAAAAAGGCAAAAAACATGAACAGACACTTCTCAAAAGAAAACATAAAAGCAGTCAACTAACATGAAAAAATGCTCCACATTACTAATCATCAGAGAAATGCAAATCAAAACCACAAAGAGATACTATTTCATACTAGCCAGAATGGCTATTCTTAAAAGGTCAAAAAACAAATGCTGGTGAGCTTGTGGAGAAAAAGGAAAGCTTCCACACTGTTGGTGAGAAAGGAAATTAGCTCAGCCACTGTGAAACGCAGTTTAGAGATTTCTCAAAGAATTTAACACAGAAATACCATATGACCCAGCAATTCCATTACTGGATCTAAATCTGAAAAAAAAAAGACAGTGTTCTACCAAAGACAGATGGGAGCACTCACATGCTCACTGCAACACTATTCACTGCAATACTATTCACCATGGCAGAAACACAAAACCAACCTAGGCGCATATCAATGGTGGATAAAGAAAATGTTGTTATACGCCATGGAATACTATGCAGCCATAAAAGTGAATGAAATTGTGTCTTTTGCAGCAACATGGATGCATCTGGAGGCCATTATTCTAAGAGAACTAATGCAGGAACAGGGAGTCATAATGTTCTCACTTATAAGTGAGACTAAATATTGGGTATTCATGGACATAAAGATGGAAACAATAGAAACTGGGATATCCTGGGTGTAAAGGGAGCGAGAGGGAAATTGGTTGAAAAACTATTATTGGGTACTACGCTGAGTACCTGAGTGATGGGATCATTGGTGACCCAAGTCTCAGCATCAAGCAATATACCCAGGTAACAAACCTGTACATGTACCTCCTGAATCTAAAATAAACATCGAAAAAAAAGGTCTTGGGAATTCAAAGAAGAATACCACAAAAAAGACAGATATCACATGTTCTCACTCATGTGCAGGAGCTAAAAAGTGAATCTCATGAAGACAGGAAGTAGAGTTCTGATTACCAGAATCCAGAAGTGGGGGTCATGGGAATGAAGGGGGGAAAGAATGTAAATGTATTCAAACTCTGCACTTAAAAATGGTAAAGATGGGAAATTATATATGTATATTTTTACCTCAAAAAATTTTTAAAAATAAAAGGTTGTTTGGATAACACATTACCCCTACTTACCCTTTAGAAACTTAATCTAGCAGATTATCAATAATAAAATATCCCAGATCATCAACTGACAACTTCCAAGTTTTAGTTATATGATAAAATATGAAGATCATAGTTAAAATTTTATTTTAATTTTGCCATTATAAAATATTTTATTTCATAATCCAGTTCATTCCATTATTGTACCCTTTCTTCCCTAAGTTTTTTTATTTTAAAATTCCAAAATAAAACAAGCTTATCTGACTTATTATTTATGGTATTCTAATATACTTATCAGTATTCAAGGTAAATGTCATATGAAGGGAAATAAATTATGTATCCAGGAAGGCTACAGTTCATAATTCCTTGCCTTTTTAATGTCAGTGAGTCCTGGACAGGTTTTCAGGGTCAAACTAGCAGTTAATGTAGATTATGTAGATTCAGCCTTGACCATCATTTAATGACCCAGAAACTACTGGTTTCCAAGTCTGAATTACAAATCAATTTGATATCACAATTATTTTTATTTTACTCACCTGATCATACCCTGAAAAGTAAAATAAAAAGTCCAAGACAGTGTATTATGTCATTTATTCTTTTTGGAATGAATAGAATATTTATCTTGTCTACTCAGCCAACAAATAATAATTGAGCACATACATGGTTCCAAGCACTGTATTAGTTAGGAATGATATCTACATTGCTAAGTAATATAGTCTCTGACTTCTTAGAAACATATATTTTCCATGTCATAGTATATTTCTATCACATTTATTTTATAGAGAGAGAGAGAGAGAGAGTGAAGAGGGCAGGGAGAGAGACAGGGTCTCACTATGCTGTCCAGGCTGGCCTTGAACTCCTGGCTTCAAGCAATGCTCCCACCTCAGCCTCCCAAAGTGCTGGGATTATAGGCATGTACTGTCTTCAGGGTTCTCCCTTTCATTTCCTTCAGTGGGTAGTACAACCACATCCCCCACTGGGACACTCACTTCTGCATTAGCCATCTTTCACATGAAGTCAGATAGCTGGGGCTGCGTCTCCATCGGGCGGGCGAATGCAGGAAAGATTCCAGCCACAAACACACTTTTGCTCACCCTAGAGTCTGCACTGGAAGAAGGTTTTATGAATCTAGCAAATGTGGGAAGGCCTGCTGCTGCGAGTGCTCCCTTGTTCAGCTCCAAAGAGTTCACCCTGGAGAAAAGCCTTATGAGTGCAGTGAACGTGGGAAATCTTTTAGCCAAACCTCTCCTCTGAATGAACATCGGAGGATCCACACTGGAGAAAGGCCTTATGTGTGTGGTCGATGTGGGAAATCATTTAGCCAAAGAGCCACCCTCATTAAACATCACAGAGTTCACCCCGGAGAAAGGCCTTGAGTGTGGTGAATGTGGGAAATCCTTTAGCCAAAGTTCTAACCTTATTGAACATTGCAGAATTCACACTGGAGAAAGGCCTTATGAGTGTGATGAATGTGGAAAAGCCTTTGGGTCCAAATCCACTCTTGTTTGGCACCAGAGAACTCTCACAGGAGAAAAGCCATATGAGTGTGGCAAATGTGGGAAATAATTCAGACAAAGCTTCAGCCTTGTACACCAGAGAATTCACACTACAGCAAGGCCTTATGAGTGTGGCCAGTGTGGGAAACCATTTAGCTTAAAGTGTGGCCTCATTCAGCACCAGTTAATTCACAGTGGAGTTAGGCCCTTGGAGTGTGACCAGTGTGGAAAATCCTTTAGCCAAAGAACTATCCTTAATAAACGCCACAAAGTTCACACTGCAGAAAGACATTACATATGTGGGGAATGTGGGAAAGCTTTTATGTTCAGATCTAAACTTGTTTGGCACCAGAGAACTCACACCGGAGAAAGGCCTTTTGAGTGCAGTGAATGTGGGAAATTTTTTAGACAAAGCTATACCCTTGTTGAACACCAGAAAATTCACACTGGATTAAGGCCTTACGAATGTGGACAGTGTGGAAAATCCTTTATACAAAAGTCTAGCCTCATTCAACACTAGGTGGTTCACACTGGAGAAAGGCCACATGAGTGTGGCAAATGTGGGAAGTCCTTTATACAACACTCTGGTCTCATTCTCCACCGAAAATTTCACACTGTGGAGAGACCTCGTGAAAGCAGCAAATGTGGAAAACTCTTTAGCCCAAGATCTAACATTGTGTAACTCCACACCTCAGAAAAGCCTTATACCTGCGAGGAATGTGCCATCTCTTTCTTCAGTGTTACAGCTATAGAGAGCCTTTGTGAAGGAGCCATCTGCCTAAACCTCATACTTCTAGACCTCCAGATGGGTGAGACGCCCATGAGTTCCAGGCATGTGTATCTTGCAGGAGCTCCTTTGTACATTCTAAACTGCTGGAAGCCTTTGCTGGAATTAAATCATTAGTCACCTTTGCATACTAAGGCAAGGCAGATAACCTGTGTTCTCCCATTCCTTGGAGGAAATTCCTTGAGCAGTCTGGGCCTTTAAGGGGAATTCATTCCCTTTTTTGACTGATTGCAGCATATATCTGACCAGCTTTGGCCAGAAGGACCCCGCCTGGGTTCTGCTGGAAACTGATGTGGAAGGCTTCCCTTCATGGAAATTCTTGTTCTCACATGACATGTGGTAGTTTTTCCACCCTACAAGTCACCACCTGGTAACTGGCTACCTCACATTGCTCTAGTTTGTGTGGTAATAAAGGCCTTATTTAAAAATCTATGTTTAGTCTTAGGGTTTGGTTTGCTGTATGAGGTGGCTGGAAAACACATTTGGGCTCTTACCTAAAAGAATGGACAGCTTTTTGGGGGCCCCAATATTGTTGGCCTGTGCAGGAAAAGTAAAATTACAGAGAGTAATTCTCATTCTGGTTTTAGTCCAATTTGCCTTGCTGCCCAAGGCCTCCTAGGAAACAATGCAAGGATTTTATTGTCCTAATTGGTGGCCTGGATCCCTACATTTTCTCTGGACTAGAAGTCATCCTGAGGACAAGTAGGCTGTTATGACAGACTCCTGTGCTTTGAGGAATAAGATGGATTTGTTGCATTGTTCCCACAGGCTATAATGCCTAGCACTGTTGAGAGGAAGTTTTTTCCCAGCTTCTGCAAAGGAGTCATGTGCTCTGATGCCCATGATTCTATAGATGGTGATACTCAAGCTGATGGGAGCTAAGCACGGGACATAATTGGTACAGAAATTTTGGATATGATTAATAGAAAGTGGAGGAGCTAGTAGCAAAACAAATGTGCCTGTGGTAAAAGTCCATCTACACATTTAAAAAAAAAAGAGAGAGCCGGGCGGGGCGGGGCGGGGAGCCGGGAGGTGGCTCGGGGCTCCAGGGGCCGGAGGGGCCCGGCCGGGTGCGGGGGAGGCGGGGCTCGGGACCCGCAAAGTTACTTGGCCTGCCGCCGCCCGGGTCCGCATGCTGGTGGCTGGCCCGCGGGAGGATCAAAGCGGGGCTCCGCGGGCTGAAACCCGAAACCTCCAGCCCGCGAGCGTGGCCGGGAGGAAGGAAGCGGCGGCTGCGGTGGCCGAGGCGGGGAGGCGGCCGGGCTGGGCCCTGAGCTGCCCGGCGGCTGCTCCTCGTCATCCAACATGCTCTGTCCCCACCATGCCGAGGTGCACTGACCATGAGTCTCAACTCGTCCCTCGGCTGCAGGAAGGAGCTGAGTAACCTCACTGAGGAGGAGGGCGGCGAACAGGGCGTCATCCTCACCCAGTTCATCGCCATCATTGTCATCACCATTTTTGTCTGCCTGGGCAACCTGGTCATCGTGGTCACCTTGTACAAGAAGTCCTACCTCCTCACTCTCAGCAACAAGTTCGTCTTCAGCCTGACCCTGTCCAACTTCCTGCTGTCCCTTTTGGTGCTGCCTTTCGTGGTGACAAGCTGTATCCGCAGGGAATGAATCTTTGGTGTCGTCTGGTGCAAATTCTCCGCCCTCCTCTACCTGCTGATCAGCTCGGTCAGCATGCTCACCCCTGGAGTCATTGCCATTGACCGCTACCATGCTGTCCTGTACCCCATGGTGTACCCCATGAAGATCACAGGGAACCGGGCCATGCTGGCACTCGCGTACATCTGGCTTCACTCCCTCATCGGCTGCCTGCCGCCCCTGTTTGGTTGGTCGTCGGTGGAGTTTGACGAGTTCAAGTGGATGTGTGTGGCTGCCTGGCACCGGGAGCCTGGCTACACAGCCTTCTGGCAGATCTGGTGTGCCCTCTTCCCCTTTCTGGTCATGTTGGTGTGCTATGGCTTCATCTTCCGCGTGGCCAGGGTCAAGGCAGGCAAGGTGCACTGTGGCGCAGTCATCGTGGAGGAGTGTGCCCAGAGGACCGGGAGGAAGAACTCCAGCACCTCCACCTCTTCTTCAGGCAGTAGGAGGAACGCCTTTCAGGGTGTGGTCTACTCAGCCAACCAGTGCAAAGCCCTCATCACCATCCTGGTGGTCCTCGGTGCCTTCATGGTCACCTGGGGCCCCTACATGGTTGTCATTGCCTCTGAGGCACTCTGGGGGAAGAGCTCCGTCTCTCCGAGCCTGGAGACTTGGGCCACATGGCTGTCCTTTGCCAGCACTGTCTGCCACCCTCTGATCTATGGACTCTGGAACAAGATGGTTCGCAAAGAACTACTGGGCATGTGCTTTGGGGACCGGTATTACCGGGAGCCGTTTGTGTAGCGACAGAGGATTTCCAGGCTCTTCAGCATTTCCAACAGGATCACAGACCTGGGCCTGTCCCCGCACCTCACGGCGCTCATGGCGGGTGGTTAGCCCTTGGGGCACAGCAGCAGCACGGGGGACACTGGCTTCAGCTGCTCCCAGGACTCAGGGACTGTTTCTCCTGTGTGTCAGGTAATCATACCTCTGCAAGGTGCTCTGAAACAGCATCTGAAGAGTTCCAGGCTTCCCTTTCTTCCTCATTTTCTGAGCTTCAAGGCTTTGATGGATTGAAAACTGGAAGCTAAGAACAGGGCTGGTGGATCTGACACTGGTCCTGGGGTCTGGGCAGGGCACTGTTGAGCGATGAGTCCCACCTCAGCCCTTCCTTCCATCTGCCCCAGCTTCTTCCCTCTGCCTGCTCTGCCCACCTATCTCTAGAGGATTTCCCTGAACTTATGCCTTTATTTCCCCACTTTTTAGGGGTATATTTGTCAATTGATTTTTGATCCCCAAAGAACTCTACATTTTGGAGCATTAAATGTTTATTTAGTACACCATATTTTAACTATGGTGATAGAAAAAAAAGGTCATTATTCACCTTATGCAAATTGACAAAAAGAAAGTCAGTTAGCAGAAGTAAGAGAATGAAGCAAATGCAAGAGAATTGCAGAGATGGGGACTTTGAGGACAGGAGAGGCAGAGAGAGTGACTGACTTGAATTTGGATAATTTTTTACAACCCATGGCAATGCCTCCTGAGGTTAAACTGCACCTCCTGCCTTTGGGTTCTATAACCTGAATCTTCTTTCTGGCTCAGTATATTTTTAATAGGCTGTATTTGTTATAGTCAAATCATCTTTGATCAAGACATTGATTTCTTTTAAGTACAGAGGTAAAAACAAGGTGGCAGGCATTTTCAGAAAGCCTGACACTCTTCTTGCCTTAAAATTAGTATCTACTGAGCATATGTCATTGTTCAAAACAACCGTGTGATCCTAGGAAAGCCATGTTAACTCCGAGTCTTTTTTCTTACCTTTGAAATAAAAGTGGGAGAATTTCTGTACTTGACAGTATGGCAGATTAGATACCCTGAACAACACTTTTGAATAAGATGTCAGATAAATTTTTAATCATTTTTTAAATGAATCACTGAGCTAACACAAAAGCAATGAAGACATCAAGCTTCAAAAGTGAAACAACCTGGAAAGTCTAGGAGATAAAGGAGTGCCAAGGCTGACTTTTAACCTGAAGACTATTACTAAAGCTTTAAGGCCTTAAGCTTCCACTCTGACACCTGCTCAGAAGGTAGGGAATGTGACATAAATCCTAGGCCTCCTCAAGTATGTGTAATCTAAGTGATTCCTTCTACACCCACAATGTAACTGTGGGTGAGACATAGGCTTCATTGTACAGACTGGAAAAGAAAAGAAACTCACCTATTTCGTCTATGTTCCCTTGAAGAGGAAAACACTTCTATTTACTCTGGTAATTTAGAGCCATATGCAATTATTAAAGCATGTTTGCAATCTGAAGCCATACTATTTGCACGATTTGAAGAAGGAAAAAAAAAAAAAAAACCTTAAGAGAACATTTTAATTTATTGTGGTTCCAGGTTGGTAGCAGCTTGGAGAACTGGCAGAGTAAATGCAAATCTTACTTTGAGGTATATTGATCATCAGCTAATTAAACAAAGAATAACTCAGAAAGTAAATTTAATGCAGTACTATTTTCTGAATACAAAACTGACCATGTCACTCCATTTCTTAAAATAATTCATGTCCTTTCAAAAGTTTAGCTCAATTCAGCTTTTACCCAATAATTCATAATTTTCTAGTTATGATGCATTTTGTCTCCCAGATCCACATATCTGAGTTGTTCGGGCACTTTAAACCACACAAGGAAGTGGAAGGAATTTCTCCGGCAGGGCACCCAGCAAGTATCTGCTGAAATGGAAGCTATGAGTACTACTTGACTATTTAGAGATCTTTATATCACTGGAAAAATAGGCAAAAGTAGGTGTTCCAGTGTGGACCACTGCCTTGAAGAAGCTGCTGCTATTATATAGGATCAGGGGGAATAGCTGAAAGTCAGGTAATTCCCTGGACACCTTCTTTTACAACTGTGTTTAAAACATGTGGTTAAAAACAAATACAATAAACGAAGGACCAGCAGGGTTTCAGATATTTAAAGAATGAATTTGGTGCATATCACTGGGCAAACACTCCCTACCAAAGACAAAAGGAACTGGAAAAGGTAGTACAGAAGAAATCGCAAAAGATGAAATGCTAATCCTGCTCATATTCCCTTAATTGCTGAGTCATTTTTCTCTTTGTCATTTCCTTTCTCTTTCACATTTCCCTCCACCAACATTGAAAATGGTGTCTAGTGATAGTGACTAACCTTGCCATTTAGCACATAATGTGAGTAATATGAGGATAAAATTGATCTCAAGGAAACCACACAGGAATAAACTTTGCCCAGATATCCCCATACATGGAGCAAGATGCAGGAACCAATCCCAATTCTAGTCTATTTCCATTTGGGAAAGGTATGAGTACCATTTAGGTTGGTTGTAGATAACGTAAGAGGTAGAAATATTTGGGAAACTCCACATCAGTGTTTCTCAACCTTTTATTATCACCTCCCTAAGAAAGAAAAATTCGATTCAATTTAAATTCTCTCTAATGAAGATTTTTGTCTTGGAGAGTTAAACCTTGGAGGACCACGAACCTTTGAAATACTGTATTCATTTCCTATTCCTGCTAGGACAAATTACCACAATCTAGAAGCTTAAGGAGCAATTTTTTTATCTTATAATTCTGAGGTCAGAAGCCCAAAATCAGGCTGACTGGGCTAAAACGAAGGTGTTAACAGATCTCTTCAATATATTCCATTTTTGCTTGAGTTGGCCAGTGCTTTCTTTTGCATATATCCAAATAACTCCAACTCACTCAGAATAAGGTAATTTCAGATACTAATCTAATACTTTTGGGGCCCAGGATTTCAAGAAAAAAATGATTCATCACAAAAGTCATTTTACTTCCACTTTGAGTCAAAAGAAAGGAAAGAAGTTAGGCAGTTAACAATTAAATTACTAGAGTAGCACTATCCTACAGAACTTTCTGTAATGATGGCAAGGTCCTCTACTTCTGCTGCCCAATACGGCAGCTACTAGCCTCATGAAGTGAGTGAGCACTAAGGAACTAAATTTATAATTTTATTTAATTTTATATATCTTAATTTAAATGGTCACGTGTACCATACTGGACAGAGACAAACTCAAATGCTTATATTTTTGTGATTAAGAATAGTCTTACACCTTAAAGAGCCCTTAAATAAATGATTAGTTCTGGCCAGGCGCAGTGGCTCATGCCTGTAATCCCAACACTTCGGGAGTCCAAGGCAGGTGGATCACAAGGTCAGGAATTTCAGACCGGCCTCACCAATATGGTGAAACGCCCCCCCGCCCCCGTCTCTACTTAAAAAACAAAAGTTAGCTGGGTGTGATGGTGTGCATCTATAGTCCCAGCTACTCAGGAGGCTGAGGCAGAATTGCTTGAACCCAGGAAGCGGAGGTTGCAGTGAGCCAAGATCACGCCATTCTACTCCAGCCTGGGCGACAGAATGAGACTCTGTCTCCAAGAAGAATTTAAAAATAAATAAATAAATGATTAGATCTTTAATCTAATGAACATGAATACTAATTACTCTAATTTTTTTTAGGTAACTTGCGCTGTCACCAAAAAGGAGTGCAGTGGTGCAATTATAATCATAATTCACTGCAGCCTCAATCTCTTGGGCTCAAGTGATCCTCCTGCCTCAGCCTCCCAAGTAGCTAGGACTACTGGTATACATCACTGCACCTAGCTAATTTTTTTTTACTTTTTGTAAAGATGGGGTTCTTATTATGTTGCCCAGCTAGTCTCAAACTCCAGTCTCAGGTGAGCCTCCCACCTCACTCACCCAAAATTCTGGGATTATAGGCATGAGCCACTGGACCTGGCCTACTTAATTTTTACAAATAATCTTTGTATTAGTCTGTTCATGCATTGCTATAAAGGAACACCTCAGATTGGGTGATGTATAAAGAAAAGAGGTTCAACCCGGTTATAGTTCTGCAGACTATGCAAGCATGGCCCCAGCATCTGCTTCTGGTGAGGCCTCAGGCAGCTTCCAGTCATGACAAAATGTCAAAGGAGAGCAAGCAATGTCACGCAGCAAGAGAGGGAGTAAAAGAGAGAAAGGAGAGGAGGTCCCAGACTTTTAAACAACAAGATCTCCTGTGAACTCGCTAAGTGAGAATCCACTGTCACCAAGGGGACAGTGCTAAACCATTAATGAGTGATCTGCCCCTATGATCCAATCACTGCCCACCTCCAACACTGGGAATCACATTTCAACATGAGATTTGGATTTTATTTATGGTTAAATAAAATTTATCCATATCACCCTTAAATTTTGTAACAGGGATCCACGCACTAGGCTGGATGTTTTGTCGCCCATCTAGGTCAAGACTCTCTCTTTCTCTTCACTACTCAAGGCCCCTTAGACTAACATGTATAGATTAAGAAATTGGATTCCCTTGCCCTCTGGCTTCCATTTTGGGGTTGGTTTCTGGAATTCCCTGCAGAAAGATGGAAGAGAGGAATGAAGTTGGATTATTTATCTTCCTGTTTCCTTCCTGCAAGCCTGCTGTGGGCTAGCATTTTCCTTCAACAACAGGCCAGTTCTTTCCCACAGCCGTCTCCAAATGTCCTGTCTGCTTCGTATTTCTGGTAACTACTCCTCCACTTTTGCCTCTTCAGGCCCGCAGATATGATGGTACCCCACTACTACTAACTCCCAGGTCCTTACTGTGCTATGGCTTTGCTGGTATGCCTCCATATACGCTGCCCTTATTTATTATCCTCTTTATTTATTACTCAGTTTGAGAATCCCATCTGTTTCACCGAATGAAAAAAACAGTCAACATTTCCTTTTGCTAATGATTGAGAATTAGGCTTAAGACCATAAGCTAACAAACTAATAGATTTTACCACGGAGCTAAAAGAGGCCCCTAAACAAATATGTTATTGATCATTGTTATAGAGATCGTCATTACACACACACACACACACACACACACACATGCACACACGCACACACGCACACACACACACAGAGTTAGGAATAAAGTTTAACTAAAATCTCAAAAGGGAAGTAACAACATTTCTAGTATTCAAAGTAGATAGCAAGGTTCTTCTACAAAAGTGTTTACAAATGTGTTGACATGAATACTAGATTGCAATTTGGTCAGACTCCTAGGAAGCTGGTTTTTCAAATGCAGGTCTCTTGTAAAAGAAGATAAAATATCACTGGATTCCCATTTGTTCAGTCGAGTTAGGTCACAATTAATCAAAAAAGTAAGTGGAAATTGAATTTAGCGTTGTCAACTACACACAATTGGAAACAAAACATGGAAAAATGTGTGTTTTCCCAAGATGAGAGTATGATGTTTCCAAAAGAAACTTTAGAGCTCACCTAATCCAAGATGTTCCAGATTGTCCTGTGACTGGTCCCGGGGTCCCTACAATGCTTCTACAGAGGATTCCTTAATTTGATAGGATTCAGCCCTTCACCCACCACTCTTATTTCAAGAGAAGCAATTATAAAGCTAATCCCCAAATGTTTTAATTTGAATAAATAAGTCACTGTTAGATTAAAAACAAAAGAAAAATATAAAAGCCATTCTGATTCAAAGCCATTTATTTACTTCCCATTAACTAATGGAGTTATATCTAGGATAAATGAGAAATTTCCTGACTATCAAATACTTTGCTCCTCAACTTAGGTCCTAGAGTACCTTCTGATTGTTCTTATGATTTATCATTTTACAGTCATTCTAATGAAATCATCAGTGATTTACACACACACACACGCATGCACACATGCATGTATATATATTAAACGCATATGTTAAGATCTTCTAGATAATATATATTACATACATATTTATTCATTTATTAAATTTTTAAGACTCTTTATAAGGGCATATGGTCCAAAGTTTAGTTGCTGGCTACAGTGGTTAAAGTAATATTAGCTTCTGTAACAAATAAGCCCAAAATGTATTTTGCCTCAAACTCAGTAGGATTTTATTTCTTGCTGGGAAGGTGATCAGCTCAGTAGAGTTGCCCTCTTTACAGTCATTCAAGGACCTAAAGTGGCAGAGGCTTTGCCACCTTCAATATGTAGGGACCAAGGCCATGATGGTCATTTCCCTCCCAGCCAGCCCAAAGGGGAAATTAGCGTGGAAGATCACATCTGGAAGACTTTTCAAGACCAGGAAAATGTGGCGTACATCACTTCTACTCACATTCCTTGAGCTAAAACTCAGTTGCATAGCTACCAAACTGCAACTGAGGATGGGAAACGAGTCTAGCTGAGTGCTCGTGAAGGATAGGACAGGGATTTGGGGACTTTCTAGCAGCTCTGTCACAATGGCATTGAAACCTTTCTTTCTTTCAATTCCCAAAACACATGCCTAGGACACAGGAAGAAAGAGTCATCCCCATTTTCTAAATGGGAAAGCTAAAAAGCACAGTGCACTGACAATGGAAGCCAGGAGAGAGCTCTCCCCTCTCTTAGGCCTGAGACTTGTATTAAGTGTTCCAAACCATCCTGGTTATGCTAGGGAGAGGAGTCTGCAGAAATAGGACCTAGTTCCCCCACTGGCCCAGAGAACAACCCTGGCTTCACTCATTGCTTTATTTCCCAGTACACCATCTATGAAATTCACCGCCCTCTACAGGAGACATTTATCCTACTGACTTAATACCAGGAGACTATACACTTATTGCTTATTTCTCAAACAGTGGTCTCTGGCTAAACCCTCTACCATAGTTATGAAAATGTATAGTGGTTATTTAAGATAACACTAGCCGCCCACGAGAAGTCCTGAAATCTCAGTGACTTACCATATAATAAATATATCTCTCCTGCATATAAGGAAAAATGAGTGTTCCTGATCTGCTGCCAGTTCTCCTCTGAGCATTAATTCAAGATCCAACCTCCATTCAATTTACTACTTTTCTATTTTCAACATGTGGTTTCCAAGGTTACCCCGGGATGTTCATCCAGACTGCCAGTAAGAAAAAGAGGGGCTGGAGAAGGTGTGTCTCATTCTTGACCCTCTCTTCCTGCAAGTGACACATAAATCATCACTGCTCACATTTTACTGACAAAGCTATTAGCATAGCCACACCTAATGTAAAGGAGGCTGAGAAAATAGTTATTTTCCAGCAAGAGTTCTATGCTATAATAAGAAAAGAATGAGTTTTTGATGAAGAGCTAGCTCTGTGTTACAACTCACTCAGAGCCAGTAGAAAGAATATCTTTACTTAGCTAGCTGTTATCAGTGCCACAAATAGTTTTATTTTCATAAGTAGTCACTGACAGAGGGTTTTCTTTTTTTTTTTATTATGCTTTAAGTTCTGGGGTACATGTGCAGAATGTGCAGGTTTGTTACATAAGTATACAGATGCCATGGTGGTTTGCTGCATCCATCACCCCGTCATCTACATTAGGTAATTTTCCTAATGCTCTCTCTCCCCTATCCCCCCACCCCCTGCTATCCCTGCCCTAGCCCTCCACCGCCAGCAGGCCCCAGTGGGTAATATTCCTCTCCCTGTGTCCATGTGTTCTCACTGTTCAACACTCACTTATAAGTGAGAACAGGAGGTGTTTGGTTTTCTGTTCTTGTGTCACTTTGCTGAGAATGATGGTTTCCAGCTTCATCCATGTCCCTGCAAAGGACATGAACTCATCCATTTTTATGGCTGCATAGTATTTCATGGTATACATCACTGATGGGCATTAGGGTTGGTTCCAAGTCTTTACTATTGTAAACAGTGCAGCAATAAACATAAGTGTGCATGTGCTTTATAATAGAATGATTTATAATCCTTTAGGTATATACCCAGTAATGGGATTGGTGGGTCAAATGGAATTTCTATTTCTAGGTCCTTGAGGAATCGCCACACTGTCTTCCACAATGGTTGAACTAATTTACACTCCCACCAACAGTGTAAAAGCATTTCTATTTTAGCCTAGTGTGGCCAAGCTTTCAACGTAAGTGAACACTTTGAAATGTAAGCAAATTTTTATGAGTAGGTAGGCACTGCATTCTTAAAGGATCCACAGCTTTTAGATCAGATTTTCAGAGGGCTTTAATACCCCCAAACATTATTTTTAAAAATCACTGCCATAGTAGGGTTTTTTTAAAAAGTAGCTCTGCCCTTCTAGGCCCCATTCCCTAACCCAGTGGTTCATGTCATCAGACCCACTGAGGATCACTTTGAATGTACGGATTTCAGGACACTAAGCAGCCCTATTTATTAACAATTTTAGTTGGGCAGAGGGAAAGATATTAGGCATCCTGGAAATACATATATTTTTTACAACTCTTTAAGGAGTCATTGTCCTTACTCCTTGGGTGAATCCGAACAGGTGCATCCTTTATTGCAGAGAGGTGAGGATGCTCACTCCTCACTAATGTTGCCGGCATTTAGCTGCCCCACTCAGAGCACATCTGTGTTCCCTGCAGTCTAGTCAACGTTCCCAGATTGTTTCTAACATAAACAAGTTTCAGTACATTTGTCAGACCCACTTTCCATTTCATACATCCCTTGAGTGTGCCTTTTTAATTATGATGACTGACATTTATTAACTCTCTCTCACGTGCTGGGTATCATGCTTTTCACTCTAGGTTTCATTTAAAATTCACAGCAACCCATTAACAGATGGGCAAACTGGGGTTTAGAGACCTGTATAACTTATGCAATATCACAGGGCTAAGGGCCTGAACCTAGATTCAAACCTCACTGCCTGATTTCAGTCCACTTCTCCGATTCAAAAACCTACTTTCTTTTTAAGAGACAGGGTCTTGCTATGTTGCCCAGGCTGGTCTCTGACTCCTGAAGTAAAGTAATCCTCCAGCTTTGGCCTTCCAAAGTGCTACTATTATAGGCATGAGCCAACATATCTGACGCTCAAGAGCCTACCTTTAATCTCTCCTCTTTTTTAGAAAATTGTAGGAATCTTTCATGGTTTTATTATTTGCTTCTCCTGCTCTCAGCAGATTTTGCTTTCTCTCTCTGCTACCACTTTAGGTTCTTATCTTTCCTGGTTTAAAACTGTAATTCTGAGTAGTCTCTGTATAAAACAGAGAACCTGTATAAGTTTCTCAGTGATAACAATGCAAGTATAATTTTTCATCCATTTTTCAAGTCAGAAGCACCAAATGTAGTAGATATGAAACATTCTGGGTCTTACCAGAATGTCAGGTAGAGCTACGAAGTCCTTTGTTTCTGCTTTAACAGCAAGAGGAAAATATTGGCTGCTGTAAGTCCGCAGATATCCTTAGAGCTTTGATCACAACAGGCGTAGCTGAGTGAGGCTGTTTATGACAAACACTTCAAAAAATAATTAACTGTTATATCTGGCTTCATGTCTCAAGGAATCCAAGGTGTGATATCAAGAATTTGTGTAGAAACTATAAATTATGTTGCAGCAGATGGCGCATGGTTACATTTCCTTAATTCATTCAGTATAAATGTTCCATTCTGGGAAGGGGCAGAGCAAGATGGCAGAATAGGAAGCTCCACAGATCTTCCCCTTTACAAGAAAACCAAGTTAACAACAACAATCTACACAAGAAAACACCTTCATTAAAAAAAAAAATTAGGTGACCACTCATATTAAGTAGTTATAACTTCATATGACTGAAAGAGGCACTGCACTAAAGAGAGAACAAACGGTCCTGAGCCTCCAGTGCCACCCCCTCCCCACATTGGCTGCATGGTGCTAACAGTAGCTCTGGTTCTGCGGGAGGGAGAACACTGCAATTGCTAGGCTTTGAACTCCGTGCTTTGAACTCAGAACTAGAAAAGCAAGAGCAAACCAAACCCAAAATTAGTAGAAGAAAAGAAATGATAATCAGAGAAGAAATAAATGAAATTGAAGTAAAAAAAATACAAAAGATCAATGAAACAAACCACTGATTTTTTGAAAAGTTAGACAAAATTGACAAACCTTTAGCCAGAATAAGAAAAAACGAGAGAAGATCAAAATAAATAAAATCAGAGATGAAAATGAGATAGTACGACTAATACTGCAGAAACTCAGAAGATCATTAATGGCCACTATGAGCAACTATGTGCCAATAAATTGGAAAATCTAGAGGAAATGTACAAATTTCTAGTTACACACAACCTACCAAGATTAACCTTGAAGAAATCCAAAACCTAAACAGTCCAACAAAAAGTAATGAGATTGAAGTAGCAATAAAAAGTGTTCCAGTAAAGCCCAGGACTTGACGGCTTCACTGCTGAATTCTACCAGATATTTAAAGAAGAACTAACATTAATTCTACACAAACTATTCCCCCCAACCAAAAAAAAAAGAGGAGGAGGAGGAGGAGGAAATACTCCGCAACTAATTCTATGAGACCAGTATTACTACCCTGATGACAAAACCAAAGATAAATCAAAAAAAAGAAAACTACAGGCCAATATCTCTGATGAATATTGACGCAAAATTCCTCAACAAAATACTAGCAAACTAAATTCAACAATACATTAGAAAGATAATTCATTACGGCCAAGTGGAATTTATCCCTGGGATGCAAGGATAGTTCAACATATGCAAATCAATCAGTGTGATACATCGTATCAACTGAATGAAGGACAAAATCTATATTATCATTTTAATTGATGCTGGAAAAACATTTGATAAAGTTCAACATCCCTTCATAATAAAATCCCTTTAAAAATTTGGAGATAGAAGAAACATACCTCAACATAATAAAAATCATACATGACAGACCCGCAGCTAGTATCATACTGAATGGGGAAAAGCTGAAAGCCTTTTCTCTAAGATCTGAAGGAGGACAAGGATCCCCACTGCCACTACTGTTACCCAACGTAGTACTGGAAGTTCTAGCCAGAGAAATCAGACAAGAGAATGATATAAAAGGAAGAAGTCAAATTATCCTTGTTTGCAGATGATCTGATCTTATATTTGGAAAAACTGAGGCCTCCACAAGGAAACTATTAGACTGATAAATTCAGTAAAGTTGCAGGACACAAAATCAACATACAAAAATCAGTAGCATTTGTATATGCCAACAGTGAACAATGTGAAAAGGAAATTTAAAAAGTAATCCCATTTATAACAGCCACATATAAAGTTAAATACCTAGGAAGTAACATAGCCAAATAAATGAAAGATCTCTAAAATGAAAACTATGAAACACTGATGAAAGAAATTAAAGAGAACACCAAAAACTGGAAAAATATTCCACATTCATGGATTTAAAAATTCACTATCATTAAAATGTCCATACTACTAGAAAAAAAATCCACAGATTCAGTACAATATTTCTCAAAATACTAATGACATTTTTCACAGAAATAAAAAAATTCTAAAATTTATATGGAACCACAAAAGACCCAGAACAGCCAAAGTTATCCTAAGCAAAAAGAACAAAACTTAAGAAATCACACTACCTTACTGTGAATTATGCTACAGAGCTATAATAACCAAAACAGACAGCACTGGCATAACAACAGACACATAGACCAATAGAACAGAATAGAAAACCCAGAAACATGTCCACACATCTACAGTGAACTCATTTTTACAAAGATGCCAAGAACATATGCTGGGGAAAAAACAGTCTCTTCAGTAAATAGTGCTGGTAAAACTGGATATCCATATGCAAAGAATGAAACCCTAACCCTATCTCTCACCATATACAAAAATCAAATCAAAATAGACTAAAGACTTAAATTTAAGACCTAAAACTATGAAACTACTACAAGAAAACCCTGGGGAAAATCTCCAGGGCATAAGCCTGGGCAAAATTTCTTGAGCAATACCTCACAAGCACAGGCAACCAAAGCAAAAATGGACAAATGGGATCACATTAAGTGAAAAAGCTCTTGCACAGCAAAAGATATAATCAGCAAAGTGAAGAGAGAATGCACAGAATAGGAGAACATATTTGCAAACTATCCACCTGACGAGTGATTATTAACCAGAATATATAAGGAGTTCAAACAACTCTATAGGAAAAAATATAATCCAGTCAAAAATGGGCAACAGATTTGAATAGACATTTCTTGAAAGAAGACATACAAATAGCAAACAGGCACATGAAAAGGTGCTCAACATCATTGATTATCAGAGACATGCAAATCAAAACTATAATAAGATATCATCTCACCCCGTTAAAATGGTTATATCCAAATGACAGGCAATAACAAATCCTGGTGAGGATGTGGAGAAAAGGGAACCCTTCCATATTGTTGGTGGGAATGTAAATTAGTACAACTACTATGGAGAACAGTCTGGAGGTTCCTCAAAAATCTAAAAATTGAACTACTATATGATACAACAATGCCACTGCTGGGTATATACTTAAAAGAAATCAGTATATTGAAGAGATACCTGCCCTCTTCTATTTGTTGCAACACTGTTTACAATAGTTCAGATTTGGAAGCAACCTAAGTGTCTAGCAGCAGATAAATGAATGAAGAAAATGTAGTACATATACACAATGGAGTATTATTCAGCCATTAAAAAAAGAATGAGATTCAGTCATTTGGAACAACATGGATGAACTGGAGATCATTATGTTAAGTGAAATAAGCCAAGCACAGAAAGACAAACAACACATATTCTCACTTATTTGTAGGACCTAAAAATCAAAACAATTGAACTCATGGTCATAGAGAGTAGAAAGATGGTTATCAGAACCTGGGAAGGGTAATAGGGGCTGAGGAGCAGGTGGGGATGGTCAATAAGTATAAAAAAATAGAATGAATAAGATCTAGTATTTAAAGAATGAATAAGATCTCAATAATAACTGTGCATTTGAAAATAACTTAAAGAGTATAATTGGATTATTTATAACTCAAAGTATAAATGCTTGAGGAGATGAATCCCCATTCTCCATGATGTGCTTATTTCACATTGCATGTCTGTATCAAAACATCTCACGAACTACACAAATATATATACCTATTATGTACCTAGAAGAATTAAAAATTTTAAAAAGTAAAATAAAAATGTCCCATGTTATGTCTTTCTGAGTCCCTGTCTCTGCTCTCCCGCCCTGCTGATCTGGTATGGCTAAGCTCCAGTAGCATCTGAAAGGCAAGTCTAGAATCACCAGTACCATAAGGAAGTAGTTACAACTGTTTAAATGGCACAAAGCTCCTAATCATAAAAATTTACTTCAATTTTCCCATTGAGGAAGCCCACTTCCTTCACTTGACTGGTGTTAGGAGATACGGGTGGTGTTTGTTAATTTTTTTCTCACTAGTATTTTTCATGGGAGCAAATTAAAAAGGAAAGGGGGAAAAAGCATACATCAGTCAATGACACTATATTCTGCATTTCACTAATAGATCAAAATGGTTAAATGGTTGAAAAGAGTCTATAATGAATTTTTCAAGGATTTTAGTTGTTTCTGCTATTTCTAAACACCATAATAAACAAGAAAAAGAAAGGGAATACATCATCTGTGTACTACATCACCTGTAATAAGAGATGAAAGACAGAAAGACTTAAGCGCCGATGTCAGTGGTTTAACATGTTAATTTAAAAATTAAACATCATACCTTACATACATAGATATTTCATGGTTAACTTCCGGCAGCCAGCACAGTTTAACTGTAATAGGCCAGCAGCCCCCTATCAATGCAGAGCCTTCCTCCACATCACCTTTCTCTTGGCTTTGTTTATACCACAACTTTTAATCCTTTGGTCTTCTTGCACCCTCCAGTTTTTTACCTGAGCTAATAAATATATTTACATTTTTTCTATCCTGAAAGGATATCCCTTTCATTGGCCCAGGCCCTACCTTTAACTCCATGCTTGATTTCCTTCTTTGTTCAGCTGCTTTGAAAGAATATTCTACTGTAGTTAATTCTACATCTACATCCTCTCTTCTCATTTCCCATTCTCCACCAACCACGAAAAGCTGGTTTTCACCTCCTACCTACCCACCACACACTTGCCTCAACTCTAAAAATTGCTCTGGAAATGGCCACCAACTATCTCCACAATGTCAAATCTGGCAATTATCTATTCTTACAGTGTTGGTTCCCCCTATTCCATTTGAGAATGCTAGAGGCTCACTGCTTTCTAAAATTGTATATCATTGGTTTCCATGGGATTATTCGCTTATAGGTTTATCTCTACTCTGACTGTTCTATGGCTGTCTCCTGCATGAGTATTTTTGCTTCTTCTCTGCCTGTCTCTTGAATGCTGGTGTTCCACAGGGTTGTATCTTCTCCTCACTTTTTTTTGCACATTGTGCTTCTCGGTATGTATTTTTCTCAGGTGATATCATTTGAGCTAATGATTTGAACTCTCACCTATGTGCTAATGGCAAACAAAGCTCGTTCCACAGCCCTGCCCTCTGCCCTGACCTTCAGATGCAATTAACCAAATGTCTTCTAGATATATTCCCCAGAATATCTAGTTATCTCTAATACAGGCAAACCTGAATATAACATCTTCTTCTCCTAAGACAATACAAGTTCTCCAGATTCATTCCTCCTTGGTTCCCAGTAACATTTGTGTTAACAATGTCTTTGGGGATAATATCTGAGCCAGACTACCAAGGAATCATTTCTTATCTGCAGCCCTTGCTGTGTGGACGGTGGGCCATTGGTTCTCTCTGCCCTACAATTGATTGGAGCAGGAGACAGAAAGACGCAGGCATTTGTGATGCAGCCGAGTCTTAGGAATGGTAGAGCACAAGAGAAAAGGTGCATGAGCTCCTGACACTAAGGCTCAAGGGGACCTTGAATCCAGAACCACCACCCCTGTGAAGCCTAGACCTCTTTTGACTCCTATTCTTAGAAGAGTTTTCCTGTGCTCTGCACAATTGATAAAGGTCTCTGTTTCTTGCAACAAAAATAATCTTGACAAATACTATGATTTTAAAACCACTTGTATCTTTAAATCAAAGGACCTCATCACACAAACAGGACAACAATGCAATTTCTATTAGCATACAATGTCTCTCCCACCTACAGGCCCCCATTGCTATAAAAACTCCCAAATTGACTCTAATTATCTGTCTAGATTTACCTAGCTAAGTAAAATCTTAGGCAACACATTATCTCTATTCCAATTCTCGTCTCATTCCGCAGCTCAGAATCTAAAATGTCAAATGTAAATTATTAAAGAATGCATTTAAAAACTCATTTCTGTAGGTTTCCAGAATTTCTGAGGCTGCATTTGTGCTAGCTGTTTTAATAATCCTTCTTGAACTTCCATTTGTCAAATTATCTTTAATCAACAAAAGTGCTGTTGCATGAGGTATACAAATGGGAAAGAGCAAAATGTTCCTCAAGGTGCCTTCTCTTGCAATGAGCCAAAGAAGTGACTCCTGAGTCGAGCTGATTTTAAGAAAAGGTATGCTCTGAGTTCTAGCAAGAAATGACAGATTCCATTATAAAAGGAATCCAGATGGTGTAGGTACTGCCTGACATCTAATGATAATATTCATAATTGTTAAGTTTAAAAGTATTTCACATATAATCACTTCTTTCAGGAGTAAAATGGAATCCTTTCTGAGATCAGCCTGGGCTTAGCTATTTTTTAGTGAGTCAGAAGCAATACAAAATATCTAAAGGTGAAAGCAATTTGTCACAGTAACATGTAACAATTCGAAGTTTTAACTCTTTCATTCTGAAAGGATCTTTTCCTTAAAGGCAAGCTCTGACATTGTTTTATGGCAACTAAGTAGCTTGTGGTAGATGTTTGAAATAGAGTCAGTACCAACTCCCCTGACAAAATTTTACAAGGAATAAACATAATCTTTCAGATTAACTAATTTTCAGAAATCTTAACTGTTTTCATTTCCGTTTTTTGTTTTTTGTTTTTGTGTGTGTGTGAGACAGAGTCTCACCCTGTTGCCGGGCTGGAATGTAGTGGCGAGATCTCGGCTCACTGCAACTTCTGCCTCCCGGGTTCAAGTGATTCTTCTGCCTAAGCCTCCCAAGTAGCTGGGACTACAGGCACACACCACCATGCCCAGCTAATTTTTTTTTTATTTTTAGCAGAGACAGGGTTTCACCATGTTGGCCAGGATGATCTCCATCTCCTGACCTCGTGAGCCACCCGCCTCAGCCTCCCAAAGTGCTGGGATTACAGGCGTGAGCCACTGCACCCAGCATTAACTGATTATTTTATCAGGGCTTCCATCCCAGAAAAGTGATAAATACTTCCAGCATCTATATTGCAAACTAGAAATAGTTAATCCTGTAGTTTTTCAAATAACTCTGACTCACCATGAATCATGGTGAAGCAGGGGGAAATAGGGAAAAGAAAGAAGGAAAGAAAACACTATGCTGAGCTGTGTTTTCTCATTCAACACCTTGGTTATCCATTGAGCTTTTTTAATATCCCTGTCGTCATATCCCTAAAAGCTTAATTCTGTATGCAGAGCAAAAATTAAAAGTGACAAACAATTCAACAAAGGTTTATTAAACTTTTTCTCTTACACTTACCAGGAATCATGTGGTCCAAGTCATCATTTGAGTTCATTTAATTTCATCTGAAATCTACAGATAATTATTTTCACTAAAAGGCTACAGTCTTATTTTGACCATTTATGAACTCAGAGTGTCATAATCTTGGCTTTCAATTTGGGGATATAAGAACTTATTATCATGTAGTAAAATCACCAGCCTAGCTAGTCTAGGCTTTAAAGATACACATTGGCTGGGCGCGATGGCTAACACCTGTAATCCCAGTCCTTTAGGAGGCGGAGGTGGACAGACCATCTGAGGTCAGGAGTTCGACACTAGCCCGGCCAACATGATGAAACTTTGTCTCTACTAAAAATACAAAAATTAGCCAGGCATGGTGGTGCACACCTGTTGTCCCAGCTACTCCAGAGGCTGAGGCAGGAGAATCACTTGAACCAGGGAGGTGGTGGTTGCATTGAGCTGAGATCACACCATTACACTCCAGCCTGGGCAACAAGAGTTAAACTCTGTCTCAAAAAAAATTTAAAAATAAAAGATACACATTTATGATACATATTAATAAATTTTAACAAAATCATAAGCTTCTGATTATCTGGAGTGAAAAAATAAATTCATGAAAAATGGCTACCAATAACATGAGATAATAAAATCAATTTTTTCCTCTACTATTTAATATACTGCTTTAGAATTTCAGCATAATTAAAATTATGTATATATTTATTTGTGCACACACACACACATACTCATGCACATACACACACATAAGTCCACCTTCTCTAATACACCTTGTACCAAAAATAACAGATTAGGATTACCAAATCACAAACAATATGTATTATATCCTACCAATGTTGAAATATGTTTAAGCAATCTAAAAGAAGAATGGTTCATTATAGGTACAGTAAACTGGTAAACTATCTAAAATATTTATGTATATCAGAGATAATTTAATAAATTATATTTAAAAACTGATTGAAGAAATACTCCTATACACACATGGAGTATAATTTAGAAAGACAAAAAAATACAAAGATGTAAAAATAGATTGAATGCAAAAGGAATTTGGCAAAGGGAGAATTCACGTGAGCTGGATAAATTAACAAAGAATTTCTAAAGCAGTAGTTCTCAGCCTTGGCTACACATCAGAATTACCTTGGGATCTATTAATTTAGGTTCTGATTTACTTGGTCTTGGTTGGGGGCTTGGCATTGGAAATAATGTAACTCCCCAAATAACTGTAATATGAAGTCAAAGTTGAGAACCACTGCTGTAATTGATAGAAGCTGTGAAACTGTCTCTCAGACAGGAGTGGGATGAGTAGAAGTGCATCAAGAAAAGGGAATGGGTAATGTAAAATCAGGCACCATCATTCAAAGGAGAGATGAACTGAGAAGGAAATACGGTTGGCAAAAGCTCCAGCCACCTGTATCTCCGCCAGAGCATTCCATAATGGCATTTACTTAGAAAGGGCCCAACAGCTCGGAGCACAGACTTCAGTGTACACATTGAGAATATCAATCATCAGATGATCAGTCTCTCAGAAACTTTTCTTAATAATTGGACTCACAAAATATCAAGGTATGAGTCAGAATGCCAAAGCATGCTTTTATAGTAACAGACATAACAGCCCAGGGGATCATATGTCATACTGACACGAGGGCAAAGCTATATGGGAAGCCAAATTGTAATCAGAAGGTAGTGTAAAGAATCAGAAAAGGGCAACTAACTGTAGGATTTCAGTGGCTAATACAGCAAGTATGGAGAGCAGGATGCTTCCACCTCCACTATATACACATTCCTGATTCATGGACCAGATATGTATTCAATTTCAGAGCCATTCTTCTGCAGGATGATGCCCTTACTCCTCATTTGTCTTTGCTTTCATGCTACTGCCTGCTTTCATTGGTATTCCCTTCCTTTATCAATGTTAATGCCATAGATTATATTACAATTAAGCTTGAGTTATTCTTCCAGATTTTGACCTGGAAATGTAATATCTTTAATCATTATATTTTGATTTCATTTTTTAAAGTCTCATCAATCTGAAGAAAACTTAATTTTACTGCCTCTAGGAGAGAATTTGGAATAAGAAAGCAGAGAACTGAAGCCGAGGGGACATAGTCAGCAGTAATGAGAAGTCAGTTTGTACAGATCTGGTAAGGACAGCAAACAGGATCTACTGTGTACAGGTTGAGTATCCTTTATTCAAAATGCTTGGGGCCAGAAAAGTTTTGGACTTTGGATTTTTTATTATATTTACTGGCTGAGCAGTCTGAATCTGAAAATCTATAGTTCAAAATGCTCCAATAACCATTTCCTTTAAGTGTCATGTCAGCACTCAAAAAGTTTTGACTTTGAAGCATTTTTAATTTTGAATTTTTGGATTAGGCATAGTGATCCTGTATTCATTTATTCATACCTTCTTCTTCCTCTATCAAAATTTTGAGCATAAGCAAGCATTATCAATTATTATTTGGACATTTGAAAGTTATGTGTGAATATATATATATACAGGTATTTATATATATATTGTTTAAATCAACAAGAGCTTATGTATTTGCTTTTGCTTCCTCTTAGAAAGTCAGTTGGATAGTGGGTAGGGCTTCCTTGTTTCTTCTTGCAACTGTTATTTATAAAGGAACTCTCCTCAGTGTAGTGCTATTCCAATACTCCAGATCAGATTGGCTTCTGAATTACAGTATTTATGCTAGTCCATGATTAATCTCTTTTTCATTGCAAAACATGTCACTGTTAAAAGATAAAATCAATACTTTGATTTTGAAAAATTCAAATAAAAAGAAAATATTATGATAACTTACCTAGATACCATCTATGAGTATTGCTGCTGAAATATAAAAGGGATGGAAATATAATTTCTAATCACTGATCTTTAAAAGTAAATTAGTCATTTCAGTTCATCTACTGGGTGGGATTGAAGCCTTGGTTCATTTAAAAAAATTTAAAAAGCAGTGAAAATAGAGATTTAGACATCATATATACTTAGGTCATATTATAATTACTTAGCATGTAATTATTTGACTTTTTGTCATTTTATATTTAAGCATAGTTACAGCTCACAGCATCTCTAGAAGGACAGCATGTAATATGATTTGGCTCTATGTCTCTACTCAAATCTCATCTAGAATTGTAATCCCCAGGTGTCAAGGGAAGGACCTGATGAGGGATGATTGGATCATGGGGGTGGTTTCCACCATGCTATTCTCATGATAGTGAGTTCTCACAAGGTTTGATGGTTTGTGTGTGGCATGGCTCCTCTCACTCTCTCTCTCTCTCAGTCTCCCTCTCCTGCGTCCATGTGAGATGTGCCTTGCTTCCCCTTCACCTTCCACCATGATTCTAAGTTTCCTGAGGCTTCTCCGGCCATGTGGAACTGTGAGTCAATTAAACTTCTTTTCATTATAAATTATCCAGTCTCCAGTAATTGTTTATAACAGTCTGAAAATGAACTAATACAGCATGATTCATCAAAACCTCAACTAAGCAATGTATTCAGAGGAGCTACACTCATAAGTTCATATTCTAGGTTCCAAGTTTTATACTTAGTATACTACCTAAGTTAAAATCATGCTGAGAGGTTGAGGTTACCCTCAGATCATTCTGACTGATCCACTCTCTGGTTGGATGCTCTTTTCCACTGTTAACTCTTATGCCCACTCAAGAGTTATCTCTGACCTTGATCACTTTGCTTTGCATTTATTCCATTGAGGACTTCATTTTTACAGACACGATCAATACTCATACACCTGAAGTTCTGCTTGTTCTCTTCCCTGCTCCAATACTTGGCATCTACCAAACACATCATAAAATAATTTCAATTTTTTCTCTGCTTAATTCTCAAACCAAAGATATGTAATCTTAAACTTGACCCCCTTATTTCCATTTTCCAACACTTGCTAATTCTATCTCTTCAGAAAATATGAATTCAGTGATCTTAATGTGCTAGATTGATTCCAAGGAAGAAACCAACATCTATTTCTACTCTACATTTGTAAATATAAGAAATACTGATAGTTTCAGAAAGTTTTCAAATTTATTCAACATTTTTTTACAGAAATCAATCGTGCAGGGTATGATTAGATATATTTATTAAAATACTTTTTTTGAGCTATTGCTTCAAGGAAAATCGGTATTTAAATTTCCATCAAATATTTAAGAAGTTCAGGAGGCTTAAGTGAATATATTCTGCATTCTAAAAAATAATCTTTCTTTTCAGTGGACATTTTCAAATCCTATAAGAATTTTCATCTGAATTAATACGAATCACTATTAGATCATTAACAGTAATTAAGGATAGTCTTTTTTCTGAGTAGTTTATTTTTCTTTTGCTTTCTTTTTTATAACAATATAAGGCTGAATAGTCATGCTGGAGAATTTCAGCCAAAGAATTTATAGTCAGAAAGGCAAAGTTATAAAATATGAGAAAGAGAGAGGTTAAAATGAAGTACATGCATGTTTCTAAGGCCAGAAAAGCACTGTAAATTCACACTTCTTAGTTAACTTCTTTCACACCCAAAATTGTCTATAGACCTTCCCAACGTGTCAAGAACAAAAAGAATCACTTTTCTGCATCTTTCCATTTCTGCAAAACTCTAGGGTAACAGGTCTTGTTCATACTTTTACAGACACATCATTTTTAGCTCCCTTTTCACTGAAAAAAATTGGTGAAATTAAAAACCTGCTGGGATTCTGATTCAAAGTAAGAGGTACCACCAAAATTTAAAAAGTAAGACTTAATTTGTGAAGTTTCAACCACATTTGCACGAAATCAATTGTTCTGTCATTTCTTCATCAGTAAAACAAGGATAATAGCACCTACCATGGTTGTTGTGAAGCACAAATGAAAAGCTTGGTGCAAAGAAGGCAGCTTTTGGAGTTGTTACTTCTGGGTGATGCTTTTAAATTTGAAACTGTGGGAAACTTTTGTCTCTACTGCTGCCTTGAGCAAATAATCACTTTGTCAAGTAATGAAATCAACCAGAACTTATACTCCCTATATATGGCAGAGTTGAGGAAAGCTCACAAATATTCTAATACTTTAGGAGGGGTGGTGGCTTTTTGCATACATTTTCTTTACTTCATGGTATAATACATATGTGAATTTTATTTTTTCAAGTTAAATAGTATTTTGAATCATTAAGAATATCTACTATGTATTATTTTATAAAATAATGATCTCCAGTGTAAATATTAGAGTTCAGCAAGCTCGGATGTGTGTGTACACACTTTCTTAAGGCAATTTTCTCTGTACATCATCTCAACAATTACATCCTATATATGGCAGGCACAGATATCCTCTCAGAAACAAGCAGTGCTTGGTCTAAAAGATTAAACATGCCTGAAAATGAGTCTAAGCCTCACTCTCGAAAATCTCATTACAAAACAGTATATTTCTTCATTGTTCTAAGGACAAAAAAATGGGAGAATACTTTAGAGAAAATATGTAATCTCACTTCTGAACACATAATCAAGACAATGAAATTGTATCTTAAAGAGATATCTTTACTTCATGTTCTTTGCAGCATTATTTACAATACCAAATATGAAAATAACCTAAGAGTCTGAAAGTTGATTAATGGACAAAGAAATTATGGGGTGTGTGTGTGTGTGTGTATACACAATTACATACATAATGTATATGACTTATACACACACAACATGACCTTTTTGTCCATTGATTTATTTTTAGAGTGCGGGGATGGGGGTGGGTGTGATGCAGAAGGAACATGAAAATCCTGGATGAGTCAGGTCCCAAACCTCATGAGAAGCTTTTGGCATTACAATTACTTAAACAAACCCAGATCAACCACATTAAATACATGCTCCCTTCCATAAGAAATGGCCTCAATTTTTGCAGTCTACCCATATGATAAAGGGCTGATATCCAGAATTTACAAGGAACTAAAACAGATTTACAAGAAAAAAACAAACAAGCCCATTCAAAAGTGGGCAAAGGATATGAACAGACACTTTACAAAAGAAGACATACATGAGGCCAACAAACATATGAAAAAATGCTCATCATCACTGGTCATCAGAGAAATGCAAATCAAAACTACATTGAGATACCATCTCACGCCAGTTAGAATGGCAATCATTAAAAATCTGGAGACAACAGATGCTGGAGAGGATGTGGAGAAATAGGAACACTTTTACACTGTTGGTGGGAGTGTAAATTAGTTCAACCATTGTGGAAGACAGTGTGGCGATTCCTGAAGGACCTAGAAATAGAAATTCCAGTTGACTCAGCAATCCTATTACTGGGTATATATCCAAAGGATTATAAATCATTCTACTATAAGGACACATGCACACAAATATTCATGGCAGCACTGTTTACAATAGCAAAGACCTGGAACCAACCCAAATGCCCATCAATGATAGACTGGACAGGGAAAATTTGGCACATATACACCATGGAATATTATGCAGCCAGCAAAAACAATGAGTTTGTGTCCTTTGTGGGGACATGGATGAACCTGGAAACCATCATTCTCAGCAAACTGACGCAAGAACAAAAAGTCAAATACCGCATGTTCTCACTCATAGGTGGGTGTTGAACAATGAGAACACATGGACACAGGGAGGGGAGCACTACACACTGGTGTCTGTTGGGGGGAAATAGGGGAGGGACAGCGGGGGGTGGGGAGTTGGGGAGAGATAGCATGGGGAGAAATGCCAGATATAGGTTAAGGGGAGGAAGGCAGCAAATCACGCTGTCATGTGTGTACCTATGCAACAATTTTGAATGTTCTTCACATGTACCCAAAACCTAAAATGCAATAAAAATAAATAAAGAAATAAAGAAATGGCCTCAAAAATCCATACTCCAACTCTAAAATTCACTCATATCATTCTCACTGGGCTACCCTACGTCATTGGTACCTTCAACACAGCTTCCCCTCAGCCACAATTTTAAGTCCCAATTTTCCTCCACGCTTCAGCAATACTTTCTTGACAAATACAATTGATTGACAACTAGTTTTGAGCTACAGTTCTATCTTTTTGATACTAACACTTTCCTAGAACCAGTCACCATTTAGAGGAACTCAGAGTAGGGACAGGAGGTCCCCAGGCTGGAATCCTACCCCAGATGCTGAAGGAACAACTGTCCTACCCCAGAATCTGAAGAAACAACTGGCCAGACCCACTCCTCATCAGGAGCTCCCCTGCAAGAAGTCTGACAGAACATTCCTCAGAAGAGGAAAGAGAAATCCTGGAGTGGAACATCTGAGCAGTAGAAAGTGCTCAGCAGTGCTTTTGGAAGGGGGAGATGTTGTCTCTGGATGTTGAACTGCTGATTCAGTTGTTGCACAAATATTTATTGAGTCTTTTGTATGCTAGGCACTGTTCCATACGCTCAGCATGAAGGAGCGAACAAGTCAGAGAATGTTTCTTTTCTCCTGGAGCTAGTACACTAGTTGGAGAAGGCGGATGCCAAACAAACAAACAAACAAACAAAACACTACATATGTAAATGCATAACTAAAACCCTGAAAGTGCAAAGCAAACCACCAGGGGAATGAAGGCACCTCATTATATGGGACAGCCAGGAAAGGCTTCTGGTGATTTACACCTGGGCTTAATCTGAAGAAAAAGATCATCATCAACAAAGTGAAGAGACAACCCACAGAATGGGAGAAAATATTTGTAAACTACTCATCTGACAAAGGAGTAATGGCCAGAACATATATAAGGCTCCAACACTTCCATAGAAAAAAAAAAATGCACCATACCCAACTAAATACTACTACATAAAGTTAACAATAAATGCTGATATGAAGTCAATAAATCTTATGTCACATGATAAAGGAAAAAGAAACAAAATGAAGATATTTTCATATTACTAGTGTACACATGCATAAACATGTTTTTAACAAAAGAAAGGAAGAAACACTCAGAGTTACAGTTCTCAGTTCAGCAGCTGATGATGTGGTCATAGCTGGTGTTGATGACTACCTTCTTTTACCACCCATTCTGTATTCCCTTTGCTTTCAGTGAGCACCTCAGCAGGTCATGGTTTTTTTCCTGGTGGAGTGACCCAAAACTTCATTTCTGAAGGGTATAGGTCATTTGTAGTCCTGCCTGGATCGGCTGTTGTAGTTTGCCATTGATCTTAGTTAAGGGTATCGTAATACTAAGAGATGCCGTAATGGATCTCTTGTATTTCATGCACACTCCTTCTTACCTCCGTTGTGGAGTAGTAGACTGATTTCCTCTTGATATTCTGGGTCAATCACCCCAGCCAACACTGTAACTCCCTTATTAGCCTGTTGACTTAAAGGTAGGAGGAGCCCAAAGTGTCCAGGTGGCAAACTTAACTTCCAGTTTAATGGAATCATTGCTGTGTCTCCTGGTGGCAGCGTTCCTCCCTCTGGAATTAAGACCTCTAGGCCAGCAGAATGTAATGTTAAGGGAACAGGAAGCAAAAATTTTGCTAATGGATCACTAGGGGTGATGGTGAGTGGTGCTATTTCCACTTCCACCCTTGATTCCTGGACCCGGGAATCCTGGCTATGGGAGAAAAAGTACCATATATTGGACACTGATTCAGAGCATATGTGGCCTTCTGGAGAACTTTGCCCCAGCCCTGCAAAGTACTGTCACCTAGTTGGCATTGTAATTATGACTTCAAAAGGCCATTAGCTGTTCTGTGCAGATGATGGGGAACATGGTAAGACCAGTAAGTACCTTGATCAGAAGCAATGCCTTGTGGAATGCCATGATGGTGGATAAAGCATTCCAAGAGTCCAGGGATGGTGGTTTTGGCAGAAGCATTACATGCAGGATCGACAAACCCAACTCCAGAGTAAGTGTCCTCATTTTCTTTCATCACTATGTCCACTGAACTTAGGAGCAACTAACCAGCTTCATTACGTTCCTTGGTTCTCCACATCTGGTCAAGGGTATTATGTATAGAGTCACTGAACTCCTTGCCTCTCAAGGGCAATGAATCAATAGTGTCAAATGCATTTATTTTGCATTACTCTCTAAACGGTTCACACCAAGGACTATCAGTGTTCTCCATATTATCAGAAGTAGAGTTCTTAGCATTTTGGGATCTAGTCATATTAAGCAGCCAACTCCAGAAACCCCAAAACCAACAAAAGAACTCCATTCTCAATATTCTGTTCCTCTAGAGCCACTCCTGGTACCAAATCTCTAATAGTCAGGGTTCTCTTAGAGGGACACAACTAATTGGATATATATATAAAGGGAGTTCATTAAGTATTAACTTACACTACCACGAAGTTCCACAACAGGCTGTCTACAAGCTGAGGCACAAGGAGAGCCAGTCCGAGTGCCCAGACTGAGTAACTTGGAGTCCGATGTCCAAGGGCAGAAAGCATCCAGCACAGGAGAAGGATGTAGGCTAGAAGGCTAGGCCCATCTCTCCTTTTTCACATTTTTCTGCCTGCTTTTTAATTCACTAGAAGCTGATGAGATTGGGCCCACCAGATCAAGGGTGAATCTGCCTTTTCCAGCCCACTGACTCAAATGTTAACCTCTTTTGGCAACACCGACATAGACACACTCAGGATTAATACTTTGTATCCCTCAATCCAATCAAGTTAATATTCAGTATTAACCATCACAGTATCCACAAACAAAATTTTTAAGATAGTCATGGGGGAATCTAGGATAAAAGGATTCTAGGCAAAGGAGACAGCAAAGGAAATGTAGAGACTGCTGTGTATATTAATTTGACAAGGTTAATGAACAGAAAGACATTCAGTGTGGCTGGAGCACAGCAAATGAAAGTAGTGGATAATGACAGAGACATTAGTGGAGCCAGGATATATAGGACTTTGTAAAAGCATGATAAAGTGTTTGGATTTTGTGTTAAGAGCAATGAGAAGCAATTAGAGGGCTTTATGTAGGATAACACATGACGTGATTTATATTTTAAGATCTCTCTGGCTTCAAAATGTAGCATCGATTACAGGGGTTCAAAAGTGGAAGCAGGAACATCGTAAGAAGACTTTTGTCCAGGAAAGACAGGATGGTGGCTTGAGTTAGGGTTTGTAGGCAATAGAAAAGAATGTAAGTCAAAGGAATCAGAGTACATACATTTTTAATGGAACGCAAGGTTAACTGATGTGCTGAATGAGGTTGCAGAATGAAGTGTCATTTACTGGTGTGAGGAGAAGTAGGGAAGGAAATGCAACCCCACATCAAGGAGGAATGTAAAAATGTCCCTCCAGATTCAGGGGGTGAAAGAGGAAGACAGGAAAACTGCAGTCAGATGACCATTTTGAAAAAGTATCTGAGTTTCCCCAGCTAAAGCAGCCCCTCAAAGCTTTGCATTTCATCTCAGTAACCTAGGGTGCAGAGAAGGTCCCCCACCTCCACATTTTGCTCTAAAAGGCTTCCCCCTTACAACACTAGCAACATTTCAGTTCATGCTACCCTGAAATGAAAGGTATTGCTAATCTGGCACATATAGCCCCATCTTTGGGATTCAAACCAAGTCTTTTTGGTTTGACAGGGAAGATGGTACAGGCGGATGACAATGATGGCTAGCCAGAGAGGAGAGGAGTTTGTGACAATGAAAGTGATTCAGGCTCAGAACACAAAGGCGTTCACTGAAACATCTGCAGCACTGATGCTATCTGCCATGAGGTGATAGAAAGGAGAAGAAAGAAGAAAAGAGAAAAGAGAGAAGAGGAGAGGGAAGAAGGGGAGAAAGAGAAGACCTACCAGCGCTACTACCACAACTAGTTTTGTTTGGCTACCATTTATAGTGTATACTCAACAAGATATTTTTAGATGTTGAAAAGTGTTATGATAAGCTAGGCACTGTGCTAGGTGCTTTATATTGCCTTTAATCCACACAGTAATCCTAAAAGTTGTATGTTTTTTTCTTACTTATACAGGTGAGAAACTGAGGCTCCAAGAGAGCAAAGGATTTGCTCATGGCCACAGAGCTACTAGCAAAACCAATATTCGAACCAAGGCTATTTAAGTCCAAGGCCTGGTAGATGCTGTGGGCAGAGTGGAGGAACCTGGAGATAGCATCTGACAATGAAATCTGCCAGACCTGGCTTGCAGAGCAACAGTGGACACAGTCAGGAGCCAGAGCATGAACAGCAGGAACAGCATCTGGGACTTTTCCTAGGAGGGACCCAACATACAGACCATGGGAGAGGCAACATTTGACTGATAGGTAGAGATTATGAGGATATTCTTTGATGTTGCTACTTTTATTGTGACCCTGATGCCTGCTCCCTTGGGTTAGAAATACTGCTACAAAACTGCATAATTCTGCAGCTACACAGGTGCAGTGGAACTTCCCACCCTGCTGCCAAGTTGCTGTAGCTAGAAAGAAGAAAAGGCTTATCTCTGTGTGCACAATTAAATCTCTACAGAGAGCTGTGTTAGTCCTACTCAAAGACATCCGCATTCCCCTCGTTTTATGAAAGAATTATGAAAGCGTTCCTTGCTGAGTTGAGTTACGTCCTGAAATCTTTGAAGAAAACTTAAGTCTCTCTGGACCTGCATAACTCTCTTGAAGTCTGTAAAACCAGAAGGAAAGATAAGGTTGCATAAGCTCCGATTCTTTTCTTTTCAAACATCCATAACTTTATGCACGTAACAGCAAGAGTAGCTCTCATTATTGCTTTCTCACAATACAAACATTGATAATGTTTCAAAATGGATTTTTCACAGAAGGAAGATATTTTCATACTTTCAAAGTTTCACATTTTCCTATTTAAAAACGTGTTCTTAATGAAACATTTGTTCTCTGGCTTCTCTTTTCTCTTCTTCACCGAACTAAACAAGCTACCAGTTTTCATCTCTGATACTTCCTCCCACCACTAGTTACCCCAAAAGGAAGGAGACAAGAGCCACTAGGCCTACCATACACCAAAATCAATCAAAATGGATTTAGCTTTCATATTTGTGACAATGAAAGTGATTCAGGTTCAGAACACAGAGGTATTCATTGAAACATCTGCAGCACTGATGTTATCTGCCACAAGGTGATAGAAGGGAGAAGGAAGAAAGGAGAAGAGAGATAAGAAGAAGAGAAGGAAGAAGGGAAGAAAAAGAAGACTTACCAAATGTAGAAGACCTAAATGTAAAGGCAAAAACTTTATAATTTTTAGAAGAAAACTGTCAAGACCTTAGGTTCCTGAGAAACGAAAAGTTCTTAGAAAACACCACCAAAAACATGGTCTACAAAAGAGAAAATTGATAAACTGGACTTAATCAAAATTAAAGTATTTTCCATCAAAATGCATAAATAAGAAAATGAAAAGCCAAAACAAAGACTAAGAGAAAATATTTCCAAGTTATATATATATAATAAAGGATTCATACCTAGAATATATATGAAGTATCTTTTCAATTCAATATAAAAATATAACCCAATCTTAAAATGAGCAGATTTGAATATATGTTTTATAAATAAGATATATGAATGGTTAATAATCACATGAGAAGTTGTTCAATATCACTTAGTCATTAGTGAAGTCATCATTAAAACCACAATGAGATGCCACTGTTCATCCACTAGAATGGCTGTAATTAAAAAGACTGACAACACTAAGTCTTGGTGGGGATGTGGAGAAATGAAACCCTCATACACTGCTGATAGGAATGTTAAACAAAACAAAAACTATTTGGGAAAACAGTATGGCAGTTTCTTTAAAAAATCAAATATAATTCATTAATTTCACTTCCAGAAATTTACACAAGAGAAATAAAAACATATGCCACTATAAAGGCATGTACACAAATATTTATACATGCATTATTCATAATAACCAAAAAATTAAAAAAAATTCAAATTTTCAACAACTTGTGAATGGATAAAGAAAATGTGGAATTATTCACACAATCGAATACTATTCATCAATAAAAAGAAACCGATTGGTGCTAAAACATTGATGAATCTCAAAACCGTCATGCTCAAAACCATGAAGCCAGAATTGAAAAACTACAAATTGTATGATTCCACTTATATAAAATGTATAGAAATGGTGAATCTATAGAAACAGAAAGCAGATTAGTGTTTGCCTGGGGCTGAGGGTAGGAATGAGAATTATCTGCAAGTAAGGATAAGAGAACTTTTGGGGTTTACTCTAAAATTCACGGGATCACTCTAAAAGTGAATTATGGTGATGCTTGCATAGCTCTATACTTTTACTAAAAAATATGGAATTATATACCTATAATAAAGAATTGTATGGTATGTGATTATGCCACAAAAAAAAAAAAAAAAAAAAAAAAAAAAGCTGTTCAAAAAGGCTTTATGACAAAGGAGCCATTAGGTCCCTAAGGGCCAGCAAGATATATCTATGGCTTTAAAAACACAATTATTTGCTTCCTTGATAAAAAATACTTTATGATGTCTCTCAGATTGGCACAAAGCTTACGACCAGGCAATACCACATGGTGGTGGGCATATTAGTCAGGATTTGTTATGTTAATCTGTGTAATGATCCCAGGATCTCAGTGGTTTGGAACAAGGGTCAGCAAAGTTTTTCATCAAAGGGCTAAATAGTAGGTATTTTCAACTTTATAGGCTACATGGTTTCTGTCTCAACTACTCAGTTCTGCCTAGATGATGCATAAACAAACAGTTAATGAGCCAGATTTGGCTAGTAGGCTATAGTTTACCAACCCCTGATATAAAAGCTCAATAATTTATTTATAGCTCATGCCTAATATTTATTGCAAGGCAACTGGAGGCTTTACTCCATGTCATCCTCACTGAGACCCAATTCAGTGAAGTTATCATATGGATCATTAAAGTTCGCTGAGGCAGAGGCAAAGAAGGAATGTGGTAAATTCTTCACTGCCTCTGAAGGCTGTGCTCACATTTCATTGCCCAAAACAAATCACATGGCTATGCCTAACTTCAAGGGGATTGGAAGAGTACAATTCTACCATGTGCCTAGAAGGCAGAGAGCTAGAAGTGGTAGCAAAATTAAGCATACGTACAAACCAAAATTTCTATCTTAGATGGGTGTCCTAGAGTAGGTCCCACATAAGTGCACTAAAAAAATACATACAAAGATGTTCAATGCACGGTAGTTCATAATATTAGAAAAAATTGAATACAACTTCAATGTCTGCCAACAGGGTAAAATAAATTATGGCATTTTTTTACTAAATGCTATCATGCATGGCAGTCCAAATAAATAACATACAGATCAATGAAAAATTACTATATAAGTATAGATATATTTATAGAATTTAGAGTTTTTTAAAAAAAGGAAAGCTGCAAAAGAATACATACACAATAATTTCATTTATGTAAGTTGTTAAAAACACACGGTTTATAGAGACGTAATGTAAAGAAGTGAGCACACATTAACTTTAAAACAATGCTCATCCTTGAGGAGGCTGAAGGATTGAGGAAACTTTTAATCTATTTTGCAAAGTTTAAGATAAAAATATCTGAAGAAATTATGGCAAAATGTTAATGTGCATTAAATCTGGATGGTGGATAATGTGGGTTTTCGCTTTCTCCTGTTCTTAGTTGTATGCTTGAAATATTTTTAAATTAAAAAGAAAAATAATTACTTCAACTACAGTCTGATTCTCAGCAGAGTGAAATGACATTAAGTGACACTAACGACCAGGCTGAGCTGAGAGCAAGACACTGAGTTGCCCTCACAAGCATCCAGCTATCAAAAATGAGCCCAGGAAGAGAATGAGCTAATATCACTAACTGAGCAGTCTCAAAGCAAAACTGTCAAGACTCATCTCTCTGATCTTGGGAAAGTTAATAGTGAATAAAGTCTTCAAAAAATAAAGTTTGTCTTTTCATGCCCTTTAATAATACTTTGTAGTCTTTGAAGAGACAATTGTCTGGACTTTCATGGTATAAAGTCTGCCGTGTCTTCTACATTGTCAAAGTGTTCCCATGTAGCAGAAACAAAATGGAGGAAGAGAGAGTGGGACGAAAGAATGGAAAGAAGGAATTGGAGAGAGAGGATGAGATAAATTTTGAACAAAGCAAAGGACAGAGGGGCCATACTGAATTCTGGGAACAGAGCCCCCATCCTAGCTCTGCTACTAAATCTGTCCTGAGCAAGTAACTCCAGTTCCATGAATCTGTTTCCTCTTCCCAAATAGGAGGACAATGGCCTCCATTCCTGCTCAACATTCTATGAACCTTGAAATATCCACTGGGGTTTATGTTCAGAGAAGAGGTATTACCTGAAATTAAAACCCTCAGCATCTGTCTCATCCAGTGAACAGCACAGAATAATAAAAAGTCAGGGTGACAGTTTAGCATGAAAGTCAAAGCCACATATCATTCCTCAGGGCAGCCAGTGTGCTAATGACAGGTAAAGTGGGTCATGTAAGAAGATAACCCAGGGAGACTGCTGGGCTTCCTCTTCCACTGATAACAAGCCGGATCCCATCCCATCAGAGTGGCCCAACCGAGAGTTGAGAGAAGAATCCAAGATCTATGCCTATTTCCTTTTTTTCTGTATTTCAGAACAACATAAAGAAACCCAGGAGTCCCTGGCATATTCAAATCTTTCATTTTCCCCTAAATTTGATGTAAAAAGATAAAAATTATAGGATATGGGACAAAGCCTCACCAGAGTGGTTTCTAGAACACCAACTATGTGACAAACACTGCACTAATTAAAAAAAATAAATAAATAAAAGAGCCACAGCTGTTCTTTTCCCATTGCCCGTTCCTCCTCATCACCATCCCTGTGGCACCTCAGCCCCTTTCTGTACAAGGCATAATGACTCCTAGGATTTCTCTCCAGCCCAATTCGTTTGCCTTTTAAGTGGGATTAGGCCACATGAAGTCATTTCCCTATGACTATCCATAAGAAATCATCCATAGTTTAAAGCAGTGAAGGCGTCATACAGGACCTGTGAACTAGTGAGGCTCCCTTGGGAAGCAGAATGTCACTGAAGTAAAAACAAATTTTCTTCAGAATTACAGACAGACATTCTCAGGGGAATGTTTTCCAAACAATCCGACCATCTCTACTTTACATTTGGTATGATGTCATCACAACCAGGATATTTCCATTAAAGTGTCAACACTCAGATTTATACAACAGACATAAAAATAAAAGCTAAACACTGAGGCAAAGAACGTTAATGGAAGTTATGTACATGCATTAAGCAGAAAATGCACCTCTGAGTGTTGTTTATTTAAAAGGCTATTTGTAAGTTTGAGCTTGCGTTTCCTCTGACATTATTTGAAAGTGTCTATTTTACTGATGTGCTAGAAACATTTCTTACATTTTAATTATGTTGTGAAACATGCTGATTCCAATCAACACATTGAGGACAGTTTTAAAGTCTATGAGCAAGAAAGAGCCCCCATTCATACAGACTCCAGGTCTTTATTCATACTGATATGTATATATATTTAGTACCTACTATGTGCGAGTGTCTGTAGTAAACACGAGCAATTTAGATACTACTCTCTGTGGATGAACAATAGGTTTCCCCTTTGTGTCCCCAAGTTTGCATTAGGACAATAGTTCCTGAGCAGCAGAGAGAATCAATAGGCAGCACAGTGAGATAAGCAGGGTCCAGGTCACCACCAAGCTCCACATAACCTTGAAAGCTATAAAAAATATAGAATATTTTTAATCTGAGGAAGTATGGGATCAGAGTTGCATTTGTAAAATATCATTCTGGCCAAAGTGAAAAGAACAAGGTATAGCCAGGAGCAAGGAGATAGGTTTGTGGACCATGGAGTAATTAAGGGCTTGAATGTGGAAGAAGTTTTAGTATGTACATCGATATAATTTGATAAGCAAATAAATTGGAGGTGAAGGATTGAAGGCAAGCATAACTCATTATTTCTGGCTCTGGCTTTTAGACAAGAAACGGTACCATTGGCTAAAAGAAGGAATAGGAAAAAAAAAAAAAAAAGGCTTGCAAGAAGAAGGCGAGAGATGATGAGTTCAATTTTGAACATATTAAGTCTGAGGTACCTGAGGGCAGGCCAGGTGGCTAGGTCCAGAAGGCCCTAGGAAATGTACCTAAGGCTCAGAAAAGGTGTTCAGGAGCTAGTGGAGACTTTGGATGCGATGAGTTACTGCAAAGAAAGTTTATGGTGAAAGAGATTGATAATAACAATAATGGCCAACACTGAAAGAGTATTTCCCATGTGGCAGATTCTATTCTAAGCCCTTTCCATGTACGAACTCTTCTTGTCCTCACAGAACTCCAGTGAGGGTGGGCATTGTCATTCTTCCCATTTTCCAGGTCATGATACTAAGGCACAGAGAATTTAAGCAATTTATCCAAATTGTAAACTAGACAAAATGTCTCCAGTCCAAGCTTTCAATCCCTGTACAATACATCCTACCTAAGAGAGCACGGCCACAGAGGTAACCCTGGACACATATGACATGGGAGGAAGAAAGGACTGCCGAAGAGCATTGAGAATGGGAAGCTTAAAAAGGTAATGAAGAAACTAAGGAAAGAATTAGCCTTACGAATTAGGGAGGGGTCAGGAATGTCAAACCCTGAAAATGTCATTAGCTGATACCATCTGTTAACACACAGGAGGAGAAAGGAAAGTTTCTGAAAAGAAACTAAATAAAATTTGCAAGTGATCCAGTAATAGTGTTACAAAAATTTTCTTTGAAATGGTAAAGGGTTTCTGTCCCCATTGATCACATAAACATGAGGAGGCCAGACAATGAATATGGATCTCAAGGTACGAATATAAACTATTTAGAATCAGGTTTCCCTCTGTTCCTCTTTTGTACAGTTACCTGCAGTTCCACCTTGCCTTTTCGTAAGTAAGGGCTCCTGAAAACCAGAATGATGTATTCTGCTGCCACATCTTGCCCAAAGGAGGCAGTGAAACCAGGGAGGCCACTTCCTAGGAAGGATTATAAACTCAATTTGGGCAGCACTGACTCGTTACTGCCACTGCCAGGAAAATGAAAAGGGGAGATACAGCAAAGGTAGCTTTGCAATCCACCCTTGAAAGAACCGTAATCAGATCAAAACCAAACAAAAACCCTTTAAGTTCTTAGATATGCTCATTGAGGCTGTTGATGCATCCTAAACCGTGACATGTCATGCGTATTCCAGCAGTCTGCAAATAAGTGAGCACCTCTAAATCTAATTTCCCATCCCAAAAGAAATTGTAAAGGCTATCCTTTTCTCATTTTCAACTAGAGAAATACACTCAAATATTCTGCTCTGAAAAGTTAGGAACCGAGATCTCATTAGCTCCCCTCTCTGCTTCAATGGCAATAGATCTCCCTCTTGTGGATTTTTAGGATATTTTCAGCCAAGAGTCCTTTCCAATTTATATCCCCACCTCTAACCCCCCCCTCCCGCTTAATCATCAGGTTACATTTCATAACCGTGGGCATCAATAAAAGATAGGTTACTCCACCATAACCTTCTACTAACTGAAGCACTAGAATACATACCCCGGCAATTCACATACATTCTTCCGCGAATGAAATCACTGTTAACAAACTGTGACAATGCATCAAATATTTATTGGGCTATTATGAAGAGCATGGACACAGAGCACTTGAAAAGGCAGAGCTGATTTCTGCAAAAATTTACAACCTGAAAGAGACCAAATAAGCTGCTGAAAACTGTGAATCAGTCTCTCTGGTAGGAAAGTTGGACCTAGATGAGGACAGCTGCACAGGTGGACTTCCCCACCTGTGGCCAGTAGTGCCCAACACCTGGATTCTAGAAGACCATTGAACTGAGTAAAATATGCCCATGTCCTGTGACTAGGAAAGTAACATTTTATTCCTCTATGCACCAAATATCAATACAGGAATCAAATTCCATGGCTGTTTGTAGAGGTAACACCACCAGACAGCAACAATACTGACTTCTTTTACTTCACCCTTAAAATGTGGCAATGTGTAGACCTGCTTTTCCCTCATGTCAGAAAAGAAGGTGTCATTCCTTCCCAAGATTGACCCATTTACTTTCTTGGGTTCATTTTCCTCTTTTGGTTCTTTTCCCTCCACCCGTGACATTGCTCAGGCCTCTTTTATTCCATACTCTGATACTTTGAACCACGAGAAGTAAATGAACCTAATTTATTTCAGCTAAAGCTATGACATAATTTACTACCTAACAGAACCTACTTGAAAAATGGAATGACACAAAGCAACTTATACCCATTCAAACATATGGCTTGTTCTATTCTCAGTCTAGTGGTCATTTTGTCTTCATCTGATGTTTAGAACAAATAAAAACCTCATGTGATCTCCCTCAGGAAAGGCAAAGGAACAAATGAATGAGGTGTTTACAACCTCTACCTCAAGGCTCCAAAATAAAGGATACTGTTGATGAACTAAAATGTATTTCATTTTTAAATTCAGTACAGTGATGCTTCTCAACCTATCATGGTCTAATTATTCAAGAATTCTATCCTAGAGGAACACAAGTGCTGGGGAGCTACATGGTTTATCATCTTTCCACACATTCACTTCTCTAGAATGTGGGATTCCCAAAGGGATATATACTATTTCCTGACAGCCCCTAAGCATAAAATTATTATAGAAGGTAAAAGAAATTTTGCCATGGAGATTCAGAGCTGATTAATGTAAGCCATGCCTGTCAGTCACTCTCTGGAAGCCAATTAAGCAAAGTACTCAGATGTAACACTTTAACACCATAAATTAAAGTGGGCAAAAAGTTTAAATTCTATCATAAAATTAACCATTGTAAGTGAAGTAGCTTTGAAAATGTACCTTATAAAAATATATTAATGCCTCAATTGTACAGAAATAAAGAAAATTTTATTATGAATCAGCCAAAATGACCTCATCAATATTTTCTAGCCTTCCATTTGGAGAAAAGAGGATCTTTGCATCAAGAGGTATGTGAAATTAATCTTCTTCAAGGGTATGATTTTGTAGAATCTTGTGAAAAACTTTACACCAAGTCCCTTAAAAGTAAGAATGGACAACTCACCAGAATACACCTTCCTCCTCCTCTGCTAACTCATGAAGCTGCATCACGGTCAGAGCAGAGGGAAAAAGTAGATGGCCTGATTTCTTCCTTTCTCTTTAAATAGTTTGGGCAGTTTTTTTATCCTCTATTTAATTTATCTGAGGTCAGAGACAGTGCCTCACCCCCACCAACAACCACACCTCTGCACAATAAATTGATTGATAATTAGACAGGATAAAGTTCTCTGATAACTCTGTCTTACATACATGTTCTGAATACATAATTTTTGTTTGTTTATTTTTTGCTTTTAACTTAATTGTCAAACAGTTGGCTATTGAACCATGGCTTTTATGACATAATCAGGAAAAAGTCATTATGATTAAGGAAGAATAGTGCTGTGTTCTGAACCTAAAGTACCCAAAAACAAAGAACCTTGATTAATTGCTTATGCCAGGTGATTCTAACATTACCTATTACCTCAACCACTCACACCAAAGCATCCTAATTCCACGCCCTGGGTTCTTCAAGCGTCAGCTGATACCACTCTTCCCCCTTTTCCCCATTGTCCTTGACAAGAAGAGGAGGGTTTCCAAACTTCATGTACTGTAGATAAAATCCCAGTCTGGTTCACTACACAACCCTCACTACCTATCTATCTACTATAAAATTTGAACAGACTTATCTCTTAATTCCTGATTTATTGATCACCTCAAGAAGCTCAGCTTCTCACTCTCCTTGCTTCCTCTCCCACTCCATATGCATTCATCCTCAGAGGCTTATTAGATAGCTGCCCACTTTCCCTTTTAGGAACTCATCTCCCACCCATTCCCAAACCTGAAACAATTTCAATGTGCCCTCTGAAACCCATGCTGGATCATCAGGAAAATGCCATGTACCCTTAATGTCCTCAACTTGTCTTGAATCTCCTGACAGAATATAGTTTCCATGTATCTCATCAGACAACCCACCACTCTCCCTTGTTACAGTTATCTACACACCTGGGTCCTTTCCCTCACTCCCTAAAGAATTAAGTTCCTCACTCGCTGCACTTTTGCTACTCTACTTACCATCATTTTTGGTGACTTAAATATCCAGCTGGATGATCTTTCCAATACACCGGAACTTATCTCCTCTAATGCTCTCGTCTTCCACCTGAGCTAGCCACCTGCAACGGCGATTCCTCTGTAAACTCAGTATCAAGCATTCCACTCTCCCACTACCACCTCTTGTCCTTCCAGCACTTTCCCTCTAGTATCCCAATCCTAACTAGGACCTATCAGTTTTTCCCACATCCTATTTTTGTATTTACTTCCATTTTTACCTATTTTTAAATCCATGGTTCATCCTCCCTCTTTTGCATAAAACCTTAATTCTCTTATCTTCTTACTTTGTGGCTCTAACTTGGCAAAACCTTAATCATGGTTAAATCTAACTCCCTACCTGCTTTGTCCTAGCATCCATGAAGCTGAAGGTCGCTAGTAGCTAGAAAAAGAGAATTTTGCCATGTGTTTAAATCATAATGGCTAATCAGAGAGACTTTTAGTGCTGCCCAGAGAATGAACTGTATTTCTCTACTTATTTTCATTCTCCTAGAAAATCTTTTTGTCTCTCTTCTTCAACCTGAAAACTCCATCACCTCTGAGTTACTATTTCACTCTGAGTTACTTTGCTTCCTACGTCTCTGAGGAAAAAGTAATTCTAGAAACTACTGCCTCTACCTCTATCTACCCAGCTGCAAGTATTGCACTTTCCTCTCTGTTACTGCAAGTGATTTTTTTCATGGCTTCATCTAGAGCCAAGTCCTCTATTTGAGCATTGGATCCCATAATCTATCATCAAATAAATTATATTGCTCCAAAAATTATCCTCTTTCACTTTCCTAATTATAAAAAACTCTACTAAATCATTCTGTTAAGCACACAATCAACAATTTGCCAAAAATGTTGTCAAGGTCATCTCCAGGTTACTAAATTAGGTCTCAGTTTTTCACCTACAAACACCTACACGACAGAGCTGCAATATTTGACTTAGCTGATCACACTCGCCTCCTTGAAAGACTTTTTTCACTTGTTTTCCAGGACCTCACATTCTTCTAGTTTTTCTCCTATCCGTGGGCCACTCTTCAGGTTTTTGGGAGGAGTTCTTTTGTTTTTGTTTTTTGAACCCCTCCTCCCCTTTATGACAACTTCACAGTGGAGGGTCCCAGGGCTCATTCTTGGATCTCCTCTATCTTCACTCATTCCCTTGGTGATCTATCAATCTACAAGCTGACAACTCCAAGATTTACATTTTTAGCATTGACTTCTCCCGTAAACTCCAGTCTCAAATATCTAAGAGCACTCATCATGTTTCTGCTTTAATAGCACTGTAACAAACAACTCACAAGTTCAGTGGCTTGTAATTTAATACAAAGACTTACTGCTTGCTCATTTATCTGCAGGTTTGCCTAGGCCTCTCTGCTTCAGGCTACATGTTCAGTTCTGGTCTGCTTCACTCTCTCCCCTGCCTTGAAAAACGCATGCTTCTGATTCCAGGAGCTGATTCCAGGAGCTCTTCAAGGGCATGCTTTTCTCAAGGCAGAGGGTGAAATCTTCAAAGGAGCTGCCACGTTGTTGCCGCAGTATCTATGTCTCAGCTAAGCGTGCACACTATCATGTCCATTCACATTTAATTGGCCAACGCCAGTAATGTGGCCAAACACAGAACAAATGAGGCAGAGAAACATACTTCACCCAAGAGAAGCCATGACAAGGATGGGGTTGGGGAAAGAAAGAGCTGTGAACAAATATTATAGTCTACAACACCACCTCCCTATTCAATGTCTTCACTTAGATGGCCAATGAAAATCTCAAAACATGTCATGAACAAAACTTATTTTTACCCCCAAACCTGCCTCTCCTGCAATCTTCCTCATATCTACAATGGGCAGCTCCATCATTCCAGCTGGTCCAAAAGCCTGGAAGTCTTCATTGACTTTATTTCTGTCATGCACCCATCCAATCCTATTGGCTCTGCCTTCAAAATAAATCTAGAACCTGGCCCCTTTTTATCACCTCTGCTGTTACCACCGTGGTTGAAGTTACCATCATTTCTTGTCAGGAGTATAATCATAGTCTCCTAACCAACCTCTACGTTTACACCCACAATCCCCTACGATCTATTGTCAATATAACAACTAGAATAATCCTTTAAAAGTTAGATTAGAACATGCTGCTCCTCTGCTCAATCTACCACTGAGTCCCTTCACCACTCTGACCTCATCCCCTACTATTGTCCCCCTCATTCTATTCCCACCACTCTTGTCTACTGCTAATCATTTAACACAACAGGTAGGTACATTTTTTCCCACTGCCTTTGCACCTGCTTTTATCTCTACCTAGAATATCCTTCTCGAGATATCTATATGGCTCTCTCCTTTGCCTCTTTTGGGACATTTATTCAAATGTCACCCTCTCAGTGAAGCCTCCCTGAACACCCTAATTGCATAGTCCAAGGATAAGTGCTATGATGAAGTAAGCAAAGTAAGCATGAACTTAGTGGGCTTAGTTCAGAAGGCACTCCGTTCTGACTATCAGTCAATATATTAAGTCCCTGTTTAATAGGCAGGTGCCAATGAAGAGCAGTGGATCATTATACCTTGCCATGTGTAACCCTGAAATTCACTACCCAGAGATACCATGGTTGCTCTCCTGATTCTGGAGGAGATGTGTACTCTGACCCACTGATGTTGAACTAAGCCATGTGGTTTTCTTTGGCCAGTGGGTTGTGTAAGGGAACATTATGCAAGCAGAGGCTTTAAATGTGCTGTAGTGGTTTGGCTTAAACACTTGTGCTTTTATCATCTTCCTTGAAAAGAGCATATCTGGGATTGCCTCTGGTCCCTGAATGAGAATTACGTAGATCAAAGCTGAACCAACCCACAGACAGCACCCAAACCCAGGCAAGCCCAACAGAGCCCAGCAAGTAAGATCTAACCTATGATCCCATTAGAAAGAAATGCTTGTTGCTGAAAGTCACTAGACTTTGAGGTTGTTTGCTGTGCAGCATTATTGCAGCACAAACCTGAAAGTATTTTTATATATAGCATCAATAACATCTAGAAAGATTTCTGCAACAATCTCTCCATTAATTTTTTTTTTACCATATCCCATAAAGGCTTTCATCTTTTCTCTGTTACCCAGCCACCACCCTTGCTCTTTCTTCTTCAGTGATAATTTCTTGAAGCAATCGTCTCTACAAATGCATCTCTTGTTCCTCATTTATTCATCCAGTTAAACCCCTCCAACATGTTTGAGGCAGGAGAGTAGGGCCTGGAGTCAGGGAACCTAAGGCTGATTCATGCTTTCTAGAACGAAATCAAAAGGAAAACCCCAAATTTCCACATCCAAGTAACAAAAGGAGCAGAGTCTACTCCCTTGACAACCGCCTGCCCTTTTCTGTGTGGCAGATGAAAGATTGAAAGTACCTCTGATTGGTCCCCTACAACAACCAATCAGATTGATCATGGGCCACTACTTCATTTACATAAGGTGTACACCAAGTAACCAATGAGAAACCTCTGGAGGGTATAATTCTGCAACCAGCCTCTTGAACCCTTGCTCAGGCCCGCTCCCACCCTATAGAGTGTACTTTTGTTTTCAATAAATCTCTGCTTTTGTTGCTTCATTCTTTCCTTGCTTTGTTTGTGCATTTTGTCCAATTCTTTGTTCAAGACGCCAAGAACCTAGACACCCTCCAGTGGTAACATGTTTATACCTTGATATAGAGCCATTTTTTCAAATGTCATTTGTTTCTGTACCAAAGGGTAAATATGGGCAGATAAGACACATAGCTGGGCCAGTAGCAGTCATGACAACTGAATCCATCAACAGTGACAAGTAAGAGGTGGTTGTGTCAGGGTGGAAAGCATAAAGCAAGCTGAGACACACTTTTGCTAGGTATATTGAGGTTTGTTTCCTACCTTTCCCTTTCAATTTTATATCAAAATAATTCACCCTATAAATGAAAAACTAATCCATTTTCTAAACTAGTTTGATAATGTTATATGTTGTCACTGGACTTCTCTGGAGCCTGGTATTTTCATTTGTCATTTTAGAAAGTTAAAGTTACTAGATTTCAAGCAGAAACCCCTAAAAAATTTTCATAATTCATGTAACCGAAGACTGCGTCCTCCTCCATCCAATTCTGGGCGGGGCAAGGTTTAGCAATCTAAAACTGTTCAGCAATTAGTTGCTTATCTTTTCAAGCCCCCTTGCTCATCTCCTGCCACACATGCACTCTGGCCATTCAGGACAACTGGACTAGACATTCTCCAACATCACCTTCAACACTTGGTAGGTGTGTTTATTGCCTATAGATTATGGTCTGAATTCACCAAATGAAATAATGTTTTGTATTTCTAATGCAAATTGTGTCATCTAATGAATATAATCCTTCCTTTTTTTCTTTTATAATCTCCATCAAAGCACTAGGTGTTAACAAATACTTTTTGTGTTAATTTACCTTCCCAAGCATCCAAAATACCATATATGCAAGAGCTCTTATGCCAAGCCAGCAACTTTGCAGTAGCATTTATTAATTTCTTCATATAACCCATAGCATAGAGACTAAGAAAAAACTTGAAAACTCGTATGAGTTTAGGATTTGCATATGTTAGATATAAATTTTTCCCACCACCACATTTGAAAGAATTTCAATAATTGGATGTTTTTCTTATCTTCATTATATCCTTATTCTGAAAAAAAAAAAAAAAAAGGTTAGATACTTTTAATTTAATTTGAGGTTTTAGGACACCAATCTATTTCCCTTTTCCATACTAATCTTCAGCCATTTCAATATGAATTCACAGACACACACATGCACCCAACTTCTAAACGTCTAAATGTACAGACAGACATCAAGCAGTTTCCAAGGGAACATTGCTTCAAGGCAGTGATTCTATTAAAAAGACCCTTTTGAGAACAAATATCCATTCCCTACACTATCATTCAGAAGCATTAAATTAGAGCCACTCCTCTTGAAATGAAAAGAACAATCCTGTAGTTAACGATCACAGGGTAGCGGAGAATTTTCCCCTTGAAAGTGTAATGATTCTACTGGGTGGCAGTACTGGTATGGGCCACTAGCTCTGACAGTGAAAAGCTTCCAATTCCTTTACAATTGAAAAGTTGCTTGAGATGACAAGACATCTACAAATCATGATTATCTTAAAATCAGAGAATTAGGCCATGTAGTTAAAAGGGCCCTCCAGAGAACCGACGTTCAAGTCCTCTGGCTTGCGCAGGGAAAACAGCCAGAAATGAGACTTGTTGAGTAGTCTTTAACGGGTGCTGCTTGCCTAGTGTTAGCCATTGGAGCGTGAGAATATCTCTTAAAAATAGCTATTTTTAGTATTTTTCTCATTATAAAACATTGTTTTATTTAGAAAACATAGAAAAGCACACAGAAAAATTAAAATCAACCATACCTCTATCACCCAGAGAGCCACTGTTAACATTTTGGGGCATAGTTTTAAACTTATTCTGTGATTTTACTTCTTAGAGACCTAAGCAAGGTCATAGTATATGTACTACTTCATAAGATACTTTTTTCACAGACCACTTTATTGTAAGCACCTTCTCTACGTTACCACATATTCCAATAAAGATTTTTAATGACTACAGTGAATTCCAGATTACCATACTGAAATTTAGTTAACAAATATTTATTTGGGACACTTAGATTATTTGTGATTTTTTGCTCTTATAGCTAATAGGATGCTAGACATCCTCATGCATAAATCTTTATGCACATCTCTGATAATTTCTACAGGACACATTCCTAGAAGAATTGCTGATTCATAGAACACAAGTATGTATGAGTTTTTATACAGTTTGCCAAAGCACTGCACAGAAAATTTATAACAATCGGAAGTCTGTCATCAGTGTGCGAGAATGGACAGCAGAAATGGTGCTGTAATTGCCTGACAGGGTCCAACTGGGACAATTATATCTGTACATAGCAATGACAAGAAGGATTCCGCCCCCTCCTCAAGGACCAAAAATTAATTTACTGAGAAATAGCAGATGTACACTAAAAAAGAAGAAGTAGGGTTTACTAATAATGTTAATTTATAAATAACTCTAAGCATCTGTGAATATTCCACAGTGAGATTCTGGCAGTAAGTTCTAGTTTCTCCTCAAGAATGGAAATAACAAGAAAGAGTTAAAGGAGGGGTCGCTCTTGATTTTGTCAGGAAACTTCCACCTGGCTTAACAGAGGCTCCTGTTAGGGCTCAGCCTAAGTCTTTGCTTATGTGCATCTGATGGTATAAAAGGACTCTTAATACAAATGGCTGATTATCAGAGAACATAAAGTCAATCAGCTGCAAAGCCCAGAAAGCTATATAACCGCATAAACCTTCACAGTTTCAAAGCATTAGGGAGTTAGTGGAGCCTATAACAAACTGAAGGATAACTGTCTTGCCTAAAGTAATTCGCATTTATTTTTTAAAACCATCCTGGCAGTCAAGCAAAACACATTGTGGAGCAAATGTCACTCATGGACCTCCAGATTGCAACCCTGGTTTCTTTGTTTATATCACTCCTTGTAGGTTATTCTGTCTCTGATTAATGATTGTTCAAATATGTTTTGGGCAACAAATATTCACTGAAGGATGTCTATGGATGTTTGCTCCAATGTTCTCCTTAAAAAGAAGTACTCAGGCCAAATCTGTGACACTTATTTTTTTTAATGGAAATGGAAATTTCCTCCTAATGTGCCCATTTTTCCGGTGTTGCCTGTGTTCTGCTTGCCGTAGCAACTGGGGCTCTGCATACCCTGGCAAATGAAAAATCGTTATAAGGGTTTTTTGTTTGTTTGTTTGCTTTAGCAATAGTAATATTAGTTAGTATTTATTAAGTACTTACAGGAGGCAGGGCAACTGGCTTCATCTAAGCTGAAAAGGCCTTTCCTCATTACCCGTTTCCCCCTAGCAGCTCTGGAGATGTTCCTTTTAAACATTTTACCCACAAAAACATAGACGGCCTATACTTATGGTAAGAATGAAGTCACTCAGCTCTAAGAGATGAAGTGAATCCCTAAAGTGACATGATGCTCTTTACCTTGGGATACTGCCACACACTGCAGCCACTAATTATAGAGTTTAAAATGTTACAAGTCTACACAGATACAAGAGCGTGTCCTTAGTCCCAAGATCTCCTAAAATGAGTAAAAGCATAGGCAAGAAAGGAAAGGTGGCACAGGAAAGGAAATGTAACTGGAAGCCCTTGTAAAATTTGATTTTGATTTGGCGGGGCTAAAGTCCCAAGAGAGTAGAACTCTATTTAAGCCTAATGTTTTAGGGGTGGTAAATTTATTGAACTCACAAGCTGAAACAATCTCAAGAGGGTTGTTTATTCAGAGGAGACATATTAATCCATTAAGCTAATGTTTTAACATAAACGGCCAGGCTTATTACATTAGCTTTGGTGACCCAAGTGAGTTGACCTATTTAAATAAAATAACCTTTGGTGTGAGCAACATTTTTTTGTTTAAAAAAAAGCATTAAATTCCAATTTGTGTGTGTGTGTGTTCCACCTGTTAAGTTAAATTTCTAGCCTAGACTTTTATATTACACTGAAAATCACAAACTCTCCCATACTTTAAAACATGCATCAAATCTGAAAAAGAAATGGCAACCAAAGGCCTGTACTCACCTAGAGAAAATGAAAGTTTTATGAATGTGTTTAAAGGGAAAATGCTACATAAAGGGAAAAATACATTGTGACAGCTTGGGGCTCCAAAAGAATAATAAAATGAAATTATATCTTAATTATAATTAGAAAGGTTTGGCAAGTTCTGAAATGTGAGTAAGCCATTTATGTTTTCAACAAAGTTTTCATCTGAAATGTGTTCAAATGTAATTTTCACTAAATCTTAATAAATCATTTATGGCAGATGTTAAGTGTATCAGTATAACAGGATCATGCAAAGAAGTTAGAAAATTCCATCCTACTAATAGCATAAGGCAAAACAAATGTGCATGATTAACAGTGACAGTTTGAGAGAATAGCTTTAAGCAATTTAAAGAGCCAGCAACCAAAAGGATCAAAAGAAACAAGTTACTTTCATTGGATGAATAGAAATAACTTTAAAATTGAGATTGTTATAAGATGCTACTTAAAATGAGCTACAGGAAAGAAATGAAAAAGGACCTATTTTATCCTCAAAAAGCCTATTCTGTCAAGGTTGTTGGAGAACCAATTATTCTTAGGAGTTCGTCAAATAAATGCCTCACAATCTGTCTTAAGCTAAAAAATTACATACAAGCATTTAGCATGTATTAGTTTGACCCTGTGAGCTGACCTCATTCATGAGGTTTCAACAAAACTGTTGAAAAATACTTCAACATACTAGCACACTGTAATTGAACATGGCACATATTATAGCAAAGGGTATAATGTGGTAAATTGCACAAAACGAGAGTGAAAAAAGAAATTAATTTAATGCTGTTCTACATCCCTGTGCCGTTCTAGAATTTAACAAGAAACACAAACCATATAACCACTAAATTCTGGTTGCGTAGGTCCAAATCTCCTCCAAGCCATCCAACCCAACCACCTCTTGTCTTGTGTTATTTATGAACACAGCTTTTATCTGTAATAACTATCAATGGCTAATTGTTATATTAATAACAGAAAGTTAAAATTCAACACTGAAACAGATGGTCTCCCTTCTACTCCACTTCAGTCTTTTTATCTTATTGACAAAACCCCTAAAAGCCAAAAACTACTAATCAGTTAGTTAAGTTTTATAATATATCTGTTATTACTCAAGATGGGGTGTCAGTGAAAGCTTTTCTTACTGAAAGGCAATTATTTTGGCCTGGAAAAATTTCACAGCATGTATGATAATCAGTGTTCACCTAAACATAAATATTTTCTCTTTTTTTTCCCTTTAGCATTGACTCTTCTACTCTCCGATCTCTTACTCTTTGGCGTTTTATTAATTGTTAATATGGTGAATATTTATCGGATACTCGGTGAAAATGGAGATGCTACATTCACATAAATTTGAGAGCATCTCTTTAGTGTGGCTTGTTTGGGATTTGTACCTATGTGATCTTCTCTGACCATTCAGTGACCCCTTGCTGGCTTCTCATGCCTACTTCATAAAATAAACCTATGATCCTATTTGGGGCTCCAGATACTTTCTCAATTAAGTCATCCTCATCCACACATCATAAGCTGTATGACTGAATGCCAATAAAAGCCCTTCCAACCCTAAAGTATTATATATTACAAGCTTTTAAACTATAACAAAGATATTATCATAAGTTTTTTTTTTTTTTTTTTTTTTTTTTCGTTTTGTTGAGACACAGTCTTGCTCTGTCACAAGGACTGGAGTACAATGGAGTGATCTCAGCTCACTGTAGCTTCCGCCTCCCAGTTCAAGTAATTCTCCTGGCTTAGCCTCCCAAGCAGCAGGGATTACAGGTGCCTGCTGCCACACCCAGCTAATTTTTCTATTTTTTTAGTAGAGACAGGGTTTCAGCATGTTGGTCAGGCTGGTTTCAAACTCCTAACCTCAGGTTATCTGCCTGACTTGGCCTCCCAAAGTGCTGGGTTTACGACATCAGCCACCACACCCAGCCACAAATTTGATTTTTTAAGGCCTACATTATGCATTTTATTTCAATATTAAATTAATATTCTGTGTACATAAAAAATTGAATATCTTATTAGTTTCATCCAAAAGCTAATCAAAAGTAAGTTCTTATAAAGTAACTGGCAATAAAGCCCTTCTGACTCAAAAGGTAAGTTATAAATATTCATATTAAGATAAATAACAGTAATATCAATTTTTAATTGCTTAAAATGCATTTATTCTGGATATTTTTCTTTAACTACAAACACTAAGAAGTATTTTAATGAGATAAATGTTATTTATATGAACAACAGTTTTGCTTCCTTTCATTAACCAATTGCATTTTTGCATGACAAATTAAAATTAGGATAGCTAGCTTACCTCAAACATTATTTATTAATAGACTAAGATATCAGGTAGGAAATAATGTTTTCTTGCTTTTTCAAATTCTAAACCATTTTTTAACTGGAAATAATTTAACAAATAAAAAATATTCTTTCTAAACCATTCTGTTATGAAAAGCTCAATTGTCTCTACAGCACTCCTATGATACCTTTCTAGGGAAAATCTGCAAATAAGACAAAAGATTTAGATAGAGTTTTGCCTCTAAGAACCATGGTTGGCCTTGGCTCTGGTTCTGCAGACCCTCAATCCTGACACTCAGGAAACTGAGCCCAGGACAAGTTTAGCCTGACCCCAGTCTTTGAGCCTATGGCGAAGGTGAATTTTAAATCACCAGATAGGTATCAAATCAGCATTATTTCCAGTTTCACTCTGAACAGATGCTCTGATTCTAATAGAACTCTTGATATCTTTTTCCATGGTAGCTCATGGCAACAAGGACAAAGGGAGATTCTCAATAATAGTTAGAGCAGGACAAAAGAAATCAAAGCCAGAGACGCAGTGCTGCGCATAATATGGGAAGGTTAAAGACAGGCTGTGCCTATGAAGATCAATTGTAAATCAAAGCATGAGGGATAAGACTGAAGCTGGATATGGCGCCTCAGACGGGCAAGGTTTTACGAATGAAAATCATGACTGGAATACAGGTGTGTTCTGTGACAGAAGCTGTGTGACATGGCAAAGGGCTCCATGGCCGAAAAGACAACATAAGACTGAACATAAGCATAGGTTCTATTCTGTAAGCGAGATGAATCTGTTTAAAATTCTGACCAGGAACATGACATGACCTGATATACGTTTCAGAAATCTCACTTCAGTGTCAGTGTGATAGATTGGAAAAGAATGAGGTAGAAGTTAGCAAGAACATAAGGAAACAGGAAATGACAAAGGTGTAAATTAGGGCACCAGAATTGGGATATGTTTGGAAGATATTAAAGAAATAGAATTGATGGAAATTGATAACCAGTTGGCAGCTGGATCTGGGCGAGGGCTAATTGTGGTATTTGGGGATCATTCCCAGGTCTGGCTTGGCAAATGTGTGGATGGCAGTTCTATTCACAAAGATAGGAAAATTCACAAAGAAGAGCAGATTTTTGAGTACAGATAATGAAGTCATTTCTGAAGGCTCGCTTAAGCCAGCTAAAAGTATCTAGACCAAATCAAAAAGACAGCATTCCTTCAGCTACTCTGGATTAGTATCTCACCATTGAGGAGTAACTAGGATTTGCTGCCAACATCTCACTTTGGGGTATTTGCAGATGCTTAGAAGTGTTTAAAAATAGACATCAGTAGTAAACCTTACTTAGTTTTTACTTTTTAGTGTAAATGTAATATTTCTTAATTTCTGGCCTTTGAAGAGGTGGTAGAATCCTTCTTGTTATTGCTATAGGTCTAGATGTAACTGTCTTGGGTGGACCTTGCCAGATGATTACAGTGTGATTTTCAGTGTTCATTCTCATTCACTGATGGTGGACTTTCAGTTGCTATTACCTTTCTGTGCAATGCTTTGCAAAACTGTCCCAAAAGTCTTAACATACTAACATTCTATGACTCAGCAATTCTAAGAATTTGTCCTATGGAAATTATCAGAGATGTTCATGAAGATTTACGTAAGGGGATGTCTAGTATACTATTAGTCATAAGAGTGAAAAATCTAAAGGCTGACCAATAGAATTGGTCAGCAAGCAACGGGAAATAAGCTGACCCCTTACTAGTCCAGCTTTCTCCAGTTGCATGGGTATACTTAATCTGCAGATCCCACTTTTTCTTCATGTCTTCCAGATCTTAATCTTATTGTCATGCTGCTTCCTACATATTTCATGTTTGATTCAGTCCTGTGCTTTCCAAGCCTACTCATTCTGCACTCTAAATGTTACCTGCCCTTTCTTCATCTAGTCTTCACAACTCTGTTCTTCTCTAGATAATAGACTATTAATCTGAAAGTCAAGTGCATATAACAATACAGAGAAGGCCAAACCCATTGCATGTTCTCTACTCTTCTCCACGATGAGATGTTTATTTTAGCACTAATCTTCTGAACCCACGTCCTGCATTTTGTGGGTTCACAGAGGATGGGAATTCCAAACAAAGCAGAAAACAGGACTGCTGTGCCAGTGAGTCAGACAAACACTCTAGAAAATGAAGTTTCCTGGCATTTTGCATCTGTTTGGCCATTTATTCCCATCTACGATTGGGTTCATCCTGGCCTCTGATATATTCGAAGGTTGCTTATGTACTGCTTTTCTGGAAAGTTAAACTAAATCAATGTTTACAAGACATATTTCACTTGAAAAGAGTTACTGTTATCCCTGAAGCAGATGGAAATCACCGTAAAATGTATTCGCACAGCTAATATTTCTTCCGCAGTTAATGACTAATAACAATACCAAGAACTGAAAGCACTGACAAGAAATTCACCTTTAGATATTTAATAAACTGTACAAGGGATGTATAAAACCTTCTAAAACTGCATGAAGCCTCCCCAGGGGACCACAGCAAGTTTACCAAGGTGCAACAGGATGTTTGGTTTTCAGGAGAAACACAGTGACATCTGTTGGACACCAGGCAAACTGCTAGCTCCAAAATCATTCAGTGTCAGCATTAGATGGATTTACAGTCCTTGTGATGACATATCATTCTGAAACTTTATTTTTTATTTTATTTTATTTATTTATATATTTTTTGAGACGGAGTCTTGCTCTGTTGCCAGGCTGGAGTGCGATGGCGCAACCTCCGCTCACTGCAACCTCCGCCTCCCGGGTTCAAGCGATTCTTCCGCCTCAGCCTCCCGAGTAGCTGGGACCACAGGCACGCACCACCACGCCCGGCTAATTTTTGTATTTTTAGTAGAGACGGGGTTTCACCATGTTGGCCAGGATGGTCTCGATCTCTCAACCTCGTGATCCGCCCACTTTGGCCTCCCAAAGTTCTGGGATTACAGGCGTGAGCCACCGCGCCAGGCCTCTGAAACATTTTCAACGTGAGAAAAAGTACCAAACGCAAATCACTGTGGAACAAGAAATGAGAACAATAATGTTCATCTGTTTCCAAGGTTTGAGAACTTTGGCAGTGACCAACAAATGTAGACATACCTTTGGAAAATAATTGCATTTAGTTCAGAAAGACGTGATTTTTCTCTGTCTTTATATATATTATTTTTCCTTCATGTTTTTAGGATATAAATAGTTATTAAGTTGTTTGAGCCTAACTACTTAATAAACAGATCCATTGGGTATTTCTTTTGCCTAGAGACTGTAAAAATATTACTAGACACTAATGGTACTGAGGCTAGAGAAAGTTCAAGAACCTCTGCCTAAATGCTATGAAATGAAACATAAACTATACCTTGCTGTTATATATTGGCCCTTTTGCAAAATTCAAATGAAAACCTTTTTATAAAGACTTATTCGGATATTTAAAAAAGTATTTAACCTCCAAATATAAAGAAATTATTGGTTTTTATCCATTTTTTATGGAACTAAACATTGGCAGCCATGGTGTAGGATTTTAAAAAGGTAAACACTAAGTCTTTAGTTTCAGAAGAATTAATTTTTTTCTACTACGTTTGATTTCATGTTTCTGTAATTTAAGGCAGTACAAACTTTTAGGCAAAGCGCCCAGTAATTAGTTGCCAAAGAATTTATTTGTACGGAAATCTCTCTTTAGCTCTTTTCACTGATGCTCAAAAGTGGTAACTTTAACGTCACTGATATCAGAAGAAACACCTAAGGCAGTGCCAATCAAGTCAGACTCTTTTACAAAATTGCAGGTGCCCATTTTGTTTTTAATATTCAAACCAGCACCAGTTATTCAAATCAGCTTACTTTATGTAAATTAGTCCCTTCAAACAGTCTCCTTAATCCAGGCAGTTATTAAATGAAATGGGATTTACCTTAACTAATGTCTGCACAAAGAGGGAAAAATGCACCAGGGAAAATTCTTTCATAGCTTGGAAGTACTGGGCTCGTCCTTGTTTACTTAAAATTCCTCCTCTGGCAAGAACAAGGAACAGAGTATAATTACTTTCTTGACTATCATTTTTACAGTTCCAATATGACCCTGCATTTAAGGAAAAGGGGAGAGGCATACAAAGACAGGGCCCTTTTGTCTCTACCAGTCTGACTTAGTGATTAGGAAAAGGAGACATCAATTTTGCCATTAATTTCCAAATGGACATATTTAAGGAAACCTGTTCCATTATGCTTGGGAAATCCCGTAGACTGCCTTTCCAACTGCCCTGTCCTGTTGCTCAAAATCAAAATTATTTTTATTAAAAAATAGACTTATATTTAGAAGGAAATAGGATGTGGTGAAAAAAAAGAAGAAGAAAGGGGAAGGAAGGGAAGGAGGAGAAGGGAAGAATGGAAGGAAGGAGGGAGGGAGGGAGGGAAGGAAAGAAGGGAGGGAGGGAGAGAGGGAGAGGAAAGAGAAAGACAAAAAGAATGAAAGAACATAAAGAAAGAAAGAGTGAAAGAAAAAGAAAGAGAGAGAAAGAAGACTTCGAGGATAGATTTTTTTGTTGCATTAAACTACAATGTGCTAAAAAAAATCAGATGTTTTATAAATCAGATTTATAATCTTGAGATATGAATCAAACATAAGTTTTAAAGTATCAAACTAAGGTTGAACTAGGAGATAAAGGTAAGTTTTAATGTCTCTCTTTTTTTTTTAATTTTTCAATTGCTATTCATCATTGTTAAAGAATAGCTTGAGAGAAACCCACTAAAGTTTGGAGCCAAGTCCACAGTTACTAGTTACATTGTTTTGTTTTAGTTTCAATCTTCTGTAACTAAAGGAATGTTAAGTGTCAAATAGCATCATAAACTGCTTTGTTTTAGTTATATTATTTTGTTTATGTTCAGAAATTGCACTTGTTAATGTAATACTGATAAGCCAAAACCTTGTCACTTGGAAAGCTGGGAAATTTCTTCTCACGCTGTCTTTTTGAAGGTAGCAGCTCAATAGAAAGTGACACTTAATTTGGCAGATCCTGGTCTTAGGAACCCAAGAGAATAAAACTGTCCTGGTAACATAGGTACACGATGGAGGTTGAGTCAGCATGGAATTCACTTTGTCAAAGTGTCATAAGCAACCTAAGTTGGGGGCATGAGTGGGGTTGCTACAAGAGGGATTTGAGGGAAATCATGGAATTTATGTTTTTATAATTTGCTGTATTTATCTAAGACTTCCATTCTGTCGAGTGGTAGTTTTTGTACTTAATATATTTGACACCTTCATTTCAGATCCCAAATAATCTGTGTAGAATAAACTCCAAAGACTAAGAGTCAGTCTCGAAAGTTAGAAACAAAATCAGAAAAGTCATCCTCTGAAACTGAAGTTAATTAACAGAGGATGTGATTAGCCTTCTGCAAAAGTGACCCACAACAGCCCCTTTGAACTGTGTAGTGCAGGAGACTAGTCTTCCCCAACTCTCTTCAAAGAATTAAGCAACTACAGCCTGAGCTTTGACTTTGAATAACCTGGAAGACCACATTTTGCTCATAAATGCTAACAAAATGACATGCAATCTGCAAGAAGTTTAGAAAATAGAGTTGAAAAATAACCATTTGTTAGTTTATCCAGAGACCTAGAATTTACATGATAAAAGTCACTAGAGATACGTACTCCATGGTAAAGGTATAATTCTTTAATTTCTGCCATAACCCAAAAGAAATATTCTTCAAGCCTACTCAGTTTATTTTATCATGATTTCATATATTCATGTTTGCCTCACAATTTCTTGGTTAGCAACCTGGATTCCAGGGAAGTTTGATAATGGGAAGAGCTACATGAGATAAGGTTTTCTTGTGAAAAGAAAAGTAAATCCCCACTGAATATTAATGTTGGCACCTGTTTATACATCAATCCATGTTCCTTGTTAGCCTGAAGTCAATCCCCAGAAGCTCATCTTTCCTAAGGGAACTGATAGCAATAAGTGTCTTGAAACTGGATTCTGAACCTATGGAGGATTCATCAGTCTGCAAAAGAACTCAGCCTGAACAAATGTCGAAACAGTAAAAAGTAACACACAGTTTACACCATGATGAATTTCTGCAAACCCCTGGAATGCACAGCACCAGGAGTGAGCCCTAATGTAAACTAGGGACACTGAGTGATAATGATGTGTCAATCAATATAGGTTCCTGGTTTTAACCAATGTACCACTGTGGTGGGGGATATTGACAGTCAGAGAGCTGAGCATGTTGGGGTATATGGCAACTCTCTGTACAGTACTTTTTATTCAATTATGCTGTGAACCTAAAACTCTTCTGGAAATATGAAATCAATTTTCTGTAGGGGTTCAGTACCACCTTATTAGTGAATTTCAGCCACCTCAGAAAGACCAACCTAGAGGGTGCCTGGGTTGGGCACTGATGAAGAGACATGTCTGGCCTGTAATTTGTAATAGAGTTTGATGCCATTTTTGATGTTTGACTGTTGACAGCTTTCAAGTATCATCACTTCTTCTCCCACTGCCCCATCAGGGCAAGCTAATAAGAAAGCCCAAATGTTCCCTCCTCTGACACCACAGCAACCTGGAGTTCAAAGCACACACTTTGGCATGAAAGAGAACTGAGTTAAAATCCTGACGCTTCTCCTCCTTGGGTGACATCAGGTAGTCCATTTATTCTCTCTGAGTCTCAGCTTATCTATAAAATGGAGGTAATAAATATGTACCTTCAGTGCTGTGAGAATTAAATGAAGTAACATACAAAAAGCATATGGCAATGTTCCTGACACATAGTAAGACTTAATACAGTAATTGCCATACTCTGCCCAAAGTGAATCCTGTGATGTTGAACCTGATTTAGATGCTATTCTTCATGCCAAAAAGAATATATCTTCTCTGACTTTTCAGAGGGGCTAAGGGACACAGAAATAAAAGCAAGAGATGGCAGACTACAATACCAGGCCCTTGGATTTTAAAAAAGCATTTCCAAGTAATAAGTTGTTAGGGTCAAAAATTTTGTAAAGCATACTGGCTGCATCAAGCTTTCTTATTAATACAATTGATATAAATTTCATTAATTTGAATCTAAACAGTAATCATTGTGTAGACCAGAAGACCATGAATTTTCTGCAACTAATAATAAATGTCATAATATAAGAAAGTGATTATTGAGCAAATACCAAATGAGGACACAAAACAACAATGGAACACAAAAAAGAAGGTCAATCAGAATTTGGATAAGGAAAGGAAAATTTGACAGAGATAGCACTTATAACCAAATCTAGCTAAGGTGTTTGTGAATTCATTAATGCAAAACAATGGAAATTAATATCAGCTTACATCAAGCCATTGTACGAAATAGCACAAATAAATTAAACATTATATTAATTGGAAGGTGTTGTTGAGGACATTGATCACTACCTCAAAAAGGGTCCTATTGTCACAGAATCAGAAATAGTTGTGCTTTTCCTAAACACCTGTTTGTGGGTGCCTTAAGGACCCTGTGAATAAAATGTTTGTGTTTTCTTCTTCATGATGGCTACTGGAGAAAACTTGTTGACTACCTCTTGCAAGAATCTATGATATCATAATTAGCACTTGTATATTCTGGAATTCCTCTACTTCTATTATACATATTCCCTTTGTCCAAATTCCCTCAGTTATTTTTAATTTCAATATGATTTTTATTCCAATATGATGTCACGTATATATTTATGCAAACCATCTTTTAATCATAATATGAGGTAAAAACAAATTTTTGAATGTAATAAGCAAGAAAGGTTTAGGATATGACCCAAAAAATGAAATGGGTGCTATGCAGACGGCTAAGTCTCGTTAACATCACTTTCAGACTTGTTAGGGTTTGTTTGCTTTTTTCTTTCTATTGCTGGTCTTGCGTCTTATCTCACCTATACCACAATTCAGGACACATAGCACATTATTACATAGTATGACTCTTGTATTTGTTAAGGAAAAGAGAAGGCCAGAGAAGCAAGAAGGAAAGGAAAGTCCTGGGTCCCACCATTTCTGCCATTACATCAGAACAATGCATACTTAGGCCATGGCCCTGCTGGGTCCACAGTCGGGTTTGCATTCCCATGGGCCTTCAACATGTTACTCTGCCTTCTTTATTGAGCCAACAGAGAAAATAGCGTTGCCGTTGGGGAGTACACAGGCAGCTTGCCCCAGGTAGTCTGTCTGGGGGGAGCCAGCCCTTACAGTGTTTTTCTGGAAACACCAGCCGCCCAGCTTCTAGAGACTTTGGAGCACGTGGGTTGTTGCCATCCACCTGCTGGAGAGATGTGCCTGGTCCCGTGGAAAGTTGTGTTTGATGCAGCCTCAATCCCATCCTGCACTGGGAAAAGCATTCTTCCAGGACTTGGCTGGTTTGTTTCCCAGGCCATCCTGGATGAGAAACCAACTCTGACAGCACCTTGAAGGGTCACTTGCAGTCACTTCTGCTTGTTGCCCCCAGTCATCTGTGAGTAAATGTTTAACCACAGGTCTCCAGTGGAGAGAACAGGAAAGCTCAGGTTCCTAGTGTTTGCCAGTTTCCATCCTATTTCAAGCCACTAAGGTAACATCACTGCACACACATTTGGAAAGAGCTATGCAGCCTCTCACCATTAGGTTTATTCCCTTTGGGCGGACACAGCAGATGTAAACAACTCCAAGATTATTGATAATCATGAAATGGAGAGCAGTAATTAGAAAATGATATGTTCTGAGTAATAACCTGTGTATTAAATTTAATTTTTTAATTGTAAGTTTATATCATTTAGTTTCTAATAATAGTTGTGCTTAATATTAGGCTCATGAAATTCATGAAAATATAACAATTGGCTCTCACAAGCCAGTGCAAACTGGTTCCAACAGAACGCATTTTGGTTTGTTGTTGTTGTCGCTGTTTAAGCTTTGTTGAGATGTAATCGATATACAAAAATTACACCTATTTACTGTGTACAATGTAATTAGTTTGGACATATACCTATACCTGTGATGTCATCACACAATCAAGGTAATAAACCTATATGTGTCACCTCCAAAAATGTATTGTGTGTGTGTGTGTGTGTGTGTGTGTGTTGGTAAAACTTAACATGAGAGCAACTGTCTTAGCATATTTTGAAGTGCACAATACTGTGTTGCTCATTGCCTGTACCATGCTGTACAGCAGATCTCTGCAACTTAATTATCCTGCATAACTGAAACTCACCACACTTTGTTTCATAAAGCTTCCCTAAAATTCCATGGAGAGTTTGGTGCCTCTTGGCAATTTTTAAACCCTTTTTTGTTTGTTTATTTTTTACAAGGATTCAGAGCAGAAGGAAGACATCAATACCAGATTGCAAAGAATGACATGCATTATCTTTATTGCTGACGACATTTAACATAGAAAAGCTGGGAGAGTTCCACAGATTTTCAAAGTGAAGCAACTGAAATATAAATCTGAGATGATCTTATGTCACTATCTTTAAAAAGCCTGGAAAGAAACAGCTTCAGAAGTTGAAGAAAAATGACAATCATTTTTTTATTCCCTAAAATACAGATTTCAGTATTTGTTTATTACTTATGCAGTCAATAATAAGAACTATTATTTTTGGACCTCATAGCCTAGCAAGAATTCTTCATTAATTCACAATAAGAAGTCATCGAATGAATGCTTTTGTTGAAGTGAGCAGCTAATATTAGTATTTTGTAGTCTACATATACTCTCCTATTTACTCCTTGCTAAAAACCTCAGAAGGTAGTCTTATTTTCATCTGTATTGTGTCCATTAAGAAATAGAGGCATCTTCAGTGATTTTCCCAAGGCCACACAATATACTCAGTAGAAAAGATAAATCTCTTCTCCTCTTTTTCGCCTTTCTTCTTTCATTTATTTCTTTACAAAGATTTAGGGGGTAGTGTATTAGTCTGTTAGGGCTGCCATAACTAAACACCATGGACTGGATGACTTAAACAACATAAATTTATTTTCTCACAGCTGTGAATCCAGGAAGAAGTCCAAGATCAAGATGCCTTGTGGTTGGTTTCTGTTGAGGCTTCGCTTCCTGGCTTATAGACACTGCCTTATTGCTGTATCCTCACATGGCCATTCCTTCGTACATGTGTGGAGAGATGAGAGAGAGACAGAGAGAGAGAGAGAGATCTGATCTCTCTTCTGCTTCTTATAAGGACACTAGTCCTATCAGATTAGGGCCCCACACTTATGACCTCACTTAATTTTAGTTAACTCCCTAAAGGCCCTATCTCCAAATAGGGTCACATTGGAGGTTAAGGCTTCAATGGGGACAGAATTCAGTCTGTAACACGTAGCTATTAACACGGCAGACACTAAATTAAAACTGGAAATGCCGTAACAAACAAGAAAGACCTAGTCCCTGATTTCATGGCATTTACAATGCAGAACAGACACTGAATGTAGCCACATTTTCTCACAAACAGCATTATCTATAGAAGAGACAATGGTCACCCCAGTCTTCTCCATACTGTGGTTTTTCCCCCCAAAAAAATTCTTTTTGTATACCTATAAAGGGTAAACTTCAGAGCGCTTTGTGTCTCATTCATCTGTCTTTAAATTTGTGGAGGCTGAGTTAATAAAATTTGCTTGGAAATTAAAGGAAACAGGAAGAGGAAGCGGGGTCCTCCCTGAAGACGGAAGAAGCATTAAGCCAAGACTTGTCAACAGGAATGCTGTGTTGCCATGATGAAAGACAGGAATGTTTTTGTGAATTCTGTGCAGGCAGGTGCTTTGCCTCTTTATCCTACGTAGACCAGTGAAGAGCAGAAAAGCTTTCTCCTTCATGAGTACCAAAAATCAACAAGTACTATATCTAAGTTGTCTCTGCTATTAAGTCCTTGCTGTTAAGCTGAAGCAAATTCACAAGTGATTCAGAAATTTTTTAGAACAAAAAGAACTGTACTCAACAGTATCACAGCCCTTTGAGTCCATAATTCTGCATCATCTTCCTCCAGTGCAAATGGTAGTTTAAAAAAAAATGGGAGAAAAGAAGAAACATTCTAAGACCTTCTGTTTAATGATATGCAAATGAAACAGCTACTAGGTCACCAAGCACCATGGATTCTAATTCTGCAGTGTTTTCTGAATCTATTCTCTGCTTCCCAGCTGGTGAAAGTTTATATTGAATCAGATATAATATTGGCATGAGTCAAACAAATCTGGCTTTGGCTTCTGTCTCTAGTCTCATGGTTACTAGTTCTATAAGCTTGAGCAAAACACCTAGGCTGAAGGAGCCTTGGTTTCCTCAAGTCAAAAATTATAATAATAATAGTGCTATGCTAGGCTCTATCAAGGAAGAGACAGACATTTCTAGCTATCTCAGGATATTGTCAAGATATTATGTATAATATAAAAATATTCTGCACAGCAAAGGAAAGAACTGTGGGCAGAGACAACCTATGAATTGAAGAAAAAATATTTACAAGACATACATTTGATAAGGGGTTAATACGCAAAATATATAAGGGGCCCAAAGAACTCAATAGGATAAAAACAAAACACCCAATTAAAAAATGGGCAAGGGACCGAAATAGACTTTCTCAAAGGAAGACATACAAATGGGCAACAAGCATATGAAAAAAAGGTTCAACATTGCCAATCGATAGGGAAGTGCAAATTAAAACTACAATGAAATATGTCTCACACCTGTCAGAATGACTATTATCCAAAAGACAAAAGATAACAAGCACTGGCGAGGATGTAAAGAAAAGTGAACCCTTGTACACTGTTGGCAGGAATGTAAATTAGTCCAGTCATTATGGAAAACAGTATGGAGGTTTCTCAAAAAAATCAAAAATAGAATCACCATATGAGTCAGGCATGCCACTTCCGGGTATTTACACAAAAGATTTGACATTAGTTTGTCGAAGAGATGTCTGCACGCCCACTTTCATTGCAGCACTATTCACAATAACCAAGTTATGGAATCAGCCTAGATGACCACCCATGAGTAGGTGAATGAGTAAAGAAAATGTGGTATGCCTACGCAATGGAATATGTTTGGCCTTAAAAAAGAAAAAAATTTTGTCATTTCCAACAAAGTAGATGGAATAGTAGAGCATTATGCTAAATGAAATAAGCCAAGCACAGAAAGACAAACACCTCATATGCTTACTTATATGTGGAATAAAAACAATCTAACTCATAGAAACAGGGAGTAGAATGGCGGTTAGAGATTCAAGGCCGTGGGAGGAATGGGGAGATGATGGTCAAAGGGTACAAAATCTCAGACAGGAGGAATATGATTTATTTTAGTTCTATTGTACAGTGTGGTGAACATAATTATTAATAGACTATTGAGATTTCAAGATTGCTAAGAGAGTAGATTTCCAAACTTCTCATCACAAAAAATGTTAAGTATTTGTGGTGATGGATACGTTAACTAGCTTGATTTAATTCTTGCACACATTGTACTAAAAAATCATAATATCACTTGGACCCCATAAATTTAACAATTATAAATTTACAATTTTTAAAATATAAATAAACAGGAAGAAAAGGAAACAGCCATCGTGCAGGTGACCAGGATGTCATTGATCATGATTCAAAACAGGGCAGATGTGTCTCTGATGACCTCGCAGGACCAAAACTCGTCCATTTAAAGATGAGAGTTTGTTACTCCCTATGCTAGCAGTTCTACCTAAATGGTCCCTTTCTCTCTCTCTCTCTGCTTTTCTTATAGCTGCTCCTTTCTATTCCACACCAACTAACCTCCCTCTACTCTTAATGTTATGACGCCTGCTAACTTCCTTCACCTATTGCCTTCCTTCTACTGCCTTTTCTATGTGTATTTCTCTTCTGCTTTCACTCCCCACTATACCCTTTTTTGTGTGTTTCCTTTTTAAGTTGTCTGAGAGACAGAGTCAGATCTGATTATTACTCCGAATAGAACTCTGTCTTTCGGACAGAGCTTGGTGCTGTCGCTTTGACACTGGCCAGTCTGTGGATGGCTGCCTTGGAGATTGATGTTGCTCATTCTTAATACACTCAACTGTGGCCAAAGTGCTGAGATCACACAGGACAAAACATGGTTACATCTGCACAGAGAACTTACTAAAGAGAGCTGGTAACAGGCAGGTGCTTTGGGGTTTATCAGAAAGAGCTAGTATAGCTGAACACTCACTTATATAACCTGCTCAGTACAGGTGCTTATGAGAATAAGATAAAACTTATAGCAACTTGTCTAGTGCCTGACCTATAACAGATGCTCAGTAAATCTTAGCCCCTCTCCTTTGATCTCCATTGCCACTACACCAGTGCAGGCCTCAGTCTTCTCTTACAACTGCAATAGATTTCCACAAGTCTCCTTGCCTCCAAGGTCTTACTCCTTCATCTCCCACAACTCTACCATAGTTATTTGTAGGACCCAGGTAGAATTATTCATTTGTTTAGTATATTTAAGATAAATCACATCCCTGCTCTGTGCTAGACGCTGTCTTAGATAATGAGAATACAGAAATTTGCAAGATATGTATTCTACCCTCAAGAGGCTCAAAAAACAGTAGAGAAAACCAATCATCATAAATATATGCTATAAAAACTTGGCCACAAAAAAAAAAAAAAAAAAAAGAAGAATAAATACTTCCCTGGTTAGAAAATGAAGATGTTTGTAAAAAGAAGGCAGAAAGTGAGTCTGGAGGAATACAGCAGCTCAGAAAATCCCAAGGAGGAGTTCATTTCACAAAGAGTACGGGATCATGAAGAATTTCAACTCCCATGCAAAGAATTCAAGTATTCTGAGTCAAAGAGGAGAACTACTTTTGGGGATGTTAATGGTAGTAAATGTATTTTAAAAAATAAAAAGTATTTCTTAATCTATTGTTCCAAGAAATGCTGGATTAAATGAAGAAAACAATGATAACAGGTTTCTTTACTATAGGTTTTTTTAAAGCTTTTACTAGGCGAATGCGTATTGTGAATCTCCAAGAATATGATAAGGAGAATTTGATGTAGGACATTTTTGCAAACCTATATGATGGGAGTTCTTTATTTTTTCTTATGAAACACCTGCAGGACATGCTAACACATTCTAGGGTATATTAAGTTGCTGTCTAAGAGGAGTCATTGAGGAGTTTCAGCAGAAGAGTGAGGTGAAAAAACTCTACATGTGGATCTCAATGTCCTTTAGAATGATGTGCAAACTCTTTGTCCTGCCATCCCAGCTTGGCGCCATCCTGCCTTTTCATCTCCAGCTCCTGTCTCCTTCCCTCCATGGTTTTAAACCCGAGGCAAAGTGGACATTTTGGTTTTGCTTATGAGTGTTTTATACTCTCCTGCTTCTGAACTCTTGCACAATCTCCTTTTGAAATTCTACTCACCTTTGAGGGTACCTCTCAAAGACATCTCCATCTTCAGTAGAGTTTTCCCTGAGTCCTAATACAATGTCAATAGTAACTTTTCTGTGCACTCTTTGTCTGTTGCTTATCTTTCTAGTTAACTCTGTTTCATTCCAGTTTGTCTAATAGATGGCAGTGTGCATGTGTAATGGGAACAAGTTGCAGGTGGAAACACTGCTCACTACTTGCCAGAACCTCCAAGAACCAATTCTAATTTTTTCCTTCTACGTTCCTACTTCCTCTTTGTATTTTGAGACGAACCCTCCTCCCACCTATCCCTACTACACAAACATACCACTCATAGCAGAGGTTTCCAAATTTTCTCTCACTTCACACAAATGTGCAGAAGAAATTCTGCTTCTTCATTTTGTCTGTAAGCAATCTAATCTTTCTCATTAGCACCCACCTACTGAGCAGTGATAAAAACTGAGTTTATTTCTCTCTTGTAAAGTAATCTAATTCTCTCTAGAGAACTCAGTCTTTTTTGGTTAGATGTTCTCTCTCTTTTCTTATGAAGCATGTTTTCTGTATCCTCCTGACAATAGGGAGAGGAGGGCTAGGATTAACATTTTTCATCCTTATGCTTCTCTCTGGACTGGCAGTCATTGAAGTGCCATTGGGCCCATTCCTGGACATTGTACTGGCAACTGCTGTTAAACTTGGAAGCTGGTAGGATTCATGGCCTGTCATTTTTCAGTTTCATAAGACCCTGTAGTCTGATTTAAACCTATCTTATGTCTCACCAAGGCAGTTGGTCTTGGCTTAGAGGGGTTATCCTGCCACTCTCAGCCACAGGGTCATCCTGCTCTGCCACAGCAGCCCTCCACGTGTCAGAATCCCAGCTCATTTTCTATTCCCCTTTCCCCTCCAGGGCCTGCAAGAAAATCTGGGACTCTGTCCAAGTGGGACTAGAAGGAAAGACAGCTGGGAGAGCTAAAGCCAGTATAAGGCACAAGATAGTTAGTTGCTCAATAAAAATTTGAATGGAGGGCTCCAAGAGGAAAAAATAATTTTTATAAATTTTATCAGTGCTTATGATCTTGTTTTCAAGAAGCCGTGCTTCTTGAAATGATCATATAAGCTTTATTCAAAGATTGTAATGTTTCTTATAACGATTTTAACACTTAAAAACATTGATTTCTTCCTTCTTTTAGTTTACCATTACCATCCAAGAACATCATTTCAGCAGAAGGAACTCCTCTACCCTCACAAACTTTAAATTCTAAGAAAAATAATCATGGTATAGATATACAAATAAGGAACAAGCAAAAGCATCATTTTAGTAGACCAAGGACCCTATTCCAGATATTTTAAATTTCAAGGAAAATAATCATAATACAAGATATATAAATGGAAAATAAGCAGACAAGAATTCTTGAACAAAATATTACCTTTTTTTTTTTTTTTGGAGACAGAGCCTTGCTCTGTCACCCTGACTGGAGTGGAGTGGGGCAATCTCGGCTCACTGCAAACCTCTGCCTCCCGGGTTCAAGCAATTCACCTGCCTCAGCCTCCAAGTAGCTGGAATTACAGGAGCCCACCACCAGGCCCTGTTAATTTTTCTATTTTTAGTAGAGACGGGGTTTTGCCATGTTGGCCAGGTTGGTCTTGAACTCCTGACCTCCAGTGATCCACCTACCTTGGCCTCCCAAAGTGCTAAGATTACACGTGTGAGCCACCTTGCCCTGCCAAAATGTTACCTTTAAATTGGAAAAAAAACTGACGACCTCACAAACAAATCAGTGGGCAGGCTGAGAGATAGAAAGTCTAAAAGTGAGATGATGGAAGAAAGGGCGTAAGAGAGGTGGACTTTGGAATTTGTGAAATGAAGTATCAGAACATTTCTCTCATTAATTATGCTCCATAAAGGTAACAGTACAACGTTACTCAAATGAAAATAGTATCTCTAAGGGTGACTATCTGTAATAAATGGATTCCAAATTGATAGACTCTGTTAAATAGTTTTCTAAAACATAGGTTCAGAATAAAAATAATTGAAGAATAAGGAACACTGAACCCTGATTAATAGGTTGATTGCATCTATTCTTATTCTTCTGTATTAGTTCACTGGCCAGAGATTGGCTTCCAGCTTCCTGTTAATTGTGACATTAGCAAAATGCCACACTTGCTATTTAAGGAGAGAGAGAAATCCAGACAGCTTTTAGCATATGAGTAATCGGCCATTTAGTGGGCAGTACTAAAGGTTGGATGAGGGGAGGGGTGAATTAGGTATCCTTTTAGTAGTGGGTCAAAGGAAGGTGGAAGCTTTAGATATCATTTTCCTTCCTGGGAATATTCTGCAAGTCTTGATTTTTTAAAAAAAGAAGGATACTTTATATCAAATGCAGAGTCATGAGTTCACTGGTTTATTTCTTTTTATTTCTCTTTTTAAGTAAAGCTTTCCTGGAAGATTGCTGCAGCATGTAAGTGTGAAGCCAAGCATTGACTACTCTATCACACCAAATATCATCTCTTTTCCTCTGGAAGGTGTTGAAAGGTTCATTTAATCCAATGACTCAATTGGAACCTTTTATAATGCATTTTATATGACACACAATTTATCTAGATTTAAAAAACGCATTGGAAGAATATCTTTGTACATTTCAATGACCCTCAGAGAGCCTCGGTTACTTTAGATTATACGGATACTGTGCTACAATCTGCCTGGTTAACTGTAAACTGTTATTTCCAATTAACCTCTGCCTATGATCTATTTAAACCCTGAGAGACTCAAGGAGAGGTAAGGAGTCAGAGGCAAAGGGTGAAACTGCCTTTGAAAAACTATGACTGAGACAGTGAAATAGATCTAATTTCACTGACTCCATCTTGCTTCTAACCTCCAAGCTGTCCTTGTTCATTCCCGGGTGTAGGGTAAACTAACTTTGGGAGAAACTTAGTTTATTACAGTTTGAACAAAGACAGCAACAGCCCTTTCCCAAAGCAGACCTCCTTCTTGCCTGGAAACTAGACTGCCTTTATAGGACTAACATTAGACACAAGATTATAAATTATGATTTAGGAGTCATGCAGCTGGAGGCTACAAGATTCTGACCCTCCATAAACTGCTCCTAAGATCAGTGCTTGGGATATTTTGCAGACCCTGCACTTGATGGATCAGCTGGCAACACCCAGATCAATAAACGAGTTCATCTGATCTTGTGGCCTCCACCCAGGAACTGACTTAGCACAAGAAGACAGCTCCGACTCCCTATGATTTCATCCCTGACCAATCAGTACTGCCAGCTCACTGGCTTCCCCCCACCCACCAAGTTATCCTTAAAAACTCTGCTCCCTGAATGCTCAGAGGGACTGATGTGAGTAATAATTAAAGTAGGGTCTCCCACACAGCTGGCTCTGCATGAATTACTCTTTCTCTGTTGCAATTCCCCTGTCTTGATGAATCAGCTCTGTCTAGGCAGTGGTTAAGGTGAACCCCTTGGGCCATTACAAATTTGGGGGCTCATCCTGGATCGCCCCTGTGGCTACCTATCCATGGTTCAGTGGTCTCTGACTCCAACAATGGATCTAGAAGCCAGCCCAAGTGGCTCCCTAGTTCTCTTGGACTGGGGGGCTGACTCTGGTTCTCTCTCTACTGGCAGTACACTGCTGACCCAATGTGCATAGATTTCATTGTAATGAAGAAATAGTCCTGGGGAGACGTCCCTTAACTGTAGCCTTATCACAGGTGTCTGTCTGTAGCCCCTTTGTGGGATGTCTGAATTGGTGAGTTTCCTAGGTACTGCCAATGCCTGCTTCCTTTTCCTGACTGGTTCTGTAGCCCTGTGGTGGGGTATCTGTAGCCCCATTGTAGGGTGTCTATTTGTAGCTTCACCATGGGATATCTGTGTCTACAGCCTCATTGCAGGGTGTTTGTTCGGCTACTGGGAGGCCTTGGTTGGTTCTTTCTAACTAGTAGGAAGATTCCTGGTTTGGGAGACTTCTCAATCAGGAAGATTTCGAGGAGGTTCTTAGACAGAGAACAGGAGGATAGTTCGGAAGGGATACTCTTGGAGTTCTTGGTTAAGGGATCTGATTTGGAAGGTCTTCAGTCTGATTCGTCTTAGTGTGTGTTTGTATATGTAGAAAGGATCTCAGAGGGGTTGTTGATGGAAGTCCAGCAGGCCTAACTCAGAGAACCCTCCTGAGGTTCTGGTCACATGTGATGAGCCCTAAAGAAGGCTCAACAGGCCTGTCTCTCGGGATGACTATCTGCTCTTCGCCTTGCCCACAGACCCTATTGTGAATTACCATTCGGAGGTCGTCTGTACCCACCTGGAGTGGATCAAAGACAACAGGGACCAATGGGAAAAAGTTTGAGCTTCACCAAGCTGATATTGCGTGCTAAACAAGGTGATTAATGTTTGTTTTTGTAATGTATAGTTTGCTGGGTTGGAAAATGTTAATTCGGTTCCCCGTGCAGCCCATTGGGCAGCATCTTACAAATTAAGCATCTTGTCTATGGTTCCACAGTGGCTTGAACCCCACAGCTACAGCACAAGCAAGCAAGGTCATCAGAAGTCACTCTGTTCTTCTGGAAGCTGCAGAGAAAGGGAGTCAAGAAACCTGGTATACCAGTATTAGGGGTAAGAAACTCCTACCCGCCAAGTTTCTGGTCTCTCCCTCTTTCTCTTTCTCTGCCTGGGCAAAAGAGTAAACTATTGGTCTCCCCTGCAAAGGTTTGATTAATGGAAAAAAGGATTTATGAGACCAGTCTTAGGCTGCAGCAAATCTGGTGTACTTTGTGCTAAGAATTTGTCTTTCTGTGTTCTGTAATGCAAAAAGGGGTAATGCAGGGTAGAATGTGGGTTTAGGACGCCTGTGAGCCTGCTTTTCAAGCCAGCTTCGCAATCTGGTCAGTTACAAACTTTGCTACGGATCCCTGAAACCAATACTGTGTGAAATTGCTCTGTCTTGTTTTGTGTCCTTAAGAGCTTAACCTTACGACCATGTGGGGATACTTTCTTTTGGTTTCCACCATCAAGAGGACAGGAATTTGGGGGTTCATGTCATAGTCCTAAAAATTTTTCTTGTGCAGTTAAAAGCCTTGCAAGCTTGAAATTGACTTCTCTAGACTCCTTCTGGGAAGAGCAATAGAAATTGCCCAATGCTGTATAGCTCAGTAGCTAAGGTTTTATCTTCTGACAGTGGTAGCCTGGGTTCAATTGTTGGCTTCTGGAATGATTCCTTTCTGGTTTGTTAGTTGTGTGACTTTGCCATTTATCGAGGTTTTTTTCTCCCGTAGTTAGCTTCTGATTTCTCTCTTAAATTTTCCTTTCTCTGACCTTATGGAGATTCTAAGTCTTTTAAAAAAAGAAACTGCTTGCTATGCCTTTGCAGCATTAGGAGGTTACCTCCGGTAAAGTTCAGAAGCTAGAAATATTGGCCAATCGACATGGCTAAAGTCGGGTATTAAGACATCTGAAAGAATTTTTTTTTTTTTTTTTTGAGACAGAGTCACATTCTGTCACCAGGCTGGTGCGATCTCGGCTCACTTCAACCTCCACCTCCCTGGTTCAAGTGATTCTCCTGCCTCAGCCTCCCATGTAGCTGGGACTACTGGTGCCTGCCACCATGCCCAACTCATTTTTGTATTTTTAGTAGAGACAGGGTTTCACCATGTTGGCCAGGATGGTCTCAATCTCTTGACCTCATGATCTGCCCAGCTTGGCCTCCCAAAGTGCTGGGATTACAGGCCTGAGCCACTGCGCCCGGCTAGATTTCTTTTTTAAAGAACACTATGTTTAAAAGTCAGCTTAATTAAAAGTGGTTAAACAAGCTATAGATATAATTTTAAAGTCTTTCTATTTTTCCTTTCTTGGAACTTGTTTTTCTGGAAAAAGGTTTTTTACTCTCAGTCACTGAATTATTTTTCTCCTTTTTTTTTTTTTTTTTTTTGTCTTGCCACTCTTCATGCACATGAGAGGCCCTAGACAACTTCTGGTAGCCTGGGACTCATTGGGAAAAACAGAGGGGGTGCCAACGACCCCGTTTTGGAAGAAAAAAAAAAAACCTCTCTTTTTCCCATGAAACCCCAGGAATTAAAAGCGGATAGATCCCTCTCAAAATCAAAGGCTCTATTCGGTTCTGCATTGTGTTATCTTATGCTTTTGAGTTTGGGGGTATCAGAAATTGTTTTGCATTATGAGAGAGCTTTGGTGTGTAATAACTAGGTAGGAAATATACTTTAAAGGATGGCTAATGGTTATTATGGGGATACTTGACTCTTTGCACAATTGGATCAGAGAAGCATGCTCTTGGCTACCTGAAATACAAGGAAGCATCCCCACCCTCCCACTGGAAGTTGAGGCTCCCATGAGAGAAGACTGATTACAAAACGGGCTGACTAGCTTTGGGTTGCCTTGCAATCAAATGCAGAGTAGAAGCACTGCACTGTCTTCTCCCATAGTATTTCCCTCCTTTTGGGGAGCCAGGACCCAGTATAAAATGGCACACTAAATTTTGGGGATTTGTCTTTGCCTTCAGCTGCTTATTTGCTGTTTATTTGACCCTAGAAATGCATGTTTTCCTGGCCCTATTGCCCCCAAGGACTCCACCCTGAAGTCAGTAATCCAATTAAGAAACTGGCAAATGAAGAATTTTATAAGTGCTGAATCTTCTGTCTGTGTATTGATATGTGTTGTATGTTTATATATAAAAGAGCTCTGGTTAATTGGCTTAGAAGAATAAGCGGGATCAAAGGACAAGGAGGCCAAACAAAGCCTCAAAAAGCAGGGTGATCTTGCCTTTATTCAGCCTCCACTGCACCTGGGTGGGCAGGAGCTGGCAGGTTGAACTGAAAATAGAAATATTCCAGGTTAGCAAATCAACACAGAGAAGAGCCTGGACAGTGCTCCCCAGACTCAGCAAACATTGGCTCCATGTGACCACCAGGATTCAGAGTCAGCAGATCCAAACCACAGAGGGGCATCCCTTTGTGCAAATGAGGACAGAGACAGAAATGAAATCCTAAAGTCAGTAGAAGGGTCTACACATCAGTTGAAGGAAGGCAGTATCAAAAAGGTAATGAACAGCTGATCCCACAGTAAGAGAATCAAGGTCAGCTACAAGTGATGCCAAAGAAACAGTAGCAGACAAGATGTCACCTCCCAGAATGAGCTGAGACCACAGTACTTGTAGATCAGCAGCACCCTTTTACAAAAGGGAAGTGAACTTCCCTTAGTTTGCCTACGAAGATGTTATTTCTTCTTTCTTAAGGCGGCCACATCTTAATAATGATGTGGACATCTGAAACACTAAATTCCACAACAATTTCATTGGCACCTGTAGCCCCGAATTACCCTTCTGGAAAGATCACATCAGCGGCCACTGAATACTTGTTCTGAATTGGCAAATACCACTTAGAAGTGTGGGACAATGGTCTGCTGCCCTCCACTAAGTCATGTCATGATGCCCCATGGCCCTCTGTGTCCTGGCCTCCTGCTTACAACAGACATAGAGAAGATACCCAGCAATTTCGGGTCATAGTTCCTCACCGCCGAGTTAATGGTCTGGTTGAGGCTGAGACCCCTGCTGTACATTGGAATCACCTGGGGACCTCCTGCAGAACAGTCGGCATGTAGGGTACAGCCTGGATATGGATATATTTTAGAAACTCCCCAGAAGAGTCTAATATCCAGCCAGGGTTGTAAATGACTGTCCAACTGAAGGCATTACACATCAGCAGCAAATAAATGCAAGGCCGCAGAGAGCACAGCACAGTGCACCACAGACCAACATCACTGCCATCACAAGTCAGCCACGAGAAAGCATGCACAGAGGCATTTTGTTCTTTGTTTAACAAAATGGAAAACCTGAAAAGCCAAAAATAAACTTCCGTTTACAGTCAATTGGAAAGTAACTGGGTTAAGTCTGTTGGCTTCAGCCTGACGACAGTTCTCCATGAATGGCATTGCTCAGGGACCATCGGTCAATTCCTTGGCATAGAGGTGAGCTTATGCTGTGGTAACAAACAAACCCAAAAGTCCTCAGTGGCTTAAAGCAACAAGTCACTTCTCAGTAATGCATCACATCTGTTACGGTTCAATTGAGAGCTTTGCTTCTTCATCCTTAGTTCAGGAGCCATTTCCCAGGAATGACCCAGATAACAGAGCAGCCATTATCTGGGACATTCCTGGGAAAGAGAGCGTAGTGTGCCACATGAACATTTTTTAAGCTTCTGCTGAAATATGCCACACCTCACTTCTCCTATTTCATTAACCAAAGCAAGTCATGTGGTCACACCTAAATGGGTCTTATTGTGTACCAAAACAAAAAGCCGGAAAGACTTGGTGAACAGAAAAACTGACTACTTAATGCACTAGAGAGATATGGACAAAGCAAAGCAATGCAGACAAACCCTTCTCTATTATGTAATTTTTGTATTTCCTAGTGATAGCTAAAATGTATTCAGCACTTATTATGTGCAATGGACTGCAATAAGGACAGACAAGTCCTATTTAAGATTCACAACAACTCTATAGGAGATACTCTTATCATGGCCACTTTACAGATGAGTAAACTAAGACTAAAAAGAAATAATTTCCCCAAGTTCACATAGCTCAGAGCAAGCTGTTGAGTTGGGGTTTCGTAGCTCCAGAGCCAACCTGCTAACAGAGCGGCCAGTTTGCTCAAGACTAAGAGGTTTCCTGAGGGATTTTCAATGCCAAATCCAAGACCATCCTGAGCATTACAGGTGTTAATCATATTGCTGGCTTATTGATCAGATTTGTAGTGAATGACAGTACTACTGTTTTCCACATCAGGGAAGAGCTCTGAAATCTGCTAATCCCTATGCATAATAACAACGCAGCATAATTCATGCTCTCCAGAAAAATCATTCCAAGTTTCATGTTTTTATTTTGATTTGTGCCTGTTTGTTGGGTTGTTGCAGTGGTGATGATAGTATTAACATATTAGCATCCTATCATGAATATGCCTAAGAATCTCCCACCAAGATATCCTCAGTGGCATGTATTCATTTAACCCAGGCTTCCATGGCCCACATAGACTTGCAGACCAACAATACTGTGGCCTTGGGGATTATCATAATGTGACTGATTCTATCCAGATTTCCCCATCCTGTCCTCTGCTTCCCTGGAAGTTCCAGCTGACTCACATCCTTCCTTAACAATTGTTTCCACTTTTATGCAGCCACTGTCATCACTGTCAATTCTACAGCTGCCAGAATTGAAGCCTAATGACACAATTCTGTTTATTGACCATTCCCTACATATCAAGCAACAGGCTGGGTCCATTAATTTTGTTTCATGTCATCCTTGACTAATCAAGTTGGGTTATCAACCTTCTGACATACTCAAATAGTTCACTCTACTTTTTGACAAGAGCTTCTCTTCCTTTCCAGTCCTAGTGATTGCCTGGTTTCTTGCCTGATATCTCATGTAACCACCATGAGAATAAGGCTATGTTTTAAGCCATCATTCTATTCTCAACAATCCCTCTTTCTCCCTTTAGTACAAAGCAGGACACTCTTAGGGGCAGCCCTCCTAGAGGCAGTCTTCTAAGAACAGCCCGACACTGAACCTAACTACCTGACTTCAAATCCTGACTCTGTTACCTGATAGCTATGGAACCCTGGACAAGTTTCCTAGCCTCTTCATGCAAACATTTCCCCATCTGCAAAATAGGTGTAATAATAGTACCTACCTCACAGGGTTGTTGTGAAGATTAAATGTATTACCAAACATAAAGCATTAAAACAGAACCTGGCATCGGACTTAAGCACTTTCAGGATGCAGTACTTTCGGTGCTGAAACTAGGAAGGTCCCAGGCAAAGCAGGGCACATTGGTAACTCTACCTAGCACATAATAAGAGATATTTCTATGTAAGCTTTTGTTGAAGATGTAGTTGGTGATACATGGAAAGATGGTACCCTCTTTTGAACCATAACTAGATTATTACACATCTCCAATTTCTGTTTCTTTTCAGAATCATGTCATCTGAGCAAGCAGTTTGCATACATACCTCCTAAACCAAGCACCTAGCTTATGGGCTCTTTTGTCTTCAAACAGATCACCCTAAGTAGAGGCCTAAATCATATCTGGTCCGTCTCTCCCAAGGTTTTTGCTTTAGAATCGTAGGCTCACATCTCATTCATTTATTTAAGTTCTGCTTACAAGAATCAGAAATGGGGCTTTCTTCTTATTGGCTCATTTGCTTGATCTTGTTTAATGAGGCAAATTTTTGTAACAATAGGAGGTAAAACATTATCACTATCAACGTGCCCAATATTATTTGGCTTTCCTATCAAGGTGCTTGCTGTGCACAAACAAATGGCATTTGTTCACCTATCCTCAGCTCTCACAACTACATAATCACTAACAGAATGTTAAATATATCTCTGATGTACTGGCCCACGCTTACACAGGTATGTACACAGTCAACACAATTAAAAAGTAATGTAAATATTCACAAGCACCACAGGACTTGTAATTCCAAAATGATGTTGCTACTTTGGATGGAGATGACTGGGCATAGAAGAAAAAATCGAAATTTAGTGCTAGATAACTCGCAAGTCTACACTAGTTCAAAGAGATCTTAAATAACTTAAACATTTTGAGTCTGTTTCCTCATCTGAACAACATGAATAATACCTGCTTTATAGGGCTTTGTGACGATTAAATGAAAACTAATGCACACAAGTCACCCAGCTTACTCCTTTTCAATTTTAAATCTAAGTTATCCTGGGGTGGAAGAAGAGGCACGTAGCCAATCCAGAGAAGACGATGTCACAAAATACTTGGAATTGCTTGTACCACATCCTTGTAAGTTTCTAAACACAAAAATTCACTCCAAGTCAAGCTTGGTGGATAAAGTGCCCCAATAAGGCAACACCATCTGTAACAAAACTGTAATCCTAAAGTGACAAGGAGACGCAGATGAAAACTAACTCTGAGGCCATTCCAAAAGAGGGGTTTCCAAAACATTTTGAAAAATGGTAGAATTTTTCATGTTCGTTCGTAGCTTCCCAAGGTGACTCCCTGAAATAGCAAACCTAACCTGAATGGTTGCATCTATGTTCATTTGTTTAAATCACATTTATTTTCATTTCTCTTATATAGTTAAATTAATCCTGGTTTCAAACATCAGTTTAGATATTCTAGTCACTGTTTATGCTTGAAAGCACCTTGACATGTCATAAACCAAAGTTGAAAATAATTTCTTGTTATGCAAACTTTAGGGTTTGTGTAAGAAGGAGTAAAGTTGGTACTACACATATGGTACTCCTGCAGATGGCCACATGGAGGGCAGATTTCCACAGCCAGACTGTAGAATAGATTTGTGTTTTCAGTCCTACCATTTAGGATAAAACACCCACATACGTTGGTTTTAAATCTTTTGATTTCAGCATGATTCAATAATATGTTTGCATTAATATCTGTTCACTTTGCTGTGAACTCTTGGCCCCAGTGTGCATTATCAGAAGCAGTAAGACATGTTCCCCAGTTCTCTGATTTCTCAAAGTAAGAGGTTTTTCTACTAGTACTGACTGCCATAACTGTCTCAAAGAAAAAAAAATATAGCCCCGGCCACAAAGTCAAATTATAGGAGAATTTTTTTTAAGTTAGGTTTGCTGATTTAAGAGGCCCTTGGTGAGCTTTCAGACCTCAATTAAGGCTGTGATTTGAGAAAAAGAAAATGAATTTTCCAAGCAATTAGGTGGTAATAGATCTAATGGCTTTGGGGGGAAAGAAATGGGTATATTTAACTTTGACAAGTAACTGCCATGCATGTGTTATATAAGCTCTTTTGATAAGTCTTTTTGCTCCACAGACCAAATAACTTTTTTAATTATCTGAAAACGTCTTTCACAGGGAATTATAAAGAGTAACAACCTCAAAGCAGACAGGCATCCTGCCCTACTGAGTCAATAGCATTCACTTTTCTAAAAACGTCTCATGTTAATTTCATAATACCCATTTTAAAAGTTCTAAAAATATGTGCTTACTGATAAACCATATGGTCTCAGAAGGATATTTTACAAGAGAATGTGTCAGCTTTCATAAACTTCCACAGGGGACCCTTTTCCTTATGAAAGAAAAAAACCTGACATTGAAAACACAGTGGAATTTGAACATGAAAAGCCTTTTTAGCAGCATGAAACAGTAATAGAACCCAACAAAATCAGTATATTTCATATTAAAGTAAGGCCCTGACTTCAGCTCATTTGTGGGACAAAAGAACATACCTCTGGTTACAGTGATGAAGCACAGGTATTCAAAGTAAATGGAGGGTTAGATGCCTCATTTGTTTGTTATTAAAGGATAGGCTAAGATTGATTCATCTAAAAACAGAGCTGCTTTTCTATGCCTTATTCCATAGGTAAAAAAACCCATTTTAAGCTTTTTGATTCACAGTGTGCTATGTTCTTGATTATTTAACTCTACTTTTTTCTTTACCAATCCTTCAGAGAACCAAAATGTGTCCTATAAAATCTTACAAGGGAGGAAATTCTCCTTCCAGCTGCTGTGTATGAACAGGAAGTAAATTCTCTTAGTTTTGCTGCTTTCCTCTTTCAGGCGCCAGAAGGCCGACCTCTGACCTAGAGGACAACAAAAATAATTGGCTTTTGGGTGACAGTAAATATTTCCAGCTAATGACTTAATGAGAGTTCCCTAAAAGATGGCATACAAAATTAAAACAAGTCACAGTCAACCTAAAACTTGGCTGGAAACAAAATAACTTGAATATCCACATTGCTGAAATTAGAATAATGAATTCTGCAGGCATACTTTCAATTAATCAATGAGTGACGAATACAACAGTAGCCAAGCAAGACCCACCAATGATGAATATGGATTTCTAAAGCCGAATCATTCAGGAGGTGATCTGTAGTGTTTATTCAGATGACAAAACCAACAGGTCAGTTTCACTGCTAACCTTATCTCCTACCAGGAAAGATCCGAAGGGTGTCTGCTATTGTCTGAGACTGAAGAGTAATGATGTTGAAGCAGCTCTTCTAACCCCCAGGAACCCTCTGTTTCCCAGGGCAGAACTGAGGGAGAGAAGCAGAGGGTACACTCAGATTGAAGAAAGCTAAGACAGGACAATTGTGCCACAGGATTAAGCCGAAGAGAGCAGCACCACGTCACAGAGCCACAGTAACATAAGGTTGAGCTAAAAGCAAAAACACCTAGAAAAATAATAGTAATAATAACAACTGACATGTACTGAGCATGAATATTTGTCAGAAATTATGCTTATCTAACTGAATCTTAACAACCTTCTGAGATGGGTTCTATCCGTGTTTTAGGGAGAAAAAAACTGAGACTCAGAGAGGAAGCAGTAGAACAGGAATTAAATCCAGGCAACCTGACTTCAGAGTCCATGCTTTTGCCAAAAACTGTAGAGGGCACAAACTAGAAGTGAGGAAACAGCTAATATGAGAATGAAACTGAAATGAATCAGGGAAGCATCGAGGGAGGTACAAATGGAGTCAGATGGGAAACATTCAAGGGACAGAGCCCAAAGCCAGGATGAGCAGGTGGGTGTGTGATGTGACTTTTAAAGCCTGTGCTTGCCTCGTCCAGAACCTATGATCTGTTTATCTTTAAGCATTTGCAATTATAAGCCACCATCAGGCAGGTGCAACTGGACATAGCCATCTTGGTAAGCATAGATAATTCAAACACAAATTCTGCAAGTCAAATAGAATTCTTTCATTTCTCCTTGCTTTTTGTGTTTTTTTTAATCTTCTTTTTCACTCCTCACTTTCAGGAAAAAAAATATATTATTATTTTGTAATCTATTTGAAAATCTCACCTGAAAAGAGTATATCATGTATTTTATTTGAGGAGCTCAAAAAATTTTATGAACACTCTCCCCACAGCCATTGTAAAAATAAATAAATAATAGTGCTTATTATTCAGTGCCCCGAAGCTATGGTTAGAGTACTAGAAAAGATTATCCCTGTGGGATATTCTGCACTTTCACCTGGGGTAGAGAGAAGACTATGATTTAGAAATTGGAATTGCTCTGATTGTTTCATAGAAATTACACAGACATAGGAATGAGGGAGTCGGTGGCAGAGCCTATGGGGCATACCAGGTTGTTTTGCCTGAGCTGATTTGTTAAATAATTGGAGCATGTATCATATAAAGTCTTTCACTCATTATGCCATGCTGATAAATAGCCAGCTTTAATCTTCAGTATCTTTAAATGGTTGCCATTATATTATAATGTCCTCAGTGGAGCGATGCATTTCTGCTTACACTTCTTTTATTTCTAGAAGTGTGGTTTATAAAGAAATATATCTAGGCCGGGCATGGTGGCTCATGCCTGTAATCCCAACACTTTGGGAGGCCGAGGTGGAAAGATCATAAGGTCAGTAGATCGAGACCATCCTGGCCAACATGGTGAAACCCCGTCTCTACCACAAATACAAAAATTAGCTGGGCATGGTGGTGCATGCCTGTAGTCCCAGCTACTTGGGTGGCTGAGATAGAAGAATCACTTGAAAGTGGGAAATGTAGGTTGCAGTGAGCTGAGATCATGCCACTGCACTCCAGCCTGGCGACAGAGTAAGACTCTGTCACAAAAAAAAAAAAAGAAAAAAAAAAAGAAATACATCTGACCAGTATAAATCATGACATAGAAATGATTGCCTTTATTAAATATATCTATAGCATTTCATGTTTACAAGAGTTTTTTGACCTGTGTAGGTGAGCATAGATATTTTCATCTTACTCCTGAAGATTAAAGAAGATCACATTGCTACAATTCCCCCACTGAATTGATGACCAAAACAGTTAGAAGTCATATGGGGACATCTATAATAGTGTTGGCCCATTTTTTCTTTTACTGGGGCGAAAGGTAGAGAAATTTGGACAATGAACCAATTTCCATTATGTAATGATTGTACATATACAACATGATGGTTAATTTTGTGTCAACTTGACTGGGCTGTGGAGTACCCAGGTATTAGGTCAAACATAATTCTGGGTGTGTCTGCAAGGGTGTTTTGGGATGAGATTAACATATGAATGCACAGATTGAGTAAAGCAGATTGCCTTCCCTAACGCCTGTGGTCCTCATCCAATGAGTTGAAGGCCTGAATAGAGCAAAAGGTTGATTCTCTGTCAGAGGGCACTCCTGCCTGATACTTGAGCTGAGACATTGTCTTTTCCTGCCTTTGGAGGCAAACTGAAATATCAGTTCTTCTTGGATCTGGAACTTGGCACCTTTTGGACTGAAACTTACACTATCATCTCTCCTGGTTCTCAGGGCTTTGGACTTGGACTGGAACAATGTTGTCAGCTCTCCTTCGCCTCCAGCTAACTGACTACAGGTCCTAAGGGACTTCTCAGCCTCCGTAATTGTGTGAGCCAATTCCTTCTCATAAATCTCTCTCTCTGTCTCTCTCTCTCTGTCCCCCTCTCTCTCTTCCTCCCTGTCTACCTTTTTCTCTCTCTGTCCCTGCACTCCCACCACCACCATCACCACACACACACACACACACACACACACACACACACACACACACATACACACACACCCTATTGATTCTATTTCCCTGGAGAACCCTGAATTATACATATGAATTGAATTATTCAGGCCAAATCCTTCCCTAATTCTTATTTTACATCAGTACTACTATTTCTGGCAAAAACTACTCACTAAAATAGCACGTGTACTGGAAGATTAGTCATCAGTTATTGAGGACTGAGCACCCGTGTGCCGGAGACTGCGCTAGGAGAGTAAGGACAAACACAGGATGAAAACACTCAGGCCCACCTCAAGCGACGGTGCACTTAGAAAGTGACAACATGTACCCATAAAACATCCTGAGAAACCAATGTAACCAAAATGTGAGACGATATTCAGGTCAAATTTCAATAAATAAATCCAACCGCAGCATTACAAAGAAAACAGTTTCTTAGCCGTAATCAACAGTCACCCAGTTTCAGATAATATTTAGCCAAGCCAAATATCGGTATAACAAACAAGGAGCATTCTTTAGACTTTGCTGTGAACGTAGGTGATTGCCTAAGCTGGGTGACTACGTGCTAAAGCAATGGCTCTCAAAATGTGTCTCTGGACCAGCAACATTAGCATCACCTGGGAGCTTGTTAGAAGTAGGTATCCCAGCCCCTCTCCAGACCTACAAAATCAGAAACTCCGGGGGTAGAGCCCAACATTTTGTGTTTCTGCAACTTCTCCATAGGATTCTGCTACATGTGACAGAGGCACCTGCTTCAGGTGGAGTGAGATCATGAATGTTTTCTAAAGGAAAAGAATCTTGAGTTAGACTTGAAATAGAAGACTGGCCTGATTTTAATCTGTTGATAAAAGGCTCTATGAACAAAACCAGAAAGACAGATTAAATATTTACCTTTTCATGTAAGTTTAGACTCTGTCTGGATGCTAAACCATGTCATGCAACTACTTTGCCCAACCTATTTTCTACTGGTATTCAAACCTAAAATATACATTCTCCAGCCAGGCAGCCAGCCAGCCAGCCAAACATTTTGAGAAAATTCATAATCACACCCAAAACACTCGAGACTTCACATGTTATCACTCAAGATGAAATGTATAGTATTTCCCTTCACTGGCAATTGTTGTTTCTTTGTTCATTTTCTAAACCCTGTATTTAGTTTGAAAGTGAAATTTGTAGAAAATTTACAAACCATAAAGAAGCTGAAATTAATGAGGACACAAAGATTACTAATTTTTAGTAGACTTTTAAAAATTCTTTTTTCTTATTATTTCTTGCTACAGGATATAGCTTTTCTTAACACAAATACGTGGCACCTTTTCATGAGGGCCATTTCAAAACACTTTTAGTGTTGTACTCCCACCTTGTGGAGAAAATTAGAAATTCACTCTTTCTGAACTCCAAAGGCTGACAATGAACAGCGAAGGCTATTTATATCCAGTGTCAAGTTTAAATAAAGATTGACAAATTCCACCGATCATTTTATTGATTTTTCTATATCATCCAAATTCAGATATTTTTGAAATATCTGATGGTTGGTAGAATTTGTTCTCTTTCATTCAGGCGTATAGTACTATCTAGAGGCAGACAAATCGTGGAAGTAGTCTGCACATTTTTCTCTAACAACATTAAATTGTTTACTTTCTTAGGGTGCCCGAAAATAGAAATTAAATACATCAAGATAATGCAATTATTGCTGTTGAATATAGAGTCCTTAATAACTACACAGAAGGATTTGTGGTGGGTTTTTCACCATTTATTTTCTACATAGTGTGCTAGTCCACAGAATAAATATCACTGTTTTTAAAAAGCCCAGTTTAATCAAAATTTCATTATAAATCTACAACTTACAGCCCTAGAGTTGACTTATCACTGGTGCCAGATTAAGTGTCACCACAGCAATAAATTCTAGTCATTCATCAGAATGTACTTCCAGTTGAATTACTAGGGCTCAGGAATGTAATGCTGTTACAATTTGAATGCACCCCCCAGAGTTCATGTGTTAGAAATGTAATCTCCACTACAGCCACGATTATAGGTGAGATCTTTAAGAGGTCATGAGGTCATTAGGTCATGAGGACTCTGCCCTCATGAGTGGAACAATGTCGTTATGGCAGGAGTGGGTTTGTTATAACATCAAGTTTGCCCCACTCTTTCTGTCATGATCTTTTGCCCTTCTGCCTTCCACCATGGGATGACACAGCACAAAGGCCCTTGCCAGATGTGAGCCCCTTGACCCTGGACTTCCAAGCCTCTAGAACTGTAAAAAATAAATCTCTATTCTTTGTAAATACTGAGTCTCGAGTGTTCTGTTTATAGCAGTACAAAACAGACTAAGACAGGTGTCAAGGTCAAAAACTCAACAATATAAAACCCTCTAATGGAAAAAAGTAGGAGAGATGATAATTTCAACAGCTAATTTGGCATTCATCATATGTCAAGCTTCCACTCCTATGTCCTGTGTAGCATCCATGTGATAATTTCAGAACACTGATGATTTATATGAGTCAAATGATGCCACACCATGTAAGGGTCTGAACACGAAATGGGTCTACCTGAATCCAGGCAGAAAATGAATAAACAACAATGGACTTAAATTTCAAGGAATTCCAGCTTCCTCTGTCTTTGAGGTTATTAGACAATGACATTTATTAAATCTTTGCTATATTCAGGATGCCAAGCTAATGAGATAGCTTGTCCTCCAAGGCTGATCTCAAATGCCAGTGTGTCTCTAAAGCCAGACAGAATTAATTTTTTCTCTCCTCAGTGATACAGTGGCATTTTATCGCTACAACTAGGAATGGACTTCATGTTATTTTGTAACTACTGCGTGCCAATAAGTTCTGTCTTCTCCGCTAGGTCCTGAGTTCTTTCAGGAGAAGAACCACATCTTAATGATTTAGAATCTCCAACATCCAGCATGGCATCTGGGCACATTGAAGATGCTCAGGGAATATTTGCTAAATGCATTGAATAAATTAGGCTGAATGGTATGATACAACGGCATTGAAAGCATAATTATTGCCTCCAGTTAGTTTACTGTTTATTTGTAAATGCTCCTGGGTCAATTTTTGTCCCTTCTTCTTATACCCTGGTGTATATTGGTTTAGCCTTTTGTAGAATTGTAAAAAGCCCAAGAACATGGAAGACGTCCTCTCGGTTTAAATGGATCTAACAGAGGGTGCTCTGTTGTCTAAATGACCTCTGAATCAACTTTTTCAGTAGCTCCTTCCACAAGCCCTTCCCTAAAGGCACAGAATTTGTTGTGCAGCCAAATGAAGCTTGGCCACTTTTCTTGCTTCACATTATTTTCCTCTCTCCATGGTAGCTTGGAAATGCCCCCAAGGTAAGGTAGTACATGGGCAGAATTAGGAAGTGGTCAATATCCTGTGTTTTGTAAGGATACGCAGTTTCCTGTTGCTCAATAATATTTTCCCCATGATTGTGGTCACTAAAAATCCCACCAGAAGGATTGATTTCATTGTTTTATAACTCATCCTAACCCCTTTCAAAGGAAATGTCCCTTTGAAAGGGGGCAACCCACACAGTTCCTAACGCCTTGATGTATGTTTATGAGACTACCTCCCATTCGCTCTAGTAAGAATTGGGAGAGAAAGCACAAGGATTCTGGACACTTAATAAGGGTAGCGATGTGATGTGGGAGGAGAATGAACAGAAATGCTCCAACAGTGAGGCAAGGAAGGCCCGCCATCCTAAAGCCCTGCACTCCTGGGTCTGCTCAGGGACCCTTCCAGGTGGCCTTTCTGTACATTCTGCACTTCCTGCTGTGCACCCAGTTTCTCACTGCTATGCCCTCTCTTCAGAGAGATAGTTTGAAAAAGACATTCTTCATTCTATCTGAACCCTCAGAATCTTCTTTCCCTCCCAAGGAATGTATGATAGCCTACATGGTGTGGACATGTTCTGGTTAAACCGAAGGTGGCCTGAGCTTAGCCTCCACGCCAAAGTGGTCATTTCCAAGAAGAAGAACTAGAATCCTTTATCACATAGCCTTGAAGAAGAGTAGCTTCATGGTCCCACAAAGATAGCCAGTCAAGAGCACACATTCCCAGGGCAGGATGAAGAGGGATGGACTCACACTGTCATGCCTCCTCCAAAACTCACACAGCAGGCATCCAGCAGCTTCCATAGGACACTGGAAGAACACTATACCCTGCAAATTAGCATATCATAATTCTGTACTTTAAACATGCTCTGAGCAGAGTATAAATAATAAATATATAGTAGTATAAATAGGGCAACTATTCTCTGTGATAAATGGCATGGATCCTAAAGCAAAAAAGGTAGACTTTCTCTTTCAGATAAGGGGTGCCAAAAACAGCCTAGGAGGACCAGGCACAGTGGCTCATGCCTGTAATCCCAGCACTCTGAAAGGCTGAATAGGAAGGATTGTTTGAGGCCAACAGTTCGAGACCAACCTGGGCAAAATAGTAACATACCCATCTCTACAAAAAATAAAAAAGTACCTGGGCATGGTGACATATACCTGTAATCCCAACTACCCAGGAGGCTGAGGTTGGGGGATTGCTTGAGCCCAGAAATTTGAGGCTGCAGTGGGTGTGATTGTGCCACTGTACTCCTGCCTGGGTGACACAATGAGACCCTGTCTCTAAAAGGAAACAAATTTAATTTAATTTAAAACATCCTAAAACACATGAAGAGGAGCCACCCTCATCAGACCACCAAATCAGAAACAAAGAGTTAAAATTCAATGAACATTTCTTGATGTTATTATTGTCATTGTTATCGTTACGGCTTGGCCAACCAAGATTGCTGCCTTCTTCCTAGTATGACACCAAGTCCTTTTTGGGAGAATTACTTCTCCACCTCTCCATGCAGCCATAGTCAAACTGTACCTTACCCTAACCAGAGATTTGGCACCAAGTCATAGAATGAAGTTCTCTTTCCCTGGACTTTGTACACAGAGGGAAGTGATACAAAGATCATTTTCAAAAAATTAAGTTTAGGACATATTCATTCCAGGACCAGAGCCTATAAAATATGGTCAGATAATTTCATTTCTACTGCCTAGAGATCTGCCAAGCTGTTCTGGTTTCTGTTCTTGCTCTGTGATAGCGTGGAAACCAACACATTTCTAAGCTTATCCATTCTATGGTGAATACCTCCAATAAATTTTTTTTTGGTTGCAATAACAAGAATTAGCTTAGGTTACCTATAACTAAAGAATCCTGGTTGGTACACTTTACAGCCTTTAGAGATTACGGCAGATCAACAGATGATTGATGATAGATAGATAGATAGACATACAAACACATGCATACACATACACATATATGAAAACTATATTTGAATACCTATACCAGCTGTCTTAGCTGGTTGATTGAAGATGTCCATGGTAGGCAAAACCAGGTAAGCCAGACACAATACTAAGCACAATTATTTCTGTCTGGATATGCCATGTACTATATTTTAATTTTATCAGCTTACTTCCAGCCTCTCATTGTGGATGGTCCCTGCGTGACCCAGGAGAGGTAAAGCAAAGATAAAATGTTGAACCCAACTCTCTTGACCTCATCACATGGGCCTATTGAACTGAGAATTCTGTTGTTGTTTTTTTTTTTTTTTTTGAGACGGAGTTTCGCTCTTGTTACCCAGGCTGGAGTGCAATGGCGGGATCTCGGCTCACCGCAACCTCCGCCTCCCGGGTTCAGGCAATTCTCCTGCCTCAGCCTCCTGAGTAGCTGGGATTACAGGCACGCGCCACCATGCCCAGCTAATTGAACTGAGAATTCTATTCCGATTTCTTGGAAGGGAGAAAAAGTCTAAATTTTAGATCAAGGAAAGGAATCAATAGACAGCAAACCTTTAGTCCATCTCATTTCCAACTCTCCCAGTCCCAAATAAGGTAATTCTTATCGTTGGGACATTCCACCCTCAGGGTACATGTGGCTAGCAGCAAGTTCACATTAAAGGGATTTTTCCTGGACTGTCCCTGGGCTGAGTCACCACCACTAAGGCTCCCATGCAAGAGCTGAAGACGCCAGTCAACTTCTCTGAATGGCAGAAACACAGCAGTGCCAGGCTGGGACTCAAGTTCAGTTTTCTGGTTCATCTTCCCCAAAAAGGCAGGATTTGTTTTGATTGGCTTATTTAATCATAAGCTTTACTCAGAAAAATGGGAGCTTAACATTATGAGGTTAATACTTAATTTTGTTTAAGAGAATGAACTTTATTAATACAAAGAATAAAGACTTTTTTTTAGCCACACTTTGCTGACTTATGCATTTTGACACCTTTTTTTAAAATCGCTGCATTTGCAGTTTAAAACAGGATAACACTTTCTCCTTTTTCTTCATATCTAAAAATGAGATCAACACAAACACGGTTTGCTCCAACCAAGATTTAAGGCACCTCTTAAAAAATCCAAACAATAGAATGAGGTAAACGTGTTCATTTGCTAGGGCTACATGTTAGTCTGCTAACACAAAATACTGCAGTCCAGGTGGATTAAATAACAGAAATTTATCTTCACACAGTTCTGGGGCTGAAAGACCAAGATCAAAATGCCATTGGGATTGGTTTCTAGTGAGGACTCTCTTCCTAGCCTGCAGATGGCTGCCTTCCTACTGTGTACTCACCTGGCTTGTTCTCTACATGGAAAGAGAGAACTCTCTTGGTGTCTCTTCCTCTTCTTATTATGTCACCAGTTCTATCAGATTAGGGCCCCACCCTTCTGACCTCATTTAATCTTAATTACCTCCCTAAAGCCCCTATTCCCAAATACAGTCTACACTGCAGATTAGGGTTTCAACATATGAATTCGAGGGGAACATAATTTAGTCCATAACAGGCTGCCATAATAACATACCACAGACTGGGAGGCTCAAACCAGAGAAATTTATTTTCTCACAATTTCGAAGGCTGTAAGTCCAAGATCAAGGTGCCATTGGGGTGCCTCCAGTGAGGCCTCTCTTTCTGCCTTACAGACGGCTGCCTTCTCCCTGTGTCTTCACATGGTCTTTTTTTCTGTGTATCTGACTCCTCATCTCCTCTTCTTATAAGACACCAGTCATACTGGGTTTGAACCCACCCTAATGGGTTCACTTTAATTTCATTACCTCTTTAAAGATCCCATCTCCAAATAAAGTCACATTCTGAAGCACTAAGGGTTATGACTTTGACATATGAATCTTAAAGGGATACAATTCAGCACATAATGGTAAAACATTAAGTACGAAATTGGGCAAATGATAGGGATAGGAGAGATGTTGAGATAATAAAGGGGGATGATATACTTACTAAGATTGGGTCACAACTCTGGCTCGGAGGCTCGTAGCCGCCAGGGCAGAGAAGGGAATGTGATTGGTTACATGACTCGTGCTACCTTGAGTATGGATTTAAACAATGATCTTCCAGAGGCAGTATGCTTTTTTGCCTAACAAAAGTAGTGACTCTAAGAGACTTCAGCCAGCGAGGAAAAACGAAGAGCACTACGACAGCCGAGTGAGAAGTGTATTCTGATGTAAGCATTGTCTTATGTATTACTCACAATAATGTGAGCAATCATCTATGCTTCGAGATTTGGGAGAGACAAATAGTGTCCTCAAAGAAATGAATATTTTGTAAGCAATATATGATATAGTTATATATGTTGACACAGAGAATTTTCAAAAACTATCTTTTGTGGTCACTTTAAACAACCTCCTAAAATTAACTGCAGTTCTAATTTCTCAATCAAATCACAAAAGTCATAAAGAATTCTTAGCTCTAAATGAGCTCTTCATAGTCTTCAACCCGCCTCCAGGACCACTCCAGCTCAATGGGCCAAAAACGATGCATGTTCAGGTACCGGAGCACAAAATATAACATGAGACCCCATGTCACCATGTCCTGCAGCCCACACAGATTACCTTTAATGAGAAACTGGCTATTTGGAAGTGAGTAGACAGGAAGCTAGAGTCCCAGATGAATGGTAGAGGCTGGGAATATCTCAATCGCCCTTCTCGTCTCATTCACAGATCAAGTCTGTCCTCCAAACTAAAGAGAATTACCTAGTTAGCCTTCTTTTCTGTCACAAACAAGGAGTCTAGTGTAGTGATAAAGGTGCATGAACTCGGGAGACCCTCTGCCTGGGTTTGAATCCCTGAATCAGCATTTATTCAATGTGCGTCCTTGGGAAGGTTACTAAGCTCTCTGTAACTTGGATTCTTCATCTGCTGGAAGTGGGGGGACAGTTACACCTGTTGAGGGTGTTTGATATGTGGATTTAATTACTTAACTACGTAAAGTGTTTACAAAAGTGCCCAGCACATACTAAATGTTATTGCTATTAAATAGTTCTTTACCATCTGAAAATTACAGTTTGGAATAAATAAGTTTCTATGAAATTATTTGACTAGAAATGATAGTTGGAGTTAGAACAGTTTCAGCTACATTTTGCATATTCACAAACCTCAAAATGTATTCTATATTGTGGACACGGTTCATTTATTCAGATATGTAATGAGGATCTCATTGTGTTTGTAAAGAGACATGAAATCCTTTATCAAAGCTTCATAATGAGACACCTCTGCGTTTAAACCACAGAAGGGAATTCTCACCTTTCTGAGCTGTTGTAATCCCTTGCAACTCAGAATTTTTCTATCTGCTTTTCCTCCAGGTCCAGGCTTGACACTTTTTTTCTCCAACTGAGTATCTTTATTTAAGATTACTTTCCCCAGATGTGTTTGTGTTCACTTTTCTCAGTTGAATCTTGTGATTTTTTTTTATTTTTTATTTTTTCTCAAATCTCTGAGCGCCACTAAGCTTTTGTAAACGTGCAGTCTGTGGTGTCCTCATCACCATCCTTCGGAGCTATATGGTAAGCCCTACTGGCACGCCTTCTGCCAGGTCATTCAAGATTCTTTTAACATTTACATCCAAGGCTTTTCTGAGTCTTTTTCTCGCATTCCATATGTGTTTCATTGGAAAATGTCACTGGTCGGCTGGTTCTATCCCTTTTTTCATTAGTGTTCATTCTCTCATTCATTCTCCCCTTTTCTTTGTTCCTCTGAGAATTAAGAAAAACTTTGTTACTGAGAGCCCCCAGCTAAACTGGGGTTCCAGCACCAGGGCAGTTAGCAAGCCTGCCCTAATGGGAATTGGAGGGAAGCTCCATGAGGGTGTTTGCAGTGGGCCTTTCATGGGATACTTCTCATACTTGGCTGATGGCCTGGTGCCTGGTAGTCTGACCAGTGCCCAAAAGTGGGTGGAGGGGTGGTCCCTCACACGGGAAACTTGTTTAAGCTAGCAGATGCCCTTTGGCCCTTGTCTAACCTGAGTCCAGGTTATGCTCTGGCACCGGGAGCCCAACCTTGAGCTCTCCCTGGCTTCCTGGGGAAAACCCAGCCTGGGGTAGCCCCTGATTCTTCAGATGGATGGTCCAACTCCAATATACCACCACCATAGGAAACAAGTTCCAAGATTTTTATTTACAAGAGGCATTCCTCATCCCTGGGTCAGGTCATTCAAGAACAAAGAGTCAGGCACTGAGAGAGAGAGAGAGAGAGAAAGAGAGAGAGAGAGATACTTTCAGTTCACAGGCAAATGCTTGACTGGTTCATTTAAAGGAATCAGTGAGAAAGCAGGGAGCCCCAGTAGGCAGAAGAGCTGCCTTTACCTTCTCATCTCTGGCCATGTCTTGAGCCACTTGGGTGTGGTGGAGAACCAGAAACTGTGTCATCGAGCCCTGCTTCCGGTATAACAAACTCAAATTTGTATTCAAAATGGATGCCAACACAACATAAAATTGTAAGAATTCACTACAATTGCCCAAATAGGCTCTGTTCTTCCAGGATGGCTTTTCTCTTAGTGTACTCAGTGTAGATATATAATTACTATAGAACATTTTCAAATGGGATAATTTGTTTTTTAAATTACAGCCATAGGCTCATCTGGGTTTGTGTTCTTTCTCTTTTCCATACTATCTAAGGTAATCAGATTTACACTGCTATGTATACTGACTCCCTGTTGTTCTTGTGAGATGTGTGACATCTGTTATTTTACAATACTTAACTCATGTGCACTGACAGCCAGACACCTACTGGAAATAACAATTAACGGCATAAATAACACACATCTGCATGTGTTCTGGCACTAGCCCACATATTAACACTGCTTACCACCTTACAGATTTGCTTCTCTTTGGCATCGTGATAAGCATTTGGTTTTAAAGAGTTTAGTTTTCTTTCCTGTGGAGATTATGGCATATATTGTAAATAATTGTCTATTTTTTGTAAGTTAGGCGTGTGTGGTTGTGTGTGTACCCACGAGCGTGTGCACTTCAATAATTGAACATTTAGGAAAGGGAGGCACTCCCCATCTTATTCTCTTATTTAAGCTTGCCTTCCTACCTGAATAGTTTTTACAACATCAAGCATGTCTCATTGGTAATTCCTGCTGATATATAATTCATAGGCCTGTGTGCTCCCTTCTGAAGGCAGCAATTTGCATTTCTGTAGAGCTTTGAAAGAATAGGAGAGAGTCATTAACTGTTATTATTTGCTGACCACCCACAGCACTCGCGATGGGGTACAAGAGACAAGAAGGGGGAAGGTCAGCTCTTTGAAATGTACGTGTAACTAGCTCAGAGTCACTGGAAGCATCTTGGTGGCACTTTAATTAGCAGCTTCCAGGGTCAGAGGACTCTACAAAGCTTTGCAACATCTACTTGGAGCCCAAGGAAACTGACACTTCACAGACTCATGAGACATGAGGGCTGGCAGAGAACAACTGTGAATCCCTCTGCTTCTCTGTGAAACAGGTTAGCTCTACCTCACCCCTACTTTGTAGAGCTTGGTACTGGGACTCTCCATTGGCATCTGCTGGGCATCACAATAAATATTAAATGCTTATTTCTGGCCAGGTACAGTGGCTCACGCCTATAATCCCAGCACCTTGGGAGGACGAGGAGAGTGGATCATCTGAGGCCAGGAGTTTAAGACCACCCTGGCCAACATGGTGAAACCCCACCTCTACTACAAAGGCAAAAATTAGCCCAGCATGGTGGTGCACACCTGCAGTCTCAGCTACTTAGGAGACCGAGGCTAGAAAATCGCTTGAATCTGGGAGGCAGAGGTGTCAGTGAGTTGAGATCGCACCACTGCACTGCAGTCTGGGCAACAGAGCGAGATTCTGTCTCAAAAAAAAAAAATGCTTATTTTCTCTCAAGAAAATTGAACTGAGGGAGGAAAGGATGAACTCACTGACTGAAGACATGGTGCTGCAGTGGATGGCATCATAATGGCAGGGAGACAATGGAGCCAGAACAGAACCCTGAGCAAGAAGCTCCCATGGTAGCGGTCAGACTGCAATAGAAAGCCAGCACTTCATAGAACTAGAAAGAGAACAAAAAGCCTTTTTTCTTTGTTTTGTTTGGGAAAAAAAAAAAAAAAAGCATAGCTTCCAACCCTTATTTAGAACATCCTAATTTTTTTTTCTAAAAAACTTTCAAATATTTCTAAATGGCAGTGCATAAGGTTACAGTTTTCTGTTGATTTTTTGGAGGATAATAGATGAATAAGCAGGTTGAAAGAGGTTATATAAAACTACACTTTCCAAACAATACCCAGGATTCTAGCATTAGAGAAGAGTAAAGCTTTCCATCTAAGATACCTCACAATGTGACCACATTAAAACAAAAAATATGGGCCAGCTATGGTGGTTCACACCTGTAATCCCAGCACTTTGGGAGGCTGCAGTGGAAGGATTGCTTGAGTCCACAAGTTGGAGACTGGCCTGAGCAATATAGTGAGACCTCGTCTCTACAAAAAGTAAACAAAATTAACCAGGGCATGGTGGGGTGCGCCTGTAGTCTCAGCTACTCAGGGCGCTAAAGTAGGAGAATCATTGTGCCCTGGAGGTCAAGGCTGCAGTGAGCCAAGATCCCACCAGTGCACTCCAGCTGCGTGACAGTGAAACCTTATCTCAAAAAATAAATAAATAAATATCTAGATATCTACATGTCCACCGACAGGGAAATGTTTAGTGATATCTATATGATATAATTATTAGACAAGCATATAATTATGCTTTCAAGTCATTTTAGTGATCTAGGGAAAGGCTTACTATATAACGTTAAGTAAAAGAATCATGGTAGAAAACTACACCTGCAGTTTGATTTTATTTATGAGATGTATACATACATACACTCATACTGGAAGGAAACACATCAAATTGTCAATAACATATCTCCCATTGGGGAAGTTATAAATGATTTTAATTTTCTTCTTAAAGAAAGATTATTTTTCCAATCTTTCCATGATGAAGTGTTGTACTATTAAAATCAGAAAATAAAAAAAATATTTCTAAATGCTGGGATAGGTGCAGTGGCTCATGCCTGTAATCCCAACAGTTTGGGAGGCCAAGACAGATGGATCACTGGAGGTCAGGAGTTTGAGATCAGCCTGGCCAACATGGTGAAACCACATTCTACTGAAAATACAAAAATTAGTTGTGTGTGGTGCTTGCACCTTTAATCCCAGCTACTCAGGAGGCTGAGGCAAAGGAATCACCTGAACCCAGGAGGTAGAGGTTGCAGTGCGCTGAGTTTGTATCACTGCACACCAGCCTCAGTGACAAAGTGAGGCTCCATTTCAAAAAATAAACAAAATTTTTAAATGCCTGGCCTGCTGTGAAGAGATGATTCAACTAATTGGCTGAACAAACATTCACTTGGGTGATAGAAATTTGAGATTTCATAAAAGTCCATCTTACCCAAAAATCAATTTCACCAGTATCCACCCAAAATTCCCACAATTAGAGATTTATTCCACCACAGATTTCAAGCAGACAGTATATATTGTATAATCCTATTTTTATTGTTTTTAAATGAGCATATATATTCATGTCTGTTTATTTATTCTTTATTTCTATCATTATACATGTGATTGAAACTGACCCAAGTCAATTTGTGCACAATCCTCAGATTGTTTTTAATAGACAATTGTTGCCTCTAACAGTTAGAAGTAGGGAATAGTTATGGTGTCTTCTCCTACAACTCCTCACCAGGCAATGCAATGAAAGCAGGTCTTCTATGGACTTTTGCTGAGGGAACAAAGATTTTATTAGCTGGCAGGCACAAACATAGTCACCATCTCCTCTTGTAAGACCAAGTGCCAGTTCTCTGTTCCTTTAGACACTCCAACTGACCTTGTATGAAAGGTTCAACAGAGGCATTTGTGACAATGGTCTGCCTAAAGTAGTCAGTAAACCTAGTTGGAGGTGAATGATAAAATTCTCTCTTTTAAATGCACAGAGGACAGAATGGACTCTTAGACCAAACATGCCATGCAAAGCATATAGAATTGGACTTAACTAGACGCTTGATCCCTATTCACCCAGGACAGGAGTGCCTATATAATATTTCTAGCCAATTTGCACATCTTAATCTCTAGTAATTTTACTAAGTAAAAAATATTTCTAATATCCATTATACTAAATAAATAAATAACTGGAAAGCTTGCAGTGTGTTCTAGGTTCTACTAGAGTGTGGCCTTCTAATTAGTATTTCATTAGTAACTAAGCATCTCTGGAGTATTTTTCTTGACTAGGGCATGTTAGAGGTTAACTATTGAGCCCTAAGGTATTCATTAAAGCTACAATACAGATACTTCAGTATTTCATAATAAATTATAGACCATATAATGATATGCATTTTTTAAAGTCTGAAAGAAAAACTAACAAATTATTATTAGTGGTTATCTCTAAAGGAATGGAATTGAGAAGAGAGAACATTTTTCTTGACACTCTTTTGTGTTATTTGAAGAAAAAAAAGCAACTATTACCTTTGTGGTATAAATTCATACTAATAAAAGTTGTTAAAAGCTAGGATCAATAATTAATGGAGATCTATTTGTTTGAATCAAAGGTTTACCTCTGCACCCCTTCAGAAGTACACAGCAGTGTGCCAGTGTGTTGCAAAAGCACAGGATAAACAAGGCATGTCTTTCTACAAAGGGAACTTTGCTGGTAATTGTAGAAAGGTGAGGTCAAGTAATTAAAAGGGTAGGCAATTTAAAACAGATTTTAGGAACTTTCCCTCAAGTTTTCCTTCTCCCAAACTTACTCCCTTGCCTCCTTATATGGTTGTGTCAGATTTTGGTTGTGTCCCCCCTCAAAATCTCATTGTTAATTATAATACCCATAATTCCCATGTGTCAAGGACGGGACCAGGCAGAGGTAATCTGATCAAGGCGGCAGTTTTCCCCTTGCTGTTCTCATGATAGTGAGTGAGTTCTCATGAGGTCAGATGGTTTTATAAGCATCTGGCATTTCCCCTGCTTGCACTCGTTCTCTCTCCTGCCATCCTGTGAAGAGGTGCCTTCCACCATGATTGCAAGTTTCCTGAGACCTCCCAAGCCATGCAGAACTATGAGTCAATTAAACCTCTTTTCTTTATAAATTACACTGTCTTGGGTACTTCTTCGTAGAAGACTAATACACCTTCCATCCTACCTCCCTGAGCCCCTTTAGAGACCCTCATTCACTTTTTTTCTATCATTAAAGGGTTTTAGTGGGAATGTTTGAAGAGCAATGCCCTATTTTATTATTGTCCATTAATACTTGTGAATGACCAGACTCTCAGAAATCATCAATCATTTACCTACCAGGGCCAGAGAATAACTGAAAAAGATGGGTAACTGTGGCAGTTGGTGGTTGGGAAAAGCAGGTGGTGATGAGGAGGAAAGGCATGAAGGAGAGGAAGAGTAGCCTGAAATTCAGGAAAACTGAGAAGGGGTACCCTGAACCCTGTGGACAGCCAAGCCATTAGCCCTTTGGGGACTGGAGCTCTGAAAAGGTGAGTAGAAGGAATGAAGCAGAGAAGGAGGAAGTGGAGCAGAGAGGTCAGGGAGCATGAACACCAATTAATTTTCCTTCCCATTCTTATCCCTTCCCAGGAAAAATATAGACATATGTTCAGCAGCAGTCGGGGCCATGTCACTTACAAGATTTACTGCCAATGATACACATCTGTCAGCTTATTTGCATCAAGCAAAAGAGCTGAAGCTACAATTTGTGTTCATGATAAATGAAGATTTGGAAGACATTTGCTTTTCCCTGTCTTTTGCTTACTTAAGCATCCTGCAGATACAAAAGACACTGCCAGCATTTGCTTAGACAACAATGAACATGGGGGTAGAGTGAGAAGGAAGGGAGAAAATCACTATGAAATATTGCCGCTTCCACTGCAATTCTGGACCCATCATTTTAAATTGTGAAATGCCTGCTGCTGCATGCGAGAAGCAGGAGCCTTTCCTGATTTGAAGGCGTTGGCAGGAGGCTTCATTTGTCAGGGAAGGAAAAATGCATAATTCAAAGCCAAAGTCACCTGGCCCTGATAACCTGAAACAAATGAAGCAAAACTTCATTCTTTGGTTCAGCACCAAGGAACCAGGCCTGCGTCTCCAGATAGGGCAAAATTTTCCCCTATTTCGTACTCCCTGTTAGGTGCACTAAGCACCTAATGAAGGAAGAGAGATGAGAGTTGACATCAGAACATCATCAGCATAACTGCTTTTGTGTATTTGTCTCCAGTGGTCTTAGGGTTCTTATCTGTTTTATTCACTCCTGCCCTCTCTCCCTCTACCTCTGCAGAAAGATTTAATTCTGTGTCCCTGTGTCTGAATGATTATAAGCCACTCCAGAATGTTTGGTTGCTTCTCTGATATTCCTCTCTTTTTCCTTCCTTTTCTTTTCTTCAGCACAATTTCTGTCCCAACACCCCGCACCCCCTGCCACCATAAATCCAAAGTTTAATTCAGGTAGCTAGCACATGACAATGAGTCACCATTCCATCCCCCATCTTTTTTTACAAATATCTATTTACAGCCTCTTATGGATGAGTTGTTAGAGAAGGGAGAAAAAGGACTCGCCTGTCCCCTCTTTTGCAGTCTGTATTCCTAAGAGATTCTGAAAACTCTGCCCCTAAAGTGACTGTAAGCTGTTCACAGTTGTTATCTGTATAGATTTATAAAGAGAAGATATTACATAAAAATTACAAATCTATTCTTACAATGCTCAGTGATCCCTGGCTGAATGCTACTCTCCTCCTTCAGCAGCTAAGTGAAATGAACCAGCAGAGCAAATAGAATCTGGTGCCCATGGCAACATGCGTTACTTCTTTGAACTTGTCAATCTGTCACAGGGAAATCACATTAATGGGATGTTTTTCTGCTACAAATAGCTTTTGTTTTCACATTTTAATTACAGGGCTAGATTTTTCTTGATTCCTAAATTCTTCAAATACCTAGGCAAAAAGGAAAATAAAAAGTATTGTTGTTTCAAAAAATGTCCTTGAAATTCCAAGCAGCATCTTAGTTGGGACGAGGAGGAGTAGAATGGAGAGACCATGTATATTTGTTCCCATACTTCCCGCGACATAACCAAAACGCCGAAGGCTTAAGCAAGTACTTTACCATTTTGCTTTTTCTGGATAGTTTTCTTATCTGTAAAACAATTACAAAAAAATAAATAAATAAAAAATAAAACAGAGATAACAACATCTTACTCACAAAAGTGTTATGAGTTTTAATTGAGGATAACTACTAAGGATTATCAATTAGTATTGCTGGTTAGTGCTGGACTGGGGAGCCTCCCATTCCCCTTAGGCCCTGAGCTACTTCATTCAGTCATTATAGGCCAGGAAATGTTCATTTTATACATATTTAATTGCTTAAGTGTAGTCCGTGGTTGTAGAAGTTTATGAACACATTTTCTGAACAAATTAGTAAGTTCATTAAGAGGACTTAATTAGAATTAATTTCCTCTACTAAGAAAGCTGAACTAGGAGGCGGCAACTGTGTACTGCTGTGTTTTCCATGGGAAGTTCCAAGGAAGAAAGAGTTGGACAAGACAGAAAGAAACCATGAGTGTTTCTTTTAAGTTGCAAATCTTAGTACTCTTCACTCTGACTTGAAAACTAGCTATACAATAAAAAGCAGGGGGAACCACTCTGATTAAAAGAAAAAAAAAGACAGTTGGTAAACTGAGTTGTGAAAGTCTATCTCTGTAACTGTTTCTAAATCTTACCATTCTGATTTCTGAAAAGCATGGAAAGAATACATCTATGCAGAATTTTGTAAATTCACTCCCAGGCCCTGGATTTACTCACTTTTTGAGATATAGTTACACAAAGAACTGCACATACCGAACGTGTGCTGTTTGATGAGCTTGGACAGCTGAATTCACCTCATGATACCAGGACTGCTGTAAAGGCAGTAAGTAGACAGACCCAGCACCTCGCGAAGATTTTCCTCAGGACATTGTTGCCAGAGGAAATCGGACCAGCCTCAGTTACTTCCTAACAGTCAATGCCTTCTGAATGGTGCCTCCCAGTAGAACGAAACATCGACAGGATTCAGAATTCATTGTTGGATGAACTGGACCCCCGGGGTGCAGAGCGCAAGCAGAATATAGCCATTCTTGCTCCCCTCCGTGATTCATACCAGCTCTCATGACTTGCTCTTCTGTGTCCTTGAAAAAAATCCTAAGCAGGTCCTGTATACTTTCATGTCAGTCTCAGGTAATTTAAAGCCCTCTGAGCATTTTAGGCAATAAAACATCTGACCAAATTTACTACTAACACTTTAGTCTTTTATTCAGTTTTACTCCCTCTTCCTTCTTCAGGCCAGAAATCCAACAGTGGGGAAGCACAGAATGTGGCCCATTTCTTTTTCATCCTTGCTGTCCTTGCTATGACATCCTGGGACCCCTGGATGGAGCCAGAATGAGAGAAGGAGGAGCAAGAAGCTCCCAAAAGCCTTTACACCTGGGTACAGTTGTAACCTTGCTTTGGGGCCCACTGGGCTGAGACAATGGCCCAAGAGAACTCCTGTGGAGGACTTCAGTAGAATCTTTAGAGACCATTCCCTATGATTAGAAGGATCTCTTCTCTGTAGTTCCCTTGATGCTGGGGACTCCTCCAGCAGGTGCTGTTCAACTTCCTGCTCAGCCCCCTGGTTCCAAATGTTCTGCTCTTACGTTGGGATCGCTTTGACCTCAGAGCATTCCTCTAGGATAGAGACTCTCTCAAGGCAACTCAGGCCAGTTGCCTTCCACAGTATCCATATCTAGCCAGATATTGATGCACCCCTGCTCCCCAAACCCCGAAAGAAGAGGTCATCCCCAGCACAGGTCTATCTCCTTCCCTGAAGTCCCGGGGCAATTCTAGCTATAGCCTCTCCCATGAGATATTTTAACAGATTTTAGTCAGATTTCATTTTTTCTGAAGTGCATGCTGGGTGGGAACAGCAGGACCAGGTTAAGTGCCTACAGAGTCATCTACACTCTGCATCTTCCTTGCTTCTATTCTGTAGTCCAGAGGTGGACATTAGAACAATGGCGGCAGAACCAGAGGTCACATGTCTTTGCATGTCTAGTCCTTTGCTTTAGACTGTGGGAGTACGTGGCCCCACTGTATTGCTCCCAGCCCTGTGGCCTTGGCCTTCCTCTGACACAAGAAGTATTGCATTTAGCATCCTGTTACAAGAAGTTGTTTTTGCTTGTCCGGGGCTTTTGATAATGAGATGTCCAATGATGCAGAAATATAATAAATAATATACATATATAGGATGGGGCTGTGGCAAAGAAAGACTATTGAAGTGCCCTTGAGGGGTGAACAAATTTACATAAGTAGCTCAGAGGCCTTCTAAGAAAGAAGGGATCAAAATTCCAATACTTTATCTCAAGATTCACCACTGAAATCTGTGAACTGCACTGCTACCAACCAAACTTAAGGGGCAAAGAAAGACCCCTTGATTTAAAAAAAAGAAAAAGAAAATGACCAAGGGAGAAGAAAAGAGCCTATGAGCTAAGCCCAGCATCAAGTCAGGTAGTCAATGAGGGTACCGATTTTAGGTCTTATCTGAAAATGACTCCAGCATTTCTAGGGACAGAGTTTCAAAGATCCTTGTCCTTGGAGAATTGGGAAACTCATAGCTCTATTCTCCCCATATCCATAAGCCTCACTGTGAAATGGAGCATTTGATTTACTGAAACATTATTGTTTACTAGCTCACACAATTCAGCCCTTAGATGAGAAAGTGTATGTTAATATCCATGATCTCCAATAAATAAAGCCATTAGATTCAGGACAACTGAAAGCCATAATCCATAATCTAAGAATTGATAATGGAGAAGAACTTTCCAAGTAATGCCAGTCATTAAACCTGATGAAACACCAGAAGATACTCACCTCTTAATACATACACTATGAAAAGTGACACAAGGCCAGTGCATGGTGGCTCACGCCTGTAATCACAGCACTTTGGGAGACCAAGGTGGGTGAGCCACCTGAGGTCAGAAGTTTAAGACCAGCCTGGCCAACATGGCAAAGCCCTGTCTCTACAAAAAGACAAAAAAAATTAGCCAGGCGTGGTGATGAGTGCCTGTAATCCCAGCTACTCAAGAGGCTGAGGCAGGAGAATCACTTGAACCCAGAAGGCAGGAGTTGCAGTGAGCCGAGATCGCACCATTGCACTGTAGCCTGGGCAACAGTAAGACTCCATCTCAAAAAAAAAAAAAAGAAAAGAAAAGAAAAGAAAAGTGACACAATCGGGATGCTATCGTTGGTTGCTTCCATTCTCCTTCCTGCCAAGAAGGTTGACAATTCACCTGCTGTTCTGGGGATTTGTCTCCCTGCTGATCTCTTTCTTTCCCATAAGTACTGTGAAGATGATAGCTAGAGCTAGTGATATTCTGAGTAGCATTTTTAATGCAAACACTTGATCTTCCAGAAAAATGTTTGTTCTATAGTAGGAAGTCCATAGACACCACAGACACGTAAGGAAGGGTTTTGCATCTGAAGGTAGCGGAAATACCATTAATGGGATGAGTGAGTGGGTAAGCAATTTCAATGGCCAGAAGTCACTGTTAAAGATTCAGGGAAGTCCTACAATAAATAGGCCTTTTTAATAATGTCTGTCCCCACATACTCTAAATTTATTGGGCCACAATATCGAAATATTGTGGAAATGCCCACAAGCATGCCAGTTTAGAAGATATTTTCAGCATATTACCTTCCCAGAACAGCTAACTGCCACCTGGCTGAAAAATGGATCATAACCTGCTCCACAGAATTGTGAGAATGAGATGGCTGATGTGAAAGTGCCTGGCACTGTGCCTAATACATAAAGCTGCTCAATGAGTACAGTGTTTGATGAACCCAAAAAGGAATCTGAATCTTTATGAGGAAACAGGACACTGCAAAGGTATATTTCAAAATATACCAGGGGCACCCAAAGAAGACAAGCCCCAGGCAACCAGGCACAACGTACACCCAAAAGCAAGGCAGAGGATACCAGTGAGGAAAATGGAAGGAAAATCTCAGCCTGTTCACAGTGGAACTTAGGCTGGCACTGGATCCACCTTCTCCTCCCTCGTTCTGATTTAATCCTCTCTTTGATGGTCCACTCCAAAGAGCAAAAGCTTGCACAAGGCACAAATAAGCGCTAACAATAGATATACAGCAACAGAACACAGAAGG